>NC_143190.1:11324166-11965833 GCF_051530095.1 Phoenix dactylifera | reverse complement strand
GGTAGATCTTGGGTACTTATACAGGATCAAGCAACCCAAATAATACCTTCCGGCCAGCCATTTTGGGTGAGGTCCTGGGTTGTTACAAATGGTATCAGGACGGACCCGGCTCATAACCAATGTGGAATTGGGGACATTGCAGCACGGATCCATTGGGGCTGACCACAGGCTAATCGTGGTGTTTGTGATTAGATTTGAATAGATATAAACCCTTAGCCTGACGAAGACGTCAGGGCTTGAACGGGGGGAGTATGTGAGAATCTGTACGGGCGTGTGTTTACTCCCATATCGGTTATTCGCTGGGTAGATCTGAGTACTTATACAGGATCAAGGAACTCAAATAATACCTTCCGGCTAGCCATTTTGGGTGAGATCATGGATTGTTACAGAACCTTATTTGGGAGGCCATTCAATCATGGTCATCACATAACACATTCAGCTCTCCTGCCATGAGTTGTAACCAGGAACCCCTGAAGCCCAATTAGTAACAGTAATAATCTAGGATAGGCATTAGCGACTAGATATATAGTTGGATATCAATAGACACTTGCCGGCAATGGAGGTCAGGCTGGACAATCGCATGTAAATTGAGGGAGAGCAGTATATCTGACTAAAGTTTGATGTTTTAAAGGAAAACCGCTAAACCAATCTATCATCAACCAGTTTCCGACTATTTACAAAAAGCCTATAGATGTGCAGGGAATTACAGAATGGTCGAGAATACTTTAGTTGAAATTTTTAAACTAAATAATAATAATAAGAAGAAGAATTAATTTGGTAGACAATGTCTGATTGTGATTTCCTTATCTTAATCCTTGAAAGTCCTGAAGGGATTTGGGTTGCTCCTCTCCTTGAGGTTACTAAGATAGAATACTTTTAAATCCGCTGCATATGTATTAATTGAATTAAAGTGAATTTTTTTAATTATCATTGATGATTTAAATTAAGCCTTTCATAGAGCTGATTTCGGATCGGATAGCAGTATATTCATATCCATATTTGTTTTGCTTAATAAATACAAATACCATATTTATTTTAAATGGATACAGATGCAAATCGGATACCAAAAGTATGTATATAAATACGAATATAAGTCCGATATTTAAATTTTACGATCACAGAATCAAAGATATTATTAAGTAGATAATACATCAAGTTAATAGTATATTAATATTATCATTTGTTTCTTGTAAAAGTTCATTAGTGCTATATAAAATAAAATAGAATTAAAAGTAGAATCAAATATTCGGATACTAATCGGATAGTTGACTATTTATATTTATATTTTTTTTTTTTGACGAATACAGATATGGATATGGATATTAGTCGCATGCTCAAACTACTGTCCACATCCGGATGATTCGAATACGAATAAATAAAGATGGATGTTATCCAATCAACTTTCACCTTTGACTTTCTAGCGGTGGTTGTGGATACACATCAGATTTAGCATCAATTTAAGTTAGGTTAGGTCAGGTAAGGTCACTAGCAGATAAGAGCACCTGTCGAGATAAAACCTAGAGATCTTTAGAACAGGTAATGCCAGATCGGGTTGGTGAGCTTTTCTTGGTTGAGTAGTCCGGTGGTTTAGTTTCTGATCCATGACGAGTTAGTGAGTGAGTGAGGACAAACCTATTTGTTTCTCCAATTATTTTTTAAAGGTAGTCATTCTTTTCTCCAGGACGATCGGGAACCAGGACTCCGTCAGATTCGCTATCAACACCTAAAACACCAGGGAGGGACGACGACTTGACGCCTAACCTTCAGGCACCGCCCTCTCACGTGTCACGGACGTTTTAAAGGTCTCCACCCATGTTTTGGCTGGGACTGTGGTAATGAATTGCAAACGCATCGTCTAACGCGAAGAGTGCAGGTGAGACAATGTATACTGATTAGCTGCATGAAATGGTTTGGGGACAATGGCCCTTTGGACGATATATACTGCCAGTTGACGTGAGTCATCATGCACATAAAATCTTATGCTTCAAATGTATATATTAATGGCAAACTAATAGCTGTTATGGCCACCAAATTCCGATCGGGTGATCTAAAGGATGCTGATGGATCCTCATGGAAGATGGAGAGATGCTGATTTGCACACAAGAAGAAGATGAAATGTCGCTGAGGGCCCTATGATGCTTAAGTCAGAGGCAAGACTTCGGAGAACAACATGAAGAGATCCTGGAAAGAGAGTAGAGAGTATAGTAAAGTATCACGTATAGTAAAGTATCTTAGAGCCGTTGAGGTCAGCTCTTTCACCCGAGAGCCATTGATGTCTACTTAAGTTGAGATCTACTCTTTAATTTGAGAGATGTTAGGTTGACTCTTTGACCTCAGAGTCATTGGGGTTAGCTTTTTGACTTTTACCCTCCTCCAGCTCCAAATTCAGCCTATGGAGGCTTTAAGCTTGGAGGTTGGCTTTTTGTAAACCATTATTGCTTGAGGTCGACTTGTGGTGGTCGTAATCTACATGAGATTGGCTTAAGAGCTGTTAAAGCTTGAGGTCAATTATCAAAACTTTGCCCTCCATTCCCAGCCTTTAGGCCTAAGCTATGGGAGTTTGACTTCTTGAGTCTTTTTTAGCTCGATTTTAGGAGTCATTGTTGCTTGAGGTTAGACGTCGGACCCTTTCCCCCCATTCTCAACCTTACAAGGCTGAGTTGTTGGGGGTCTAGCTTGAGGTCAGACTTAGGGAGCCGTTATTTGTAAGAGATTTCTTTTTGAAATTTGAAATGTCTCCCATCAACAACTATCAAACCGTCCCTCCATTTAAACTAATTATGAAGAGCCGCCGAACTCAACGAACAACTCATTTAAACCTTTTAAATAGGGAGATGTTGGGCTCCAACATTTCCTGATGCGAAGCCTAAAAAACAAACCCGACGGGGAGGGAGAGATAAGGGAGTTCTCTCATCTCTTATTTCATATATATATTTCAGCTTTGTTTTTATCACAGTTTAATGCACAGTGATTCTTTCAAGACTTGTTTTCTTTCTTTTCTCAATCCTCTCTTCATCGTTCACCTACTATCATGTACGAGCATACAAAAAAAAATCTTGCCGAGTTCAAGAGAAGTTATAGTACTGTGCACGTCTATAAATTCAACAGTCCGTTGTATCTTAGAAAGGGATCGCTAGAATCCGGTGTACGTAGGGAGGTGAATCTCTTTCAAAGATAGTGACTACATGCCTCGGACCGACTACAGGTACACATCGGAACATGGTTGTTTCAGTAAAATTAAATTATTTGTGGTTTATTTGAGTTCTTTTGAGGTGTTATTCCCAACAATTTTTTGAAAGAGATTCGATTCCGAAACACAAAGATGGAAAAATTTAAGAACTCATTAAACGATATCTTGAAACTCGAGTCATTCAACGGAAATAATTTTGTTAGATGGCAAACAAAGATGGAGTCTTGGTTAGACACATTAGATTTGTACAATGTGGTTTCAAACGATCCTTCAACTAAGGACCCAATGGATCATGAACCCGGCAGATCAGCTACTAAATATAAATTTGAAAGAGATAATCGTTTGTGCAAAAGTTTGATACTTAGTACACTAAATGATAACTTATATGACATCTACTCTAGAGCTGAAGGTACAGCTAAGATGTTGTGGGATAAACTTGAGTCAAAATATGGTAAAGAAACCAAATCAGAAGAGAAGTTCATCATAGGAGAATATTTTTCTTACAAAATGGTAAATCACAAATCAATAATTGATCAAACACATGAAGTCCAAAATATAGTGGCAAAAATCATCGCAATAAGAATCTCTATTGATGAGAGGATTTAGGCGGCAACCCTCATAGAAAAGCTCCCATCTTCCTGGGTGAATTTTAAAGTCTCTTTGAAGCATAGGAGACGCATCCTCTCTTTGGATCAAGTACTAGTGTCCCTTCAAATAGAAGAAAAATATAGGAATAACCATAAACATGACTTAGGTAATGACTTAGAAGTTAGTACAAAGGCAAATTTAGTGGAAACAAAGAAAACTAACTTTTTGAGGAATAAACCTAAGAAACACTTTGAGAAGCCAAAACTGAAGATTCAAAAGGAATTGAGCAAGAGAACATGTTATGTCTGTGGAAAACCAGGACACTATGCCAAACAATATAGACAGAGAAAGGACAAGGTCAAGGGGCAAGGTGACAAAGTGACTCCTTAGGCAAACATGATAACCAGTTCTGGCTCTACTGGAACCGAGGACAGGTTAGTAATCTCAAAATTTGAGTTAAATCTAGCATACAATCCAACCGAATGGTGGATTGATGTAGGAGCTACTGTCCATATTTGTTCTAATACTTTCTCTTTTTTTTCTACGAGGAGGTTAAAGGGAGAACTGTGACCATGGGCAACTCCAGTGTTGCACAAGTGATTAGAGAAGGAGAAGTAAAATTGAAGTTCACATCTGGAAAATTTCTTACTCTCCATAACGTGCAACATGTGCCAGATGTTCGCAAGAATCTTGTTAGTGGTTTTCTTTTGAGTCAGTTAGGCTTTAAATTAGTATTTGAATCAAACAAGGTTGTAATTTCCAAAGGTGAGACATTTGTAGGGAGGGATTATGTTGCCGATGGGTTATTTAAATTGAGTATATTACCATGCAATAATATGAATAAAAATGTTTCTTCTCCACTTGTTATGCATATCGACTCTTTAAAGATATAGCATAGTAAACTTGGACACGTGAATAACAATACCTAAAAAGAATGATGAGTTTAGATTTAATTCCTAAATATAATTTAGAGAAGAACAAAAAATGCGAAATTTATGTTCAAGCTAAACAACCTAGAAAACCCTTTAATTCAACAAGTAAAAGTTCTAACCTTCTTGATTTAATGCGTAGTGATATTTGCAAGATGAGCGGTATTTTAACGAGAGAAGGAAAAAGATACTTTATTACCTTTATAGATGATATATCAAAATACTGATATGTATATTTAATAAAACTAAGGATGAAGCCTTAGAAAGATTTAAAATTTATAAATCAGAGGTTGAAAATCAAACCCAGAAAATAATTAAAAGACTTAGGTCAGACAAAGGAGGAGAATATAGTTCAACAAAATTTGGGATTATACATGAGACTACTGCCCCCTATTCTCCTCAGTCAAATGGAGTTGCTGAAAGAAAAAATAGAACTTTTATTGACATGATTAACTCCATGCTTACTAGTTTTAGTCTTTCCAATAATTTGGGGTTGTCTTGCAAAAGTTAAAATTAACTCTAGCAGGATGATTAAATTGTCTCTTAAAACTTTCGATGCAGTTTTCATAGGGTATGAAGAAAATAGTAACGCATATTGATTCTTAGTAGTGTACCTGACATTACACCAAACACTATTAAAGAATTGGCTGATGCAATATTTTTTGAGAATGTATTTTCTCTGAAAGAAAAGAGAAAGTTAGAAATAGAAGAATCTTCTAAATCACAAAATGATAACATTGAAATAGAACCCCAAGTCGAACTCGAAAGGAGCAAGAGACCTAGGATAGAGAAAAAGCTAAGGGATGACTTTTACACATTCCTTGTTGAAGATGAACTTTTGACATATGCTGAAGCGATGAAATCTAGTAAAGCACCTATAGGAGGAAGTCATTAAAAGTGAGATGGAATCAATCCTTTCACACAATACATGGGTGTTTATCGACTTACCTCTAGGTTCTAGACCACTAGGATGCAAATGGGTCTTTAAAAGGAAACAAAATCATGATGGATCCATTGGAAAATACAAAGCTAGATTAGTTGCTAAAGGTTTTAGTCAAAAGAAAGGAATGGACTATTTTGACATTTATCCTCCAGTCACTAGGATAACTACAATTCGAGTGCTTATAGCATTGGCAGCACATCATATAAACTTGAAATCCATCAGATGGATGTGAAAAACACATTTCTTAATGGCGAGTTAGACGAAAATATTTATATGGAGCAGCCAGAAGGTTTTGTAGTTCTTGGTCAAGAAAATAAAGTGTGTAAGCTAGTCAAATTTTTATATGGACTAAAACAAGCTCCTAAATAGTGGTATGAAAAGTTTAACCAAGTCATTTTATCATATGGGTTTAGCATTTGTGACTTCGATAAATATGTATATTGGAAAAATATTTGATAGGTCTATTATTATCCTATGTTTATACGTAAATGATATTTTAATTTTTTGTAATGAATATGGCACAATTTTAAAAGTGAAGAAATACTTAAGTGACAATTTTGAGATAAAAGATCTAGGATTAGTTAAAGTAATCTTAGGAATCAGAATTACAAAGACACAAAATGAGATTGTTCTGAGTCAATCTCACTATGTTGAAAAGGTATTAAAGAAATTTGGATACAAAAATTACAAGCCAGTGGGCACCCCATATGATCCTAGCATAAAATTAAAGAAAAATGGTGGGGACAGTATTTTCCAATTAAAGTATACTCGATTAATTGGAAATCTTATTGTATTTGTCTAACTATACAAGACCTGATATCTCCTACACTGCAGAAGACTAAGTAGATACACCAGTAATCCCGATAAGACACATTAGGATGCAATAGAAAGACTTATTAAATATTTGAAGGGTACTATTAACAATGAAATATATTATTCTGGTTTTTCCACTGTACTAGAAGGGTATAGTGATGCTGACTGGATCTCTGATTTCAAAGACACTAAGGCTACTAGTGGATTTATTTTTACACTAGGTGGTGGTGCAGTCGCTTGAAAATATTTCAAGCAGACCTTGATTATTAGATCCACCATGGAGCCTGAGATTTTAGCCTTAGAGTTAGCTGGTGGAGAAGCTGATTGGCTTAGGGGTCTGTTATCAGATATTTCCATGATGGATAAGCCTATTCCTGCTATTCTAAGTAATTGTAATAATCTGGCGACTATAGCAAAAGTAAAATATAAAAGTCACAACTCGAAGTCGTTTAGGCATATTGAGCTTCGATATAAAATTTTAAGGAAGCTCACCTTTACTGGAGTTATAACTTTAAGTTATATTAAATCAGTAGAAAACTTGGTAGATCATCTAACCAAGGGCTTGTCGAGAGGACAAGTTCAATATGCTTCGAGGGAAATGGGTTTAAGGCCTATTTTTGAGTCACCATCAGCAGCAACCCAACCTATCTGACTGGAGATCCCAAGATGTAGGTTCAATGGGACAAATAAGCTGACTAAGTGGCTAGTAGGAGCACCAAATTTAAAGTGAACTAAGTTTACTGCCCATCTCTATGGAGCAGGTGCTCAACTGCACTAGACAGGAGGATGGTGTAATGCCTTAATGATATCAAGGCTATTATAGCAGGGTATAAAGTTGCAATATACCCTTGGAGATATTACCGATATGAATGTGACTGTGGGGCCGCAGTCAAATAGAGAATTAAGGCTTGTTCTCTAAGAGACACTCACAAAATAAGATACATGCACACGACTGTAATGCGTTACCCTGATGGAACTTAGGGTCTCTTGAATAATCTTCTCTGCATCTTGGTCCGACAGACACCACAGGAGCACTCCATTGTAGGATTTTCGATACAATGTTTTCATTTGAGGATCGTAATGGGGTCAACTCTTAGCTGTTCGGTATTTTTAAAATCTACACATAAATTCCAAGTTCAAGACTTTGTTCACTTCGGACCAGTGTGAATGGCGAAATACCAACTAGATGAAGGATCAAGTTCGAAAAACACCTTTCATCGAAAGCTAAGTGTACTGAATACTCATACTTTGAATTTTCAAAATTTTTATCATTTTCAAAATCATCTTTAAAAAATCGAAATTTCAAAAATGGTGGACAATGTAAGAGGTTTCTTTTTAAAATTTGAGACGTCTTTCATCAATGGCTATGAAACCGTCCCTCCATTTAAACTAATTATGAAAAGCTGCCCGTTGAAGAACTCAACGGACGACTCATTTAAACCTTTTGAATAAGGAGACGGTGGGCTCCAACATTTCCTGATGTGTAGCCTAAAAAAAAGACCTGACGGGGAGGAAGAGATAAGGGAGTTCTCTCATTTCTTATTTCATAAATATTTTTCAGCTTTGTTTTCTTCACAGTTTAATGCACAGTGATTCTTTCAGGCCTTGTTTTCTTTCTTTTCTCGATCCTCTCTTCATCGTCCACCCACTATCGTGTATGAGCACACAGAAAAAAATCCTGCCGAGTTCAAGAGAATTTGTAATATTGTGCACGTTTACAAATTCAACGGTCCGTTGTATCTTGGGGAGGGATCGCCAGAATTTAGAGCACGTAGGGAGGCGAATCTCTTTCAAAGACAGTAACTACACGCCTCGGACCGACTACATGTACTATTTAATTTAATGTGAATCAAAAGAAAATGACGTCGAAGAGGTACGCATTGGAACTTGTTGTTTCAGTGAAATTAAATTACTTGTGGTTTATTTGAGTTCTTTTGAGGTGTTATTCCCATCATTATTACACGAGGTTGCTCACTCTTTACCTTTGCCCTCATGTTGAGATCGGACGAGTTATTGGTTGATGCCCGATTGATCAGGTAAGGCCTTTCCATTTTTCATCTAAGGCTAGGCTGAGCTAGGACTTTCCACCTCGGCTGGCTTAGTTCTCGATTGACTAGGTCAGACTTTGCCACTTTTGATCTGACCTAACCCAAGCTAGAATTTTTTATCTCAGCAGGCTTTGTACTAAATCGATAAGTCGAGCTTTGCCACTTGCAGTTCAAGCCTAGCCGAAGTTAGATTTTTTTACTTTGGTAGGCTTTGTTTTGCCACTTTCAATCCTAGCTTAGCCTGAGCTAGGATTTTTCACCTCAACAATTCTCAAGATTGGTTCCATGGTTGTCGCCTTGTTGCCCTCAAATTGGTGGTCCTAGGATGAGTCCCGTGGTTCCCACCTTGTTGCTAAGGTTGGCGGTCCTAGGATGAGTCCTCTAGCTCCCACACTTTGGCAGTGGACCTTAAAGATTTGAATTTTGCAAGGTTGTACCCTTTAAAAATTAGATCTCATGCATTTAAAACCATTCAATTCGCAAGTGGTTAGATCATGAATATACAATTCACACATGGCATATATGTGCATACACCTATTTGAGGCCTGGGAGATATACAATTAATAGCCTGGCCAAGCTACGATCACCTCGTTGCCCCACTTGGGTTACAAACCCATGCCACTGAGCTTGGCATGCCAATGGAACCAGAGGCTCTGAAGAGCATGCTATGACTTGTGAAGACCAGAGTTTGCAAAGAAGTCATGTCCCACGCGAAGACCGGAGTCCGTAAAGAATCCATTTCCCACATGAAGATCGAGTTTCACTTGAAAAGCGCCTCTATTATACAAGAGGCGGAAGATGTGTGAAAATCTGGGTGTAGAGAGCCTCTGTGCATTGTGACGAGCAGAATAGGAGTTGGTCCACAGGTTTGGACGTCCACTTCATCTAGAAGCGGAGATGCAGAGAAAGATTGCGGATGACCATAGTGACAAGGTTGAAGAAGCCAACGGACCTCTTTTTTGGGCTCTTTACAGGTCTCTATTCATTTCTCGGAGATGGTGCCAATCTGTTGCCACCGAAATCCGATCTAGTGATCTAAAGGGTGTTGATGGATCCACAAGGTAGATGGAGAAGCACCAATCTACACACAAGAAGAAGATGGAAGGTTGCCGAAGCTAATCCGATCAGGGGCCTTCCGATGGTTAAGTCAGAGACAGAGGTTTGAGAATTAGCGGAGAAGAGGGAGAGAGCCTGGAAAGAAAGAAGAGAGTATAGTAGAGTATTATGTATATGTTGTATACCTGATACCTTAAGCTCTCTTTTATAGATAAAAAGTCCTTCTCCCATCAGAGTTAGACTTTAGAGTCCATAGTCAAGTGGAGAGCTAACTCTTCGACTTTTCCTTGGTGCCATATGTCAGCCCATAATTGATAGATCGAATTTGAGCCACATCAACCCCCAAGCATCCATCCACTGGACTATGTAAATCCAAATGGGTTTCAACCTTTCCGCTATGAGAAACACTAGCTTTTTTTGAAAAGGAAGGGTGCACGCGTCCGGGTATTATATGGGAACATATCTTTAAAAGGATTCCAAGGTCTATTTCCTCTTATCAACTAAGGCATCTGATTCCCATCTTTAGTTTATCTCCGTGCAGCTGTATAAGAATCAACTGTAGCACACGACACGAACGTCTTATTCATAAGATGACCTTTCAAAGAGAATTAAATAGAGCTTTTCACATTAGCCATGTCTTATTTATAAGATGACCTTTCAAAGATAAATAACTGGAGTTCTCCCCCAAAAGAGAGAATTAATTGAAGTATCATACTACACTAGTACACCAATGACCTTGCCTTCTTCCTCACCACCGAGCTCTTCCTGATCAAGTGTCTCTATAATATACTGTAGTACTTCAGCAACTTCCTTCATGCCAGGTCTCTCCTCCTTCTTCTCCTTCAAACAAGCAATAGCAAGCTCCAAAAATAGCTCGGTGGTCTTCAGCTCCCCCACTTTAGCATCAGCACTGAACATTCTCTTGTCGATCACCTCCATCGCTGCACCATCCTTAGCCCGTTGCTTCACGTACTCCGCTAGGTTCACATCGTCGGGCTCCCTTGAGAAGTCGATGACCTTCTTTGATGTGAGCAGCTCCAGCAGCACAACTCCGAAGCTGTACACGTCGCTCTTGTCAGTGAGCTGGTAGTTCCGATAGTACTCAGGGTCGAGGTATCCTAACGTTCCTTGTGCGCATGTTGATACATGGCTCAGTCCAGGCTGAGCTAGCCTCGAGAGGCCAAAGTCAGAGACCTTGGCATTGAGCTCTTGGTCTAGTAGAATGTTGGTAGACTTGACATCCCTATGGTATATTGGAACGTGAGCTGAGGAATGCAAGTAAGCCAATGCCTCAGCTGTTTGGAGAGCTATCTTTAGCCTTGTCCTCCAGTCCAGGATGGCCTCACCGCTCATGTGCAGGTGTTTATAAAGGGTGCCATTGGGTATGTACTCATATATCATCAGAGGCTGTTGGGATTCAACACAGCAACCTAAGAGTCTCACAAGGTTTTTGTGGTTGACAAGAGAGAGTATCCCTACCTCATTAAGCACTTGTTGAGTGCTTTTAAGGTTGCCAACCTTCGCAGACTTGACTGCCACTAGGGTTCCGTCTTCTAGCACTCCCTTGTAAACCTCTCCAGACCCCCCACTCCCTAAGATCGTCTCCTTAGAAAAACCCTTAGTTGCCTTCCTCACCTCCTTCCACCCAAACATCCTAGCTGATCTCCCGCTAGCCTTGATCATGTTCTCTCTTTCTTTAACTCTCTTTGATCGGTTTGAGAATTTGCCATATTTTATTATCATGATGACAACGATTACTGCTGTCACAAGTAAAAACAAGCCTAACACTCCCATCGCTGTCTTAATAATAAGAATTTTGGTGAAAGAATGAGAGTGGCTCGCATTTCTTAAGCAAGCGGCAGCAGTACCATCCCAGTAGTAGCCCTTGTTGCAGAGGCAACGTCGAACTCTGCCACCATCTTGAGTTGCTGAGCAAGAGGAGGTTTGAGAGCAATCATTTTGGCTCCTGCAAGTCGGTTCGGGCGGAGAAGCCCACTGTATCTCCAAACCTTCTTCCCATTCACTCGGTGGCCTCCCAGGATCCAGATGGAGAACGCTCCTAAAAGCACGACAGCCGGAGATGTGGAGCCGGATCTTGTACGCTGAAGGCATTCCACCAGCAATGAAGGTGCAGCAAGGGCCAGGTCCACTTGCGCATTCGAGTTCGCTCCGCGGGTCGACTCGGCGCATGGCCTCGAGGTAGCGATGGCAAAGGCTGGTCGTGGTGCAATTGAGCGGCGAGATCAAGAGGCGTGGCGAGCAATTGAAGAGAAAGATGGTATTGGATGAGGTGACATTGAAAGGGAGAGATTGGTTAAGCCATAGACCTTCGCTCTTCGGCATGTCTTGTGTTATGCAAGTGCCCGGCAGCAGCGGCGATGGCTGCACCACCATGCGTCGAGCCAGGGACTGGATTCTGAGGACAAGGTAAGTGCTCCCATTGAGAGCACTGAAGTATAGTTCATGTTTGTAGGGATCACAGAGAAGGGAATAGTTGGGGTCTCCACAACTGGGGTTGGTACTCAGTGGGTAGGGGACTTCCATGGAGCCACATCTTGGGCAGGTCCTTTGAGATGATGAGAGAAGACTCAAGAATAGGAACGTCAAGAGAAGAGGAGATAGAATGGGGGTTGGCTTTAGGCCTCTTGACACCATTGCTGCAAGGAAGAGAGCAGTATGATGCAGTGAAGAAGAGGGTGGTGGTGATAAAAGATCGGGTGAAGGAGAATAAAGTAGAAGAGGTTAAAATGAGAAAAGGACCAGAGAATCAACACTGTCCTTTGGAGCGTCACGAGGGCCTATTCGGCTCTTCGTATTCATGTTATGTCCATGGATTTGGAATCCTTGGGCTCCATATGGCGTAGGAGACTGTTTAACTTTCCTATCAAAACTTAGCCATAGATTCATGCATGGATTAGCCTAAGATAATAAAAACGGAGAAAACTAGTTACAGGGACAAAATTTGATGATTTCTGGTCATTTACCCATGAGATATTCAAAGCAATATCTCCATCTCTGATGATAAATTCATGTATTATTCTGATGCATCTCTCTATTAACAAAATTTGTCCATAGTAGTTAATTAGTGCCTGCACAGAAGTGTAGCTTTTCTAGTTCACGTCCAAAAAAAAAAAAAAAATCGTGGATGGAGATTTTGTTTCAAATAATTTGTTAGCAACAGTCCGGTGACCTTCGATTAACGCTAGGCAAATATTTAGTGGAAAAATCATTTTCTGATGGAGTCATGCACAACTCAGTCCTCACCTCAATTAAAGGCATGGACGGGATGGACATGCATGGTGATTCGGGTCCACGAACATTCAAAAGCAATGCTACATTGGCCAGTATATATAGACTGGAGAAAAAGCAACCAAGTAGTGAAGGTAAAGGTACTGATCCTTGCAAAGTTGCAGCTGAGGAAAAGCAACTCCATGCATCCACTCGTGCTGCATAGAACAATTTTGTACCAGTATATTTGCTTAGTTATATCAAGCAATATAAGGAGTACTGGGCTTAATTAAGGGGGCAAAGATTGCACGGATGTGCAGTGACTATGTTAGTGGTGCTTTTCGAGTCCTACTACAACAGTGTTCTGTTGTTATCTTTTGTAATTTTAGGAAGTGGAACTCCATGATGATGGGGAACCTTCCTTTAGACAACTACATTTTGGGATAGAGAACCAAGCACTCTTTGCGAAGGTCACACGACTCTTCCTTCCAAGAAAAAGAAAGTACAGCATCTTCACATTTTGATATTGAATCAAGTTGTTTCCTTACCGTATTCCATATTCCCCCATCTAAATAAAATCTGATAAAATTGTGAGGATTTATATATTTAGTCTCACATCGGCCATGCACTAGATAGAAAACCTTTATAACATCTTCAGATTAGTCTTTTTGGATAAAACTTTGAGTTGTGACAAAAGTACTTTTCCTTGTTTCCGTCAAGAGATGGAAAAAATAAATACCGAATGCTTTTTTCAGCGGTTAAAGCCAAATGAAGCACCATTTGCAATTTTGATGTGGTTGATTCCAGCCGTGTAGGTGAACAATCAAATATTTGGTTTAAATCTTTCCTAGTAGTTCTTTTCTTCATATATGAGTAATATCTGTATAAATCCACCAAATTTCGCTAACATCTACGAGGATGGTACCATGCAAATTACACTGGAGTACGTGAAAGAACGTAGTTTAAAGATCTGGAGGACTTCATTACTGCATGTACTTGATTATCCCAACTCCCTATTTTTCCTTCTCTATCGTATGTCAATGTCAATGGGGGTATCACAAAAGAAAAGTTCATTCTTTTGAGTGTCAAGTAAATAAAACAGAATCTTAAACAGAGAGCACTGATTTATTAATTACTAAAAACATAGTATAAGTTCTAACTTGAGGATAGTCATATAATATGGAGCCTTTAAGCCAAACATCAGTTACCCATTGCTAATCTACTTCCTTTGCAGATCCTAGCCCTAATCAAAGAGAATTGTTATGTTTAGGAGCTAATAATATTAAAGATGCGGAATTGAAGAGCCAGACTGAAACTTATCTAAGTGTTCTCCTAATTAGATGCGAAACTGGATCGAATGGAGATCGCTCCGAATTTGAAGAGAGAGAGGAAGTCGCCATGAATTTTAGAAGAAGAAAGCAGAGGAGCGGGGAAGTTTTAGTTTCAAATTTGCCACTACATATTAGATATTTAGCTAAGCATCCTCTAGTAAAACTCCAATTACTTGCAAGTCCCTGCCACAAAACGCATGGCGACCTGCAAATGGTTCTGCAGCGACTGCAAATTAAGGACTTAAATAAATATTTTCCGGACTTCCATAAAGAAGTTATTTATTATTTCTTAAAAGTCCCAGCGTCACAAGATCCAGGTAGTAACAGCAGAATGCTTTCTTGGGTATATACAGAACCTTAATAAGCCGTTTGTATTTAAACAAAATTATGTGGACGTCCCTAAACAGAATTTTAATTGCTTAAGAAGCCTCATCTCATAAGATTTATTTATTTATTGATAATACAAACAAATCAAGCATGCCTAGTGCAAAAATATTCAATAAAATCAAAAAATAAAATGTTGTTCAATACAATTGGAACAGCTCAAAATGTCAAAATAGGAGCGGCTGGGAAACACCGAGTATTTAAATGTGTCGACGATAGAGTAATTGTGTAGTTTGTCTATGAATCATGTTAGAGATAGGTTTAAAATGGAAGAATGTTCTTATATAAAACTTTCTCATCACATGAAAACTTTTATATTACGAGAACTCATATCAAGACCACAGCCTCGGTAGGAGGTATGTTTTACAACTCATTTGTTTTTCAACTCCTAAAATTATGTCCGGGTTTTTTTGTATGTCAGGATGTAAATTGGAAACTTCTAACTTGATGATAAAATCACCAAGGACAATCACCGTTTTAAGATGTAGAAATTAGAACTAACCATTCACATCATATTGTCCTTCCATCCAATAATGAAATCCCAAAGTCTAGTATTGAATCTAAATATTAGTAAAAACCCCTTCTGTTTAACAACTAGCTCTTTGAAATGAATCCAGTAGAACCTTTTCCATCTTTCTTCTTAAGATATAGAGCATTAACGAATTACACCCAGAATTAATCTTACAAATATTTGCACAATTTTGGTATACAAATAGATATATTAATCATTAATAAATCTTATGTTAGATTTATCGATAGTTAATAAATATCAATCAAATATTATTAATAAGTAGTATTTATTAATTAATATATTAATATATTAAATATATTATTATTTATAAATATTATTAATCAATATATTAATATATCTATAGTATATTAATATAATTAACATTAATGATATTAATATTATATACATGAGGGTATTGCTAGTAATAAAAGATGTTTTTAGATTACAACCATTCGGTAATTCATCGTGAAAAAATAAATATCATCTTTCTGATGAAACTTATTTTATTTTTTGTTTCCAAAAAAGTAAACATCGATTCATAATTTATTTTATCATATTTCTCGTCTACTTTTAGTACCAAATTTTATAATTTAATCTGAAATTTATTTTTTTTATCAGATTACTTCCAACTAAATAAGCCCATAGGTTTTTTTTGTGTTGGAATGCTATGATGAGATTTGTTTCCGTCGCTTTCTTCTTTTTTTAGCAAGCTTGAACATAAACTTAAGAGTATTGAAGGAGTGCGAGAGGGGAAATCACGGGGCTGATATAATTTCATTAAAGTAGAAGCATTAATGAAGTAGGTAAAGGCAGGCAATGATAACCTAGGGTAGAGGGGAGCTGTTTCAAACGGAGATTCTAAACTAGGGGCAGCAATGATATAGATCGAAGGAGATAACGACGGCTGTTGTGCTAAAAATTGCTTTACCTTCTTCTCGTTAAGTGCTTGTGTTTAATTTTTTTTAATTACTATTAAGTACTTATATTACATGACCATTGATACAATATGCAAATCAGATAATTTTTTAAATACTATTAAAAAAATATTTTTTAAAAAATATTTATAACGACGTTTTAAAGTATTATTATAAAAAATATTAGTTATAAAAATATCAAGTTAATACATTTATGTGTTGCGAAAATCGATCTACGAGTTACTATAATATATATATTCACAATATGGATGATGAGAATTGTTTCTGTCGCTTTCTTTCCTTTTTTTTATAGCAAGTTTGAACATATGTTCTTGCCTTTAGTAAGAAGTGGGAGAGGGGAAATTACGGGGCTGATAAGTAATTTCATTAAAGTGGAAGCATTAATGAAATAGGTATAGGCAGGCAATGATGACCTAGGGTTGAGGGGAGTTGTTTCTAACGTAATCCTAAAGTAGGGGCGGCAATGATAATGATCTGAAGGAGATTGACGACGGCTCATTAATGGCAGAAGTGGTTGGACTGGTATACTGAATAAATAAATTCAAAATTCAAATTTAGTGGTATATTGGTTTAAAAAATAAGAGAAGTAGAAGCTGTAAATTTGCAACGCACACCTACAAGCAACTAAGTGACAATAAGCTCTTAATACAAAATCATCAAACTAGCCTAACGTTTCTAAATAAACAATCAACATGACGAGATGGACACTGTTTTAAAGCAGATATGAAAGAGCAATGCTTCGACGGCAGCCGGTCAGTGGATGGTATGACTAAAGGAGTTGGATTTGTGATCAAGGACCATCTTGGTAGGATGATTGCAGCAGGAGGACGGCGCATGCCAGAACTCACAGTGGTTGGGGCAGAGCAGCGGGCAGCTTGGAAGGGTATATCCTATGTGTGGCAGGTACTTGATGTGGAGTGGATATGCCTCGATGGAGACTCATCTGTGGTTATCGACTGGCTCCGAGGGGCGGATCGGTTTGGGGATGGTCACCCCCTCATTCGAGAGACTCATAGGATGGCTCAGTTGATGGGCGATGTTCAGATAGGACACGTGTTCAGAAAGACGAACAGAGTAGCAGACTGGGTCACCTCCTTTATTGTCCAACGTTCCGGAGATTTTCTTTAGACGTCCGCATCAGATGTCTCTTTTTCTTTGTATTTTTTACTTTTTCACGATTTGGTATATTGTACTCATGTTAGAGTTATATGAAATGAGTAGCCGCTTTTATCCAAAAAAAAATAATAATAATGCTTTCACAAGTGGAGGCAGAAATGTTTGTTAGAAAACTGAGACCTAGAGATACTGCAGAGGCTTTTATCACCTCTACGAGCTTGCTAATTATTTGATACTTGCATGCTCCTCTTTCTTCAAACTCCAGAGATAGGCAACAATGTACATAAAAAATGATAATGTATCTTTACTTGCATCATCCTTGTGGTTTTTTTTCTTGGAAGAAAAAAAATTTTCTGAATGAAACAAATGCCTGTCGCACTCCAAGTGATGCTAATGGGGCAGAGAACTTGGTAACCTAGCCCTAATTCAGGGTTGATGGGCCTACATGCTACTATTGAAGAGAGAACACGGAGCTAAGGGCCCAAAAAAAAACAAAAAGCAAAGAGCAAAAAACACAACATGTGGTTTGCAACTTGAAATAAATAAATTATAGTTTAAGAGTTTTTGAAAAATAAGTGTGTAAAAAAACAGCTATACTGATCAAATTTATTTGTGAAGGGCGTAAACTTAACGAGAAAGTGCATAAGCTATTTTTTGGTACAATGTAACCATTCAGGTCTGTTTTCTATTTTATAAACAAAAACAAATTTCATCCAAAATTATTTTAAAACTTATAATCAAATAAAGATTAGAATGCCTAAATACAATTATTTGCACAGGCATAACTCATTGAATTCTGCATAAAAAACCACTTAAAGCTTTATTCATGAATCCTAGTGTGAAACAAATATCTATCAGATATTTTATACACACACATATATATATTAGACATCCAATAAATACGTGTCGATTTGGAAATATATATTATTTGTAAATAAATAATCTAATTTTTCCAAAATTAACTATTCCATAAATTGTTTTTTATATAATTTTCTGTAAGAGAGGGAGAAAGAGAGAAGAGAGAAGATAAAATCACAAAATTGAGAATGGGAAAGCTTCTTCCGCTTAGATCGATAGATTGACCCTTCTTCTACTCTTCCTTTCAAACAAAAATCATATGGGACAGGCACTAGAGAAAGAAATATAAGATGAAATTCTTATTTTGCCATGTTTTTTTTAATACCTATCTTAAAGAAGAAATATAAAAGTCAAAGACTTTTCCAGTCCCACGATTAAAAAGAAAAGTGCGGCATTCTCTTTTCTTCTCGTTTTCAAAATGTAATTTTTACAAGTACATATTACATGACTAAATTATACACACTAAGCAAATGAATCATTTAGTAAGTTAATACAAATCTCTAAATAAATTGATACATAGTTTTTAGAATATGATGTTCATCAATATGTGGTACACAGTCAGATAATACCCACTTAGCAAATTAGATAAAGCTAGAAAATTATATAGTATGTACAGATATTGATGAACGTAATATTCTAGAAACTATATATCCATTTACTTAGAGGTATGTACTAGCTTGTTACATGATTAATTTGTTTGATGCGTATCATCTGGCTATATAATATATACTGATAAAAAGTATGTTCTAAAAGCTACGTACCAAAATATCTGGAGGTATGTATTGGATCACTATCGGATATATATGAAAAAAACTTGCAGCATATATCAAAAAGTCAATAAAAATGCATCATCCAGTCATGTAGCGTGCACTGGTGAATATGATATTTTGAAAACTATGCATCAATTTATTTGGAAATATGTATTGAGTTACTGAATGATTAATTTGCTAAGTATGTATTATTTGATCGTATTCTACATACCAATAAAAATTATATTATGAAGACTATATTAATTTACTTAAAGATGTAAGTCAATTTATTAAATAATTATTTTTTTGGTGTGTATTATTTGGCTATACTGTATGCTTGTAGAAAAATATATTTTGAAGATAAAGGGAAAAAAAAGTTAATGCTTCTTATATATTCATAGAATTGATAACTCTGTTAAGGAGAAAAAATTTTGAATTGTAAATTTTCTTTGACATTATAGTAAAATAGAAAATCCGTTCATATTTCTTTCTCGATGCCTGTCTGTAAGGGAGCGTTTGGTATGGGGTGATCGTCGTAAGATCAAGGATGATATGGGTGGAGGTAATAAGATCTTGCACCACTGTGATCCTACGTGGTAGTGATCCTAAATTATCTCCACTCCTCAAATCACCGCCCAATTCGGTAATGAGATACCCGTCCTTGAGGTCGGAAATCCAAGATCACCCCAGGACAGTGATCTTGAGTTGCAAGTTAAAGACAAAAATACTCCTCAATTTAGCAGAAAAATTAATATATCAATATACCATTAATATATTATGTCAATGTTATATATATATATATTATATAATATTATGTTGATATTATATATTATATTAATGATACATATTATATTATAATATATTATTAAACATATTATTATTGAAGGATAATTTTATATATTTATATAATGAAAATATTTAATATATTACTCCTATTTACCTTATTTTTTAATCAAAATAATTATTAGTATTAAAAAATCTATTAAGTATAAATAAAAATATTTATTCTATAATGAAAAATAACATATTTTTTTAAGATTAATAATTTATAGGAGTAGTAAATATATTTTTATATAAATATAAATAATTAATATGTTGATAAATATATTAATATTTTATGATAATATATTTTATATGATTAATAAATATATAATAAGGGCTACTAAAAGTAGAATATGTGGTAAAATTATGGAGCTATTGTAGGAATTAGCATATTGACTTACATTTTTTATTTATGAGAATTAAAAATACATAAAAAATCTATCTAAGGTATATTAGGGATATTTATGGTATTATGTGGACGGTGATGTTGGATCTCCATACCATACCAAATAAGTTATTCATGAATATCCAGAAATTTTTAATTATTGAACCATGGCCTACTAAATATTTTAATTTTAGATCACTGAAAATCAAATTATTTCAGTATTTGGATCACCAAAAATTTTAGGTCACCTGGTGGTCCTATTGGGTTACCAAACGCCCCCGAAGATTTTTGTTCCTCCATCTCCCTCTTCCTTTCCGACGGGCGAGACTGATACTGAAAGTGAATCCTAGGTTCTTCGGTGTTAAGCATGCGGATTTTTTTTTTTTTAAAACCATGGCTGAACCTGATCGGGTTGCCTACGTACCCCTTCATAAGGGGGATCAAGCCATACGTAGTTCTTTTTAAGTTTTAAAACGCAGCGGAAAAATCGAATCAAACAATTTAATTCATGCATGCTTACAAGATCAAATCTAGAAATCAGCACCTTAAGAACACATAGGATTATGCCGGAATCGTTTAAACAATTATGCTAAAACTTTCATGCATGATTAACTATCAGATCTGAAACTTAAGAACTCTATTCCGATTAATCTCCGAATATCCATTGAATGGATTCTGGAGATATCTCCGTGAGGAGCCCCAAAAGAGGGTAAAACCTCGGGGAATCAGACCTAGATCTTGACACCATAATAAAAGATTAATGTAGGATTAATACCTTTTATGATGGATGAAACTTGTGGATCTGATCCTCGACTTCGCAGCCACGCACACGAATGGCCTCTACGAGAAGTCCACGCGAAGTTCCTGAAGAGATCCAATCCTGCGGAAGTGCTAGCTTGCGCAGAATTTCTTGAGGCTGAAATTTGATCTTCCAAACACTATCAACTTTTGATCCGCCTTCTTGGAAGAACTTGGAGGAAAGGTTTAAAGGGATTGAAGAGGACTTAGATCTGATCTAAAGACTCTTATCAGGGACCCCTAACACTAATGGCGCGATGGACTTAGAGGAGGAAGAAGTCAGCTAGATTGAATGCAGAATTTTTCCATGCATGAACTAGGGTTCCTCTCTTTTCTTTTCCCTTTTTTCTTCTTCTTTTTCTCTTTTTTTTCCTTGAATTCGACCACCAGATGATGAGGTCCTTTTAATGTTGCTCTCCTACCTAACTTCATGCCAACCATCCCATATTTTTGGAGGATTTTGTGGGGTTTTGAATTTTGAATTCAAAATTCAAGTTCATGTGCCATTACATGATGAAGCTTGATCTAATCTAAACCATTCATCATGTTGCCACTTCCCTCTTTCAATTTCGAAATTCCCATGCCCCTAATCAGATTAGAGGGTCACGTGGTGATTTTGTGGTGATTAAATTCGAAATTCAACCTTAATTAGAAGTGAGATAAAGATAAGGATGGCATATGTCATGAAGAGAGAGAATTTGATCTTATCCAATTCTTTTCATGAATTTATCTCTCCATTTCGACCCATCTAATGATGAAAGAGGTCCCTGATGTTGCCAAGTGTCCCATGGCACCATTAAATAAATTAAATTAATTTTTAATCATATTAAAAATCAATTTATGGCGCCATGCATGGATATGTGACAAGTGGATTTCAAGATCCGAATAGTTTCAGATCAAACCCATTTAATTTAATTAAATCCTAACAATTAGAATGATTCAATTACCATGGGTTGAACCTAATCCAATTAGGTCAATCCCTAATTAAGCACAAATTTAATCTAATTTAATTTGGTCAACCTAAGTCCTCTTGATTCAGACCTAATCCAATCAGGTCAAAAACCCTGATTGAGCCCAGAATTGAATCTAATTCAATTTGGCTCATCCTTAGTCTAATTACTCAATCCAATTGAGTTCATTAGCAATCTAATTACTAATTAATCCTCCGATAATTACTTTAATTATTTTATAAGATAATTTGCCAATCGAATTGACCAAATTACCCCTGAATGATTCTTAATCATTCATCAGCCTTCTTGATCAATCAGGAATCTTCTATGCGTGTGACCTCATAGGTTCGAACCTAAGCCGGTAGTATAGGAACGACTTCCTACACTAATCGATGTGACCATCTAGCAATGGTACCCGACGTCCGAATAGGCCGAATATATGCGAAGCAAATATTCTGGAACCCTGAACTATGGTTACTGTATAATTCAATCCCTTTGACTCTTAATGCCAGGATGACTTAGAGCTCACTGTCAACCCTATAATTAGTACATCCATTATGTGATTAACTTTAGATATCCCGTGACTCCTCACTGAGATTACCCTGGCCAAGGTTTTGCTAAATTAGTCACAAGACATTATCTCCTGTTTGCAGGAGGGGTCAATTCCATCTTGACTCACAACTGACTACGCAAGTACTTGACTGCACCCAGTGACCTTCCGTCACTGAATTAGAAATTCAGGTAGTCCGGTACCAAAGTACAGTGAGTTGCTTGCTAGTCACAGGTTGCGGTCTCAGGTCAGAGGGCCAAACTTATACCCATATCCACTCGGAACATCTCTCGACAGTAGAGCGTTCCGGAATTGGTCACGTTCAGTGAAATGTACTCCTATACTTCATCTGTATGGCATACCAGTGTCTCCACACTCCTTGGTTAAGAGGACAACCAACGTATATGTCACACAACGACCTAATCTCGATAATGTTGTCGTCCTAGTAACAACATATCATTTGGTCGCGAACAAGTTTAAGGACTCAAAGATAAATCCTCCTTTATCATAACATAAGTCCTGAGGACTTCATCATATAAAAGTTCATTTGAAGATGAAATGATGAATAATGCCAAATAATACTTTATTAATTTGTCAATTTATTTACAATATTCAATCATCAATATGCTGACGATTGACATTTAGGATACAATTCTCAACAGATACCATATCTCTTCTGCCGTCACCCATGCCATTAGTGCATGCTATTGGTTACATGCGTGCGTCCTATGGGTATTGGATAAGACGTAACACTTGGTTTTATTTATTAACTGAAATCATAGCTGCAGGCTATTTATAACAAAAAACTAAGCTGTGTATTTATTCCGTTTAAATCATCTCAGACGCAGAATGCGAGAAGACAAAATCTCCCAGCCGGCAAGATATAGATCAGCCTCGAGTGAGGAGGAGGAAGTGTGCAACTGGAGATACTTCATTTATTAACAGGGCCCCACCAAATGCGTTTTTCATTAGCAAGGATATATGCACGGGGGAGCCAGAGATCTTCATCTTCTCGACGAGTCACGGAAGTCGAAAGAGCAGGGCACAGTTTTGAAAAAATTTTGGTGGATCAAAAAAAAAAAAATACTTTTAAAAATTTCAAAAATATTTTTAAATAAAATAAAAATATTCAGAAAAAATTTTAAAAAATAATTTAGTTTTTTTAAAAACTAAAAATAATTTTTTTAAGAGAAACGTCTTTGTGAAACTTTTCGGAAAAACACTTTTAGGTCAGGTCGGAAAGCTGTTTTTTATCAAAATATTCATAATAAAATATAACAATTATATAAAATATTTCTTTAATAATTGTTTAACTAATTTTATCATCTAGCTAGAAAATTTGTTATATTATAGAAAATTAATTTATGCTAAGAATTATAATATTTTATATTTTATTATTGGATTATACTATAAATATAATATTATATTACTATATTATAATAATCTTATATTATATTACAATAATATTATACTATATTATATATTTATGTATTAATATATTTTATATTTTATTATATGTTGTTGTATAATACTATGCAATGTCCTTTTTAACATTTTGTCGTACCAAAAGTATTTTGCTAGTTTGTTTATCAAACATATGTTAAAGTGGCACGGAACTTTAGAAATATAGTTACTAAATAGCAAACAACTTTTTATAAATGTTTTACTTTAAAAAAAACTTTACTTTTAAAAGCTCTACTATTAATAATTATTCCAAATAGGGCCTGAAGCTCTAAATAACTGAAGCGTATTTTGAGAATTCTAAGCATTTCTTGATGGACACTGGAGCAGTATCATAGAAAAGAAGATAATACAAAAATATGGTAGATCTTCTCTTTTTTGGTACCGATCTTCTTAGTAGAATAGATGTCGTCGTAAAGACCTTAATGCCTTAACATTTTTTTTTTATAAACAGATGTATATAAAAGTGGAGTGAGGATCTAACTTAGTAATACTAGCAGATTCATCTATTATAAGATTTATTAACCAAATCAGGCATTAACTAATACTTACCATACAATATAATTAAAATAATAGAATACAAAATAATCATATGATTGAAAATTAAATATTCATTCAGATAGTAATTTAGTCTACATTACATAATAAATTAAAATTAAAATAATATATAATTAATTAACATGTATTTATAAAAAAATAATTAAAAATTAAATATAATTTCAACAAAGGTTGGTGCAATCTGCATTTGCTTTTTTTACTATGTTGGGTCTTTCAGGAGTTCGCCTACTCGCGACCCCGCCCTCCCACCTCATCCGACGGCGACCATCGTCGCACTCCATATGCTATTGGGGGTTGCAGTTGCTCACACGAGTGCAATTATTTGGATGGACGCTATATTGCTACTATGGAAGAGAGTATTCGCACCAAGGAAAGAATAAGGAGAAGGGACAGAGGAGGTAGTTTTTTTTTCCATCGCAAAAAACAAGCATAGCTGAACGACAAGTATGATGCTGCTCTGAGTAACCAGGGTTGAAAGAGGGCCGAGCTACACTTCTATCTTAACTCTATAATTTTTTTTTTTTTATTTCTCGAGTTTCAAATTGGATTTAGGTCCAAAATTTTTTACATAATGCATATTCGAGTAAACTTAACTGGGCTTGATTCGAATTATCTATTTAGGCCAAAAATAGATTTAGTTGGAACCCAATTAAAATTTAATAACTCATAATATTACTCAATAAGTAAATAAGCTAGCTAAAAATTAAATTTTCTCATATAACATAATTAAACGATATATCATACAATATTTTCAACAAAATCTATTTTAATCTGCCCTTCACTTGCACATTATTCTTTCTAAATAATGAAATATAAAAGTAATGGGTCTGAATTTAAGCTCTGTTTCGAATCTTGCTCAGGCTCAGATTTGAACTGGATCTAGATCGAGCCAATAATATATTCGGGCTTGGCCCATAAAATAAATAAGCTCTGTATATGAGTCTAAAATTGACCCAAATTTTTTCAGATCGAGCCTAAGTTTCGGTCCGGCTTGAGCGCATTTCCAATCCGACGGACAATTATTTTGGTGAGACGGTTCTACCTTATGTTTTGGTATCAGTATTTATATAATCCGAAACAGGAAAGACGCCCGAGAGGCGCAGGTTAACACGTGGCTTCATTTATCGACTGGAATCATTGCCGCGTGCAATCAGTTATGAAGTAATTAAGACACGTATTTAGTTTCCTTCAACTTCACAAACATCGGCACGGAACGCGATGGGGGAAGAAGTTCCCCGCCAGCTGTTTTGCCCCGAAACGCCAATGGACGGACGGCGGAGATCTTTTCATGACCCAAGGAGGCATCGATGGTAAATTGTCCCAAATAAATGCTTGTCATCATTGCCTGTGTTGATTTGTTCGCCGAACGCCAGGTGACGCTTCTAAACAAATTAGGATAAAAATACACCTATTTATATTTATATTTAAATAATATTTGCATATTTGATAGATTTAAGTTAAGAAAAAGTCGTTCAGCTGGTATATGTGTATCTCGTCCATTTACTTCATCATGTGGCATACTACAAAGTGTTGATACAAACATGAAAGCAGCAATAACAAAGCTACAAATTAAGTATGACCATTTAGTTTATAGAGCAAGATTTATTAGTTTTAAAATAAATACTATCGGTATTCAAAACTAGTGTTATATAGGTAATATTTTGCCATGCAGTCCTAAGCTCGCTTTGATTGATGTACACCTCAAGTATCATGCTTTTTTTTAGATTTTTTAATCCTCAAAAGTCGAATTTTTCCGCAGCCTATCAGCTTTTGCTGTTTTAAATATATTTATCATCATTAAAGATAAAGATATGCGATCCCAGAACTACTTCCACGAATCATGGATTCATGCACGAAGCGCCCACATCCATCCTGGATCGGGTCACCACCAGGGATCTTGTCGCTGTCCAGGAACTCGCGCGGAAATCGCCCCCTTGACTCGAGTCTAAAGCGGCCTTCGCGTGTGGGTACATTACGAATCAAATTGCCCCCTCGAGGAGGACGATGGGTGGTTTCCTTGCACTTTGCCTCGGTGATCCGTTGCTTCGCGTCGGACGACCGCGCGCCTTTATTCCTTCCTTCCTCGCGAAGGCCGAGAACGCGGCGGGTCAGTCCCATCATTTGCGAGTCGTGGGGGCGGAGAGGGGCCCTCTTCGTGACGGACGTTAGCGTCACTGGTTGGCGCACTCACGCCGCAAACATGGGGAAAAGCAAACCGCTCGCTGTCGAGCGGGCCGACGTGTCGTAGGAGTGGGTCTGAAAGTGGGTTGGAATCCGCGTCACCACAGTCGCCGCTTCCAATTTCAAACGCCCCCTTCGCCTGTCTCGACGCTCTCTCCGGTGCTATATACGGGCTCGACCCACCTGTTCGCTCCACTTTCGATCTTTCAGTTCTCTAACTCTCGAGCGTTTCCTCTGCCATTCTCTGTACGTTGTCTTCTACTTTGAACTCGGCAGCCGGATGTCGAGGCGGGGCGGGGGCGGCCGCCGGGGAGGCGGCGATTACTACAGGGAGGCGCAGCCCGGAGCTCCGTCCTCCGGACAGCGAGGAGGAGGCCGGAGCGGTAGAGGCGGAGGAGGCAGAGGACGGGGCGGCGGCGGAGGCGGCCGTGGTGGCTATGGAGAAGGGTACGCTCCGCCGCCCCGAGCGCAGGAGGAGCGCCGGAGGCCGACTGATCCTCCGCCGTCATCTGTGTCCGCGACCGTTTCCTCCTCGTCCTTGAGTCAGGACGTGGATCGGCAGCTTTCACTTAGGGAACCGGAGGAGGCCGGAACATCTTGTGCGACTTCGCCGCCGCCGCCGCCTGCATCGTCGTTGTCGTCGTCGTCGGCGGGGACTCCTCCGGCGTCGAGCAAGGCGCTGCGGCATCCACCTAGGCCGGGGTTCGGCCTGGTTGGGAGGAGGTGCGTCGTGAAGGCGAACCACTTCCTCGTGGAAGTGGCGGACAAGGACTTGTGTCATTATGATGTAAGTCAAGGAACACCTCTTCGTCCCCCCTTCCCCCTTCCTTCACCGTCGTTTAGATTGGTAGTTTCTTTTCCTTTTCCCGAATTTTGCTTTCCTCTGTTCTTTTAATTCGATGTTTTGCATTCCCTTTCTTGGTTTTTCTGTCCATAAAACTGTTGCTTGCGGGTTTTTAGATTATGCAGGCATTTGGAGCGTTCTTCTGCTGCTGCTGTATTTAGAGTATTGGTTTGATTTGGATGTCGGGTGTTTTTCTCATGATCTGTTCCCCCAATCCTCTTTCATTCTATATAGCGTTTTTATTATTATGTTAAATTTGGTGTAAACTTCTGAAGCCCTTTCTAGTCCTGGACGTCGAAGTTATTTGATCCAAGTTTTTGTTTTCATGGATCGATTAGGTTTCAATCAACCCAGAATCGATATCCAAGACTAGCAATAGAAACGTAATCAGCGAGCTTGTGACGTTGTATAAGGACTCCCACTTAGGCAGGCGGATGCCTGTTTACGATGGAAGGAAAAGCTTGTACACTGCTGGCCCTCTGCCATTTACGTCCAAGAATTTCGTGGTAAAATTGCCCGACATCGGTCGAGACGGCAGTGTTAGGTTAGTCAGGCTACTGTTTTCACAACCCTTTGTGCTCTGACTCGCGTCTTTCTGTGATGGTTTTGAATGGTTGGTTGGTGATTGATTGATGCTGGATGGCTATTTGGATTGGCAGGGGAGAGAAGGAATACAATGTGACGATTAGGTTGGCTGGGCGGCCTGATCTCCACCATCTCCAAGAGTTCTTACGTGGGAGGCAGATGGATGCCCCTCAAGAAACTATTCAAGTTCTTGACGTGGTTCTGAGGGAATCACCTTCGACAAAGTTACTTCTTTTTTACCCCGCCTCTCTTTTGCTTCTCTTATAGTCATTTAGGACATCCATAATGAGCTTGCAACTTGTCCAATTTCATTTTCTGCAGCTATACTGGTGTGTCAAGGTCATTCTTTTCTCCCCGGTTTGGGGATCCAAAGGATATCGGGGATGGCATAGAATTTTGGAGGGGTTACTACCAAAGTCTTCGGCCCACGCAGATGGGATCTTCTCTGAACGTTGGTATGGTGTTTTCAATGCGTAACCTAGCTTTATTTACAAATTATGTTTAATATAGTTGCAATAAATGCTTGTTTTGATATTCGCATGAATTGTCTATGGCAGAACATGTTCGTCCTAAATCACATATACTTGTTGTCGTTGTTCTATACGTAATGTTGGCATCTCGTGTTTGGTTGCAGACATCTCTGCAACAACGTTTTATAAGTCTGCACCTGTCGTTGACTTCGTTTTTGAGTATCTCAACCTTCGTGATGGCGCAAGGCCCTTATCTAACTCAGACCGCATTAAGGTCAAGTGACTTGGCGTTCGATTTATCAATTACAAGATTTTCCTTTTTATTTCTCTTATTTGTTTCTACCACATCCTGTCTACTGTTGACTGCTTACTGATTGCTATAGTAATCATGCTTTAAACTTTTTTTTGTCTTATATTATCTTCAAATTGTAGATAAAGAAAGTCCTAAGAGGGCTAAAAGTTGAGGCCACTCACAGGAGAGAATTAAGGATACGCTATAGGATCACAGGGATAACCTCGATGCCGATGAGTCAATTGACGTATTGTTCTCTCTCTTCTTTATTCAAAATTTTTAGTCTCTTTTGCATTCTTTTAATATTGTAATATGTGATTGATGCGTTCTGTTCAGGTTTGATGCTGGAGAAGGGTCAGCAAATATTTCTGTTGTCCAATATTTTAGACAACGGTATAACTGCTTTCTCAAGCATGTTAATTGGCCCTGTCTTCAAGCTGGCAGTGATAGTAGGCCAATCTACTTGCCAATGGAGGTTGTTCTGTTTCGCTTATACGTTATAATATAATGCCTATCTCAATTTTCATCTTTTGGTGTTTAATTTTGATGGCGGTGGATGCTGATGTATTCAAATTGTTGCTTAGGTGTGCACCATTATGGAAGGTCAGAGGTACGGAAAGAAGCTGACTGAACGGCAAGTAACTGAAATGTTGAGATTTACATGCAAACGCCCTCAAGACAGGGAGAAGAATATCCTGGAGGTTTGAACCTTTCTTGTTTCTTAACTTGATTCTGCCTTTCAACTGTGCATCTCGAATCGTAATATCTGTGTGTTCCCTCATGAGGTTATATAGCTATTCTGTATTCCTTCAAGCTCGTTTTGATATCTAGGCCTTTCCATCCACTTGGGTCTATATTCATGTGTTTGCTGTTGCAGGTGGTGACTCAAAACAATTACAATGGTGATAAGTATGCAAAAGAGTTTGGAATCAAGGTTAGAAATCAGCTTGCTGCAGTTGATGCCCGGATCTTGCCTCCTCCAAAGGTGTGTTCCTTGTAATCATCATGTTTTCCTGAAATCAGTTTACTTGCGGTTATCTGAAATCACATCTTTTGAATGCTTCAGCTAAAATATCATGACTCCGGGAGAGAGAAGCTGTGTAGTCCTGCTGTTGGTCAGTGGAACATGATCAACAAGGTGATGCAAGTATCTCTATTTGTTTCTATTTTTCTGAATGCTAAGGTCCAGCAGGTAGCCTGGCTTCTTGCTTAATGCATAGCCATCCAGTGCGCTGGCAGATATGGATCAACATTTTTTTTAGGTCACTTTCTATTATTGCATAGGCGTTTGATCACTTTGTGTTCTTGTATGAGCTTGCAAGGAAAGATTGCCATTTTGCTAGAAAACATAGTTGTTTCATAACAATTGCAAAGGTATATTCCGTTAGTTTATCCTTTTCCCCCTCCATTTTTTTGTTCTTTGTAAAAGTTTTCTCAGGTGAGTCTGAATGAGTTAATATTTGATGAATTAATGCCAATTTTTGAAAATTGTTCTTCCATGTTTAGGAATGATTTTTGATGCTCCATTTGGATCTCTTCTGTCTATTTGTCCAGTATAATATCTTTGTTGTTTGTTTCTGTGCTTGTGATCAATCGACATTTTTCTGTCAGTTTGTTTAAAGTTAATCCTTCATGGTGAATGTGCAGAAAATGGTTAATGGTGGAACTATAGAGTACTGGACATGTTTGAATTTTTCACGTCTTCGCCCAAATGATGTCTTTCAGTTTTGCAATGATCTGGTTGGGATGTGTAATGACAAAGGGATGGTACTGAGATATGTTATCAACTGTTTGCATCTTCAATTCTTCGTTCACACTAAACCTGTCTAATTTCACTGTAAACTTTAAAGGTATTCAATCCAGAACCATTTACTGGCATCCAGTCTGCCCGGCCCGATAATATGGAAACTGCTCTAAGAGATGTCCATTATCAATCTACAGAAAGACTATCTTGCCGGGGGAAACATATCCAGTTGCTGATTGTTGTTCTGCCTGACATCAGTGGCTATTATGGTATGCTTATTTTAGATTGTAATTAGCCAGAGTCTATTTAAATCTTATTACACTTTTACATTGTGCTTTCTGTTCACAGGAAAAATCAAGCGGGTATGTGATACTGAGCTTGGCATTGTATCACAATGCTGCTTACCAAGGCATGTATCTAGGGGAAACAAGCAGTATCTTGAAAATGTTGCTTTGAAAATCAATGTTAAGGTTTGTGACTTTGTTATAAATCCATTTTGGTTAAATCTAGATGAATTTTCTCCCTCATGTCTACATGCTTAATTGGACAGGCTGGTGGGCGCAACACGGTTCTTGATGATGCCCTTCATAATAACATTCCCTTTGTAACAGACCAGCCAACAATTATATATGGTGCTGACGTGACACATCCAGCTCCAGGAGAAGATTCTCCTTCAATTGCAGCAGTATGATTCTCTCTTTGCTGCTGTTGTGGATAATCTTTGGTTTTTTAGGGATCACTTGCGTATGCGCATGTCATTTGGTTACTGTCAGAAATCCCAACTTCATGTGAGGTTCAGTTTACAAAAAGAAGCTTGGCTATCCTTTCTAACACATGCTTTTGCAAATCTATAACATGGTAAAAAACCAGAGCCTGATCTTCATCTGGTTTTGCTAGGGTTGGTCAATTAAGCAGCCCAAAAATTTAGAGATATTTTTCTTGTGGTTTCAGTGTTATGTCTATCTGTGAACACTTTGCACAAGCACTTTTATTGTTATTTTTTTTAAACAGGTCGTTCTATGGTTTTGGAGGCATGGTTTTTTATATTAATGGTCTCAAGTTTCTGTGAATCTGTCTCACTGTTCAATTTTTTGCAGGTAGTTGCTTCTATGGACTGGCCAGAGGTCACAAAGTACAGAGGTCTAGTCTCTGCCCAAGAGCATAGAAAGGAGATGATACAGGATCTTTATACGGTAAAACAGGATCCACAAAAGGGTTATGTACATGGTGGCATGATAAGGTAAGTTTACTCTGAAGCCTTTAATCGTCTGTGATTCTGAGATTAATTGCTCCCCCCCCTTCCTCTTGGTTTGCAGGGAGTTATTGCTTTCTTTCTATAGAGCGGTGAATCGGAAGCCATATAGAATTATATTCTACAGGTTTTTACAATATCAATGTATCCTTTGGAGCTGTTCTTCTGTCATACACGATGGATGCGTTTGACATGCTTTATGTGCAGGGATGGTGTCAGTGAAAGTCAATTTGCCGATGTATTGCTTCATGAGATGGATGCAATACGGAAGGTAATTCTTCTTTTGCCTTGAATTTGCATATTATTGAATCACTGATTGTCTTATTGCTTTACGTGTTCATGTCAGGCTTGTGCCTCTTTAGAGGAAGGCTACCTGCCTCCTGTCACGTTTATTGTGGTACAGAAGAGGCATCACACTCGCCTGTTTCCTCAAGTCCATGGGGATCGAAATTCAACGGACAGAAGCGGAAACATATTACCAGGTCTGTGATTTTGTTGGTATTTCGTATGCTTGGAGTTGGAAGTAACGTTATAATGCTTTTGTTAGGAACTGTGGTGGACACAAAGATTTGTCACCCGACAGAGTTTGACTTCTATCTCTGTAGCCATGCTGGCATACAGGTAATATTTTTTTTTCTCCTTTTCTACTGACGTGCGGCAACTGGTGATATGGTCTTTACAGGCAATGTTCATGGTTTTATCTAGTTTTCAAAATAATTTTTATCAATTTACCTGTATTTTGTTTCCATTCAGGGGACCAGCAGACCAACACATTATCATGTACTGGTGGATGAGAATCGTTTTTCTGCCGATAGATTGCAGATGTTAACTAATAATCTTTGTTATACGTGAGTTAGATCTTGATGTCTGCTTGCCTTTGTTTCTAATTTTATTGAGACCTTGTTTCATAAACTTTATCCTTGGTAAGCCTGCATACCTCATTGTTTTCTTGCTTGCGAAATGTAGGTACGCTCGCTGCACTCGTTCTGTTTCAGTCGGTAGGTTTTATACTCGCTAATTTTGTTTCTGCTCTCGTAATTGTCTGCTTTCTTACGTATCATTTTTCTTGGGCAGTTCCCCCTGCATATTATGCACATTTGGCTGCTTTTCGTGCTCGGTACTATGTGGAAGCTGATCCCTCCGATGGAGGATCGACGTCAGTAGGAGGGTCCAGGACTAGGGATACGTCTTCTGTGGTGCGCCAGCTGCCGCAGATCAAGGACAACGTTAAAGATGTTATGTTTTTTTGTTAAAAATGGTACCTTTTTTTTTTGGGTCGAAAGGCATTGTTGGCCAATCTTTTTGGGGATGGTTTCCATTCAAATGACAGGGTTCAGTTATTCGTACAGTTAAGTTGACAGGGTTCAGTTATTCGTACAGTTAAGTTGACAAAGTTTACTTCTTTAAGTCGACTTCTCCCCGTGTCAAATTCCTTGCATTTAAATTGTTTTTGAGGGGGTTTATTCTTCTGAATCTATTAGACAGTCGATTCGGATGTGGTTGCTGAATTCTGTTGCGTCATCCAAGAAACTTTTGGATGCTGAAAGAATGATTCCTTTTTGTTTATTATTCGGTTGTGCAGATCAGTTTTTTTTGTTTCCTTTTTGCTTATTTTTTTCATTTGAATGGAAATGGGTGGAAGGGTAGGAATATGGATATCAGTATCTCTCATATAAAATTGTATATTTATTTAGATTAATTGCTAATTATATTGATGTATTGTTGGTGCTTTCATCTTGTTCGCTTTGTTAAAACCGTCGATGTCTGAAGATATTCACCATGGTCGCAGCAACGGGAAAATTTGGTCCTTCATTGGATAAAGATCGAAGCCAAGAACTGGCTGATCATGATACCGCAAAATGCTCGATAACTTTATGTACAGAGGGCAGTGCAGGAGGTCAAATTTTTTTTTGCCTGCTCTTCTTGGTTGGCGAAAATTAGGATGAATGATGGGAGCGACGGGGAGTATATTGGTCAAGAAAATTATTGAATCGGTGTTATGCGTACGTGTCAAAAGAAAAACCTATAAGAAAAGCGATAGCTCTTGTTTGAAGTTAATGCCATGCTGTTGTTTTTCAAATGAAGGGACGCATGATCGAAGGATGATAGGTAAAAACCTGAGGGATGCAACGTTACCGACTACAATAAATACAAGGATCAGTCAAAAGAAAAAAGAAACGCAAGCCCCTATCCTGCATGTAAATTGATGACCAGTCATGGGCTAGATTGCTGCAACAGTACAGAGGCAGCACACTTTCTCATGACAGACTCTACAAGATATTGCTCTTAGCAAAACCAACATTATGTCATGTACCAATCTGACTTATGAACATTTTAGTTTACTCCAAGAAACCCCTTCTCTTGAAACCATCTCCGACGTGAAGATTTTTAGAACGTCTCTAGGATTTGTAGTATAATATCTTGTATTCCGAACTCACCGTGCTGGGAAAGCTGAAATAATATATATTCTCAAAAATTAAATCCGTCAATTTCAAGCACGCATGACTGCAATTAACGCAATCTTGTCATGAGAACCTAACCATGAAAGTAATACCGCCTTCCGCTGTCTCAAGTGGCATTCCTACCAACATCATAGAAATATAAAGATGCTACCAATATGCTTGGGCAAATGGATTTTATATAATGAGACATGGATGCCAATAATTACATTTATAATGAAGGTTGCTTGTTTTCCATCTTCCATTCGAAAAGCATCGGCAATGGAAGACTCGTATTACTGATTCCAGTATCTGTCTTATATAACATTAACATGAATCTGAACTCGCTTCCTCATCCACGTAAAAACTGACAAAGTCCGCCTCTCGAAACTTTGGTCCATGGGTTTGTTTTCCCCCATGGCCATCTTCTGTTTCCTCCAGCAGGTGAGTGTTACCTGCGGTAGCGATAGCGCTTGAAGTTGAAATACACATGTAGAATGCCCCGCTCAAATGTACATTTGAAACCCTTCTTGTGAGAATATTCCCATTCCTTATTCACAATACGGAAGGCCTGTAAAAATGAAGCAAAATGAGAGGAATTATTTTAGAAAAGACCACGATTGGCACAACTGGAAGATCGAGATGATTAGCGCTTACAATATCCTCATATGGAGGCCCTGCATGAAATCTTATGAGGCATGTCTCACCATTACTTCCATCCTTCTCAATAGTGTAAGTTGGAGCTTTTGATTTGTCAACGAGATCAGGGTAAAAAATATTAAATTTGTAGCCCTGTACAATTTTAGGAGGGGGATTGTCATGATCATAATGTGTTTGGTTATACTTGTTCCACTCATAACCAGTGTGAACCCTATTGAAATACTTGGGCTTTCTTGGACGGTATTTATCATGCCACCAGTACACCTAGAAGCACATAAACGTCAAACCGTTAACATCATATCAAAAAAAATTAAGGGGTTGATTAACTTCAATGGTTTCACTCAAAAAAAAAAGGATCAACTTCCAATGGGAAAAAAACAGGGTTGATCATGCAGTTCTTTACAAATGCTAGGGCATGCAACATTTCTAATTTCAAGCAAATACAGGAAAGACATGATATATCAATTTATGAAATATAAAATTGCACAATTGAGAAAAAATAAGTGCAGATCCTCATGATGGATGATATAAATCATGATAGATCTGCTTAGATCCAGCAGCAAGATCCATTCATGCAAGGACAAAATCAACATATGATAGATCTCTCTCAGAGAGAGAGAGAGAGAGAGAGAGAGAGAGAGAGAATTTGCTACCTGTGAATCCAGATTTACTTCAGCGCCAGAACCAAACACTGCATCACCTTCCTCCATAGCTCCCATTGCTTTCATTGCTTTCAGCTCCATATCATCGGGTGTGCTTGTCTTTGCTGCCATTGCTTCCTGAATCCTTCTCTGTTGCTCTACTACTACAGCCTCACGTTTCCGATCCTGCAACAGCAAATAATATTCCCAGGAGATGTCATCCTTTACAATCACAATATAAAAAGAATTGGACAAGTTTTTTTGTACATGCAAAGCTCTACAACATAACTAGCATGCCCACCTTGTGATGTAGAAACACAGAAAGCAAAAATCATTGTAAGACCATAAGTATGATCAAGTCATCATAAGGCTCAGGCCAAAGAAATTTGGTCTCAGGCCCAAGTTACGCCCTTTAGTAGATAGCAGGGCTGAAGAAGTTGAAGCTCAAATGTATTGGGTTTAGACTCAGGCTTAAATTTTTAAGACTAGCGCGATCCTACAACAAAGCCCAAACTCAGGCTTGATACAAGCCTAATACCTTGGGTCAGTTATACTCTCTTCCAGGCCTGGGTCTAGTGATCTGAGTCCATGACCAAACTTGGGTTAGATCTCAAATTGAGCCCAGGCCAGCCTATTGATACCATTGTTTGCTAATCTGAAATCAGAATAAGACTTTAAAAAGGCCAAATAGATAGATCAGAAAATTTGATTTTTATTTTAGTTTGGTATTATATAAATGTAATAAATAAAACAAATATCTGATACAATAATAATATAGTATATACAGTAAACAGAAAATTTTAGAGACACCAACTGTTAACCTTGTGGGAATGGATATGGATGGCTCTTTTTATCTTTTTAAATAAATCGGAAATATAATTTATACTCGAAGTGGGCTAGAAGTTAGCATAACATCTCGTTCAAATTTGAACAGAAAGAATCAGATAATTCACAGAGATTTTACATGACCACTTGGTTTCTCCAAATTAATTATGCTACCATGGTAAGAATCCAGCTAAAAATTGATGGGTTCCCCCCATATACCAGGTTTTAAATTGGTAGTAACTTTATTTTGAAAACCAGTCTTTCGTTGTCAACAGAACTGAAATTTGAGATAAGGTTTTGTAGCATTAGTTTATTATCTTTATCTCAAATAGTTCATTTATAACCAAGATAACACTAGCATGCTGACTTTGGGATCCAACTTTCCATCAGTGGTCAACTGGCTTCTAAGGTAGAATACTGGAGGTCATCAATACATAAAGGTGAAGAAACATTTAAGTTTTAAATAGAGAATTAATCAGCATATTACCAGATCAGCTCTATCCTCTTCAGGATCAATTGCCACTTCATCTTCATCATCATGCAAGAGCTCAGGTGAAAAGGAACCTGCCTCTTCTTCTGGCTCATCTCTTGGCTCATCAACTGCAGGTTCAGGAGAATAGGCCTTTGCATCTACAAAATAAAGTTTCACTCAGATAAATATTTATATAATGCGCCAGAGAACAGGGAGATCACAAAGAAGTTTGAATTGATCTAGGAAACCATACCTGCTGCATCAGGCACCGCATCTTCCTCTTTAAACTTAATTTCGTTATCTGTTTCCAAACCCTGTTCAGCCTCCACAGGTTGCTCTAAACGGTCTAGATGCTTTCTCAACAGAGAAGCATGGATTTCCCTTAAACAAGCCTACATATAAAGCAATATAATCGATAAGTATACATGAAAACGGTTTTTGAACTACCAAACGACCAAAAGAACAAAACGTTATTCAAAGAAACTTATAATTACATTCCCGCTACTACTACAATGAATAAAGAATGAACAACATATATACATATAGAACTGTGTGTATATATGTACACATATTTATGCATGTACATACCAGCTGCTGATATTGAAAAATGCGAGCATTCAACATCAATCTTCCCTTCCATACCATGCTAGTGCTGTATATTAAGTCATTAATCCTTATATGACTCGCAAATGCAAAACAAAATCTAGAAAATGATCTATAATTTTTGCTCATTGTCAAATGTTATCAAGGGACATTTACGTTACAGGAAGGTGTTTGGTAGGCAAAAAAGGAGAAGGGAGGTGGGTACTGCTAGGAACTTGCTGCCATACTTGGAATCTTTTGTTCAGCTTGAAAATTAAGTCACATAATACCAGCATGAACTATATTTGTATTCTATAATGCTAAGAATAGATTAATATCTAACAATATCACCACAAGAATAATCTAATAGCCTCACAGGGTAACAACTATGCTAATATGCATGCATGTCAGCTTGAAAAAAAAAAAAGAGCTAGATTTCTTTGCAATACGCATCTAATTCTTGCATAACCGATATGGGCAAAAGGAGATAAAATGCAGTATGTTGTGCATATCATGAGATATATTTCTTGCCACAAGCAATTAATTCTCGCATAATTAATAATGGAGTAAATAAAGATCAAGCACAATTAGATTACACTGTAAATCATAAATTTTCAGCCAAGCAGTAAATAAATATGTAGGTGGAAATGGCTGGAAATCTAATCAGGAAGTGTTGATGTTTATTTTGTTCGTGGAGGATGGTTAAGAATTTTATACCTTTGCCTTAAATATCTGAAGGCGCTTCAAAACAGCTTCCCAATACTCAACAACCTTGGCTGTGCCTGAGCGCATCTGTAACTCGATCTGACGTTGCATGGACACCAACTCATTGAATGTTTTCCCTTCTAAGAGATCCTTCACATCTGTCTCAATGCTCAAATGGAGACCCCTTTCTTCTGCAAGGACGTCAGCAGGTGGCTCCTCACCACGTACCCTAGCTCGATCTAGTGCATCTCTTTTCCGAGCCTCACCAAGCTCCCAGTCACAGATTACCATTAGTGCCTATTCAATATCAGAAGCCATTTTATTCAAGTCTCAGAATAACTTAGGAATGTACAATACAGATCTATTCTATTGTAGAAAGAAATAGATGAAAGAACAATATCAAACCACTCTTCTTTCTAATTCAACAATGCTGTCAATCGATGATGCATAATCATGATGAGACAGTATATAAATGTAGGAAAGTAAACATCAAGAGTTGCATCTCACCAATCTTACAATGCTTTTGTGCCAATATTGTAAACCAAGAGAGCAACTACTGAAACCTACAGCAGGGGATAATCCTATCATCCTATGGGCCTTGTCATCACATTAAAGCCTAAAATTGAGGAGAAATCGGCTGCGACAGGAAGGGGGAACATCTGCTTGCAGGGGCCATTAGCCAAAAATATACAACTAGATTTCGTCAGAGACACTAATGTGGGACATGAAAATACAGTGGATATTCATCTGTAGAATGGCTAGTCCATATGCAACAAAGAAAATCTGTATATGCAACTTGACCAAGCAACAACTAAAAGGAAAAATAAATCCACTCACAAGGGTTGATACCGAACATGAACACTCACAACAAACAATGGCGTCTTGTGAATTAGACTTCTTGAAAATTTGGGACAGTAAGGTGTCCAATAACTCATATTTATTTTGTAAGTCAATATAAGCCCAATTGATTAAATATGTGAACTGCACCCACGTTTGTGAATGAAAGTAAAAATAAAGTGGTAACCAAAGCAAGCTAATTTGCATGGTCAACAAAAACTTAGATGAACTTTCATTCTTTCAAGTTTAGGCAGATTAAATACAAAAAAAAGAGTAAAAATAAATGATTGATCAGATCAACAGGCAGATTTGATAGAGACAACAAATACTCTTAAGACTAAATTCTAGACTCAAGGATGAGATAAAGGTGCTTAAGGATCATCTTCAGTTAGTGAGACCATGACACCACAACAATGAGAGTGATCATGTAATGCGAACCCATAATAAAGAGAACATAACGATTAGATTGTCAGGATCCCAACAACTAGGTATATGTCAAGGAAGCATTCAAGTCATGCATATAAGAGAATGTATAAGCCCACAAATAGCATGAAAGAGGTTGCAAATCTAGAGGTACTATTACATATTCGTACAATATACACATAAATCTTGCAAGTATATCATTATATAGTCCTCGTGTGCTACTAACAAGTGGGCTTGGACCATTATAAGTGTAAATTTTGGACTACATAATTGGATTTATATATCCAATAGCCTTGAGCATATCTGTGCTTACTTCATTTGATGATTACATATTATTATTTGGGCTAACCCATAATGTATTTATTTTTGGCGTTACTTCTGCCTTTTACTACCTTTGTAAAATTATACTCCAACTAGGGAGAAGGAAAACATATCCTAAAAACAAGTGATCAGAAAAAAAATATTTGAAAATACAATGATCATGGATTCCAAAATCTAGAATGACATGTCGGAAAAAGAATGGCAATAGCTAACAAGATGATGAAAGGAAACAAGAGAACATTACCTCCCAATACTCAGTATGTGTCTGAGTTGCTCTGTCCATATCCAGATGCATTTTGATGTCATCATGAAGCTCTTCCATTTCCTTCACCGTTAACCCCTGTATATTCATAGACATGTTCATACCGAAAATAGTCAGCATGAAATCAGAATATATATCACTTCCTTTTATGAGAAAAATGAAGTAAGAAAACAAAAAGGTTCTAATAACATCAGCATCAGCCAGGCGTCATGATCTCAAAAAATTAACCAAAAAAACCTAATATTGAATAGATATATCCGTATTTAAAATAAGAAATAATGATGATCAACACAGAAATCATGCTTTCACTTCTTTCTAATTAATTTAGGGAACACGTGCTAGAAAAGAAATCACCACGCCGTTAGTCATCTGGCTAAAACATTGCAATTAGGAGCATTGTTTAAGTTTTTAAGCTCTTGCCATTGGGGGCACATTTGATAAACAAATTCTCAATATTGGACATATATCAGATATGATAAAATGACAAGAGATAATGTTCTCAGCAATGTTTTAGAACAATATCAGTGGCAATTATATAAGAAAATAGAAGTCAATGAAAGGCCCAAATTTATTACCATTACTATAAGCTTAGCATTTGTAATTTTGTGCATGGGTAAGGTATATTGAGTATCACTTATTGCATAAATAAGTAAATTCAGAAGCTTATTTACCTTGAATACCATGTAAGGTTCATTTATTTCAATATCAAAATCTTCGGAACCATTGAGATTCTTGGAAAGTATATCGATAGGTTTCATGCGCCCTTCACGCAATCTAATCTCAGATCTCGTCTTGCTTTGATCAAAATGGAACTGTTGAACACCAAAATAGGAAAGCATTAGGAAACTAGATTGGTGAATAAAAATCGAAAGAAGATAAATAATCAGAATAATTAGGCAAAATGTGGGAATGTAAGTAAGAGTTTTCATTGTACCTCTTCTTCTTTCTTCTCCCAGTCCTGAAACTCAGCCCGAGCTCGTTCCCTGGCTAGCATTGCCTGAAAAAAATTTATGAATTTTATGCACTAAGCAACAATAATCTACAAACAAGTTGACACATACCAATAAAACTATAGTTGAACTCCATGCATATGTGTCTATATGTATAACTACAGAAATTATGAACTTTTTAACCAACCATCTCCTCCTCATGCTGTGCCTTTTCGATTGCCCTTTCCTCTCTCCTTTTCTTAACTTTTTCAATTTCTGCCTGCATTAGGAATACAAACATAAGAACTGTAATATATAGAGAGAATGATTGGTGTAGCATAGCAAGTCATGTCATGATTGCAAAATCACTATAGCTGCTACACATACAAATATGATTTTGTTTAGGGATGGTCAAAAAAATCAGGAATACAAGAAAATTCAGCCATACTGCAAGAATCTTCATAAAAGTTGTATGAGATAGCGATCATGCAGCAATCACCCAGAAAAAAAAAAAAAAAAAAAAACTGAAGACACATTTTCTGAAGAACGAAAGCTGGTGTGTCCAAAAATTCCAGAAAACATCAGACATTTTGAAAAAAAATCAAGAAGAATGAAGAGAATTCTTTGTGAAAAGTTCTAAAGCTAGGGGCATATGACTCTATTAATGCATTCAATGGAAACCATGTTAAAGGCACTAACAAGATGACATAATAACAACCATCCATGTGCTGAACAGCAAACATGTATTTACTTCTTTAGAAAAATAAATTAAATCATCTCATTGTTTTCTAAAATTTGAGTCAAACTGAGAAATATTCATCTACATCCAATTGGCAGAGTTAACCAACCATCCCATCTACATGTACGAGTTGCATGGCAAACATTTTAAGAAACCATACAACAAGCAGATGGCCAACAGATATGCAAACTCTTAAACCCAATATAACATCCCCACTCCATTCCAACCTTATGCGACAGATCATGCAGTTACTTGTGCCAGTAGTGATGGTTCTTGTCCATCACGATAGTCTGCAGTAGTGGAAGTAGAAAAGATTGCACAAGGAGCAATTTACTAGCATGCAGACTTTCTACATTACAGGGAAAATGGGTATAACATCAATATGTTGGTATTTATATTATATGCCCCCTAAATTTATATACTGAAATTTGAATTTGCACATCACCATAGAGTGTAAACATAGTAACCAAAAAATAGTATGTAATGGAGTAACCTACATCCTAAAGCTATGTATCTAGCATTGTTTATGATGCTACAAATTCATATATATCAGTAGAAGTATATTTATTTTAAAATACATATCTATACAATAGAACAGAGCAATTAAAATCAACTTAATTTTTTTTTAAAAAAAAGAAAAACAGAGTGTATCTTAACATGCCAAACACATATCTTCTAACAATGTTGAGTTTCTTTCATGCCGATGCATGCCAATTATTGACATTGTGCAGCACTTGTCCATGCCAACACCTGTCGAGCACAAGCTTGTCCACTATGATACCCTATATTCTAAAGGATTCAAAGTAGATAAGGTAATTATCCAGTGGTTATATTGTATCATAATTTCATACCATCCGTTCCCTTTGCCTCTTCTTTTCAGCTTTGACAGATATGTCCAAAGGTTGGCCTTGACCAACATCACGCTCTATCTTCTTTCGCCATACAAATCTGCCAGAAAATGTTGTGGGTAAATGAATGAGTATTTTTAACACAAAGCATACATCAGAAATCATGTATATGAAGAAATGCCTAAGTAGTTCTATATAAATATAATAGGGGGAACCTCAAAGAATATGGAAGATTAGGGCCTAGTATCCTTAAGAAGTAGAAATATAAATATTCTTAATAAACAAAAAGCAAACTAGATTAGGGAAAAAAGTAGAGAAATAATCCAGGAAGATCAACTTTCTTAAAGTTTTTCGTGATCATGTTTAAGTTTCCAAACACAAAAACTAAGGTCCCTAGCTGAACCTACCACTAGAGGGTGCACACGCCACAAAATAATTAACAAAGTCTAGAATATCTCCAATTCCAAATAAAAGAACTGTTCAGCCCAAAAACAGCCACCCACCTGGACACTCAACCACCACATATGCAAGTGGGCGCACGAGCAAATTAAAAAAAAAAAAAAGCACCACCTTTTTATTTGAAGCCACATCATTTAAATCACCATGCCAGAAATCATATAATTGTCTTTTTAAAGCGATCATAGGAACACAAACAAGTACGCATTAAATTGATTTAGACTGAATATCAATCCAAGAGCTTTTTTTTGAGAAAGACTTGCAATAAAATTGTTGAAAATAACATGTTTCAAGCTCATTCAAAACCATCTCCAAACAAAAGATACAGTACAAATATGGGTAAAAAGTGCAGATAGTGTTTAGAAGACTGGAAAGGAGCTGGATGGGGAAGAAAATTACACGCATCTGGAACACAAGTTATCCCTTTTTTTTTTTGAAAAAAAAAACTTCGGTAATATAGTACAGACAAATATGGGCATTGCATAAGCACAGCAACAACAATCAATTGGGCATGTTCCAGTTACGCGTGTGTATGTATGCACCTTCAACTCGACCGACAAGCCTTATTTTTGTATATGTAGGGGGGAGGGCTGGGGGGTTGAGTCTCTCGTTAATTATACAATTCAACGCTTTATTAAAATATACAACATTATCATTATAAAAACATACAACACTTCTTGAGCCATAAAACTGCAATCCAGAAAGTCTCTGTATGTCACTGAATCCCAGGATGCTATGCAGGACATTTGTTGACAACCTTTCGAAATAAAACTTATGCAACTGCATAAAATGAACTCCTACACCCTAACCCTTCTGTGGAGTAGAGCATAGCACAACAACATGAACATATAATAGGACTCCTAAAACCACTGTATTGCAATAAATATACTAAAATAAACAAATTGGTTATCAAAAAGAAGCCCAACCGACAAATTTGTTTTCACAGTAACATGAAACTATATATGCAATAAAGAAAAGATTAATCTTTCATTAATTTTCGCATTCCAGAAGAGAATGCTTTCTCCTTCTTCTCAAAAATATAACTAGATTTCGCACTTACTTCTCCGTAAGGTTGGAGTCACCGAAGGGATTAGAATCATTGGAATAACCAGAAACCGCATTCGATTTCAGCTTCTTGGCCACCTTCAATGCCTAAACGGAAACATAACAAATAGAGAAATTGATGAGAATAATGAAGAAAAGAAACCCTAGAAAGGGGGGTGGATGGGGGAATACAAGGGGTAGCGGAACCATACCTTCTTCTGGGCTTTCTTGGCCATATACTCCTTAATCTCCTCCTCGGTGATCTCTCTAGACGACCTCTTCCGGCGCCTTCCATGGAGGTCCTCGGAGTCGGAGTCTGACGAGCCGGTGGTGTCCCTGGAGGAGCGGCCGCGGCTCCTCCGCCGCCGCCTCCGCCTGCTGCTCTCGTGGTCGCCGTGGTGGCTCCGCCGCCGCCTCCTCGGAGGGGACTCTGACGCCGTTGCGGAAGAATCGTCATCTTCCGACGAGGACGGCGTCCTTCGCCGCCGCGATGAGCGCTCTCTCCGGCCCTCCCTCTCGCTTTCGCGTTTCCCCATCCAGTGAGCCTGCCTTCCTGATGCGAGCAAGAATACCGGCTCTAGATCCCCATGATATAAACTTAGACTAAGGAGCACGTGTATTTCACGTGCCGACCGTTGGATCTCTCTCCGCGCAGATCTGAAAGCACCACGATCCTTCCGTCATCCATATGCACGGATCTCAAAGCACCATTGTGCGATCCAATGGTGGCTTCGCCGAAGGAAGGTGAATCCTTCTTTCGCGTGAAAGATACAACCCCTATCCTAAACAAAAGAGCAAAAAAAGAAAAAAAAGCAGAGACCCCTCCCTCCTCTCTCTCTCTCTCGCCTCGACACTCCCCGACTAATTTCCCCAAAGGCACGGTGGCAGCGGGCGAAGCACGAGTTGGAAAATTCAAGGATGGTGGAAGGTGTAGACACTGGCAGCGGTGGCGGGAGTGGCCGACGTTAGGTAGGTAGCGGTGGCGATGGCAGGTCTGACAAGGGCATGGGGGTGGCAAGAAGCGGAAGGCGGAGCACCCGGCCGCCGCCTCCTCTTCTTCGATCTCTCTTCTGGGGCTATCTGGAGAGCGGATACCAGATTGGGCCGTGCGAAACTCGAATCGGCTTAGTTTTATCGGGCCAGGTGGATTAGGCCCGGGTCTGAGGCCCTACTATTTGCTTTCGAGCCTCAGGACAATACGGCCCGGCCTGGCCCGTCAAGGAAAATACTCGTGCCCCACGAGGGCTCACGTGCGGTAGGAGAGATAAGTATCTTTTTTTTTTTTTTTTGGGTACAAATCTCATGTGCATATACCAAGCATGAGAGAAACTAAATAGAAGGAAGCACAAGGGAGGTTAAATCCACGATGTGCATTGGCTTTGAGCAACTCATGGCTTATTCAACCTGATGCGCAAGCACAATAACCTAATTCCAGCTTGATTTGGGGTTCCCCTCTCTACCCAACTGTCATGGGAAAGATGCAAAGAATGCACCCATTAAACAGCAGGGAAATACACTTCTGAACTTTTAAGAAATAGAAGATACTCAAATGAATAGGAGATTAAAATATTTAGGATATTTTGCAAAAAAAAAGGCATTGTATTTCGCTTGTAGCAAATTGGCTCAAGTTCTTTGCCGCAATAATTCAATTTACTCTCGAAATAGAGAAGGAATTGGATGAAAAAATACCACATTTTTGAAATAAAATACAAACTCATATGAAATAAACTACGAAGAAAAATAATAGCTTAAAAGAAGAAGCAATGAAAAAGAAAAGAGAACTCTCCTCTTTCTTGTCATCATCACCACCCACCAGGAATGCCATCCTCTATCACCATCCACCGCGATCGACGGCTTCTATCATCATCTACCACTATATGTACTTCCTATCTCTGTCCACTATTACTATTGATGTCCATCACTATTTACCACCACATCCAATGTTCATCAATCGCCCACTATCATCAAGAATTTCTATGATCACCTATCGTCACCGGCGTTCACCAAAAATCTTTACCACCATCTACCACCATTTTTTTTTTATCATTCCCTCTCTCTTTTAAGGGTAAGGTAGGCTAACATATAGCAGAAAGTCTTTTTTTTTTTTTTTTTGTGCTGAAAACGGGTATTCATACAGTACGTGTATGAATACATCCAATAAAGTCAAAAAAGACTAACTCACGAAGAGCCAGTGGCAGCTCCCCCTCCCCCACCCAAAAAGTATACCCTGAGTGATGAGCCGCGAAGGCAGCCACCCAGTCGGCTGCCCCATTGGCTTCTCTGAATACATGCTTGGCCTGGATGGCCACCCCAACCCCACACATCGTCCCTATATCCCGAACCAAGGGGTGGTCTGGGCCCTCACCCCTCAGCTCCTCCTGGATCCAGCTAATAACTGTGGCTGAGTCGCCCTCCAAGACAATCGCATCGGCCTGCAGTACCTGCCTCGCATAGCGAAGACCCGCCCAGGCAGCTCGTAGCTCTGCCCCGGGAACCGACGTGCCGAAAACCTGACAGCCTCCTGCTGCCACCACTCTGGAGTGCGGATCCCGTATCACAAAACCCGCACCTCCTCGCGCACCTCCATCCATGACCGATCCGTCGAAGTTGACCTTGAGGAAACTCGGGGGTGGGGGTTCCCAGGTGAAAAACACCTGCTGAGGAGCTGCCGGAGCAGAGAGGGAACCCCAGGTGTCCCGAGCTATCAGAGGTCCATCTGAAGAAAGTCTGATCTCCAATGCCTGGGCTCGCGCGAACTCCGCAACGAACCTCGGTGACACCCTGCGCTCACCGAAGGTGCGGGCGTTCCTCGCCAGCCAGATCTGATGTGCTGTGCAGGTCGCTCGAATAGCCTCCTGACCTGTCCGAGGCCGGGCCAGCCACTGCTGCATCATCTGTACAAACTGAGGCCTCCCACACCAAACCTCCTGCGGGAACCCTGCCCACAGCCATGTCGACCTCGCCCACGTACACTGGAAGAGCACGTGGTCGATCGACTCCTCAACGCTACATGTCCCGCACTCCGCAGGGGTCCCCCAACCTCGCCTGCTCAGCACTGCTCTCGTCGGGAGGCGGTCCCATGCCACCTTCCATAAGAAAAGTGCCGCCCTCGGGTGAAGCCCCGACCTCCAGATCCAAGTGTAGTCCAGCCCGGGCTCGTGCTCCTGCAGAATAACATCGGCGAGATCTCTCAGACTGACCCTGGACCGGCAAGAGGTGCCCCAAACCTTGACATCAGGCCCCCCGCAGCCTGGCACCGGGAGGGACCGGATCCTCTCAGCTAGGTATCCTCCGAACAGCTGACATAGCCTAGCGTCATCCCATGCTGACTCCCCTGGGGAAAGAAGATCGAAGACCCGCAACCCCTCCGCTGCCTCGGCATCAATCATGGTCGGCCAGCACCTCAATGGAACAGTATCCACCCATGGGTCCGCAGTCACATCAATGCTCCGCCCATCACCAATCAGCCACCTGGTATTTGCTGACACCGTCGGCAAATACCTCCCAATCTCACGCCACATAAAGGAGACTCGTCGCGCCCTCCGTGCCGCCTCTGAGCCCCCACGGCCATATCTGGCCGCCATCACCTGACTCCACAGCCCGTGTGGCTCTAACAAAAACCGAGCTGCATGCCGAGCAATGAAAAGCTCGTGCCGCTCCAGAAGGGACTGTATCCCGAGGCCGCCCTCACTGGTAGGTCGGCATACCTGCTCCCAGGCCACCAAGTGCACCCCGTGGCCTCCGCCGTATGACCCCCACAGGAAACATCGCAGCAGTCGCTCAATCCTCAGCAGGGTCGTCTTCGGAACCACGGTGTTGGCCATGAGGTATACTGGCATGGACCCCAACACTGATCTGATCAAGGTCAGTCTCCCCATCATAGACAGGGAGGCCGCTCTCCATCCCTCCAACCTGCTCTCCACCCGCTGCACCAGATAGGAGCACTCTGCCATCCGCAGTCTGCGACCTGTGATAGGAACTCCCAGGTAGGTCAATATCTCCTCCTGCTGAGGTATCTGTAGAATCCCTCGGATCTCCTGTCTGACCCTGCTCTCCGTACACGGGCTGAAGTGGACTGCTGACTTGTGGAAGTTAACTCTCTGACCTGACGCCGCGCAATAGTCCGCCACTACTCTCCGAAGGACCCGCGCATCAGAGACCCGCGCCCTGGCCAAAAGAAGGCAATCATCAGCGAAAAGTAAGTGGGAAAGAGGACTAGCCCCCGGGGCAGGAACATAGGCCTCGAGCTCTCTGCGGGCACACACCCTCTGCAAATCACGAGACAAAATGTCAGCACAAAGAATAAACAAATAAGGCGATAGAGGACATCCCTGACGCAGCCCCATGGTGGACTCGAAGAAAGGGGAGGGCGTGCCGTTGACCAAGATAGAAAACCTTGGACCCCTGACACACCCCATGATCCAACCGATCCACTGTCTGTGAAAGCCGTACGCCTCGAGTACCTGCTGAAGAAATCTCCATTTGATCCTGTCGTACCTGCAGAAAGTCTTTTGGAATGAAAAAAAAAAGGTGAAAGTGGCCATTTCTATAAATAGAAAATAAAATTGGGCTGATAATATCAAAAAATAAAAAAAGGACCAATCCCCATTAGATCTGGCTCGGCTTATCTTTCATGCATTTTATGGTAGTTCAATGGCTTACTACTATCATTTGATATCTGAATTTGGTCTCATGTTACATCTTAGCCAAGCTTCATGTTCTTAAAGATATGACGTAGATAATCCTATCCAATAATTTAACTCTAGTTAATACTTGAATGTTTGCCTTATTATCGGTCTACTTTTATTGCTGAGGTGAAAGAGTCTTTCATTATTATTTGGTTTTTGGCATCGCTATGTGGCCATCATCAAACTGGGTTTTGGAGTTACATCACAAGTTAGGATGTAGTGTATATAATCTCCAATAAAGAAATGGCAGGTTTTCTGCTCTTCTCAATATTATAGTCTTTCTGCTCTCTTGGGATATTTTCCTATCCTTAAAAATTACAAAAATTAATGTATCCTATCACCCCCATATCAAGTGCAAGATACTGGTGTATTTAATGTAGAACTACATGACCTACATGCACGTGCCTAGTAACCTTGTCTAGGAGTGCGTGGAACTTCCATAACTACTCTAATTACACTCTTCATGAGCAAATAAACTTAGGGCTAAAAGTGGATTGGATAATATTCGGCTATATTCATTTTGGTTCGGATTTGTATACTATTTTTTTATTTGGTCGGATCCAAATATGGATTCGGATAGTTAATTCAAAAATCTTTCGGATACAGATATACCTAATTTTTTTGGATTTAAATCCAGATATCCATATAATAAGAATAAGTGAAAAGAGGTTTACATTAAGTTAAATCAAGAAACTAATTGAGAATTTAACCAAATTTAAACTAAAAGAAACCTAAATATCGGATGGCTGCTGCTTAAGACAGTAACCGAAAAATGGAATAAAATCCTTCGAATCACCCCCACATGCATGAAAGGCTTAAAACTTCTTGTTCGTCCGTTTCGTCCCTTTAAAGTTTTAAAGATTCCATTCACTTCCTAGTTTCCACCCGGCGATTGCCACCAACGGCAGTCATGCGACGCCTTTGAGGCGCCATAGATTTTGTCTACTTCAGTAACTAGCAACCTTGAGCAATATATCTTTTATAAAATTATTAGTTTTTATTATTAATAAATACTTATTAAAATTATATTTTTTTAATTGAATCTTTCTTTTACGATCATATCATTATTGCTCTTTTTCATCATTGAATTTTGCTCAAATTTGATTAATATCCAAAAAAGTATTCGATTCATCCGTATCCATTTATAATAAATATGAATATGCTTAATATCTAATTCGTATTTGTATTTATTTAGAACAAATATGAATATTAATTTTGAAATCTGTTTAATATTCATATTCATATCTATATTTGTTGATATATATATATATATATATATATATATATATATATATATATATATATATATATATATATATATATATATATATATATATATATATATATATATATATATATATATATATAAACCTTTTTACTCAAAACAAAAAGGTAGATAAATCCCAATTCACTCTCAGGTAAAGTGATTAAGTGATCGAGGGATGGAGAAAAAGAGATACATAACTAAAATGGGTGGCACAATTCAGCAAAATTACTCCAAACAATCATGATTAACAAAACAATGGCAATCCATTCCTTACTAACCATGCACACTGCACCAACCTAGCTCTAGTTAATAAAAATCCACAAGACAGCTTTAAGTTTTTTTTTTTTTTTGCCCAATTGTTATTCGGTTCGTACTTTCTTGGACTAACACACAGGAGAGGCAGCACCAAAAAACAAAAAGAAAGAAAAAGAACAAAAGAAGAAGAAAAATATTTAGGTTTCAAGGGATAATATAGCGTTGGTGATTATTTCTCAGTTCCTTAGAAAAATCGAAATCTACAGCAACGTTCAATCTCATTTTTAATTTATATGGGTCAATTCATACATTTTTGTGACTCTATATCAGCTGAGATCTCAAGGATACCTAAGCCTTTTTAAAATCCTCAAGCTTCTTAGCTGCTCCATAAATACACCAGTATATAGATTTATCTTGGCATAAGTGACCCGCTAATATAGTTGGTACATTAGCCTTAATTAATCTTGCCCGCCCAAGACACGGGCAGTAGTAGATGAACAAAGAATTGGTTGCATTAAAATTCTAAACCTACGTACAAGGACCTACATGGTAGAATTCTCTATGTACCAAAATAGGTTATATATGTATGTATGTACACCTGATATGACTCTTATATAATGACACCTATTTAATAGATCATAAAAGCCCCACATAGGCTATCCAAACTATTGGATATGATTTGCTATATCTAAACTACTTATATGCAAAAAAATCTATGGCTTATTAACCCTCAACCTAAAAAACATGTGATTTCGAGACTTCTAGTTTACGTATCAAGTTGTCAAAATTTGAATAATTTAAATAATACAAAAAATTGACCATTTGATGCATAAGCTAAAAGCCTTAAAATAACATAATTTTTGGTATATAAAAAGTCTAAAAGTAGTAAATCACATATAATAACTCGGATTATCGATCTTGGACCCTACAATCTAATTCAAGAAAGCTAAGAATTACACCATAAATACATTCATACATAGAAGCTGGGATACAATTTTTCATTGCAATGAAAAAACTCTCTCAATCAAACCATACAAAGACCTAAGCCCTCGTTTATTATAAACTATATGATTAAAGAAAGATTTTGCAGATGCACATTGTTGTTGAAGGCCTGAAATTGTTGAAGATCACAGTAATAATCAAATTAAAACACTACATTCACCAAGATATGGCCATGACGTCTCTATATGCGTGCTGAAGGGAATTAAAACTTTGTAAGGAAAACAGATCCTCATCATAAATAGAAGGGCCCCATATGCATAGCATTTGAACATTGATAAACAGAAACTTCGCTACAAACAAACAATAATTCAGCTCCTGATACCCCATTTAACAAAACCATCCCTCCAACCCACAACCATACAGCGAAAAACTAGGAATAATCAGTATATTACCACGGCACCCAGACACATTTATGGGAAGAACTGCAAAGTCCGAATAAGCCTTGAAGGACATTAGCCTGCACTATCGAAGACCATGCGTCCATCAAACTACTGCAAACAACTTTTCAGACACCCACCTGAATACTCATCAAGGTATATAACCGGCGCCACTCTTGCCACCAAGTCATGCATCAGCTTAGGAGATGAGGGACAACTCAAACACAGAAACTATGAAAGCATAACCAGAATAACCACCATACAGAAATGCCACATCAGGGGGCATGGCATCAATCAAATTAATATCAATATGCAAATTATTGATTGGAAAAGTGCATCCTTAATGGTTCATAAACCATGAATGCAGAATAAGGTTCCACCTAACATGTAACAGCACAATCCAGAAATATAGAAGGTTCTATAATCAGTCATTTATAAAGAAAAGGTCAAAAAATCTCCAACACTAGATTGTCAGTTATGGCGACAATGAAACAACTAGACTATGTCAAAATGTCCTGGGGAGCACATAAGTGAACTTCCCATGCTCTAGCAGCAAAATGGAGAAACACTCAATAATAAAAATCACATAAGCCCTAATTACAGAGTATGACTGATGGCCTGTAATTCAAAAAAATGGTATTTTCAGAATCTGTATTCCTTTCAGTTGACGGCAACCTCAGTTGAGAAGTAATTGGGGCGGAGAGACTCTTGATCACCTACATTGGTTTTGGATAGCTTCAGCACTTTGACCGCTTCTTCCACTTTGGCAGCCAATGATTCTGGTGACTCCAATAGCAGAAGCAATTCAGAATTGTCCATCTCCAACAGCATTCCGGTAATTTTACCAGCAAGATCAAACTAAACATTACAAAGATAACAAGTTAATGCCAGAGTTTGAGACAACATGAATATTATTCATAAAAAAGAGCGGGATAAAGCATCAAATTATTCTTTGAAACAAAGAGCAACGGAATACCACCTTAAGTTTTTCAACCAAGGGGAAAAGGCGTTCACCAAGCATATGTTTTTGTTGCGGCAGGGTTGCAGCAGCAAGCTTGCTGCTGAGCATCTCTGTACCTTGCAAGTTTGGAGCGCTAGGTGGAACCATTGATCCATGATTCATTTCACGCTGGCGTCCATTTGGCACATACTTGCGCTGCCCAAATCGCTGCCAGGATGGAGACAGATGTGTTAAGATATCCCATGGAATTACTCTAATGTGCTCAAAACAAATTAAGGAGGCGTTCATTACGACATTTTAGCAATGTAATGTTCACAGTATAGTGCGCAAAAATTTCCTCAAGAACAAGCAAATTATAAATCATGGTACATCTGTGCAGTGAAAATTGCAATTCTTGTGAAATGTTGAGAAAATATGAGATCAAGGCACTAGAGACTGCTCATTTTCACTTCTTCCTAATTGATGAAGGGACCACCAGAAAATGTCAGTTCAAGCAAGAGATACCAAATCAGGCATAACCCAAAAAATCTGTCATCTTAAGAAGAAAGACCACAGTGACCAAATAAAATTTATTTTCTCGCAATAATTTCAAAGATCATTGTTTTGCCTTCTTACATAATTTAGCCTCTTATGTACCAGAACTATGATCGGACCAACCTCAAACGACCGTTCCTCCAAATTGGACAATCACCTACAAAATACATGAAAAACACAATTTTGTAGATTGACTTTATCATTCTGAAAGGAATGATCGTCCTTTTGTCTTCTTAGGTACTTCAGCTTAGTATGTACCAAAAAATCATCAGATTCACCTCCAAAGACTCTTCCTCAAAATTAGACAATCACTGTCACAATATATGGAAAAAAAAACACAATTTTGTATATCATTCTGAAACTAAGAAATCACTGAACATCTGCAGTTAAGTTGTCTACTATACTGACATTCAAGGAGAGAGATGTTGGAAGTCGCTGAGACAGAGATGAATATAGGGTACACTCAGAATTCATTGTGAGCATGTTCAATCTTTGAAATGCCCTGATTTGGTAAAAATAGCACATTTATAAGAAACGATGAGATACTGCCATCTGATTTTACAGAAAGGAACTCAATATTATGTTATGAAACTAAAAGACTGAAGAGTCTGGCCGGTTCCATGAAGTCTTTTAAAACAAAAAACAAAAAGAATGGTTTTTACAATGATAAAGGAAAGTCCTAATCACTTCCATAGTCCCTCCTATCTAAATTCGTTGAAGAAATTTCAAAATCTAAAGACCTCAATTTCCATCCCTCAACTGGCCAGATCTCCAACTCTCCTATCCCCCTTTGCTTTGCTCAGAAAGACCTAAAGCCACGTCACTGAAGAATGCCGGTAGGTGGTATCACTACATCCCTTGAATTTAATCCGGGTCAGCAGTTTGTTTAAAGGTTAATAATGGGACAGCATTACAGCTCCAGTACATGAATATGATCCATGGTAGCTGACCCCATGATTAGACTGGTTGCAACTAAGCATTGAGCAAACAATCAGGCACATGGCTTGCAGTGCTCACAACCAAATCAAAAGGGTGTTCATTAATGATGACTTATGTAACCAATTTAGCTTTCTCGACATCTTGAATAAGAAAGAAATTTGGTTTAACTTAGTGCTTTATTTCCAATAATATAATCAATGACTTTTGGGCTAATTAGATAATCAATGGAAGATAAGTACTCTAGTAAAAATGATTTTTTTGTTGTACTGCAATTACTTCAACATTCTTTAAATGCTAATTCTTGTTAATTATTATGGCAATTTGTAATTTTACTCTTAACACCCAACAAAGAAAAAGCACTCCACACAGTATATGAGGATACTCAGATTCAACCTTAGCAACACTCCTGCGGATGACAAAGCATATCATGGTCGGTAGAATTGTCCCAAACCGGACGGTTCAAGGCGTACTGAGCCATATCGGCGGCAGATCATGACGATTTTAGAACAGAAATGAAACCCGTCGATAGAGGGGAAGAAGAAGAAAGAAAGAGAGAAAGAGAGAGAGAGAGAGAGAGAGAGAGAGAGTGGGGGAAGGAGGAAGAGGGAGAGGAAGGAAGAAAGAGAGAGGTGGAGGCCAGTCGGTGGAGGTCGGCAAGCTGCGTGGAGTAGGCGGAGGAGGGTTCCACGGCCGGGTCCCCTGTTTCCTTCGAAACAGGAGTCCGACCCCATTTTTTTCATTTCGCGACTTTTAAGTGAAGTCCGCAAATCGCTTGCCGAATTCACTTAAAAGTTGCGAAATAAAAAAAAGGGGCCGGACCCCTATTTCAAACAAAAGAGGGGACTCAATTGCGGAGCCCTCTGCTCTGCAAGCCTCCGCCACCCTCCTCTCTCCCCCTTCTCTCTCACACTTTTTCTTTCTCTCGTTCGCCCTCTCCCCAGTCTCCTCTACTGTGTCGGTACAGGGCAACACAGAACGGTACAAATGTGTATCGACCTGTGCCGCCGAGCAACCGGTTCGAAACCTTGATGCATATCATTTTTCTATATTCCAGAAGTAGTAGTCTTATGGACTACTTGCTTGCAATTGATTTTCAAAGGGGTTATCTTTTTGTCAAATTGAGCTTCTTAAATCTCCTTTCTGATTTCTCACCATGATCATGTTATATACAACTTTGACAAGCATACTAGCATGATATCTACCAAACATCCGATCAAGTGATCAAGAAGGTACAGTATATAGAAGTAAGTCTGCAACACAGCAACTACAAAATTAACAAAGGAACAAAATGCAACTGTGATAACTTAAGACCCTATGATTCATAAACTAAATTAGAGAGAATTCAAGAGTGAGATAATGTTCCTTCACAAAAAATGTCTTCTTAAGTATTTCCTTATTTTTCTATCACTTGAAACTATAAAAGCGATGTTTATATCAAAGATCATTCACATTTATTATCTATTTAAAGTACATATGGAAACAAAACCAAATAGATAGATATCTATAACATTGCTTGGAAATACTATATATATGATACAAACACTTAATAACAGACTTTTACTATTTAAGCAAACTAGCTTTTCATGACCAAGAACATTGCAGTGCAATTTTTTAATGTGGTCATATATTAAATTGGAAAGTTAGCATGCTGAATGCATGTAACATAAAGGTGTTTCCTAGAATGCAAGTCCTTGAACGAATACACCATATTAACATATAAGAATTTCCTATAGAAAAATTAACTCCATCCTGTCAAATATTTAGACTTCAAAATTCTCCTATCCATCACAAGCTTTACAATCCAACCTTAAATTCGGTGCCATTACTCTCTGTAAAACTTCTTTATTTACAGCCCATAGCTGTCCTTGTATTCCAGACTCACATTGATCAGCCGCAAAACTCTGAAAGCATCGAACTTGCTTGCCATTGCTAGAGTTCACAACGCATCTTTCTTTACAATCCATAAGTGTCCATTTTTTCTTTTTTCTAATATTAATGCCTTGAAAATTATAAATTTTAATATGTGTTATGGACTTTTTAGATATTTGATATAGACCTTGTGTCATTATCATTCACATGCCGGTGAAAAAGAAAATCTACAAAAAAATAAAATTGAAAATATTTTATGTTTGAAATTTTTGTTAATCGGTATTATTTTTCTTTAAATTATTTTAATACTATTTTTTTAATTTAAGATGGCTCTGCCCTGCTAGGCCACATTGGCTGTCAGGCTCAAGAATTTGTTAATAAAATTCCTAATCATTTACGTCGAAGACTTAACAGAGAACTTGGAAATGATTGCAAGTTTGGTGGGGATACACATAACTATAGTCTCTATCAAAATTTAAATTATTACATAATGATTCCCCCCAACACTATATCTGATATAAAGCGGCGAGCAAAATGAGATCATTATAATTGAAGCAGGGTAGGTATTAGCGCAATTGAAGCAGGGTATGTATAGCGCATAAGTATATACAAGATAGCCACATATCAAAAATTATTGCAAAGGAAGACACAAGGCCAGCATTTTTTCACATTTATATCAGCAATGATGCTGGGGAATAACATGATTGTTGGATGATGATGTGCAACATAAAGAAACATACTAAGTATGATTTACCATTGAGATAGGAATACCTGGTTGAAAAAGACTACAACCATTTATCATTATTATTGGATGATGATGTGTAACATACTAAGATGGCGTGGAACTTATTTTTAAGGAAGCCTAATAGTCGCCAAAATTGGACATGAAGTGATGGGCAAACCACCTAGATGAGATCATGTTAGTAATGAAGACCCGAGAGATGCTATGGAGCAAGCGTTAATGTTAAATGAACTCTCAATTTTTAAAATAAAAACACTAGTTAAAGAAACCAGCATTTCGCAGTTTAGATACTTAGCAAATTTGTTTGTTGAAATAATAAATTTGTCAATAGTTAAACTCTCGTGACAATGAGTCTGATCCACAATAATGTTGTTGAAAGATAGCTTTTGGTGTTTGTGGGATTGGGTTTATGATAGTGGTATTTAAAAACCTTGGCAAGATGCTATTAGGAGTAAGTATTCTAATGACGATACTAGTGGTGAGATGCATAACAGCAATCATGTAAATTTTTAAGTCTTTCTCATCATTCTTGACACTAATACGCAACATGTGCATCAAACAAGAAAACAAGAGTCCATCATGAATTAATAAATCATTACTAAGTGAACAGTTCACACACAAAAAAAAACTTATACAAATTATGTTTAAAAAAAAAAGATTAACAACCTTAATATATATTTCTTCCAGATTTAAATGACTAAAAAAATTAGCATATACCCAGAAGTAGACTGTGGTATTATTGACTGGATTGGCCCTCAAATTTGGTTGGGTGAAATTCAAACAAAGAAGATGCAAAATGGAAATCTAAAACATTAAAGATGATTTATAATGTTCAAAGTAAAACTGAATTGAACAAAAAAATTCTTATCTACTCAAGCCTATGCATCCATTCATCCCAAATGCCTTGAAAAGGTATGAAAATATACCTAGAGTTAGTCCGACATTTTAGCGACAAATTTCCATATAATCCAACCAATCTTTAGTCTAAAATACAAAGGTCCCTCAAAATCCCCTTCTTCATCTCACTGCAATTAAGTAGCATGCTAAATTCCATCACTTAAATTGACTCTTGCCAATAGGCAATGACTACTCATAAACAATCTCACTCGTCCTCCCCAAAATGCAAGCATCGCTTCACATGAATCAGCTACATTCCTTTCTAATACCTAGCCTTTCTTCAGTACCAGCCTTTTTGTGTGACCACAGAAGAGTTGCAGTTAACTTCACATAGAGTCAAACTGTTCATGCTTAGAAAATAAACTTCTTTTGGGAACAAATTTCTTTCCAACTTGACAAGAGACCTTATAAAAGCTAATGTAAGGGTTAATTATCTACTTGGTAGGCTATCTCCTCTTTATACAAGTCCAGCCTAAACCTTCTTCCTTTTCCACCTATGAAGCAGGGACACGGAAATAGGATATAGATACAACATGATATAGACACAACGATATGGAAAATCTTCAAAAAGTAGGACCGATACATATAGGATACATCAATGAATATACATGCATGTATGTATGTATGTACACATTTATACGTGCATATAAAGGCATTTGAAAAGCATCTATAACACATACTAAGCTATCAAAATAACGTAGTATGTACAATACATGATAACATCAATTTTTACAAGATCATTATTCAGTCATCATTCAAATCCCAACACCAATCCATAATTAATATTTAGATATTAACATCGTAGAGGACAAAAAATACCATTCATCATTAAAAAAGTTAAATCAAAGAATGAAAGAAAAAGCCTCCCCCTCATTTCTGGAGGTCTCATGGAAGCATCTCAAGTGCATCTGGAAGTATCCGGAATGTTTATTAAATTTGAAAAATAGGATACTTCACACAAGTACCGGACATGTATCCAGAACATTTATTGAAGTATCCAACGAGTTTTCTAGATTTCACATAATTTAAGATTCAGGTTTCACTTACATATCCTGATAACATGCAGAAATTCAATACAGAAAAACAAGATAACTAATCATGGTCCAAAAGAAACTGAAGTATTTTATATCTCCAGACAGCTACTCTCTTTCAAAACAAGCATCCACATGTCGTGATGCCCTGAAAAACAGTACTGAAATTCAATAGAGCAAAAAATGATGCGTAATCATGGTCCAACAGAAGTATTTTTAACTCTAGTTATCCACCCTCTTTCAAAATAAGCATCCACATGTTGTGATGCCCAGAAAAACCACCACCATAATCAAGACTATATCTAACATAACGCCTTAAGGCATATTTATATACTATAGTAGCAGTGGAACACTTCAAAGCACAAACATCTCAGGATGAATATTCCGAAAGTATTAAAAGGCAAAAGATGGTAATATAAACTTAACAAATAAATAAACAAAAAATCACCTGCTGGCCGTTAAAATCTTTGGAAGAATTCAAATGGTTTGCTTGTTGCAAATGTGGCAGGTATGGAACAGACTGTCCAGGCTGAGGCAGCAAAGGTCCATTCATCCGACCCCTATTTTGTCTATGTTGCCTTGGGGCATTTGGCATCTGTAGGGAAAAAATGAACAGTTCCACCAGCAATCAAGCAGCCAAATTACAGGAGGGAAAACTTCCAAAAATTTCCCATTTATCATCTTTAGCGAACTACATTTCATGTCAAACAATCAAAATATTCATGTGCTTACCACTGGAAGCGGCATTGGTTGGAAAGCTGGCCCTAGTGGAGGAACAAATCCACTAGGCCTCCATCCAGGTCTAAGTCCAAAGGGTTGATAAACAAGGTCCTGCCTTGGAATAATTTGTGGGACAACACCAGGAGGAGTGTAGTAAAGAGGGGGATATCCAGCAGGCATAACAGCAGTTGGAGATCCTGTCAATCCTGCCATGCGCTGAGCATATTGAAGCTGCAATTGAGCCTGTCTCTCCTCTTTCCTTTGAGCAATTGCAACATACAAAGGCTTTCCATGGAACATACATCCTGCATTAAATGCATAAACTTAACGTTATTGTTTGAATCCAGATGAAAAACAGAGAGTAACTTGCAAAGAAAACTACCATGCATAGTGTTCACAGCTTTGTCGGCTTCCTCTGGACTGCTAAAGCAGACAAACCCAAATCCTTTACTTATTCCTTTATCATCACGCATAATTTTTGCAGAAGTGATGCCGCCACATTGATTGAAACATTCCCGCAGAGCATCATCATCGACGGTATCATCAATGTTCTTGACATAGACATTTAAGGCCTGAAGAAAACATCAATTTCTGATCAAAACCTGCAGAAGAGACTGAAGGGAACAAAAAATCAAGCAAACAACCTTCAAAAGAGCAAAGCATAAGTTAAACTACCATGCATTTCCTGATCTGCTCATTACGCTTTTCCTCATACAAACGCCCCAAAATTTGTTGCCGTTCTGCTTTCTTCTGAGCCCTTGACACATACAGGGTCTTGGTTCCTACACAACACAGCGAAGATAATAGAGTGAGTCAGTAGATGACCATCATATAGCTTATTTTGTTATTTTTGGGAAAAAAAGGAGAAGTTTCTTATTGGTACCAGTACACTTACCAAGTTGAACTCCATTCATAGCTTCCACTGCCCTTTTGGCACTATCAGGGCTTTCAAAGTTCACAAACCCAAATCCCTTTGAGTTCCCATTATCATCTTTTGCAATTTTTACATTAGAAATTTTGCCAAACTCAGAGAACTTCAGTTCAATAAGTTCTTCTGTTATGTCCTGGTCCAGGTTCTTCATGTATAGGTTAGTATATTTAGCTTCAGGGCTCAGCATTACACGTTCACTCTTTTTGATGAAATTCCCAACATATCTGCATTGCACAGAACAAACACATTACAGATGATATCAGCAAAAAGACAATTACATAGTAACTAGCATATATGATGATAGTCGAAGGATAGAAGCCTACATTTGCTTGCCTTCGACAGTGGCTCCATTGAGCCCCCCAATGGCAGATTCTGCCGACTCTTGTTTGTCAAATTGAACAAATCCATACCCTCTGCTCCTCCCATCATCATCTGTAGCAACTTTACACGACAAAATTGTCCCAAATTTCTCAAATATCCGATGAAGCCTTGCATTACTGATGGAGTCACTTAGGTTCTGTGAAATAAAACTCAAAGATTGAACGCATTTCAAAATGCCTCATAATTAAAACCTCCAAAATAATAGAAGCAGGAAAATAGAAGAGGAGTATCCTAGTAGCTCCTTTAGTTTACCTTCACAAATAGATTTCCAACCCCGCTTTTCCTTGTATTGGGATCCCGATGGGACCACATAATTCTTATCGGTTTGCCAATCAAAACAGCGTGATTCAACCTCATCAAAGCATGCTCGGCTGCACCAAAAATGGAACACAAAAACCAAACGGATCAACAAGAGTCAGTATATCAATTCATCAAACGTTGGAAGCCATTGCAGGAATTACAAAGTAGAAAAATAAACTATATACAATAGAATAAACAAATCATCACAGTGAAAACCGAGTTAAATCAGCATAAACTGGCAGCTTCAAACAGGGATCCTGCTCATCAGAAACAATCAACGCTAAGGACTCAAGAAATCAAGGAAAAAGGGAGATAGCCTGTGACCATTCAACAGAAAAGGCGAAAGAAACAATATGAAAAGTATGAATCCGAGAACACTCCAACAAGGAGATCTCACGTCATTGTTGCAGCATAATTTGATCTGTACTGCGACTAATTGCAATCCTGGAAAGAAATTTCATAGCAGTGTGTAGACTATACAAAAATAAATTTAAGAAAAAGAGACAAATAATCAATAAACGGAAAAGGTTCTTGTCTACAACAAATTAAAACTATTCCTGAAATAATCCATACATACACTACTCCCCCCACCCCCCAACCCCCACCACCCGGAAAAAAAATAACGATAGCAGACATAACAACATCTACAGCCCAATACAAAGTTAAAATAAAAGAAAAAAAACAGAAACCAGAAGACAGCATGCAATAGAGAACTCGGAGCGCCTACCAGAATCAGAAACAGAAAGAAAATAGGTTAAAATTTGAATCAAGACGAGAAACAAGAACACGATTCAACTAAGAATCACTCGATACTTTCCCGTACGAATCTGATCCAAAACCAAACAAAACCTCAAAAAGTCGGCGAGAAAAAAGAATCAGAATCCCGGAAAGATTCCAACGAGAAGAAATCGAAATCAATAACGGGCAATGGCATCGAGAAATCCAAGGCGCATACCATCTTGGGCGGAAATGTAGTTGACGTAGCCGTAGCCGAGGGAGCGCCCGGTGGCGAAATTGCGGCAGACCCGGACGGACGTCACCGTCCCGACGGAGGAGAAGAGCTCGAAGATGTGCGCCTCCGTCACTGCCCCGTGGAGGTCCCCGACGTAGAGCGCCGGCACCGGAACCATCGTAGACACCGCCATTGCTCTCCCCAATAATCCAAGAAAATAAAAACCTAGGGTTAGGTTTAGGGTTTCGCAGGAGAGAAGCGCGGCGAGGCAAGACGGAGAAGAGTTAGAAGAGGATGAGCGTTTGCATGGGGCGGGAGTTCGGAGGACGGTTTCTATGATGGGTTTTAGTATTATATTTATAACAGACGGTGGTGAGAGATGAGAGAGACTTCGTCCACCTCACGGGCCCCTTCTCCACTCACAGCCAGGTTTTAACCACAAGGGGCGGCCCCCGCTCCGGAGCAATATACAGCCCAAAACCCTAGCCCAGTCCAATTCTAACTCCCTTTTCTCCCAATCATATCCTGCCACGTTACATTATTTCCTGGTTCACTTTTGGTAAATTGTGTCCAAGGACTAGTTGGGTTCGGATTGGGTCCAGTGGGTCCAGTATATCGGAGACCGTTAACCCAATTCCAAGTCGGGTATACTTAGGATTGAAGGCCTGGGTAATTTGAACCCAATTCAAATTCCATAAATGGAATTCCAAGTCGGGTTTGGATCGGACATTTATGGATCTTGTTAGTTGAGTTATAATCGCATTAGGTTTTTAATTCACCCTACCAATCTAACTTACAATTATGTTATTTTTAAGATACTATGATAAGTGGCTTGAATGACTCCATGTCTATCGATGCCATGCAGGAAAAGGTCATGTGATTAAATACAATCCCTTCCCTTGTTGAATCATTGTAGTCTCCAGGGTGGCGATCTAAATCTCTTCCCCTTTTGACATGGCACATTATGCTGGAGCCACGTAGATGTGGTAGTGGTACTTGACTATTTGGTTGTGTGGTATAAAAGGATTGGAGGAAGGAGGGTTGGGGGCGGGTGCAAAAGAGAGGGAGAGAAAGATAGGAGAAATTATAGGGCTATGCACGCCGCCAGTCACAGCTACTTGCGAACCCTATTCATCAAATGGTCTTCTCAGTGCATGGCTACAGGAACGAGTAGTTATGATTATCGATATGGTGCATGCAGTGTAGGGTATAATTGTATGCATGCAGACATGTACTCATGTGTGTGTGTGTGAGTGAGTGAGTGAGAGAGAGAGACAGCAGTTTTGAAACCGTGCTTTGCCAGGAAAATGTCTTAGGTTGGTTCAAACTGGCCAGTGATAAACTGAGGTCGGAAAGGGAGATGGCAGAAAGTGACTGTAGTTCAAAGAAGGTCAGCACAAGTTGGGTCATTGTTTGTTTTTATAAGCCAGCGTTTGTACAAAGGCATAAGTTGGGAGAAAGTTGCAACATTTTCTAAGTTTCAAGATCATACTTGCTAATGAATGGTAGGGTTGCTGTTGCAAAAGTATATACACCGTGGATTAACTATCATGTGATTTAGAAAAAAATTAGGCAGTCATAGATATACCGCAGGGTACAATAATCAATATAATTTAGTATTCTCCAAATAAAGAAATTAGCTTCGTCAATGTTGTAACCCTACCAAATATTTAGACTACTGCAATCTTGTTAACCGGCATATAAGCTGTGCAATGCACGGTTATAATTTTTTTTTTCAACTATTCTTAATGTGTAATATAGTATAATAAATTATAATAAATAAAAAACTTCCATATTCAAATTTTTTGTTACATATTAATGAACTTTAATGATGTTCGAGTAAAAATTCCTATCATTAATACCATTATCATGACTCCTGTGTAATGTGTATAGTATGATTTTTCTTCTTGTTCCAAGTATTCCGGAAATACAATATAATAATTAACAAATTATAATAATAGAAAGCTTTGATAGTCAAATTTTCATGGAACATTAAATAATAAATTGTGATGAGTAGAAACTCTCTTTATTAATACTGCATTAATATGGTGAATAGATAACTTTGCACAAGTGGAGTCTCCATGGGGAAACTTTTGTCATTAATACTAAATGGGGAATTTTTACACAAGAGTCTTCATATAGAAACTTTCGTCATTAACCTGCATGATGAGCATGAAAAGTTTTTTTTTTCCTTTTTTTTTAACTATTTTTAAAATTTAATGCAATCCTATAACAAATTATAATAAATAGAAGATTTCAATAACTAAATTTCTGTGTATCAAACAATGAACATTAAAATATTTGTCATTAATATTTATTGCGTGTTAAGAAATAAACTTTGATGATGGTTGAGCATATAAAAACCGTTATCATTAGTACTGGCTTCTGTAAAATGATTAGAGAACATTGTATAAACTAAGCCTCCATTTTAGATGTATACTTACATATAATTTGTGCAGTATATGGGATACGTTTATCCAACTCTTTTTAAAATTATTAACATGGTATTGTGCTTACGTTACACTTAGATAGAAACCACCACCCACAAGACAAACGGAGAACTCAGCACTAATACCAACCCTATGTAATGCATGGAATATAGTTTTTTTATCTTTGTCCAAACGTTCTTAAAATCTAATATAACAATGCTATAATTATAATAAATAAAAAATAAGAATAGCTAAACTTTTTTTACACAACAAGCAATCAAGCATATTAATGTTAGCGTCACTATTTTTAAATGCATATTATGCAATGATATTTAATATTGGCCTAGAACATAACGTTGGCGTGATTAATACTAGTATCCATATGGTGAACAAAGAATTCTATATAAGCCGAACCACCGCTTTAGATATATATGATAGATGGTAAATATAATTAGTCATACCATCGATGGTAGTTAGATAATATAAAAGATCCAACAACATAAAGTAAGTCACCAGGAAACTCACCGTTTCGACACTTAATAGCGATAGTTTCTAAAGTGTTGGCATGAAAACTTTTGCATACCAAGAAAAACAATTTTGCAAGCAAAATAAACCTTAAAGTTATGTTGGCGCCGTTACAAGTATAGGTTTGCCCATTGACTTTCAAGGTGTAAGAAGACCATCACCATCTTATCTCATGGAACTTCAGCCATCAAGAGGCTAAACTTTCAAAAATGGTAACCGGCAACACAAACAATTACATACAATTTAAAGATAAAAATTGGTCATCGACAAAACAATTACATTGGTCATGATTCATGCAGTGCATGCCATCAAAATTTTGAAGTATGATTCCGCTATATCCATGAATAATGATTCCTTGACTGCAACATGCGATCGGCACGGACCCTCGAATTGTTGGAGATGATCGAAACCCTAAATTCTTAGCTATCCATCTGATGAGACTATCATACATTGGTCATCTTTCTAAAAAGAAAAAAAAGCAAATGAAGGATTATAAATTGGTCATTGGTCCCAATGGAAGGGAATATTTCCACTGTAGAAGACGTGCAGAAGAATGCAGCACGAATCTCTCCTCGACAGCGTGCTATCAGGTTGGGACCAGAGAATTGGGTTCAATTTTATGGAACTGAATCCGATCCGTGGTCCAGAAAATGAAACCAGGTGAAGTCCAGATCCCATAATCTGACGGAAAAGGACTCGTGGGCCTTTTAGATTGACCAAGAGATATCTCCCCAATGCTCTGCGGTCCTACTTGCAGCGAGAAACAGTGCTTCGGTATCCAAAGTTCAAAACTTTGTCGTCGTACGAAGCCAAAGATGAAGTTGGAAAGGGAGATGGTGCAAAGTGAGTGCATTTTCTTAGAATGGTGAGGGCAGCCCAGGTCACGATGCCGTAGTTGGATGAGTTTTTCTCGGAGGCTTTTGCAAGATTTCGGATCCTTTCCCCCACTCCCTTGTCGTAAAGAAGCTTTGGAGGCGTTCCCAAGTGGACGCAGCACTTGTGGCCCAACAACTGCATGAATCGTGTTTCGCTGCAAGTTTGACCGGTAACCGTTTCAGGTTGAAGTCGAGAAGGAGATATATCCTGAAACATTCGAGCAAAAAAAATTCATTTAAGCATCTATCACGCGCCCGCTAAAACCGGAAAAATTATAGCATTGCCACATTGATGTACCCCATATTGATGGCTTGCACTGGTGTGTGCACTGCACGCAATAATTTTTTTCTAAAATTGGCACGTCAATCTAATATTGAACTATTCTCTTATATGAATATTACACAAAATCTTGATCTGTTTTTTTTTTTTTTTTTAAGAAAAGAGGAAGGAGGGAGGAAGGGACCATGCCACCCCTGCATAGTAGTTCTCACTGGGTCCCCACCCTGTCAGGAGAATGTTCGATGCGGACAGAAATGACCGTATGTTGGACACCCCAGCCGGTTTTACTCATACCCTTCCCATCCGTAGGCCCGACTCGAATACCCCTCTGGGCTCCGGTACGAATCCTCCGTGTGAGTACGTCACACCTGGCATCACCAAGGCTACCAGCGGACCAATAGCCCTTCTAAACTCTGTATTCGAGCAAGGAGCATCCAGTCTCCACAATTTAATCGATGTCCATGCGCTTCGAACTCGGAACCACTTGGTTAGAAGTTAGGCTCCGTTCGACTGACCTGTTCTTTTTTGTCGTGTTGTCAAATGCGGAGCACGTTTTCTTAAATTTTGAAAATTAGGATGGGAAGAAATCCAATCAAAAGCTGGATTGGTGCAGGATTTTATGAGCTGTGATGGTTGGCATCTTTCAATATCAAGCACGATTTATGCGCATGGCATTAATCCAAAAGTCAGCAAGCACAGTAAGCTGTGTCGTTTCCAAAAATTTGTGCCTGCTAAGTGGGACTTGAACTTGATTTCTAAGCACAACCGGACAATCTTTTGGGAGAATAGGCTCATTTCATTCGAAAACTAGTTTGCGTTTTTCTACTTCACAGTGAAGCTTGTTCGTATGAGTAAATATCAGCCTCAAGAAATCATGTTCATGCCAGTTCAAAATATATAGTAGATTCATTAAATATGGAGGTCATCTACAGGAGACCAGATGGCCAAACATCGAAAAATACCATAAAGCATGACGTTGCTAGCGACCCTCACAGAGGATAAACTATACAACCCACACTACGTAAGCAGATGGCAATCTCACCAAATATGGTTTTTCTTCTTGCTCTTGAGTGATCCACTGATCCCACTAGCTTTTATTTAAAGGAAAAAATAGGGAGTGCAAGTGAATAGATAAGATCGTAAGTCACGGAGCCCAGAAAGCAGGATCCTTAATCCTGGGTCAACCTACTTAATTTGCAAGCGACCTCTCTCCACTAGGCTCGATAAAATATTTAAAACTCCAAAAGGGAATCTCAGTAATCACCCTCCACACACTGTGAAATAAGGAAGCAAACTTAAAATCTTAAGCTTGAGAAAGAAAACGGAAAAATGGGGAAAACTTTGCTATCACCTGCTTCTTCTCACTTAAGTCAACATACAAGTCAAGGAAATCCATCATATGGGTCCCCACATGCTGTCCACCAGTCCGCCATTTTAACCGGCACTCAGCTGCCCCTCTTAAAGAGCAACAGCTAAGCCGCCACTAAATTAGTTCCTTTCTTCTACTAACCCATTACCTCTAAAATTCATATATAGTGGCAGATCCTCTCTAACATCACTCCACCTGTAACTTTCTTTGTGTTTGTGCTGAGTGAGTGAGAGGGGAAGAGATCGAGAGATAGCAATAGAGAGAAAAGATGAAGGTGGTTGAGCTCTCCGCCCTCGCCGTCCAGGTGGTCCGGGGCCGGTGGTTCACCGTATTCGCGTCGTTCCTCATCATGGCAGCCTCCGGCGGCATCTACATCTTTGGCATCTACTCCAACGACATCAAGACCGCCCTCGGCTACGACCAGCAGACCCTCAACACCCTGGCCTTCTTCAAAGACCTCGGCGCCAGCGTCGGCATCATCTCCGGCCTCATCTATGAGGTCACCCCACCCTGGGTCGTCCTCGCCCTCAGCGCCGGCATTAACCTCTTCAGCTACCTCATGATCTACCTCGCAATCACCGGCCGCATCGCCCGCCCCCACGTTTGGCAGATGTGCCTCTACTTATGCCTCGGCGGCAACGCGCAGGCCTTCACCAACACCGGCGCCGTCGTCACCTGCGTCAAGAACTTCCCGGCAAGCCGCGGCGTCGTGATCGGCCTCCTCAAGGGCTATGTTGGCCTCAGCGGTGCCATCGTCACCCAGCTCTACCTCGCCTTCTACGGCGGCGACTCCAGGTCCCTCGTCCTCCTCATCGCATGGCTCCCCGCCGCCATCCCCCTCGTCTTCATCTCCACCATTCGGATCTTCAAGTCGACGCGCCAGCCTGGCGAGAGCAGCAAGCCGTTCTATTGCTTCCTCTACGTTTCCCTCTTCCTCGCCACCTTCCTCATGGTCATGATCGTAGTCCAAAAAAGGTTCACTTTCTCCCACTCCGCGTACAGCGTCAGCGCCGCCATCGTCCTTCTCCTCCTCTTCCTCCCCCTCGCCGTCGTTACCAAAGAAGAGTTCAAGATCTTCAGGAAAAAGAAGCAATCTCTCCAAGACCCCCCACCTCTGTCCGTAGCCATCGAGACGCCGACGGTCCCCCAACCGCCACCGCCCGAGCCGAAACCAACCCCAGCCACCGCATCACCTATCAAAAAGAGCTCACCCCTCTCTCATGTCATCCGCATCTTCAAGGCCCCTGACAGGGGGAAGGACTACTCCATCCTCCAAGCCGTTGTGAGCACGGACATGCTGATCCTCTTCCTCTCCACCATTTCCGGTGTCGGTGGCACCCTGGCGGCGATCGACAACATGGGCCAGATCGGCCAGTCGTTGGGCTACCCTGCTCGGAGCATCAGCACCTTCGTCTCCCTCATCAGCATATGGAACTACGCTGGGAGGGTGGCGGCCGGGTTCGCCTCTGATATCTTCCTCGCCAAGTACAAATTGCCTCGCCCTGTGTTGCTCGCAGCAGTCCTCCTCCTCGCCGGCGCCGGCCACCTCCTCATCGCCTTCGGAATCCCGGGCTCGCTCTACGTTGCGTCGGTGATCATCGGCTTCAGCTTAGGAGCACAGGTGCCGCTGCTCTTCGCAATCATATCAGAAGTGTTCGGTCTCAAGTACTACTCCACGCTGTTCAACTTCGTGCCTCTTGCCACGCCGATCGGGACGTATGTGCTGAACGTGAAGGTCGCCGGGAAATTGTATGATAGAGAGGCGGCGAAGCAGTATGCGAAGCTCTCTGGTTCCTCCGTGAAGTCGTTAACGTGCACCGGAGTGCAGTGCTTCAAGCTTTCCTTCCTCATTATCGCGGCGGTGACAGTACTCGGAGCTCTTGTCATGCTGGTTTTGGTGTGGAGAACTTGGGATTTCTACAAAGGTGATATGCATGAGAAGTATAGGGAGGAGTCACAGGGTCGCACCCACGGAGAAGAGAGAAAGAACGAGATGATTCCTTATACGCCTGAGGAGAGGGCAAATGGGACTTGAAGTAAAACGAAGAAAGGAAAAGAAGAGAGAAAATGGTAAGGCTGCATAAGCCTAGGCTTTCATGACCGTGTTTTGATAGGATGAACTTAATTTGGAGCACTAGCCTATGCTTGTAAAGTGAGAGATGGGGCTCCTTCCCTGTTCTAGCAGTGCTGTCTCCATGTATCCATATCCAGATCTTCTCTAGAAATTGTGGCAGCAATTATATGCAATCTAAACCGTTTGAAATGAAGCAATGAATCATATTATAGCCCATTGGCAAGCTTGCTCTTCAATATTCACCAAGTTGTGAACATATGCAAAATCTTCGATATGTGATTCTTGGGATCATCATTGATGCCATATGACAAAGACTCCATAATTTGGTTGTGTTTGGTTCTTAGTTTTGCTCAAATCTTCACCGCTTCAAGGGAGAGAAGCAAGATAAATAGATAATTGCTCAAAGCGGCAGTATTTCTTATCTTTGTTTTGGAGCGCTAGCAGTACTTTTTCTTTAGTTATGTAAAACCAAAAGGTGTGAGTTTGAGTCTCCGAGGTGATCAAATCTTCCCGACGTTACCATTAATTTTTTAATAACTCTGATGAATGCCATTAATATGCATATTTTTGTCTCCGTCAAAATGGTATACCATCAGGTTCGCTTGCATTACTTTCTTTTGCCTTCCTAGACAACCGTACAGGAGATCACATCGATCCATACTTTTTTTCTCTTGATGTAACCCAATCAGTTTTTTTTTTCTTTAGGGTCTGTTAAAAAAATCTAGCAAAAGTTAAATAAATTTCTTATAGAGATCGGGCGCATTGGTCTGTCCAATCTTCATTAGAATGATCCATTCTAATTTTAGCCTAAATTCTAATTGTAAGCCTGTTGGCTTATAGAAAAAAAAAAATTTTATGAATTTTTTTTTTTTTACAAAATTTTTTGGCTGGAGAGGTATTCTCAAATAGGCTACTTGCTCCAAAAATCCAATGAAAAATTCAGCCCCATTCTACTAAATTTTCCAAACAGACCCTCAGTAATTCTAAGTCAACTGCATGAGTAACTTGATCTGAATATTTGGGATTAGCTAGCATCCAGAAGCCTTTGTTTATAGGATTTTCCACCCAAGCACATGGCATTCACCTCACAAACAATTGCTTACCTCTGTTGCAATTAGAGTTTACATGGGAGATAACTATAATGGAAGGTTTGACTAATCCTTTACTGGAATCATTTTAAGTATTGAAAATTAGTTCTGTAATTAACTCCTCTTCTTTACGCATGCTTTCTAGGATCTCTCGATGCATTCTGTCCAACCATAAGCTATTGTTTTTTGTCTTTTTCCCCATCTGCTTGATTGCTACGAGCTCTGGTTTTTTTTCTGTTAATCGTTTTTTTAATACTCTTGTCCTCTGTTTTCTTCTCCGTCTTAATCTTGAATTGGAAATACTTTTATCGACCTTCTTAATAAATTTATCATTTTAGAATTTAATAATCATCTTAATAATAATTCTAGCAGCGTTGGAAAATGCATACATAGGCATGCTGCTGATGTTGGATCAGCGAAAGGATAATGATTCGAAAGAAAGATAGAAAGTAATACGGGGATAAATACCTACCTTGATCTTTAATGACTTTTACCATTACTCCACTATCCGAAGGATATAGATCTGGATAGGAATATAGCACAAAGCTATGGTGGAAAGGTTGTAATGCAATGTTATGGTAATGATGCAGTGCAAACTACGGTAAAAGGTGTAGCATAGAGTTACGACAAGAGGTATAGCGCTGAACTACAGTAAGAGATGTTGTGAAGAGCTACGATAGAAAAACTAAGTTATGCCTATTTTTAGGATAAAAAGTAAAGATAAAGATAAGATAAATGAATTGAATTGATTGATTATTGAAGGGTAGAAGAATCTTAATATAGAGTACAATTTCATTACTTATACTCGTACATAATAATTATCCTCAGATACTATAACAGTCCATTCTAATAATTGTTTCTCATGCCTAATCTCCACTTCTTATGTACTGTAATAATTCATTCTAACAATGGTTTCTCATGCCTAGTCTCCACTTTTGATGGTTTTGGTAACTAATGCCAACCATATTTCCATTGCGCACGTGCACAAGCATAATTATTCTGTAGTTATTAGACCGACAATTATGCCTTATCAGCTTTCGGCTTATTTCGGCATGGCTTGTATAGATTGTCTATTATATTCGGCCTTTGAAATAGTCTTCTAGTCTTCAGGATCTCTGAAGACCTGCCTTGGTCTTTTAGCAGCCAAGCCTTAGCACTTGGTCTGCTTTATTCATACTATGACTGAATTCCACCTATTCGGACCTGAGTTCCTACAACATGGCTTAGCAGTCAAACTCTACTCAATCAAAGTTACATGTTTCTCATTAGCTCCAATCCTAGCAAACTTGCACTACATGGTGCTTGCTCTTCACTACAAACTAGACTATTGAGAGATTGTGTAAATAGAGTTTTATTATTTTCTAACATAATTTTTTGATCAATATTATGATATACTATCACTATACAAAATTCTAATAATATATGTATATCTATCGATATAATAAAATAATATATTATTATAAATTAATAAGAAATAATCCAACCTATATATAATGAGGATCAAACCTATGGAATAAGAAATAAAAAAGTATTGCATATATGGATATTTAAATGTAATGTAGCATAGTCATTAGTGGTCGTTCTTTCACTTCTAAGTAAAATTAGGATATTAAAAATGTATTTAACATTTTAAAAAATATCGACTGAAATATTAGTAGGTATGATACTAATAATTCTTTTTTCATTAATATAAGTCAATTAATAATATCATTAATATTGTATTAATTTAGTTAAACCATTATTTTTTATTTAATAAATATATATTAAGTAGATTTGGATTGTATCTTTTGTGCGAAAGAATAATTTGATCACCTTCTACAATACCTATCATGGGATTGCATCCCGCATAGATTTAAAAGCAGTTCAATCTCTTTTGTTCACCCAGCAACATAGATCTCAAAGCGGTCATTGTGCAATTTAGCTGTGTATTAGTGCCAGAGAAGGTGAGCCATTCTTTCGTGGAAAAGATGCAACCCTCTTCTACGATATCATGGATTTCCATATTAGTTTAGTAGTATTAATGATTTTTTTATTTAATACAATTTAGATACGTTACTAAAATCATGGCCTGTCATAGCTTGTCCTATTGTGATGATTGCTACAGTCAAAACGTTACTAAATTCATTGCCATGGCCCATACACTATGGCGATCCATTTATTGCGGTAAGAGTCTAATATTCAGAATTTGTACATTACTATATTTATTGTTATAATTTGATATGACCCGTAAAACTAGAACATTGCTATGCTATTGACTCGGAAAAATTATTAAAATAGGTAACTCACTGATCAGTTTTGCTTTTTTTCTTTTGGCACATTTCAGGGTGCCAGGAGCAGAAGGAATCCAAGAAGCCAGCCGAGTGAGCTATCGAGGCCCTTCTCCATACCATCAGCTCCCAATCGTCCTTCTTTGTGTGCTTTTGGGGGAGAAACAATGGCGTTCAACCCATTGAGCCGGGCCATCCAGGTTGTCCAAGGCCGTTGGTTCACAGTGTTTGCATCTTTCCTCATCAACGCGACCTCCGGCTCCCTTTTCGTCTTCGCCATCTACTCCAAGGACATCAGGTCCGCCCTCGGCTACGACCAGCGGACGCTCAACACCGTCTCCTTCTTCAAGGACCTCGGCGCCAGCGTGGGCATTCTCTCCGGTCTCATCTACGAGGTCGCCCCTCCTTGGGCTGTTCTCGCCTTCGGCTCTGTCATGAACCTCTTCGGCTACCTCATGATCTACCTTGCCATCACCGGCCGCCTCGCTCGCCCCCGCATCTGGGAGATGTGCCTTTATATTTGTATAGGTGCCAACTCGCAAACCTTCAGCAACACCGGCGTGGTAGTCACCTGCCTCAAGAACTTCCCGGGGAGCCGCGGCGTCGTGCTCGGCCTCCTTAAGGGCTTCGCCGGCCTTAGCGGAGCCATCTTCGCGCAGCTCTACCTCGCAATCTATGGCGATGACTCCAGATCCCTGGTGCTTCTCATTGCATGGCTCCCGGCCACCATAACCGTCGTATTCCTCTGCACCATCCGGATCCTGAAGACGGCGCACCAGCCAGGTGAGACAACCAAGCCCTTCTACTACTTCCTCTACATCTCCATCGCCCTCGCCGCCTACCTCATGGTCATGATCGTCGTCCAGAAAAGAGTCGCCTTCACCTGCAACGCGTATCGCATCAACGCTGCCGTCGTGGTGCTCCTCCTTGTCCTCCCCCTCGCAGTCGTCATCAGAGAAGAGCTCAAAATCTTCAAACCAAGGGAACAATTGCTCCAAAATTCCCCACTGCTTACCGTAGCGGTAGACGCTCGGACGATGCCCCAGCCGCCGCCGCCGCCCACCGCCGCCCCATCCACCATATCTATGAAGAGGACACTGTCTTATATCATTAACGTCTTCAGGGCTCCTGAGAGGGGAGAGGACCACTCCATTCTGCAAGCCTTAGTGAGTATAGACATGGTAGTACTCTTCATTGCGATGATTTGTGGAGTTGGTGGCACTCTAACTGCGATCGATAACATGGGTCAGATTGGGGAGTCATTAGGCTACTCATCTCAGACCATCAGCACCTTTGTCTCCCTCATCAGCATATGGAACTTTGGGGGCAGGGTGGCCGCCGGGTTCATTTCCGATATCCTTCTCGAAAAGCATAAGTTACCCCGCCCTTTGGTGCTTACCGTAGTCCTGCTCCTCTCCTGTGCCGGCCACCTCCTCATCGCCTTCGGTGTCCCCGGCTCCCTGTACATTGCTTCGGTGATCATCGGCCTGTGCTTCGGAGCAGAGGTACCATTGTTCTTTGCTATCTTATCAGAGGTGTTCGGTCTCAAGTACTACTCTACTCTCTACAATATTTTACCAATGGCTAGCCCAATCGGGTCATATGTACTAAATGTGATGGTCGCCGGGTACTTCTACGATGGAGAGGCGGCCAAGCAGGAGTCATTAACATGCATGGGGGTGCGTTGCTATAACTTCTCCTTCCTCATTATCACAGCGGCGACGGTTTTTGGGGCTCTTGTCTTGCTGGTTTTGGTGCGGAGAACCTGGGACTTATACAAAAGGGATAATATATGCGAGGTTCCGAGAGGGGTCGCAAGGTAGCTACCGGGGAGGGGAGAGGGAGGAGTGGACACGTAATGACTTCAGGAGAGGGTAATGGGAATTGGGAACACAAGTTTATGTGGTTGCTACATAACTCGCATGTAATCTCACTGTGACCCATCTTTTAAGAGCTTCTATGTTACATACGTTGAAAATTAACTATTTAAACTTGGACTGAATTGTATGTCTCGGTTGGCTTGCAGTAGTTCAAGCATTTTGATATCCAAATCTTACATGTCACAGTTTACATTGAAGCTCTCTCATTTCTCCTCTTATTACCCTTCCATGCACTAGATGGTGCAAACTTCGGGGAAGCTGGGAGAAAGGGTTGGAGAGAGAGTCGATGAGGCTAAGAAAGCAAGATGTGGCCATGCTCGCCAGCGAGGAAGCATGGAGATTGGAGAGGAGGGGAAGGAAGACAGAGAGATTACCCCTTTTTTTACCCTTTTCCGTTTACTCTGTATGGAGACAGATTTCCATTTCTTGGCCCTGTTTGCCCTCGTAGTCCATCAAATCCGCACCCAAAAAAGAAGAGCTGCAACATAAGAGGGAGTATGGACAGAGCAACCCGGGTTCAAATCATGGGTATTGCTCCAAAACAACAATATGAACGGAGAAGATACAGAGCAACTACTTTTTTCCCCCCCTGTTTTGAAAGATTATATTTAGGAGTACCAGTTTCGGGACGGCCGCTTGTGGTTTCGGATTATTCTAACATTACGGCGTGTTTGACGATAGACTTGAGGGAGAAACAGTTATGCCGATCCATCTAATGGTGAACTCAGTGGTTCCTTCTACCATTATTGATCACCTCGAGAAGACCATGAGGAACTTTTCTTGGGGAGGAAATGTCTCATCTCGAAGACTTCACTTTTTTGGTGGCTGGGCAACCAGTAAATATTCCTTATGGGTGTTCAGCATTGCCAACAGCATTATACCTCAGATCCCGTCGTCACTTTAGCCATGGAGGGCGGAGGTTGTTGATCAGTCAAAACCCACAGAAGCAGTGGGATGTCAAGCTTGTTTTTGAACTGTTTGGTGTTGACATTGTTGATCGAAGAGTTATCGAGATCAGTTTTGATGATGGATCAGTATCGGAATGAAGTTTTATGGGCAGTTCGAATTGGCTTATTCGTGATCGCCATGGCAGCGCCTTAGCAGCAGGAGGGAGGTGGTTGGCGTCGACCTCGGTTTCCATGGCTGAGCTTCGAGCAATATGGAATTGTAAGGTCTTCCTTGTTGACCCTTTACGTGTTTCTCAGGCTCGAGGGATTCCTAGATTGCTATCTCATGGACATGGAGAGTCCTCTCACTCTCATTTAATTCCTCCTCTTCCTATCGAGCTTTTCCTTCTTGGGTTTTTTCTTTCCTTTTCTGATTTTCTTTCAAGCAGTGAGGGGAGAGGAGAAGAGAAGAGGGTTATCTTGCTGTTGGTTGTAAGAACATCTATAAATAGGATCATGAACCAGTCTTCAAATAAAGGAAGCGTACCTGGATCCATTGTTTTCAGGATGATCAAGTCCTTAGTTCGTATCTCCCTCTTGGCCCCTGTTCGAACACACGGTGATGGAGACCGATGCAGTGTTCCCTATCTAGGCAGAGGGTGAGACCCGTTATGTTATCCTACCATCAAGGATAATGCCTCCACTTCTCACGGGATCGTAACTGACCACGATGTGGTCATGTGGGTCAAAACCCAACATTCTCCCACTTGACCCATATGACCATACTTTGGTTAGAAATGATATAAACATTAGGCGCGCATCATTCTAATCCATAGTCAGTTGGGTCATCATAATACCATAATTAAACAGCTTACTAATGCGAGTCAAGGCGGTTCCACATCAATATAATGACATAGTTCCTTCCAAGTACTACAACACTAGCAAATTATTTAATCATAGTCCATAAATGAGAAGTATCTTTAATGGTCAAACATTATGTCTTTGTCAAAGACAATTCCTGTAATCATACATTCAAACCCATACATGTACATATATTTGAAGAACAGGAAAAACAGAAACATAATCAATTATATCTAAGTGTCAAAGAAATAAACATAATACAATCCTCAACTAATATCATGGATTACAACTAAGACCCATTCTTTCAACATGCTCTTTAAAAGTCTTCAGTTGTAAACCTTTTGTCAAAGGATCTGCAATCATGAGCTCTGTCCTCATATTTTCTATAGACACATTTTGTTTCTGAACTTCCTCCTTGACAACAAAATATTTAAGTTCGATGTGCTTGGCACCATTAGAATATTTGTCGTTTCTGGAGAAATGGACGGCTGCAGTATTGTCACAAAAGATTCTCAGCGGCCTGGCAATAGAGTCGACAATCCCAAGTCCCGAGATGAAGTTACGCAGCCACAAACTATGAACCGTGGCCTCAAAGCATGCCACAAATTCTGCTTCCATGGTGGACGAAGCAGTGCTTGTCTGTTTGGCACTTTTCCATGAGATTGCTCCTCCAGCTAATAGGAACAAATAGCCAAACGTTGACTTTCTACTATCCACACATCCAGCAAAGTCTGAATCCGAATAGCCAATCACCTCAAGGCTATCTGACTTTCTATATGTAAGCATGTAATTCTTTGTTCCTTGCAAGTATCTCATCACCTTCTTTGCAGCTTTTCAGTGATCCATCCCTGGATTACTTTGGTATCTTCCTAGCATTCCAACTGCAAAACTGATGTCCGGTCTGGTACAGGTCTAAGCGTACATCAAGCTACCAACTGCAGAAGCATAAGGTATATTTTCCATCTGCTTACGTTCCAATTCATTCTGTGGGCATTGCATGAGACTAAATTTATCCCCTTTCTGAATTGGAACAACACTGGCTGAACAGTTCTCCATACCAAATCTCTCTAGAACTCTGTCTATATATGCCTTTTGAGACAACCCTAACAATCCACGTGATCGATCACGAAATATTTCAATGCCTATCACGTAGGTTGCCTCATTCATATCTTTCATTTCAAAGTTCTTTGAGAGAAAAATCTTAGTTTCATACAATAAGCCAAGATCACTACTGGCAAGCAATATATCATCAACATATAGGACCAAAAAGATAAACTTGCTCCCACTGACCTTCAGGTATATACACCGATCAACAGTGTTTTCCTTAAAACCGAAGGAAATGATGGTATCATTGAACTTGCGATACCATTGTCGGGAAGCTTGTTTAAGACCATATATTGACTTCTTTAATTTGCAAACCATGTGTTCTTTTTCCTTTAATGGGAAACCTTCGGGCTGGTTCATATAGACTTCTTCATCTAAACTTCCATTTAGAAAAGCAGTTTTTACATCCATTTGGTGCAACTCTAAATCATAATGTGCAACCAAAGCCATAATAATTCTAAATGAGTCCTTTTTAGATACAGGAGAAAAGGTCTCTTTATAATCAATGCCTCCTTTCTGAGTGAAACCTTTGGCCACCAGTCTGGCTTTATGTCGTTCAACATTACCCTTTGAGTCGAGCTTGGTCTTAAAGACCCACTTACACCCAACTGTTTTACAACCTTCGGGCAAATCAACGACATCCTAGACTTCATTCTGATCCATTGATTTCAACTCATCTTCCATGGCATCAATCCATTTAGTAGAATCAACACTTTCTATGGCTTGTTTAAAAGAAACCGGATCTTTTCTTGTCCCTATATCAAAATCAAATTCTTGTAGATAAACCATATAATCATTTGGAATGGCAGATCTTCTTTCTCTTTGAGATCTCCTTAATGTCATCCCTTGTGGTTCCTCTACAACTTGTTCAGTGGTGATAACTTCATTATGGAGTGTTTGATCATTAATTTGTTGTTCATTGTTATTAAACTGTGTGACAATTGTAGGAACAACAATTTTCTTAGAAGTCATGGGTAAAGGGACTTGCACCCTAACTTCTTGAATTTTCACATTTTGTAGTTTATCACTCCCACTGGTTTCACCATTCTCAATGAATTTGACATTACCGGTCTCTATAATTCTTGTACTATGGTTAGGACAGTAAATCCTATACCCTTTGGATTTTTCGGGATAACCTATAAAGTATCCACTAATCGTTCTAAAATCCAATTTCTTTTCATGTGGATTATAAATTCTGGCCTCCGCCGGACAACCCCAAACATGCAGGTGTCTTAAACTCGGTTTCCTTCCTGTCCATAACTCAAAAGGAGTTTTTGGAACTGCCTTACTAGGAACCCGGTTTAATATGTATACAGCGGTCTTAAGGGCTTCCATCCACAACGATATGGGTAATGAAAAATTACTTAACATACTCCTAACCATATCCATAAGTGTACGATTACGCCTTTCAGCTACTCCATTCTGCTGTGGCGTTCCTGGCATAGTGTATTGAGCACGTATGCCATGCTTTTCTAAGAGTTTAGCAAATGGGCCAGGGTGTTGTCCTGTTTCATCATACCTACCATAATATTCACCACCTCTATCAGACCTGATAATTTTCACCTTTCTATCTAATTGTCTTTCAACCTCAGTAATGTATACCTCTAGGACATCCACTGCCTGAGATTTTTCATGCAACAAATAGACATAACCATAACGTGAAAAATCATCAATAAAGGTGATAAAATACTTCTCTCCACCAAATGATGGGGAGTCAAAAGGCCCACAAATGTCTGTATGGATAATTTCAAGAAGTTCTTCACTTCTTGTGGCAACTTTCTTTGTGTGTTTGGTTTGCTTTCCCTTAATGCAGTCTATACACATACCGAGATCAGTAAAGTCTAAGTTTGACAAAATCCCATCCTTTACTAATCTCTCTAATCTTTCTTTGGATATATGACCCAATCTTTTATGCCACAAGTTAGAAGATTTTTCATTTATCATGTTTCGTTTAATTCCAACATTACGATGCAAGGTCATAAGAGTTTCAGCAAAATGATTATCAAGATTTACTTTATATAAACCATCACACAAAACACCAGAACCAAGAAAGACATTGTCTTTGAAAAGACGCAAACTACCATTCCCAATTTTAAAGAAATATCCTTCAACATCAAGTTTAGAAACAGAAATTAAATTTCTAGAAATAGAAGGAACATAAAGAGTCTGAAGCAAATCTAAATGACAACCAGTATTTAAAAGCAAACGATAGGTTCCAACAGCTGTTACAGGAACTCTAACTCCATTCCCCAAAACGATAAAACTCTCATTTGGATCTTGCATCTGGGTTGTAAGGAATCCCTGCATCGTATTTGAAACATGAACATTAGAACCTGAGTCAAACCACCAAATATTAGAAGGAACTTCAGTAAGGTTTGATTCAAAACATACATAAGCCAAAGGCTTACCTTTCTTTTCAAACCATGCCTTGCGTTTATGGCAGTCCTTCTGATAGTGTCCCAATTTTTTGCAAAAATGGCATCTATCTTTGTTTTGTTTCTTCTTATGAACCTCGGTATCATGATGAGGCTCTTTACCCTTGGATGGTCCACTCTTCATGCCCTTTCTTGGCTTCTTCCATTTCTTCTTGGCTCCATGACTTACAAGATTGACAGAATGATATCCTTGTTGCTTAAGTCTTGTCTCCTCTTGAACAAGCATACTGGTCAATTCATTCACATTCCACTTATCCTTAATAGTGTTATAGTGAATTTGAAATGATCCAAATTGAGGAGGCAAGGAGTTCAAAATAAATTGAACTAAAAAGGATTCATTCACATCCATCCCAAGAGCCTTCAGCTTAGCAGCTATATTTGTCATTTCAAGGATATGCTCATGCATCCCACAAGTACCATCAAATTTTATGGTGGTAAGTTTAGCCATTAATGTCCCAGCCAGAGACTTATCAGCAGATCGGAAACGTTCTTCCACAGTTTTCAATAATGCTTGAGCACTGTCACATTCAGGAAGCGTTGACTTGATATTGTTCGCTATACTCATCCGCATAAACATAATGCTCAATCTGTTCGATCTTTCCCAAGTCTTATAAAAAGACCTTTCTTCCGAGCTGCTCAAATCAGTAATGTCAGCCGGTTTCTCAGATCGGAGTGCTAAATCAAGATCCAGAACACCTAGGTGAAACTGGACTTGTTCATTCCACTCTGAGAAATTAGTTCCATTAAAGATCGTAACAGATGAAGCTTGCGAATGAAGCGAAACAGGAATAGATACTGCAATAAGAAAATTAACAATAAGAAAATGCTTACAATATTAACACTTTGAGTTAGCAATAATGATGAATAACATAAACAGTATTACCATAATACACCTTTGGGTAGTAATTATGAAATACTAAATTACTATTATGGTGATTCCCAATTCACCTAGGAATAATTAATGATATAGGTCCAAAATTTAAATAGGTCTGTTGCCTTTGAGCATCCAATACCTATTAAATCAAGGATACTCATTAATTATCCTAACTCAGCAAATCAATCATTTGAAAGTGGTGCACCTTTGGGCCAATCCATAATATCTCATGATTGAAAAACTGTAAGTCATAATTTGCAAAGTCATTATCTTAATACCTGGGATTAGAGTATTTGATGACTTGATGTCTATTAAACATTCTAGTTGGGTTACTTTGGCAACTACCAAACTATATCATAATATAGACATCAAATTAAAATAATGACATTGCACATAATTGACAATTCATAATATGACAAATTAAAATAAAACATGTATTTAATATTTTACAAATCTACACAATCAGTACATGTGTCATATCATGCTATCAAGTATATTAAAATGTAAAATAAATGACAATTTTTTTTTATTATTATTATTATTTTTTATCACATTACCCTACAAGGACCTCTGCATAAATAATATATTTTACAGGGACTAAATTAACATATTTTGTTTCTTACAGCCCTGGAAGGATGTCAGCATAAATAAAATATTTCACAGGGGCTTAACAGAAACAATTTCATCTTTTAACAGGCCTCTAGGGATTTCAGTATAAATAAAATACTTTACAGGGACTTAATAGAAACATTTTCATTTTGTAACAGCCCTCTAAGACTTTAGTATAAATAGAAAGTTTCACAGGGACTTAAACAGAAATATTTCATTCTTTTAACATCCCCGGGAGGGCTGTATGAAAAAATAAAATGTTTCATAAGGGCTTAACGGAAAATTTCCCTTCTATTGGCTAAACGAATTCGGGTTTCGGATCGAAACCCAAAAAAAAAAAAACCCGAACCCGTTATGCCTGTTATGCCCTTTTAAATGCAGCGGGTTAACGATTACGGGTTCGGGTTAAAACTCAAAACCCGGACCCGTTATGAATAATTTAATATATTTTTTTTTTTAAAAGAACTGAAGACGGGTCGATCCCGACCCGTCTTCCTCCTCTTTTAGCGGCGGGCTAGGGTTCCGCCGAACCCAGCCCGCCAGCCTCCGGTCGCCGGGCGACGAGCGCGCCGCCTCCTTCCGGTGGACTCGCCGCCCGGAGGCGAGCCCACCGGCGGTCGCACGCCAGCAGGGGCAACGCCGGCGGGCTAGGGTTCCGCCGAACCCAGCCCGTCGGCCCTTAGGAGAGGCGGGCGGCGATCATGCCGCCGGACGAAGTGCCGCCCGACGGCGCCACCGGGATGGGCCCGACGCCGGACGAAACGCCGCCCGACGGCGTCACCCGCAGGAATACGCCGACCGACGGCGATCATCCGGTGAGTTTTATCTTCCGACCCGTCCCTTTTTTTTTTTTTTTAGGAGTGGGAGGGAGACCATGGCCGGCGTCTACGCCGGATCCTCTTATGGCTCACGGCGACATATGCCGGCCAGATCCGGCGTCAGCAGGGTCAAAGCACCAGTGTTGGCTGCCCCCTCCTTTATCAAAGGGCCAGAAGGTGATGAGATCGCCTCTATGGTGCCAAAGCCATCCAGGGACAACGCAATGGTCGACTCTCGGCACAGTATCCCGGCATCCCAGTGACGGCCGGTCAACATGGCGATGATCAGATCGCCTCTATGCTGGCCAAAACGATCATTGCCTTGTCCCTGTGATCTACCCTTTCACTGTGATCTGGTTCTAGGATGAACCAGGCTCTGATACCACATGTAAGAACATCTATAAATAGGATCATGAACCAGTCTTCAAATAAAGGAAGCGTACCTGGATCCATTGTTTTCAGGATGATCAAGTCCTTAGTTCGTATCTCCCTCTTGGCCCCTGTTCGAACACACGGTGATGGAGACCGATGCAGTGTTCCCTATCTAGGCAGAGGGTGAGACCCGTTATGTTTAGGTCAACATGGCGATGATCAGATCGCCTCTATGCTGGCCAAAACGATCATTGCCTTGTCCCTGTGATCTACCCTTTCACTGTGATCTGGTTCTAGGATGAACCAGGCTCTGATACCACATGTAAGAACATCTATAAATAGGATCATGAACCAGTCTTCAAATAAAGGAAGCGTACCTGGATCCATTGTTTTCAGGATGATCAAGTCCTTAGTTCGTATCTCCCTCTTGGCCCCTGTTCGAACACACGGTGATGGAGACCGATGCAGTGTTCCCTATCTAGGCAGAGGGTGAGACCCGTTATGTTATCCTACCATCAAGGATAATGCCTCCACTTCTCACGGGATCGTAACTGACCACGATGTGGTCATGTGGGTCAAAACCCAACATTGGTCTCCTCTTCCCCAATCTCTCGTCGTCCTTTGGCTCTGAATCTATTGGGTACGAGCATACAGAAAAGTTCTTGCTGAGTTCAAGAAATTTTGTAGTACTGTGCATGCCTACAGATTCAACGGTCCGTTGTATCTTGAGGAGGGATCGCCAGAATCCGGTACATGTAAAGAGGTGAATCTCTTTCAAAGTCAGTGACTATACGCCTTGGACTGATCTACAGGTATTATTTATTTTATTTTGGATTGAAAGGAAACGACATCAAAGAGGTAAGCATTGGAACCTGTTGTTTCAGTGAATTAAATTATTTGTGGATTTGAGTTTTTTGAGTTGATTACTCCAACACCACCTGCCATTACTTAATATGTGTAGCCTATCGTTGTAAGCCATGTATGTGCATCAGGGAGCTTTTGGTAGGCCGTAAAATACTTTCTAACCCTCCAAAAATATTTTTGGATGAATAAAGGTGTTTGGTAAAAAAATGAAAAGTTGTTTTAGCTTTGTTAAAAAGCTAAAACAACTTATTGGAAGATCACGAAAAGCTAATATATATTATTTTAGAGCTTCTTTGGAAAAACAATTTTAGCATGTGCCGGAAAGCTTCTTTGATTTATAAATTTTTTTCTTTCTTGACCAAAATACCCATAATAAAATATTATATTTACAAAATATCTCTTTATATTTATTAATATATAATAATAATAATAATAATAATAATAATAATATTTTATACATTTATTATTGTGTTATACTATAATTACAATATTATAATATATTATATTATAATACATTGATATGTTATGTTATATAATATCAAATTATATTATATTATTATGCTATAGTTCAAAGTGTTTGATCGGTGATGCTAGTAGTGATAGCATGCTGAAATTTAAAACTTTTTCAGAATTAATGGCTGCACTTGTTCGGGTTGCCTACGTAACCCTTCATAAGGGGGATCAAGCTACACGTAGTTCTTTTAATTTCGAAAATCGCAGCGGAAAACCAAATTAAAATATTTTAATTCTAGCATGCATAAGAAATCAAATTTCAAAGTACCACTATAAGTATTCATGATCAATATACCGGGATCGTTTAAACGATTATGCTAAAATCATTGCATCATTAATTTCAGATCTGAAATAATATTATTAAGTTCTAAACTCAATTAATATAATACCTGACTAATCTTCAAATGCCCATCAAATAGGCTTTGAAGATTACTCCGTGAAGAGCCCCAAAAGAGGTTTAACCCTCGGGGATTGGAACCTATAAGTGATACAACTTTGGATCTAGATTCATATCTTTATGAAATCTGAAAGTAATGGTTCTGACGCTTGAGTTTCGTAGCCACACACTTGTCTGGCCTCTACGAGTAATCCACGCGAAGCTTGATCCAATTCCACGGAAGTGCTAGCTTGCGCAAGATCATCCTTTGATGAACTTTGATTTTCCAAACGCTATCAACTTTTGATTTGCCTTCTTGGAAGAACTTGGAAGAATGGTTTATAGGGATTGAAGAGGACTTAGATCTGATCTAGAAGCTCTTTTTAGGGAACCCTATCAGCTATGGGGGGATGGACTTAGAGGAAAAAGAATGGACGAGATGAAGGCTGAATTTCATTTAATGATCTCATACACTTGGCGACTTGGAACTCTTCCTTTTTATAGGCACGCCATCTGATCATTTGAATTCGAAATTCAAATGAAATCTGGTATCTTGTTGGCGCATGAAGGGGATGGTTGCAATAAGATAGATCTTATCTTTGTTTAAATTCAAAATTCAAACAATAGTTAGTTCATGCGGGTGAGATAGGATCGAAATGGATGGTGATGATCTTCCATCATCATCTAGCCATTTTTCCACATGTTCCATGATCCAAATCCCATCAGATTTCATTGAAAAACCACTTCTGAATTGAATCTCGCAAGTTCAGCCCATCCGCGAGCTCCAGAATTTTCGGAAGGAGTTGACCTTCCTGATCTCGTGCCGACTCCAAGTCGCCTCGAGTCGACTCCTTCCCATTCGAGTCGACTCCAAAGTCGACTCGAGTTGACCCCAGCTGAGACAACAGAGAACTTCTTCCCTTGATACGCCCAGCGAGTCGACTCCTTCAAAGCTCGAGTCGACCCCAACTTGCTTGGAGTCGACTCCACTTGGGAAAACAGAAGAGATCGTCCTCTAGATTCTCTGAGAGAGTCGACTCTAGCCCATCTCGAGTCGACTCCTCTTTAGTTCGAGTCGACCCTAATCAGGTGAAAAACCTGATTTAACCCAAAATTGAATCCAATTCAATTTGGCTCATCTTTAGTCTATTTACTAAATCAAATTGAGTTTATTAGTAATCCAATTACTAAGTAATCCTTCAATAATTACTTTAATTATTTTATAGGATAATTTGTCAATCGAATTGACCAAATTATCCTCAATCATCAATCAGCTATCTTGATCAATTAGAAAACTTTTATGCGTGTGACCTCATAGATTCGAACCTAAGTCGGTAGTACAGGAACGACTTCTTGCACTAATCGATGTGACCATCCAGCAATGGTACCCGACGTCCGGATAGGCCGAATATATGCGAAGTAAATATTCTGGAATCCTGAACTATGGTTACTGTATAATTTATCCCTTTGACTCCTAATGCCAGGATGACCTCAGAGTTCTGTCAACTCTGTAATAAGTACATCCACTATATGATCAACTTTAGAAATCTTGTGTCTCATCACAAGAATTATCCTGGCCATAGTTTTGCTAAATTGAATACAAAGCATTATCTTCTGTTTCTAGGAGGGCTCAATTCCACTTGACTCATGCACCGATTTTGCAAGTACTTGACTGCACCCAATAACCTTCCATTCCAGAATTAGAAATTCTGCTAGTCCGGTACCAAAGTATAGTGAGTTGCTTGCTAATCACTGTGGTGATCTCAGGTCTGAGGGATACTTATACCCATATCCATTCGAAACACCTCTTAACAGTAGAGCGTTCCGGAATTGGTCACGTTCAGTGAAATGTACTCCTACACTTCACCTGTGTGACATATCAGTGTCTCCACACTCCTTGATTAAGAGGACAACCAACGTATATGTCTCACAACGACCTAATCTCGACAATACTGTCGTCCTATTAACAGCATATCATTTGGTCGCGAACAGCTTTAAGGACTTGAAGATAAATCCTCCTTCATCATAATGTAAGTTCTAAGAACTTCATCATATATAAAAATTCATTTGAAGATGAAATGATGAATAATCCCAAATAATACTTTATTAATTTATCAATTCATTTACAAAATTCAATCATCAACATGCTGACGATTGACATTTAGGATACAATTTCCAATAACTCCCATTTAGCCTAAAGCCAATTCTCCCCTCCATCTTCGACTTGTATTCATTGAACTCTTTGATGCCGAGGACTTTGGTAAATGGGTCAGCCAGATTTTCTTCTGTATCAATTTTTTGTAGATCAATGTCACCTCGTCCGATAATCTCTCGAACCAGGTGATAGCGTCGTAGAATATGCTTGGTCCGCTGATGTGCTTTAGGTTCCTTTGCCTAAGCTATGGCTCCAGTGTTATCACAAAATATAGGAACTGGACCATCAATGGAGGGTGCCACTCCAAGCTCGATGATGAACTTGCGCAACCATACGGCTTCCTTGGTTGCATCATATGCTGCGATGTATTCTGCTTCGCATGTAGAATCCGCCATTGTGTGCTGTTTGGAACTCTTCCAGCAGATAGCACCACCCTTAAGAGTAAAGATATAACCCGACACGCTCTTGCTATCATCTCGATCTGACTGGAAACTGGAATCAGTATATCCTTCAAGTTTTAAGTCAGAATCACCGTAGATAAGCCACTGGTCCTTAGTATTTCTTAAATACTTAAGGATGGTTTTTACAACCTTCGAATGATTACTACCTGGATCAGACTGGTATCTACTCACTACTCCTAGTGAGTATGCCACGTCTAGTCTAGTACATGTCATAGCGTACATTATAGATCCCACTACCAAAGCATATGAAATTCTATCCATAGTCTCTCTTTCTTGAGGAGTTGTCGGACAATCCTTCTTGGAGAGGTTAATTCCATGGCCCATCGGAAGATAGCATTTTTTAGAATTAATCATGCTGAACCTCTTCAGCATGGTATCAATGTACATAGATTGGGATAATCAAAGCAATCTTTTAGATATATCTCTATAGATTTTCATCCCCAGGATGTAAGATGCTTCACCCAAATCTTTCATGGCAAATTGAGATGATAACCATACTTTTATTCCTTATAATGTAGGGACATCATTCCCAATTAATAGAATGTCATCCACATACAAAAATAAAAATATAATTATTGAACTATTGACCCATTTATAAATGCAGGGTTCTTCTTCATTCTTAATGAAGCCATATGTTTTGATTACCTTATCAAAACGTATATTTCAACTCCATGAAGTTTGCTTTAATCCATAAATGAATTTTTGAAGCTTGCACACTTTAGACTCATCTGCAGATGTAAAATTTTCATGTTGTATCATATATACTTTCTCTTCTAAATTTTCATTTAGAAAGGCGGTTTTAACATCCATCTGTCCGATCTCATAATCTAAGTGTGCTGCTATCACAAGCATAATCCGAATGGACTTGAGCATTGCCACAGAAGAAAACGTATCGTCATAGTCAATACCATAATGCTGACGATATCTTTTGGCAACCAGTTGGGCTTTATAGGTCTCTACTTTTTCGTCTGCACCTTGTTTTCTTTTGAAAATCCACTTACACCCTATGGGTTTAATTCCTTCGGGTGGGTCAACTAATGTCTATACATCATTGACTTTCATGGATTTCATTTCAGATTGCATGGCTCCAAGTCATGCATCAGAGTCATGCCTCTGCATAGCATTCATATAGGTGATCGGATCCTCATCGTTTTCATCAAGTTCGACAGGATCCCCGTCCCGGACCAAGAAATCGCAGTATCTGTCCGGCTGACGTGGTACTCTACCTGATCGCCTTAATGGTGCATCTAAGATGGGTTCGAGATCTAATCTAATCAAATCTGACTCAATAGGTTTAGTGGATGGTGTTGGATCTTTTACATGTTAAACTTCCCTAAGTTCTACATTAGAGCTTCTATTCCCTTCTCCAAGGAATTTCTTTTCTAAGAATACAACTCTATTACTTACGAACAACTTTTGTTCTTCAGCAAGGTAGAAATAATATCCTTTAGTTTCTTTAGGGTAACCGACAAAGAAACTAAAGAACGTTTGACATAAGCCGGACACCCCCAAACCCTAAGGTGCGAAGGTACCGGTTTACGTCCCGTCCACATCTCATGTGGTATTTTATTCACAGATTTACTTGGAACCTTATTAAATATATAACAAGTTGACTCAAGTGCATATCCTCAAAAGGATATGGGCAAATCAGCAAATCCCATCATGGATCGAACCATGTCTAATAGTGTTCGATTTCTCCTTTCTGACACACCATTATATTGCCGTGTATCATGAGGAGTCCATTGGGAGAGAATTTTATTTTCTCATAGATATGTCAAAAACTCACTGGTGAGGTATTCACCTCCTCGATCTGATCGAAGAGTTTTAATACTCCTTCCAGTTTGTTTTTCTACTGCATTACGATATAATTTGAACATTTCAAATGATTCGAATTTATGTCTCATTAAATAGACATAACCATATAATGAAATATGAATACCCATCTCTAGCATTTGTGCTCATTGGCCCACATACATCAGAATGTACAAGGGTCAATAAGACACTGGCTCGTTCACCTTTTTCGGTAAAAGATGACTTGGTCATCTTACCAAGAAGACATAACTTGCAGGTTGTCAATGATTCACAATCATTAACATTGAGGATTTCCTCTATACTTAACCTGTTCATCCTGTTCTTATTAATATGATCTAGCCTATGATGCCAAAGGTAGACATCCGTGACATTATCTATTCTAGGTCGCTTACTTGACTTGTACATTACATTAACGACTGTGACAATATATAAATTTCATTGCTCAAATGTCCATGCATTACAGTAACACCATTCATAATGATATCACAATAATCTCTTTTTATTGAAATCTCATAACCATTTATGGCCAAAAGGCCTACAAAAATTACATTCAATTAAAAAGAAGGATAAAAGTGACAGTCACTTAAGACTATTATTTGAGAATTGAATACAAGTTTTAGAATCCCTAAAGCTAGAACTGGAACTGATCTTCCATCTTCAATGTTTAGAAATCTTTCGCTTTCTCCAAATCTCTCATTGATCTGAAGTCCCTGTAATGAATTACAAATCTTAAAAGGATTTCTGTTATCCAATACCTAGGTCGAATTATCACAAATTGAAAAATTACAAGGTATTATCATATAAGTACCTTGATCTGCAACTAATTGAAAAATTACAAGGTATTATCATCGCTTTCTCCAAATCTCTCATTGATCTGAAGTCCCTGTAACGAATTACAAATCTTAAAAGGATTTCTGTTATCCAATACCTAGGTCGAATTATCACAAATTAAAAAATTACAAGGTATTATCATATAAGCACCTTGATCTGCAACTGATTGCATCTTTTTCTTTGGCATGTTCGGGTCTAGAGAGGCAATGTACCGAGGACAGTCACTTAAGACTATTATTTGAGAATTGAATACAAGTTTTAGAATCCCTAAAGCTAGAACTGGAACTGATCTTCCATCTCCAACATTTAGAAATCTTTCGCTTTCTCCAAATCTCTCACTGACCTGAAGTCCCTGCAACGAACTACAAATCTTAAAAGAATTTCTGGTATCCAATACCTAGGTCGAATTATCACAAATTAAAAAATTACAAGGTATTATCATATAAGTACCTTGATCTGCAACTGATTGCATCTTTTTCTTTGGCCTGTTCGGGTCTAGAGAGGCAATGTATTGAGGACAATTCTTCTTCCAATGCTCCTACTTTTTACAGAAGAAGTACTCAGCCTTACTTTGATCAGCCTTCTTCTTCTTAGTCTGACTTTGCTCAGTACAATGCACCTTTTTTCTTTTGATTTTTATTTTTCTTCTTTCCTTTCTTAAAGGAACTACGACTTCTGGACGAACCTCCCACTAAATTCACCGACCCTTTTAGGAGTTGGTGATCCTTCTCAAAAGTTTGTAGTAAACCCAACAATTGGTGATAATTTACTACCGATTTTGTCATACGAAAGTTGGTGAGAAATGGGCTGTACGAATTAGGAAGATAGTTCAGTATAGCATCTTTTTCCAATTGATTATGAAGGAAAAAACCGAGAGTGCTCAGGCGCTTGATCAACTCAATCATGTACAATATATGATTAGTTATCGATGCCCCATCCTTCATTCGTGTGCTGAAAATAGCACAACTAGTCTTATGCTTTTCAACGTCGTCGGGAGTGCCAAAAGATTCGTTCAACACTTGAACGATTTCTTCAGGCTAGGCATTCTCAAACCGGCGACTGAACTCGTCGCTCATTACTACAAGCATAATGTATCGGACAGTGATACAGTCATTGAGCCACTTCTGATAAGTTTCTCTGACTGTACCCCATGCATTAGCAGCAGGCTGCTCAGGTGCTGGATCCGTTATCACATAAAGAATTCGTTCATACTCTAGCACAATCTTAAGTTTTCTAAGCCAGTTATTGAAATTTGGTCCAGTCAACTTGTCATTATCCAATAATGAACGAAGTAACAAACTAGTGGTCATTTCTGCATAAAAAGAAAATCAGCTATTAGTATATGAATTGACAATATCCTAAAGACTTGGACTTTAGTCTAAAGGTCCTCCCACTGTTTTATACAAATTTGTAGCCTCTACCTCAAATTTGAAGAATTACACTTAACTCTTTAGTGGGCACTAGAACCCAATAGATCGCATATGGGCCCGAATGTGTCTCAGCCAATCCATATACACCTATTGGTAGGTTCTGAAGTAATTGTTTCATCAAACAATTTCTAGTAATAATTTTGCCCCCTAGTTTCTTTGGCAGGCATGTGGCGCCTCCACCAAGAATTCTAGTTAGGTCCAACCATTAAATGATAGGATTCCGTGTAATCTACTAATAGATGACCAAGCCCGAGTGTGGCTCGGCCCATCTGATCATCTATTGAAAATATACTCGACTCATCATATATTGAATGACAATTCCAATGGTCAAATATTCACCAGGCATGTGGCGCCTCCAATGATTATCTAGCCATTAGACCCATTTTTACCCAACTTAATGGGAGGCTATGGCTTAGTTATCTCCATAACTATTTCGTTTTAAAAACCTAATAATTTTAGAGGATTTGATTTTATTGAAAATGGATGAGAAGAACCGGTTAATCTAGATCCTCCCACTGACTTCATTAAGTCAGATTAATAAGAACTAGATTCAATCTGGTTAAGGAGACACCTAAATCAGTCATACTGATTTTTCTTAAAGCATGGGTCAACTCGAATCATTAAGTGATCCAAGCGGAGTTGGAGGCCGTGTTGGCTGAGGCCCTCACGCGGAGGGAGGCCGCCGAGGTCGGGTGGCTTGCGACCGTCAGCGAGCTCGAGGAAGAGAGAGCCACCCACTCCTTGACGAGGTCCGAGCTGCGCGCCGCCGAGGCGCGACTCGTGGAGTCCCGCTCCAAAGCCGCGGGATTTAAGTGCGAAGGCGGAGTTCTCCGCCTAAAGATCGAGCAGCTCGAGGTTCGAGAAAAGAGGGCGCTCGAGCAAGCCCAAAATGCCGTGAAGCTCTTCAAGGGGTCAGAGGAGTTCTGCTACATGCTAGAGGAGGAGACCGTGGACGGGTTCCTCCGGGGCTTTGAAAACTTCCGGTGGCAGATAGCACGGTTCTGCCCTCAGCTCGATCTTTCGGGGATTCGGCCGAGATCGGGGCTCGGCGATGAGGGGGAGTCCGATCTGCCCCCGCCGCTCGAGGAGGAAGAGGAGGCCGAGGTCGAGGCCGCCGACGCGGAGGTCGGGGGAGAAGCCGCCGGGGCCGAGCAAGTGGTTCGGGCGACTCCCACAAAGGGGACTTCCGAGGTCATCAACGGAGTTGTACCTGCTCTTGCAAAGGAAGGTCCCGAGCCAATCCCTGCCGAGGTCCCCCAGGTGATCATCGCGGATGATCTCGGCGCTGGCGAGGCCGGAGCTCCCTAGGAGTTATTTTTCTTTCTCCCTTTTGTTATGAGCGAGGTCGGTTCCCAAATTTGTTGTACGACCGACCTCAATTTTGTACTTCGGCCTTCGGGCTTTTGTTAATGAAAAAACATCTTTTGCAAATTTGTACTTGCTTTTCTTTCTTTTTTTCACGCAATAAGTGAACTGTTACTTTAGCTCGAGTTGAACTCTTCCTGGTGAATTTTTCTAAGCGTTCGAGCTTAGCTGAGCTCTCAGACTTAGGCTTCATAGGCTTAGGTGTGGAGCACACTCGCTAAGGTATCAAGCTTAGCTCTGATAAGGACGATGTTTTAGGCGTCGGGCTCAAATCCTAGGAAAATTCACTAAGTCCTTGAGCTTGGCTGGGTTCGTAGGCTTAAGTTCTATGGACTTAAGTTTCAACCATGCTAGCCAAGTCAAATTTCCATCGGCAATTTTCTCTAAGTCTTCGGACTCGGCTAAGTGCGTAGGCTTTGGTTCCATAGGCTTAGACCTAAATCGCGTTCGCTAAGTGAGGCTCCAAGCTCCGACTTTAGAGAAATCCTCTGAGTTTTCAAGCTTGGATTTGAATCTTGCCAAGCCCTCGGGCTCGGCCAGGGCATTGAGCCCGGACCTCAGATCCTGAAGAGGTTTCGTCGGGCCTTTAAATTTATCTCTTGGACAATTTAGCCAAGTCTTCGAGTTCGGCTCCCCAGATGTTGGCTCACAAAAGGTTTTGGGGTCGCTCTTCGGGGGGATCGTAGACCGAAATTGCATTGCCGGTGAGACCTTCGCGGTAGTTGGCCTCGGGCTCGGCCGAGGTACCAACGAGTAGAGTCGGAATTTTATGGTGAGTGCCTCAGCACTTCCGAGCTCGACCAAAGTATCAAGGGCCGAGGTCGTCACCGCCGATTAGCGGTGGGAAAGGCGTGCGCGGGGCAGAGGAGACCCTAGCTCATGGTTGACTCGGAGAAACATCCCGACCTTGGTCGGGGGAAATCCTGAACTTGATCAGAGATTTGCCAGTCAATATGAGTAAATAAATGTAATGGAGCAGGTGCCGGGTAGAATGTACCTCCTGCACCGTTGGGGTCGGGCGCCCCATGCCGAGGTGGGCGGCTTCGCTCTTTGGCCAGCTTTTGAGGGCGCTCTTTTGCCTGGGGTCCGCTTCAGGGACACCGACATATTGAGAGACGTAGCTGTCGTTGGAGATCTGTGTAGACGCTGCTCTGTTGTCGTTCTCGAACGTTTCGGGGGGCCGCGAAGGTACTATCCCGTTTTTCCGCGGTCGAGGGAGCTTGGGCTCATTGTCGACTTATCGGAGTATCTCGACCTTAGTCGAGGAGGCACTACGGGGGGCCGCGAAGGTACTACCCTATTGTCGATGTCGAGCTCCACGGAGGGCCGCAAAGGTACTATCCCGTCTTTCTGAAGTCGAGGAAGCTTGGGCTCACTGTCGACTTATCGGGGCATCTCGACCTTAGTCGAGAAATCGTGCGCAAGGTCGAGGGGTCTGTGAAAGCACTGTCGACCTGCGACGCTTTCCGAGGTCGAGGGGTCTAGGAACGCACTATCGATACTCGGAGCATCCCGAACTTAGTCGGAGAGGCGCTACGGGGGGCCGCAAAGATACTACCCCGTTGTCGATGTCGAGTGCCACGGAGGGCTGCGAAAGTACTACCCCGTCTTTTCGAGGTCGAGGGAGCTTGGGCTCACTGTCGACTTATCGGGGCATCTTGACCTTAGTCGAGGATCGTGCATAAGGTCAAGGGGTCTGGGAACGCACTGTCGACCTGCAACGCTTTTCGAGGTCGAGGGATCTTGGAACGCCCTATCGACACTCGGGGCATCCTAAACTTAGTCGGGGTCTTTGAGGGAGATCGAGACCGAGCTCAATGTCGGTGTGGCGGGGCGTTCCAGGTTTGATTGGGGCATCTAAACTTGGTCAGGCATCCGAGCTAAGTCGGGCATTCGAGCTTGGCCGGGTAGTCTGAAGATCACAAATATTCTGACATCAGGAGAACCATAACATGATTAAGAGGGGAACTGTCGATGAGTTATTATAAGGAGAAGACGAGACTCGTGTTCCCGATCACCAAGGGCCCCTTAGGGTTTCACTGGTAATACATCCGGAGATTTTCGAAATTACAGCTTTGTGGGATAAGGGTCCTTTCAAGGAACTCCAGCTTGTATGCTCCGGATCGCTGGACTCATGCAATCCGGTAAGATCCTTCCCAATTTGGGGCTAGCTTCTCCTGCTCGGTTGGTTGAGAAGCTTCAGCTTTTCTGAGGACGAGATTCCCTACTTTGAAAAGCTTGGCCTTGACACTGGAGTTGTAGTACCGGGCCATCTTTTGCTGGTATTTCTCCATACAGACTCGGACGATTTCTCTTGCCTCTTTGACGAGGTCCAAATTATTTTTGAGCTGAGAGGAGTTGGAGTCGGCATTGTAATGCTCCACCCTCAGGGAGGGAAGGCCGATCTTCCAAGGGATAACGACCTCTGTCCCATACGCTAGGTTGAAGGGAGTTTCGCTAGTGGGTAGTCGAAATGTAGTTTGGTAGGCTCAGAGAATATTATATAAGTCCTCGACCCACTGCTCTTTGGACCGATCGAGCCTGGCCTTGAGTCCCTGCAAGATAGTACGGTTTGTTACCTCGGTTTCTCCATTTGTCTGTGGATGGGCGACCGAGGTGAAGCAGTGGTCGATGCCGAGCTCGGAGCAAAATTCTCTGAATCGGACATTGTCGAATTGACGACCATTGTCAAATATGAGGATGCGGGGGAGTTCAAATCTATAGATTATTGACTTTAAGACAAAATTCCACATCTTTTGCTCGGTGATCCGGGCCACCGGCTCGGCTTTGATCCATTTGGTGAAATAGTCGATGGAGACAACCAGAAGCTTTCTTTGCCCGGTTGCAAGGGGGAATGGCCCCAAAATATCAATTTTCCACTGGGTAAATGGCCAGAAGGCACTGATCGAGGTCAGCGGGGCCGAGGATCGGCACTGAACGTTGGTGTTCCGCTGGCACCGGTCGCATCTCCGGACGAAGTCCGTTGCGTCCTTCTGAAGTGTGGGCCAGTAGTATCCCTGGCAAAGGATCTTGTGGGCTAGTGCTCGGCCTCCTAAATAATTATCACAGATTCCTTCGTGAACCTCTCGCATGGCATAATCCGCCTCTGATGGGCGAAGACATCTGAGAAGGGGAGAGATAAAGGACCTGCGGTAGAGTTTGCCTTCGTACAATACGTACAGGAAGGCGAGACGCCTGATTCGGTGAGACTCGAGCTCATCGTCGGGGAGGACTCCATTTTGCAGATAACTGACGAGCCCATTCATCCAGCTTGGCTCGGTTTTGATGCAGAGGGTCGGCTCGAGCTCCTCCGTACTGGGCGTTTGGAGATACTCGAGCATTATTGCTTTGGGGAGTTCGCTCATGCGGGAGGTCGCCAGTTTTGACAGTTGGTCCGCCCTCAGGTTCTCCAACCTTGGAATATGTTCAATGTTGAAGGAGCTGAAAGTGGAAGTGAGATCTCGCACTTTCCAGAGATATTTCTGCATTGTGGGCTCTCTGGCTTCAAAATCTCTTAGGATCTGGCTCACAACCAGTTGGGAGTCGCTAAAGAACTTTAGGTCCTTCACCTCCAGCTCCTTTGCCAGTTTGAGCCCGGCGATGAGTGCCTCGTATTCCGCCATAATATTAGAGGCAAAAAATTCAAGGCGCAAAGCTTGTTCCGCAACTACTCTGTCTGGACTGGTAAGGATGAGGCTTGCTCCACTACCCTCCGAGTTCGAGGAGCCATCAACATGTAGAGTCCATAACTGCCCCGGGGTCTCCTCCGCTGGTGCGGATGTGGGCTCGAGCTCGTCCGGCATAGTGCACTCGACAATGAAGTCGGCGAGTGCCTGGGCCTTAATCGCTGGCCTCGGTCGGTACTCGAGGTCAAACTCCCCGAGCTCGACTGCCCACTTCATGATTCTCCCAGCACGATCCGACCTCTGCAAGATTTGCTTCATAGGCTGGTCGGTCAGTATGGCCACCGTGTGGGCTTGAAAATAGGATCGGAGTCTCCGAGCTGAGATGACCAAGGCGAAAATGGTTTTCTCCAGTTTTGAGTATCAGGTCTCAGCATCCCTTAGGACCCGGCTGGTATAGTACACTGGTCTTTGGAGCTTTTCTCCATCCACAAGAAGTGGAGGGGAAGCGAGGAGACGCCTGAGGTCTTCGAAAGCCTGCTGGCATTCCTCCATCCACAAGAAATTCTTCGGCTGCTTGAGGACTGTGAAGAAGAGGAGGCATCTCTTGGTGGACCTGGAAACGAATCTCCCCAGGGCTGCAACTTGGCCAGTAAGCTGTTGTACCTCCTTGACCGTCATTGGCGGCGCCATCTCTTGTAGTGCTTGGATCTTCTCGGGATTTGCTTCGATTCCGCGCTTGGTGACTATAAAGCCAAGGAACTTTTCCGAGGTGACTCCGAATGCACACTTAGCAGGGTTGAACTTCATCCGATATTTTCTCAGTTTGGAGAATGTTTTGTTGAGGTCGGCCACATGGTCCTCTGCCATCCGGCTCTTCACCAGTATGTCGTCCACATAGACCTCCATATTTCGGCCTATTTGATTTTTAAAGATTTGGCTGACCAGCCTTTGATAAGTCGCCCCAGTATTTTCAAGCCAAAAGGCATCACTTTGTAGCAATAGGTGCCCCCATCGGTGATGAAAGCTGTCTTCTCCTCATCTTCGGGCGTCATCCGGATTTGGTTATACCTTGAGAAGGCATCCATGAATGTCAGCAGCGGATGCCCCGAGGTGGAGTCTACGAGCTGGTCGATGCTGGGGAGTGGAAAGCTATCCTTTGGGCAGGCTTTGTTCAGGTCAGTGTAGTCTACGCACATACGCCATTTTCTATTGGCTTTCTTGATGAGGACCACATTGGCGTGCCAGTCTGGGTAGGATATCCTCCGGATGAAGCCGGCCTTGAGGAGCTTATCTACTTCCTCGGCCGCTGCTCGCTGTCGCTCTGGGGCAGAGCCTCGCTTCTTCTGCCGCACAGGCTTATAGGTTGGTTTCACCTGGAGCCGGTGAACCATGATCTCGGGATCTATTCCTGGCATGTCGGTGGGTGACCAGACGAAGACCTTCATGTTGGCTCACAGGAACTCGATCAGGCGTCCTCTTTCGCGGGCGCCCAGGCCGGAGCCGACCTACACGGTTAACTCAGGGCAGAGAACTTTTTGGAGTGGATGGTTGGTGGCTCCTTGATGGTAAGAAACAGAGGATGACGTGGCTTGAGGCGTTGGGATTGAAGGCTGAAGATGAAGATGCTAATTTGGAAGGTGCATGCGAACGGGATGCCGGGAGCTGAAACGGAAGGTAATCCGATGGACGGCGCGGATGCTAGGACATCGCAACGTGTTGAAGACGTGATGCTGATGATGAATCGTGGGATGGCTAGCTGATAGTCAACTTTAAAGACCACGTAATAGCACGTATCTAGTAGGATAGTGATTACGGATATCGATCCACAGGAATTGGGGTACAGTTATTTTTCTTAAAAATAAAAAATATTTAAAAGGAAGAGTTTGTGAAGAAAATTAAACTAAGGAATTTAATAAAGAAAATGCAATTAAAATGATATCAGTTTGAGGAAACCTAGGGCAAGGAATTCACCACTAACATCGGAACAAGGATTAATTATATTTTTAATTTATTCTTGGATAAACATGCAAATTGGCTACAAGCCTAATAAGCATTCGAATAAAATTTCACAAAAGTAATTTGGGCATAATCCATCTTCAGTTGGCATGAAATGTCTACCCTAATCTAAGGTGGCAGCACATCGCATCTTCCCTAAGCATGGACTATCTTATATTTACCTAGTGATCATGAAGAACAGTTGTATGAACATCATACTTAAAATCACAGAAATTAAATATGATTCAAAAGAAAATATCCATTGAAAACAATAAGTTCATACAACCCCAAGAATATAAAATCAAATATAAAACCCGTGTCCCTTTGTTAGGGCTGCATCCAGCCCTAGAGAGAAGATCAGCCTTCCATGGAGTGGTGGACGGCAGCAGCAGCACATCAGCGGACTCCCATTCCTTCCTTCTCTTTCTCCTTTGAAATATTCCCAAAATAGCCAAACCTCTCTCCCTCCTCTGTTTTTTTATTGTCGTGGTACTCCCTCCTCCGAAGAGAGTTGCCATGGGATTCGTCTCCTCCTCCTTTTATAGCCTTCACCAGCCCTCTCTCTTCCCCTGTTCCGAGTGCAGATAAGGATGAACAGCTATGGGATGAGGCAGATAAATCTGCTCCTTGATCCTTGGACGCGGTGGGATAAGGATGCGGCTGGATGGGGCTGATCCTGATGCGGAGAAGATACGTGGGGTTGGTTCTGTTTTGAATCTAAAACAGGGGAGGAAAGGGAATGATAGCAGTCATGGGCGTTTGAGAGGATCTCGGAGGACGTTGGGTTCGTGCGATGAAGAGAAGTTTGAGAGAGACGTTGGGAAGATGAACTCGCTCGCGGGTGATTCGGATATTCACTGGTGTGGTCTGGAGAAGATGATGAGGAGAAACAGAGGACTTGATTTTGGGAGGATAAGCTTGGGAAGGACGTGGAGGTTTGGATTTATCCGGACGATGGCTGACCGTGGGATGCTGATTCTTGGAGTGGGGAGAGGATGTACTCTAAGGATGAACGCTGGGATATGGCTTGGCTTGATTTGTGATAAGCTGGTAGCAGGGGATAACGAGGACGGGTTGTGTTTGACGTGGAACAGGGGCTTCAAGCTTATCCGTGGGAAAAGAAGTTTATCCGGAATGGGAGATCTAATGCAGTCGGTCGAACGTGGGATTAGGATGCAGAGATTGAGCCGATCCGGTCGTTGGAACAGGGAGCTGATCCTTCAGCTGGGAACGAGAAGATAATGCTTTGCTGGGAGAACAATGCGGAAGGGAATAAAAAAATCTGGGAAGAAGCGGAAGAATGAATCGCGGACGCGGAGAAGATGAGCTGGGCGTGATCCACGGAATGGGGAGATGAAGATGAAGATTGTGGACTGAGAGGATCTCGGCTGGGAAATGATCCAGATGAAGCTTGGGACTCGGCTGAGAGCTGGATGGGAAGACGTTGGAAGAAGCTTTGGGATCCGTGCAACTAGATGATATACTTTGAGATATGCGAAACAAATAATTGAAGGGATTTTATAGGATCATGTGGAAAAAGAGTTGGAATGAGTGAGGAGAAATTTAGGTGAACGTATGAAGAGTCAGGAATTAATGGGAAGCACTGGGTTTTGGAAAAGAGTTATTGGAGTCGACTCTGAAAATATAAAATTGTGAAATGATGTAGTGTCCGTTTAGGCTTTACCTAATTGAGCTTGACTTGACCTGCATGCATTAAACTTAATCAATAAATAATCAAATCAAACTTGAATTACCTTTGATAATTCATTAAAATGCACTGGTGAAGGTAATACATTTTTTAGTTGAATTTACAAAATATGTGAATTAAAATAATGATAAGTGCTATGAATAAGATATTAATTTATGCATTATTGAGCACTTATCACACCCCCCAACCTACATTTTGCTAGTCCTCAAGCAAAATAAAAATAAAAAAAATAACTCACTTTCGCAGGAATCGCGATTGAATTTACCGTATGCAATAAGGCTTTAAACCCCTAGGTGGCCCTAGTGGACGAGTTTTGTCTCGTGAGGGTTTCCGGCTCAGATACCCACAAACTGCTGTCTAAAGGATTTATTTTTTTGATAAAATCTAATTTCAAATGCATTAACGCCAAGAATTTCAAAAGCACACAAAGTTTTAATTACTAAGTAAGTCGAAATCCTAAGTCAGTATGCAACTTAAGTTAAAGTCATTAAGTTTCCGTTAGGGAGTTGTAAGACTTATTTATACTTGGGTGCCTGGTGAAATCTGGACCATACACAAGCTAAGACTTTAGATCCCCAAAATACTGCTAAAGCTAGTAATTTCCAAGAATTGGTCAGATAAGACCTAATCACTGATTCAAAATCATCCTATCTTGCAGGATTTCGAGAGTTGTGGATGTTTACTTTAATACCTCATGGGCTTTATCTGTAATATTCCAGTTTACTCGAATTTTTACAATGACGGCTTTCACACTATCGTGTTTTTCGAGGTCAATTTTATTTTTTTTCTCTTTTTTTATTTATTTTTTTTTATTTTTGTATTTATAAATAATTTACGCACTTTTATTCTTGTAATGATTCCGCCGTGTAGTGAGCATTCAGTCAACACTCCCACACCAGATGGCATAAGGTGTTGGGCATTAAGACTCCCCTACGGACCTATGCTCGGGTTCCTCATACAAGCCCGCTGACCTTTGACAATAGGTAGCCCTTTTCGATGTACCTGACTAAATTCACTTCTTTTTTTTTTTAATAGTGAATTAGATAGGTATGATTCATCACGACTCAAGGTTGCTACCAGACTTAACAACATAATGTTGAACCTAACCCTTAGAAGTGCAGGCCATGTGTGTTATGAAATTCCAAAGTAAAAATTATCTTACAACTCGCTAAAAGAACTTTTAAAAAGAACTCAAATTGACTTACTGCTGACTAGTCATTGGGCTTTTTATATTTTATATACTTTGTGTGTTTATCATGTCAGCACTAAGCATAGAAATTAGTTTTTTTTTTTAATATGAAATACTTATTTAAAAATACGAAATAGGAAAAATTTCTTCAAAAATTTGAATCCTGTACCCTCCAACCTAGATCAGACATTGTCCTCAATGTTTTTTTTTTACTTTAAACATATTATATTATTATTTTTATTGTTTTATATATTTTTTTATTTTGGACAAAAATATGATGCATATGGAGGATAGAAGCATTTTACCGTAGTTGCATCAGTAATATGAGGGATCCTGTTAAAAAAAATGCGACAAGAAAATATGCAAAAATAACCTATGAGAATTGGGTTGCCTCCCAACAAGCGCTAAGTTTAACGTCTTCAGCCAGACGCAGTGCATCCTTATCAAATCATACCGGGTTCATGCGGGGTTCTCCAAGGAAGAAAATTTGTGGAAGACTGATTGTTAAGCAGGAAGTTGACTGCTTCTATGGCCTTGTCTATATCAAAGTCAAAATGGGCCAAGTATGTTTTCAGAGGGTTATCTGCCAAAATATAGGGAAGGGTTTCTTTTACAAGATCGTCCATTTTGTCTATTAGGAAGCACTCAACTTCCTTTGCAGGTTGATCAAAGGCACGAAATATATTTAACTTGACCTTCATATTCCCAAAGGATATATTCATCACCCCAGTTCTACAATTTATACTCGCATTGGCTGTAGCTAAAAAGGGGCGCCCAAGGATCACGGGGATTTGTTTCTTAGGATTAGGCTCATGTTCCATATCAAGGACGATAAAATCTACCGGAAAATAGAATTTGTCTACCTTGACAAGAACATCTTCAATTATTCCTCGTGGTATTTTTACAGATCGATCAGCCAACTGAAGGGATACCGAGGTTGGTTTTAACTCACCTAACCCAAGTTTCTCATAAACTGAGTAAGGTAAAAGATTGACACTTGCTCCTAGATCTAAGAGTGCTCGATCAATGAAATTATTTCCTAAGACACAGGAGATGGTGGGAGCACCAGGATCTTTGAATTTCGGTGGGATGTTGTGTTGGAGAATAGAACTCACTTGCTCAGTTAGGAAGACTTTTTTAGGTACATGTGTCCTGAATTTTCGCTTTTGGGTACAAAGGTCTTTGAGAAATTTGGCATAGGAGGGAACTTGTCTAATAGCATCAAGAAGCGGGAGGTTGATTTTGACTTGTTTGAAAACCTCCATCATCTCCTCTAGTGAAGTTCCTTTTTTGCCAAAGGGAGTGGGTGCATTAAGAGCTTCAGGAAATGGAGCCTTTGGGATGTGAGTTTTGGCCGAAGGTGGACTAACCGAGGAAGAAGAAGGTTTTGGATTTTCATGTGATACATTTCTCTCCTCCTCTTTACCTTCCTTATTGTTTCCCTCCCCAATCGTATTGTCTACTACACGTCCACTCCTTAGGGTAGTCAAAGCATTGGCTTGTTCATGATGAATTGTATTTGGTTGATTTTCTTGAGCCATGTATTGTCCCCTAGGATTACTCACTGGTTGGCTTGGAAGCTTTCCTTCCTCTCGCTTATTCAGTGCATTAGCTAGTTGCCCCATTTGGGATTCTAGCTTGGCGATAGATTGCGTGTGAGAGTGCACCAATTGTGTAATAGTTTCCAAACCTTGAAGGGAGGTCAACACTTTCTCCTCAAAGGCTGTGTTTCTTTGGGGTGAAGGAGGAGTGTGTTGAAATTGAGTCAAAGGACGGTAGGGATTAACATTCTGGAATGGTTGAAAGTTTTGGGAATAAGGCTGGGAAGTATTGGAAGTCTGCTGCTTCCAAGAGAAATTTGGATGGTTGCGCCACACTCATAAGTGTTAGATATGGATCATTACTCGGTCGGGACTGTGTTTGGGCAGCATTTATTTGCTCTTGCACAAATTCAGGGAATTGTGCTGCCGAAGGGCATTCATGTATAGGGTGAGACGGGCTAGAACAAAGAGCACAGACTTGTGCTTGGAAAAAATTTGGAAGCTGTTCTCTAGACATTAGCTGGTCCAACTTGCGGGATAGTGCATCTACTTTGTCAGATAGACCTATGGACTGGCTAACTTCATATATGGTCCCTTTTCTTTGAGAACTCGGGGGTGCTTGACGAGCGGAGGAGGCATGGTGGAGGGAATTTTCATTGAGGTTTTCAAACATCTGCCATGCCTCATGCTCACTTTTAAGCATGAAAGTACCCCCACAAGAGGCATCAACCATTTGACGGTTTCGTTCAGACAATCCGTCATAAAAACATTGCACTAATTGCCATTTGGGTATTTGATGATGCAGGCATTTTCGGAGTAAATCTCTAAATTTCTCCCACGTTTCATGAAATTCTTCTCCGTCAGATTGGGAGAAGCTCGTGATAGCACGTCTAAGTTGGTTCGTTCTTCCTATGGAAAAATATTTCTTTAGAAATTCATGTTGCATTTGAGCCCAAGAGAGAATAGAATTGGCTTCTAATGAATGGAGCCATTGTTTAGCTCTATCCTTAAGGAAAAAAGGAAACAGCCTAAGTTTCAGAGCATCATCAGTGAAGTTCTGAATTTTGACAGTGGTACAAATCTCAAGGAACTCATCTAAATGTTTGTATGGGTCTTCATTATTGAGTCCATAAAAAGAGGGAAGCATTTGGATGACACTAGACTTAATTTCAAACTGCATAGCAGCAGTGGTATCTGGTAGTCGAATACAAGATGGAGAGGTATAAATGGAAGGAGTGAAGTACTCCTTTAACAGTTTGGGTTGCTCTTCAGCCATCTCGACAAGTGGTGTAGATCCTATGGTTCTATAGGTACGGATTTCGGCTCGAAGGGTCCTAATAGAACGCTCTATTCCAAGGTCAAAAGGTACTAATTCCGGAGATCTGGAATGACACCCTAGCATGCATTAAAACTCTTCTGATCAGTCAAGTGCAGTCAAGCATGCATTAAAAGAAACACACATCAAATCCTTGTGTTGACCCTAAAATCACTAGACAGCTCCTAACTGGTTTGAAGAGGGCACCTAAGCCTCTAATCCGGTCTAATGAACTGAGTTGACCAGGTAAGCTCCCAGGTAAGTGGGGGGTCACGATGCGTTGCAAAGGTCCCACTTAAAAACCACTTGCCTCGAACAGATGAACTGTCTCCCTTGGGACAAAGCTTGCCTAGATATCAACTGAGCCACAGAGCGAAATTGGTGCAACTTTCGGTGATCTTCGTCCTATTGAGCTCGAATGTCCCTAGGGGCCAACGTCTAATTGATTTTAATTAACGTGATGGCTATGTGAGAATTGATTCACCTAATTTGGGCAAGAATCTGGTGATGAAATCCAGTTCTTATCTTGTAGGGGTGATTGCCCTTACTATGTACGGATTAATTGGTGTATGTGTATTAAGCATACATTCACACTTTTGCTGAATTTAAAATCAAACAATCACCATAATATTTCAGGCTAATTGGAAATCAATTTAAATAAGAAAGGTTCAGATGTTACCAAAGGAAATTTCTCCAGCAATTTTTTTTATTTTAAAGCAAACCTCTACAACCTCCCTTTTCCAGCAGTTCTCTTTTTGATTGTCCCAGATGCTCTCTTTGATTCCTGATCAAATCATACAAAAAGAAAAACCCAAAAATTAGTAAAAGAGAAAAAAAAGGATAAATAAAGTAACAAAAATAGAAAATATTATTATTATTTTTTTTAGATATATATATATATTATTATTATTTTATTTTTATTTATTTTTTTATTTTTTTATGAAAAGAAAAACAACTATGCTAGCAATCCCCGACAACGGCGCCAAAAATTGATAGTCAACTTTAAAGACCACGCAATAGCACGTATCTAGTAGGATAGTGATTACGGGTATCGATCCACAGGGATTGGGGTACAGTTATTTTTCTTAAAAAATAAAAAATATTTAAAAGGAAGAGTTTGTGAAGAAAATTAAACTAAGAAATTTAATAAAGAAAATGCAATTAAAATGATATCAGTTTCAGGGAACCTAGGGCAAGGAATTCACCACTAACATCGAAACAAGGATTAATTATATTTTTAATTTATTCTTGGATAAACATGCAAATTGGCTACAAGCCTAATAAGCATTCGAATAAAATTTCACAAAAGTAATTTGGGCATAATCCATCTTCAGTTGGCATGAAATGTCTACCCTAATCTAAGGTGGCAGCACATCGCATCTTCCCTAAGCATGGACTATCTTATATTTACCTAGTGATCATGAAGAACAGTTGTATGAACATCATACTTAAAATCACAGAAATTAAATATGATTCAAAAGAAAATATCCATTGAAAACAATAAGTTCATACAACCCCAAGAATATAAAATCAAATATAAAACCCGTGTCCCTTTGTTAGGGCTGCATCCAGCCCTAAAGAGAAGATCAGCCTTCCATGGAGTGGTGGACGGCAGCAGCAGCACAGCAGCGGGCTCCCATTCCTTCCTTCTTTTTCTCCTTTGAAATATTCCCAAAATAGCCAAACCTCTCTCCCTGCTCTGTTTTTTTATTGTCGTGGTACTCCCTCCTCCGAAGAGAGTTGCCATGGGATTCGTCTCCTCCTCCTTTTATAGCCTTCACCAGCCCTCTCTCTTCCCCTGTTCCGAGTGCAGATAAGGATGAACAGCTATGGGATGAGGCAGATAAATCTGCTCCTTGATCCTTGGACGCGGTGGGATAAGGATGCGGCTGGATGGGGTTGATCCTGATGCGGAGAAGATACGTGGGGTTGGTTCTGTTTTGAATCTAAAATAGGGGAGGAAAGGGAATGATAGCAGTCATGGGCGTTTGAGAGGATCTTGGAGGACGTTGGGTTCGTGCGATGAAGAGAAGTTTGAGAGAGACGTTGGGAAGATGAACTCGCTCACGGGTGATTCGGATATTCACTGGTGTGGTCTGGAGAAGATGATGAGGAGAAACAGAGGACTTGATTTTGGGAGGATAAGCTCGGGAAGGACGTGGAGGTTTGGATTTATCCGGACGATGGCTGACCGTGGGATGCTGATTCTTGGAGTGGGGAGAGGATGTACTCTAAGGATGAACACTGGGATATGGCTTGGCTTGATTTGTGATGAGCTGGTAGCAGGGGATAACGAGGACGGGTTGTGTTTGACGTGGAACAGGGGCTTCAAGCTTATCCGTGGGAAAAGAAGTTTATCCGGAATGGGAGATCTAATGCAGTCGGTCGAACGTGGGATTAGGATGCAGAGATTGAGCCGATCCGGTCGTTGGAACAGGGAGCTGATCCTTCAGCTGGGAACGGGAAGATAATGCTTTTCTGGGAGAACAATGCGGAAGGGAATAAAAAAATCTGGGAAGAAGCGGAAGAATGAATCGCGGACGCGGAGAAGATGAGCTGGGCGTGATCCACGGAATGGGGAGATGAAGATGAAGATTGTGGACTGAGAGGATCTCGGCTGGGAAATGATCCAGATGAAGCTTGGGACTCGGCTGAGAGCTGGATGGGAAGACGTTGGAAGAAGCTTTGGGATCCGTGCAACTAGATGATATACTTTGAGATATGCGAAACAAATAATTGAAGGGATTTTATAGGATCATGTGGAAAAAGAGTTGGAATGAGTGAGGAGAAATTTAGGTGAACGTATGAAGAGTCAGGAATTAATGGGAAGCACTGGGTTTTGGAAAAGAGTTATTGGAGTCGACTCTGAAAATATAAAATTGTGAAATGATATAGTGTCCGTTTAGGCTTTACCTAATTGAGCTTGACTTGACCTGCATGCATTAAACTTAATCAATAAATAATCAAATCAAACTTGAATTACCTTTGATAATTCATTAAAATGCACTGGTGAAGGTAATACATTTTTTAGTTGAATTTACAAAATATGTGAATTAAAATAATGATAAGTGCTATGAATAAGATATTAATTTATGCATTATTGAGCACTTATCACTAGCACAATGTGGGGAATCACTCGGGGAAAAATGTGATTGACCAGGTCATGGTAGGATTGGGCCAGCGCAATCTGTACCAAATGCACATTTAAACTTTAATTTGTAATAATCTGTACCAAATGAAAATATAATATTAAATTGGTGAATTTATCATTATCAGTTAACAATAGCACTAATTTAGGTGATATATTGATCGCACTTTTATGCTCTCATCACACCCCCCAACTAGCTTATTGCTAGCCTTTAGCAATTAATGAGCAAACGATAAAATGAGGGCACAAAAGATGTAGTCTAACCCATGACTTTTTATTGAAGCTAAGTACATAAAACTGAGATACGTACCCACTTTCGTAGAGCATCACGATTGCACTTAACACGTGCAACAAGCCTTTAAACCCCTAGGTTACCCTAGTGGACGAGTGCTGTCTCGTGAGGGTTTGCAGTGAAGTTACCAACAAACTTCATCAGTCAGGAATTTTCAATTTTTAACTTGAAATTTGAACAAGTATTACTGTATGAAACTAGAATTGCAAGGACAATAGAGACTTGTTGCTATCAAGGCCGAGCTCATGCAGGCTGCCGAGTACAGAAAGTCGAGCTGACCTCAGAAGGCCGACCTTGTCGTCCACATGCTGCGGCCATTCCCTGCAGCAGCCTCACCGCACCATGCTTTACTTGCCGGCCACACCACGACATATCAACCAGGAACCATACCCTGCTACGACTGTCAACGTCTCACCATTCCCAAGAATGGATTGCACTGCGCGCCACAAGCAAGCTCTGGCTGCACGCCATCTCCTCCCATGATGGGAACGGGCCATCCACGGCAACTCATTACTTCCACGCCCACGTCGAATCATGACGATAACCCATTAATTTGCCCAGTCATATCACAGGTAACCCTGGCACTCCCCCTATAAAAGGGGAGTTTCTCCCTCTAAAAAGGGGCTTCTTCCTCCCAAGGAAGGGCTTCGGACTTCTAGATACAGTTTCTCTCCTCCAAAATTAAGCCTCCCTCTGACTTAAGCATCGGAGGGCCGGCGCCGGAAACTTCGGCCACCGGCATTTTGTAGGTCTTCCGGAGGACGCCGCCCGCCGACGGACCGCCACCCGTCATTCTCGCGCCAGAGCTCCTCCTCCTCGGTCTACGGCCGCCCTCGGGTCCAATTTCCAGCAAGAGGAAGCAATCTAATCCGCTCTCATGGTTGATATGGATTGCTTAAAAGTTATCAAGTCTTCCAATGTCACTCCAAATGTTCCTAAAAAGTGGATGGAGCCCATTGAAAGGCATCAATAATTCACCTGTGGCAAGTGTGAATGGGGTAAGTAAATATCAAAAATAATAATAGTAATAGAAGACTAGCTTGCTAAGTTTTCCAAACAGACTAGCTAACTCAAATAGCCAAGTAACTAAGCCAGCACCGCTGAATCTCTTGCCTCAAACTGCACACCGAACTGACCGGAGCATCGGATAGCATCCAACAGTTCAGATTCCGCCGCCGTTTCTTTCCACCAAAAGATTCAACAATGCTGTTATTTTATTGCTATGAGCTCCAACAGAAATTAATTGCTATCAAGGAGAGTCCCAAAAACAATTATAACAGTGGTTATTTGCCTTTGTAGCACAAAACAGCAGTCGATAATGAAGAAATAATATTAATGGTTGTCTAAATCACCACCCAAAGAATAACAAAGCATTTGTTACTGCTGAGTTAGCAAGAATTTCAATTTTAAAAGCAACAAATAATATAGAGTTTTTTTGCATGAATATCTTTCTAAAAATTTAAATTTGTATGGATACCCTCTTAAAATTTATATTTATTTTTGTACCTTTATAAAACACTATTTTTGCACAAATACCTCGAAAATAACGGTTCTTCTAACACCATTAATAAAAACCATATTTATTTTAATTAAAAATAAATTAAAATTGAAATTACTTTTTTGTCTACCATCACAAATGTCTAATTTTTTTTGCACATCTACTCATTGAGGGTATTTTAATAATTTTAGTTTGAATCCGTTAATTTTTTAATGTCATTAGATGGCGTATATATATATATATATGCAAAAATAAAGATAAAAAATGATAGAATAGTTAAACAAGTATTTTGGGAGGATATACATATAAATTTTAATTTTAAAAGAGTATTTATGCAAACTTTGGTATTTAGAAGAATATTTATAAAAAAAAAACCCAATAATATACCATTTGTTGAGTAACGCAAAAAATAAAGAATGCCTATTATTACCATTATTAAATGGCCATTCTACTGGAGATGGTTGCTATCTATATTATATAATAAAGTGGCCATTCCAATGGAGATGGCTGCTATCCATATTATATAAATTGTTATATGGGAAATCTATATATACATATATCTATAGTGGGGCCTAACTGGTTGACGAACGAATACTTGGCACGTGTAACGGAAAGGCCAGTCGCCGTATGACGGAAGACTGGTCGGCTTAAAACGCTCGTTTAGACGGTGAGAAGGGCGGGTTTGTCGTTTTCTCTCCAAGTTTTAATTGATTGCAGCTCTGGCAGGAGACTGGTCGTTTTCCTCTTCTCTCTTTTGTCGTTTTCCTGCTGGTAGGACCCAAGTGGGCTGGACCTGCTCCATCTCCATGATTTACGAAATAAGGCCCTGTTTGGGGGAGCTGTTGGCAGTAGAGCTGTTAGAAGTAGAGCTGTTGGAAGTAGAGCTGTCTGAAGTAGAGCTGTTATAAAAAGCTGTTTGCTGTTTCGTAACTACATTCGTAAAGTGCTGTTGTACTTTGTTTTGTGTTTGGTAAATAAACTGAGAAAGTACTTTTGTATGACAAAATTACCATAAAGGACATTGCATAGTATTATACAACAGAACATAATAAAACATAACATAAATTAATACATAAATATACGATATACTATAATATTATTGTAATATAAAATAATATTATGTTAATATAGCATAATAGTAATATAATTATTAGAGTAAATTAATATTTGGTAATATAACATAATATTAAATTATTTAACATAACATATTAATGTATTATGATATAATATAATATGATATTATATTTATAGTATAACACAAAAATAAAGGTATAAAATATTATAATTATTAGTATAAAATAATTTCTCATAATTTTTCATAAAATAATTTTCCGCGGTCCAGGGGCTCTTCTTCGTGGTCCACGCTCGAGGAGGACCTCAGCGTGGGCCGCAAGGTTGATGATAAAAAAAAAAACAATAGATTGATTTTGGAAGGTATGGAAAAGGATTAAAAAATTTTTCTTCTAAAATGTGGTTCAAGAGATGCATACAAAAATTGAAAAGAAAAATACCTTTTCTTATGGAAGGGAGTCTGACGGCTAGGATTCTTGGCTCCAGCAGATTTTTAGGTTTATAAAGGGACAAACTATGTAATTATGTTATTTTAATATGGGCATTTTTGTCAAAAATACAGCTTTCCGAAAAAGCTGAAACAGCTTCCTCTCAAAAGCTCCAAATTGGAGCTTCCTCCCAAAAGCTGTTTTCAGCTTCCCGCAAAAGCTGAAACAGCTTTTTGAAAAATTTACCAAACACAGTTTTTAATCTAAAAGTACTTTTGGAGGGCCAGAAAGTGCTTTCTGGCCCTCCAAAAGCTCCCCCAAACAGGGCCTAAGTCGCTCAGCAAATATCATGCTGACCACATCCTGGCTAATTATCTCAGCTACATCTGTCGTTCATCCACTGCACAGATCTCAAAGCCATCAGTGGGTGGTCCAATTGTGAAAGGTACAACTCCTGTCCATGCTCCTTATGGGGACAAAATTCCGATGACAAAACATGAAATATTACTTCTGCTGTTCTACGTATAAAAATTTCTACCATCCTATTTGACATTCCTATCTGCAGTAGTAATGTTTAAGATCTCATTTTATTATGAGATATTTTGTTTTGGAGCACTTCAATTAAATTGGTTTGATAAATATAATTTTGTATTACACCATACGCAACGTATATGGCAAAACTTTGTATAAATATATATATATATAGGTTTTGAAAATTCATAATATGATTGCCTATGGACTTTTGAACAATCCATTTATTTTTGACAACTACTCATGCTTAGATGGTTGACGTCCCTCTTCATATAAGAGCGGTCTATGGCCTAAATCCTAGTGATATGTGTATGAGAGGGTGATTCAGCAAAATTTGCTGATTAATTGGAACATTGACACAAATAGCAACTTAAGGAGTGATGGCCTGATTGAATATATTAAATGTCTGCTCCAAATGGACATTGTCAAGTTGGACTTGTCGGCTTACAAACATCAAAAACTATAATGAGTGTAAAAAAGGCAATTATCCAGAAAACTTGATTTAGCTTTGTTAAATATTATATTATACTAAAACTAATTATATAATTATGATAAAAATTAAAAATTTGACTATAAAATTAATATACTATATTAATAATATTGAATTTATAAGCTAGTAATTATAATAAATCATTATATAATTATATAGTTTATAAATTATAATTTTTACAAAGTTTTAGATAATATATATTGTGCTATATTATTATTATTAGTGATATTAATATTAAAACATTACTAATTTTAGGATATTGACAATATTTTTATTTTGTGATAATTATAATATAGAATATAATATCATTATATAATTGTCATATATTTCATTATATGCTCTCAGGTCTTTAGAGATTTACTTGTTGGACTTGTCCAAACATATATAGGAATTGGATCGAATCAATCTCCACAATTGAAAAACCTTTCTCAACAAGAAAATGAGACATAATTATAAAATAAGGGATTAAAAAAGGGCAAATGACACATGAACTGAGCTTTAAGTTTTTGTTAGGTCAAAGTTTAAGTAACGTCGACCCAAGAGTACTATTCATTGTGTATCAAAAAAAAAAACAGAGAGTACTATTCATCACAATTTACAAGCCCTGAGGATGGTTTTTTTTTTTTGTTTTGTTTTTGGGTGAACGGATACATTAAATCACTCGGGTGTAAAAAATATCCGTAAGAATCGTGATACAACTTTACCTTAAATCCTGGACATAATAGAACCCTATCCTAGGAGCACTCAATGGAATGTTTAGTAGAGCTATTGGCAGTAGAGGTTTTTGAAGTAGAGTTTTTATAAAAAACTATTTATTATTTGGTAACTATATTTAAAGTGCCTTAGAATTTTAATATGTGTTTGGAAAACAAACTGAGAAAGTACTTTCAGTATGACAAAATGACCATAAAGATATTGCATAGTATTATACACCAGAGCATAATAAAAATAATATGTATTAATATATAAATATATGATTTAGTATAATATTATCGCAATATAATATAATATTATTATAACATAATAATATAGTATCCTATACTATTGTTGGGAATTGTATCCTAAATGTTAATCGTCGGCGTGTTGATGATTGAATTTTGTAAATAAATTGACAAATTAATAAAGTGTTATTTGGCATTATTCATCATTTCATCTTCAAATAAACTTTTATATATGATGAAGTCTTTAGGACTTACATTATGATGAAGGAGGATTTATCTTCAATCCCTTAAATCTGTTCGCGACCAAATGATATACTGTTAATAGGATGACAGTATTGTCGAGATTAGGTTGTTGTGAGATATATACGTTGGTTGTCCTCTTAACCAAGGATTGTGGAGATACTGATATGTCACACAGGTGAAGTGTAGGAGTATATTTCACTGAACGTGATCAATTCCGGAACGCTTTACTGTCAAGAGGTGTTCCGAGTGGATATGTGTATAAGTATCCCTTTGACATGAGATCACCACAGTGATTAGCAAGCAACTCACTGTATCTTGATATCAGACTAGCAGAATTTCTAATTCTGGGATGGAAGGTTACTGGGTGCAGTCAAGTACTTGCGAAATCGGTACGTGAGTCAAGATGGAATTGAACTCTCCTGGAAACAGGAGATAATGCTTTATGTTCAATTTAGCAAAACCTTGGCCAGGATAATTCTTGTGATGAATCACAGAATTTCTAAAGTTGATCACATAGTGGATGTACTTATTACAAATTTGACAGAACTCTGAGGTCATCCTAGCATTACGAGTCAAAGGGATAAATTATACAGTAACCATAGTTCAGGGTTCCAGAATATTTGCTTCGCATATATTCGGTCTATCTGGATATCAGGTACCATTGCTAGATGGTCACATCGATTAGTGCAGGAAGTCGTTCCTATACTACCGGCTTAGGTTCGAACCTATGAGTCACACATATAGAAGTTTTCTGATTGATCAAGATAGCTGATGGATGATTGAGAATCATTCAGGAATAATTTGGTCAATTCGATTGACAAATTATCCTATAAAATAATTAAAGTAATTATTGGAGGATTAATTAGTAATTGGATTACTAATAAACTCAATTTGATTGAGTAAATAAACTAAGGATGAGCCAAATAAAATTGGATTCAATTTTGGGTGAAATCAGATTTTTCACCTGATTGGGGTCGACTCGAACTAAAGAGGAGTCGACTCGAGATGGGCTGGAGTCGACTCTCAAAGAGAATCCAGAGGACGATCTCTTCTGTTTTCCCAAGTGGAGTCAACTCGAGTTTCCTTGGGGTCAACTCGAAGCAAGTTGGGGCGACTCGAGCTTTGAAGGAGTCGACTCGCTAGCCGTATCAAGGGAAGAAGTTCTCTATTGTCTCAGTTGGGGTCGACTTTGGAGTCGACTCAAAAGAAAAAGAGTCGACTCGAGGCGACTTGGAGTCGACTTGACATCAAAAGGTCAACTCCATCCGAAAATTCTGGAGCTCACGAACGGGCTGAACTTGCGGGATTCGAACCAGAAGTGGTTTTTCAATGAAATCTGATGGGATTTGGATCGTGGAACATGGCTAGATGATGATGGAAGATCATCACCATCCATTTCGATCCTATCTCACCTGCATGAACCAACTATTGTTTGAATTTTGAATTCAAACAAAGATAAGATCTATCTTGTTGCAACCATCCCCTTCATGTGCCAACAAGATACCAGATTTCATTTGAATTTCAAATTCAAATGATCAGATGGCATGCCTATAAAAAGAAAGAGTTCCAAGTCGCCAAGTGTATGAGATCATTGAATGAAATTCAGCCTTCATCTCGCCCATTCTTTTTCCTCTAAGTCCATCTCCCCATAGCTGATAGGGATCCCTGAAAAGAGCTTCTAGATCAGATCTAAGTCCTCTTCAATCCCTATAAATTATTCCTCCAAGTTCTTCCAAGAAGGTAAATCAAAAGTTGATAGTGTTTGGAAGATCAAAGTTCAGCAAAGGACGATCCTGCGCAAGCTAGCACTTCCGTGGGATTGGATAACTTCAGGAGCTTCGCGTGGATTACTCGTAGAGGCCAGACGAGTGTGTGGCTATGAAGCTCAAGCATCAGAACCATTACTTTCAGATTTCATAAAGGTATGAATCTAGATCCAAAGTTGTATCACTTATAGGTTCCAATCTCCGAGGGTTAAACCTCTTTTGGGGCTCTTCACGGAGTAATCTTCAAAGCCTATTCGATGGCCATACGAAGATTAGTTGGGTGTTAGATTAATTGAGTTTAGAACTTAATAATCTTATTTTAGATCTGAAATTAATCATGCAATGATTTTAGCATAATCGTTTAAACGATCCTGGCATATAGATCATGAATACTTGTAGTAGTACTTTGAAATTTGATTTCTTATGCATATTAGAATAAAATATTTTAATTTGGTTTTCTGCGGCAATTTTCAAAATTAAAAAAACTACGTGTGGCTTGATCCCCCTTATGAAGGGGTACGTAGGCAACCTGAATAAGTGCAGCCATTGATTCTGAAAAAGTTTTAAATTTCAGCATGCTATCACTACTAGCATCACCGATCGAACACTTTCAAGTGGTATCAGAGTCAGGATCTCTGTTTAAATTTTTATGTTTTAATCATTGCATTTAAGTATGAAATTATGAATATGTTTAGATCAGATCTAAAGTAGATTTATGAATGGTTTAATTGCTCATTATGCATGACTAACTAGATCTGAAATTTGGATGCATGTGATGCATGTTTATGTTAATATATGTAACATAAATAAATCTGAAATCGTAAAATTGTTTAGAATAGATCTAAATTAAATTTTTGATTCATTTATTCTCTAATTTTGCATAATAAATCAGATCTGAAAATAAATGCATATGATGTATGTTGTTTAAATTAATTCATATTAGTTTGTATATGTGATATATGAACATAAATCATCTAAGATTTAAACATGAATTAAATTTGAATTTTAACATGATTAATTACAAATCTCAGATCTGAAAAATAAGTTTTAAGAACTGAAACTTTGTAATTAATATGTAATTAAGAATAATGTAATGATCTAAATTTTCATAAACTTACATTTAATTAAGAATTAAGTGATGATGAAAATCTAGATATAGAATTGTGAATTCAATTCAATGACATTGCATAACTCACGGGGCATTTGGATTGGCTCAAATCAAATTTTTAAGATTGGGTTAGATCCAGGATTAGAATCAAACATGGTCTAATTAGAGTTAATTGATCAAATCTAATTAAGTAGTAACTAGATTAGGTCAAGAAAACTCTAGATCAAAAATAATAGTTCTAGATTAATCAATTCCATGTCTTTGATTAGACTAAGATGGAATTTGATTTAGGATCAGAGGTAGAGCCCAAGTTATTTGAGTGATTAAATAAAAATTGATTAACTAGTCGGTGTCTAAGGTAAGTTTGGCAGGTTCGACCGGTAGTTTTTAATTTGGAGCTACCCGCATTGATTCGTCTTTTCGAGTTAATGACATATACCTTCCACCGATCTCACTTACCTGGCTGACATGGTTAATCATATTTTAAAGTCTCTTCTCAGCCGACTCCAGCTGTTTCTGGAATCGCCGAGATTCATTCTGGCATTCCGAGGTGATGAACACCAGAGTATCGATTTCATGAAAATGCTGCAAGGAAAACGACGATAAGTAAGGGTAAAGGAAATGCTGATGGTCGAAAGCAAAGCGAAAAAGTAACCTACCCGAATGGCATTACGATATGTTTGGTCGATGATTTCCTCAAGCCCGAGGGCCTCGAACTTGGCCCAGTCGGCCGGGAGCATCGCGCGGCGAAAACCGCGCGCGCAACATCAGCATCTTCGAGGGCCGAGCTGCCCTCGCGAATCGGGGATTCTGGGTCGGCGGGTCCTTTCTCGGGACGTCCCCCGGCCTCCGACGAACTGGGCCCGGCCGAACTCACGGTGGTAGGCCAAGATGCACTCGGAACCCCGGGACCCTTGCTCAGCTCGGGCCCCGATCGCCGTAAACGGACAACAGTCCGGCTTACCCGTTGAGCAACGGGAGCGGGGCAGGCCGGAGGTGCCGACTCAGACGCCCCTCCAGAAGCCGAGCTCGCGCGCTCGGCCGTTAGGGCCTTCTCTCGGGCGGCCGACGACGTTCCGGCCCCGGAACCCCTCGTCCCGGCGGGGTGGAAATGGAGGTCGTCTTCACTCTCTTTCGGGGCTCGGGGAGAGCCCCACCGACCTCGGCTAACCTCCTCTTCAGCCGAAAGAAAAGAGATGCGTTGCTGGTCGACATGTGTGGGGTATCTGAAACAAGGAAAGGAGAAAAACTCTAAGTAAGAGGAGAAAGAAACAAATAAAACAGAAAACGAAGCAATATGACCACTCTTACCCTCGGGCCGCACCGAGCTCAGGCCGACGTTCACCAAGGCCTCCTCGCTTAGGAGGTTGGCCAAGTTGATATCCTTCCCAAGACCCCGTAGGGCGTCGAAAACCCTTTGCTCGTCCGCCATGAGCTCGGAGAGCCTGTTGAGGGCATTCAGTCGGGGATGCCCCCACCTCGGGTCAAATCCCCACGACACCTCGGATGCAAGAAAGAAAAATCTCCCCTTCCATTCATGAATAGAGAAAGGGGCACCTCGAAAAAGGGACATACCACCTCGGAAGGCAAAGTATAACCACTCTCCGTCCGCCGGGTTCGTTTTCAATAAAAAACACCGGCGGAAAATGCTTACCAAAGCCGGGATCCCGTGCGCAAGGCAAAGGGACAAAAACCCGACTATGGTCCTCCACGAGTTCGGAGCGAGCTGTGCTGGGATGAGTTGATACTCCACCAGCAAGTCGTTCACAAACTCGTGGAGGGAGAACCGCAGGCCGGCCCAGAGTGTCTCGACATACACCACGATCCGACCTGGAGGCGGTCGCGTTACCCGGTCCTCCGGCCTCGCGGGTTCGAGATAAAACCCGAGCCGAAAAAAGAACTGGAAGTGAACCAGCTCCAGTTCCTCCTCCGACAGACTAGATCCGACTTCATTCGGACCAGAACCCATTTGCAGGAAAAAAAGAAGGGGAAGCAAAGGACAAAGGGAAACAAAGAAAAAAGAAAGGAGGACACCCCTAACTAAAGAAGGGAGATGACCTAGGGGGGGAAATCTCCGAAAATCGCCTTGAGGCGCCGTCGGAAGGCTCGGTTACGACTGAGAAAGACGAACAGGAGGATAGAAGCGGAGGAAGAAAGGGAAGCAGCCAAGCGAGACCTTTTTAGGGCCAGGTCGAGGGGTTTATGTAGACCTTCTGACGGCCCGGATCGGCAGGGCCGGATCCCGCCTTCCGTTCGGATTGCGCCACGTGTCAGCCCCGAAAACCGAAATGGCATATTTATTTTAGGTTGGCGCCTCGAATACGCAATCAAGGCAGTGCCCCGTCGGATTTCGGAGCCCCATCATGAGCCCGCCTCACGAAGCGGTCTCGGAGGACGAAAAGGCGTCGCCCCATCTCCTCTCATTAAAAGCGCCTCGAAACGCGCGGAGCGCCGGAATAATTTAAAGTCCCCCTGGCCCCACCACAATAATAAAGACAACTACTTCCCGCATCCGAGTTCGCAAGCGACTCGAACTCGGAAGTCGGAGGGTAGTGTTGGGGTAATACAGGTCGCCCCACAGCACGTGAGCATATCACGAGACATGTGATTAGGGGCACCCAACTTCAGAACTCTCGACCTCAGATGAGCCCGACGCATCCGACCTGGCGCCCGACCAGGTGCCCGACCTCAGATCTCGCCACCTCGAGAGTCCGACCTCGCCACTCACCTACCGCAGTCACATCCTTCTGTAGCCCGATCAGAGACCATACCCTGCCACCGCCCCTAGCATTTAATGCGCGTGGCCTCTGCAGATCTCCGGCTTACTCCACAATTAATGCGTACCTCCGGCTTACTCCACAATTAATGCGTACCTCCGGCTTACTCTACAATCAATGCGTATCTCCGGCTTACTCAACAATTAATGCGCATGGCACCTGTTATCTACGGATCTCCAGTCCTCCACGGCAAATCAGCTCGGCTACATCCAGTCGGCCGTGACAACTCCCTGATTCCGACCTCATCCCCTACGGTAAGGCATTAATTCACTTCATCGTGTACTAATTCATGCGACGTGCTCAGTCGTACGGCAACCTCGCCCCATCGCATCACAGGTAACCCAGCGTCCCTCTATAAAAGGAGAACCCCTCCACCTTAGAGGGGGCTGTAAGGCAAGAACTCTGGACACACATTATTTCTCCTCATATACGCTTGTCCCCCTCTGACTTAGGCATCGGAGGGCCGGCGCCAGAAATCTCGGCCACCGACTTTTTGCAGGTTCCCCAGAAGACGTCGTCCGCCGACGGATCGCCGCCCGCTAGTGTTCGTCGGAGCTCCTTCTTCTCGGCTGATCGGTCGTCCCCGAATCCAATTTCAAGCAACAGCAACCATAGCCCCCGTCTCCTGTAACTAAAAATTCAAGTAATCATTGTACCCGAGTCACCTTCCAACAAAATCCTTCCACAGTTTAGAGCGGAGACCGCACCTTTGATTCCGTTCCATGCACCCCTGAGTTCAGAGAGCGGAACGGATTGAACTGTGAGAACCGTGAGAATTTGTTAAGTCTCGATCTGCCGTCTTGATCCTTATCCATCTGTACCTATCACCCTAACTGCTGCACCGCTGTATTTATTTCTCCATTCCCTGCGTGAAGGTCAGGTCGAATAGGTAATGGAAGAGCCGTACGTATACAGTAATAGTCCTTTATCATTTATGAACAACTATATATCGACTGGGACGATGGAAACAGACTCTCCAAAACTCTCTGGCTTCTGCCAGAATCCAGCCTGGTTGGATCTTGACCCCGTGAAGAATCGTCAGGTGGCCCATTTTATATAGTATGGGTCGCAGATCCTGGTCTTGAACCTACAGTCCAAACCTATACCAAAACATAACTGCATGATTGCATCTATCCAAACTATAAGGGCTCAGCAACTTTGTATGCTGCATTATTGGCCTTACACTGGAACTAGAAAGAAAAAAAAAAAAAAAGGTCTTACAAGAAAATTTCTCAGTACTAATACAAATTTTTATTTTTTTTGGTACACCGGCTTCTAACGCCATATCTATATGAGTGTAGCCATTCAAATCAGAAACAAAAAGCTAGTCAAACAAGTAAAAATCATTTGCATGGTTCACTTAAAAGAAAACTCTTCAAGTGTTGCGTTGTATAGAAAACCATTCAGTCAACAGCTATGGTATCCTGTCTAAACATCAGTGGCCCCAATACCAATACAAGTCAAAGCAGGACGAATAACAAACCCCCGCTCTTTGGTTCTACCTTTTGTTCTCATCCCTATTTGCCACAACCTCCTCAGAGGAAATAGGCTTGTCCTCCTCCCCCTCTTTCCCTGCGACAATAGCAGTCCCCATGGCCGCCTCATTCTCGGTCTCGGCTGCCGCCGCCCGATACCTCGCATATATATCGCCCTTGTAGAAATTTCTCGTCCTCCATACCAATATCAGTGAAACAAGAGCTCCAAGCACGGTCGCTGCCGTGATAATAATGAAAGAAAGCTTAAAACACTCGACTCCAATGCAAGTCAAGTCCTTGCCTTTAGTCCTCACTAGTCCATTGTTCTGCTTGTCCGTCTCCCTGTCGTACAAATGCCCGGTGATCCTCACGTTCAGTATATACGATCCAATTGGGCTCGCCACGCCGCCAAAGTTGTACAGAGTGGAGTAGTACTTGAGACCGAAGATCTCAGAGATGATAGCGAAGAGTAATGGCCACTGAGCTCCGAAGCAGAAGCCGATGATCACCGATGCGAGGTAAAGAGATTGTGACACGCCGAAGGCGATGAGGAGGTGGCCAACGCAGGAGAGGAGGAGGACGAGAGTGAGCGCGAGAGGCCGGGGAAATTTATATTTGGCATGAACGATCTCGGAGACGAACCCGGCGGTGACCCTGCCGGCATAATTCCATATGCTTATGAGAGATACGAAGGTGCTGATGCTCCGTTTCGGGTAGCCCAACGACTGCCCAATCTGGCCCATGTTGTCGATCGCCGTCAAGGTGCCGCCGACTCCGCAAATGGTGGCCAAGAAGAGGACTGCCATGTCGATGCTGAAGAGCGCTTGGAGGATGGAGTAGTCCTCGCCGCGCTCCGGAGACTTGAGGGTGTTGATGACACGAGATAGGGCTGATTTCTTCTTAGGAGACGTAGTGGCGGCGGTAGTCGTCGTCGGAATGATGGTCGGGATGGTGGCTGGGACTTGTTTCGGCTCCGGCGGCTGCGCTTCAGTAATCGCCGGTCTTTCGACGGTTACAGAGAGAGGCGGAGGGTTTGCGAGGGCTTGCTTCTTTTTCCTGAAGATCTTGAGCTCTTCTTTGATGACAACTGCGAGAGGGAGGAAGAGGAGGAGGAGGACGATGGCAGCGGCGATGACGTACTCGGAGCGAGAGAAGGTGACCACTTGCCGTTCGACAACGATGAGGACCATGAGGAGGGTGGCGAGGGCGATGGAGATGTAAAGGAAGCAGTAGAAGGGCTTGGAGGTTTTGTAGGGCACGCTTGCCGCCTCCATGATCCGGATGGTGTGGACGAAGACGATGGAGATGGCGGCGGGGAGCCACGCGATGAGGAGGACGAGGGACTTGGAGTCGTCGCCGTAGATGGCGAAGTAGAGCTGGTTGAAGATGGCGCCGCTGAGGCCGACGAAGCCCTTGAGGAGGCCGAGCACGATCCCGCGGCTCTCCGGGAAGTTCTTGACACTGGTGACGAGCGAGCCGGTGTTGGCGAAGGACTGCGAATTGGCCCCGATACATATGTAAAGGTACATCTGCCAGACGGCGGGGCGCGCGATTCGGCCGGTGATGGAGAGGTAGATCATGAGGTAGCCGAAGAGGTTCATGCCGGCGCCCATGGAGAGGACGACCCAGGGAGGGGTGACCTCGTTGATGAGGCCGGACAAGATGCCGACGTTAGCGCCGAGGTCCTTGAAGAAGGACAGGGTGTTGAGTGTCGATTGGTCGTATCCCAGGGAGGTCTTGATGTCGCCGGAGTAGATGCTGAATATGTAGGTGGCGCCGGAGGCCGCCATGATCAGGAACGACGCAAAGAACATGAACCATCGACCCCGAACCACCTGCACCGCCAACCTAAATACATCTGCTGCTAGTCCACTGGTGGCGCCGCCACTTCCTCCGGCGAACACCATTTTTTTCTTTCTCCTTTTTTTCTCCAAACAAAAGCCAACTCCAAATAGCTAGCTAGGAAAAGATTGAATGAGTATCTATCAATCCCTTTGCACACACAGTAGGGATCTACAGTTAGGGAGTTTTAGGTTGGGGAAGGGAAGGGAAGGGGAGGGGCCAACTAATAGTGCATGAAGAGGGGAAGTTTTGGAGTCCACATGGGGCCGGGTGTGGCGCGTGCATTGACTTAATGGATGACAACCGAATAGAAATGGAGACTGACAGCAATCTTGCGTGAGGCGAGGGATTAGAAAAATCCACGAGACTCTGAGCTGTGGGATTACAAAAATGTACATGGGATAGGGAGAGGATACGGACGATGGCGTTTGCTTTGGTTGTCTCTTTGGCCGGAGGGGGAGGGAGATATGATATTTAGCACAGGGATAAATGGAACCATATATTAAAACTTGGTGGCCGACATTTAGTCTTGTTTTGCTGTTGATAAGGTATATCTATCTAGATATTTATTGATCTAGTAATTTAGAGTTGCGGTATGCTATGCCCCACTTACGAGTTTAACCTTACATTGACCTCGACACGGAAGCATGCAATTGAACTTTCGGTGGTTGGGGTGGGCCATTGACGAGGTGTCAGCCAATCATTCGTCGCTTTTAGGTGCGCAGCTGAACTCGTGCGAGTCCCGTAGAATTACGTCGGCAAAAGTGGGCCAAATTTGCTAGCGAAAGCAACAATGATGGCCTTATAATTGCAAGGGCAACTTTTACGTATCTGTTCTTGCGATCTTTTAGCCTCGGCCTAAAAGGTTTGGGTTGTATTTTTTTCGTGGCATCCACCATTGTATCTTATACTAATCTCAAAGTACTTAAATTTTTATTTTTGTCTATCTACACCGATTTTAAAATTGATCGTTGCATCATCCAATTAAAGAAAAAATCATGAGTAGATAAGTGAACTTTTTTTTGGTGCGAAATATACAGTCTTTATCCCGGCTAAAAGTTTTGGGCACTCTCTTTTCTCCTCTTTTATGCACGCATTGAAGTATCTCATTTCCTCCTTTCTTTTAATTTTGAGGAGTAAATACCACCTTGTTTGATGGGGAGGTCTTTTGGTGCATATAACTCAGGCCCACAGAAATAAGCTACTATGACTTATTTTGCACAGAAAATAAATAATTTTAGTTACTGAGAAATATAAGTTCCAGAAGATAGGTGACTGGTTGAACTGGAATAGAAATACTACATCGGTCTATAAGGTTGTGTATGACGTTTGGACACATCAATTACCCTTTGATGACACATTTGACGTTTTTTTTCAAAGAATGTCACATCTGAGATTTCTAGAGTTTAGACAAAAAGTATCACGCAAATTCAGGAGCCACATGAAGTCGTCACCAAGTCCTAAATATCTTTTACCTTTGAAGTGCCTTACTTCCTCCGGGGTGGGAGTGTTCTTAAGAAAGAAAAAAAATTAAAATACTAAAATAACTTCTAAAAATAAAATAAAGAAATTTATTTATTTATTAAATTACATATCAATTTTCTTTTTTTTTTGTCAACCAAAATCTGTTCATTTTGTCTGTCATTATATATCTACATAAACAAAAGACTGCATTTATAGCTCAGAAGAAGGTCTCTAGTTATAAAGAAATCTCAAGCAAAATAGATAAATAAGTCATTTGTAATATTCTTATTACATCTAAATCTATCAAGTTTTAGTAAACAAAATATAGGAAGTTATACATTTTAGCTAGGTAACCTTTTCTTTCCTTGATTTTTGTTTTTAACAAAAAATTCTGTGTTACACATACCCCGGGCTCTTATAGTCTCCCACCAAGTATCGAAAAATTGTTTTAAATTATTTATACATTAGGAATTGAATAAACTCCATACAAGTTCGATTTAAAGATTTCAAGCATCCATACTTTACCCAACCTTGGAAAAGGGTAGAAAAAACCTTTCCCTCATCAAAATAAGCAGGGGGGCAAACAGCTTTTCTAATTAATAAATTACACGAGACCAAATTAATTGAAATCATAGAATTCCTTTTCTACCATTTCAGTCTTTCGATCTGATTGTTTTTTTTTTCTTTTTTTTTTCCTACCAATAGGAATGTTCCTAATAGGTATTGTTCTTATGAGCTGTTTAAAGTCGAAATAGTAATTAAGTTGGACATGAGGTTCCAATAGTTTGGCTTGCTGGGGATAGGCAGTGTTTGGTCGCCTTCTTGCAGCCAAGATACTTAAAGTAGTGCCCTTGGAAATATAGACACTATGGGCTCGTTTGGTTCGTGGGAAGTATTTTCCCTCCTAGGAATATGATTCCTGGGAATTATATTCCTAGGAAGAGAATACCTAGGAAAGTACTTTTGGCATGTTTGGTTAACCATGAGAAAGTGACAAATTTCTAAAGTGCTTATGTTTGGTTGACCATCCACTTTCCTAAAAAAGTTAAGTATAATTCCTATTATGCCCTTAATAAAAATTAGGTCTTTAATGCCTCTTTAATTCTTCTTTAATGCTGAAGGGTCTTTTTGGGATAAAATAAAAAAGGAGTGATTCTCACCTCATGGGAAAGTAACTTTTCCATGTTTCTCATGGGAAAGACTTTCCCATGAAATGTGGGAATCATATTCCCATGGGAATACAACTTTTCCATCTCTCTCCTTTGAAAACTCCAACCAAACAAGAGGCATTTCATTACTTTTCCGTTGACCACACTTTCCCCCCTCCTTTTTCTGCGAACCAAACGAGCCCTACCACGTAGTTGCTAGTTGGCCCATACCAACCTCCCAATTACCCTACTATTTAACCTTCCTAATCTCTTGAACTCTTTCAACTTCTTAGGTCCATGCTTCCTTCTTCTTTAATAATAAGATATAGGAAACCTAACATCTAAGCCTTTTTTTTTTTTTTTACTTTAAGTTTTCAAGAGCAGTCATTTAGGAGAGGTTGGTGGTTAGGCAGGCTCCTACTTAGTTTATAAATGCAATCAAACAATAATAAAACATCCTTGCCAAATCCTGAATATATAATATATATATATATATATGTGTGTGTGTGTGTGTGTGTGTGTGTGTGAGGAAGACATCTACCAAACAACATGGCATTTAATATTCCCACCCAAAAGACCACACAGGCAAAACTTTGATGGAGGTGGTAAACAAATTGCAATGACAACAATATATGAAGATACGCAATAGTCTTGCAATTTCAGTATAATGTTTTTATGATAACAGTAACCGAATCATGGGATTTCTATATCATCCTAGTTGTACGTGTAATGCCTGACCATTTCATCCCATGGGTCAGAGGCGCTTGTCCATATCTATCTTGTTTGGATGCCTAACAGATATTCACAAACAGTTCCCACAAAAGCCAGAGGTGTACATGAGCTATGATCTTGTGAAAAAGAAGTTTTTCATAATCTTATGAGATTAATTATACCAATTCTACCTCTTACTAATTATTTTATATAAGACTTAAACCTTAATGATCCTCAATAATCTCCCCCCTTCCTGTGCGAGTCGATTTCAACTTCTTAAGTTCAATCCATTACTTTCCTATCAAGCTTCATCCTGATTACTCCTCCTTCAAGAGCTCACTTTTCAAGCACAACGCGCTTGTCTCAAATCCATTACTCCACTTCAAGTTCCGTGCAAAATTAGTGATACTCTCCAAGAGCTTATACCACTTATCAAAGAGACAAGAGAGTCCTTTTACCAAAGGGATTTGGTATACATGTCAAATCCAATTTTTTTTCTAAAATCTTAAATTATTAAGTTTCAAACTCGATCATGTATATCAATATTTTTACCTCGCACTAATTATGTTACGTGGGATCGAACCTCAGACACGATCCTTACCGATACTTGGATTATTTATTCTTTCATCCTCAATATTGGTGGTGGTAGTTGTTTGTTGTATTTTCTTTTCATCATCCGCAAGATATTGGTGTCCAACTTTGCATCCAACCAAGAAAGCCTCCTTAAAATGGATCCTCCAATTTCAGCTTCAGTTCCCACCCCCATGACAAAATTCGCCGGAGGGAATTATCGTTTGGTCACAACGGTCCAGGAAATGGAGTTCGAGGGAGCCTAAATGTTTGAACAGATCGATTTAGATACAAAGAAACTCTCGTGTCCATTAAAGACAACTCAATCTAGGACATCTTTTTTGTTACGTAACGTTCGTATTATGCTTAAATATACCCGAATGAGTGAATGGATGAACTAATCTAATTTGATGTTTAACCCAGTCACCCTCACGGCTCTCATGTTGTTCTGGAAGGGTGGCGCCAAGGTGGTCATAGAATGAGAATAATTAATTGTAACCCGTATCATTTTCTCTTACGTGGGCATATATATACCTTTTGTTAATGTTAACCTTTGGAAAGACTTCAATGGAATCTTTAATCCCAATTTAGCAGCGTTTGCTTGACATGTAGCCACGTCCTAGTAGGAACCGGATATTAATTCCATACTCTTTGTTTTTTTTAATGTTCTTTTGTGGAAAAGGGCACCAAAATCCCTGCATCTTTTTATCGGCCGCCGTATGGATAAGTCTCGACAGCACTTTTTTTTTTTTTTTGGTAAAAGCGGCATTTCATATAGCTCTAATATGAGTACATCCAGCCATATCAGAAGAAAGAAAAGAGTACAGAGTAGGGGGTATCCCTCCTACCAATGTCCAAAGGATCTCTCCGAAGTGTCGGGCCACATAAGAGACAACCCAATCAGCTGCGCTGTTTGCTTCCCGAAAAACGTGTAAAGCATGAAAATCGCTCAACTCCTGAGCCAACCTACGAGTATTGCGGATAAGAGGATGGCCATCACCATATCTATCCAATCCTCGAACCCAGTCAATCACCACAGAGGAGTCCCCCTCAAGGCATAACCGCTCAGCACCCAGTATCTGCCTGGCAAAGGATATCCCTTCCCAAGCTGCCCGCAGCTCCGTCCCAACCGCAGTAAGTCCCGGCGTACGACGACCACCAGCTGCTATCATCCTCCCGAGATGGTCTCTGATCACAAAACCAACGCCTCCGGACACTCCGTCTACCGACATGCTACCATCGAAGTTCACTTTGAGATAACCAGGAGGTGGGGGTAACCAAGAAACAAGGACGAACCTGGGCGCTGTGACAGCGGAAGAAGTACCCCAGATGTCTCCGACCATCCCAGAAGAGAACCTCGCGGTAGCTGTGGTGATCTCCCTCGCATGACGAATCGCTCTGTCCACCACCATCCTCGGTGGTAATCTCCTGCCCTCAAACGAGCCAACATTCCTGTCCACCCAAATAGAGTAAGCCAAGTATGCCCAGCGAATCCCTGCATCAGCAGTACTAGGCTTCCGCATGGAAACCCTCAACCAATGAATCAAATCCTGTACCGACTCGACTGAGTGGGGCAATAGGTTCGGTGATCTCCTCCAGATCTCCCTGGCTCTGGGACACTGCAGTAGGACATGATCAATAGTCTCCTCAGTATCTATGCACACCTCGCACCCCTGAGTGATCCTCATCCTACGTCGTGCTAACAAGCTCCTGGTCGGTAACCAGCCCCATGCCACCTTCCAGATGAAAAGCGCCACACGCGGGTGAATCCGCATCCTCCAAATCCATCCCCCCTCAATCTGCCGACCTGGCTCACAGCTCATCAACTGCTGAATATCCCTGGCGCGCACCTGCGACCTCCCTGTCGGCACCCAGACTAGTCTGTCTAGCCTCTCCCAGGCAAGAACTGGTAGGGCCAGGACCATCTCTACCAGCTGCACCCCAAACACCTCCTGAATCAGCTCCTCTCTCCATCGACCTCTCTCCGGCTCCATCAAATCTCTGACCCTGAGACCAGCTATCCTCGCCGTGTCCACCGTCACCGGCAACCTACTAATCGGCTGCTCTGTCACCCAGCTATCCTCCAGCACATCTATGGACCGCCCATCACCAATGGCCCATCTGATCGCCGGAAGCACCAACCCTGCTCTAGCACAAATCTCCCTCCATACCGGTGAGTGGCGGCGACCGCCACGAATCCCAGGCACTAGAGCACCGTACTCGGCCCTCATCAAGGCAGACCACATACCATCCGGCTCTAGCACTACTCTAGCGGCATGTCGTGCCAGTAAGACCTCCCGTCTCGCCACTAGGGACTGAACCCCTAACCCTCCACACCTGGTCGGCTGACATACAGCCTCCCACACCATCAGATGAATACCCCCTCTACCTCCATTCCTCCCCCAGATAAAGTTCCTGAAGATCTGCTCAAGATTCCGCACAGTCGCTACTGGAATGGGAGAATTGGATAGTAAATAAATGGGGATCGAAGAGAGAACTAACCGCACCAAGGTAACCCTACCCATCATGAAAAGTGAGTGTATCTGCCAGCCCTCCAACCTGTGCTTAATACTGAGCTCAAGAAAGGAACAATCCCTACTGCGTAACTGCTGACTAGAAAGCGGCACACCCAAGTACCTCAACATACCCTCCTGTTCTCCCACTCCCAAAATCTCCAATATGGAAGTCTTCGCAGCCAATCTGATCTTCGGGCTAAAACATATTGCTAACTTGGATAAGTTGACCCATTGACCAGACACCGAACAATAGTCCCGAAGAATCCTCTGTATAACTCGTGCATCCTGCCTCGTAGACCGAGCTAGAAGTAGACAATCATCGGCAAACAGCAGGTGGGAAGTCGGTGAAGCGTCCGGCACAGGCCTATAGACCTCCAGCTAGAGATGGGCACTGGGCCGGGCCGCCCACGGCCCGGCACGGCACGGCACGAAGCGGGCCGTGCCTGGCACGGCCCGCCAGCTACAGTGACGGGCCGTGCCTGGCACGGCCCCTTTGATAGGGCCGTGCTGGGCTAGCGAATCCTGGCCAGCGGGCCGTGCCAGGCACGGCCCGCTTCGGGCCTGGGCCGGCACGGCCCGGTCTAGGCACGCGGGCCAAGCACGGCACGGCCCGCGTGCCAGCACGGCACGGCCCATAAGGGCCTGGGCCGGGCTGGCACGCGGGCCTGGCACGGTCCGGGCCTGGGCCCGGCTCGGCCCGATAAAATTTTTTTAATACATTAATAAATTATGAACACTAAGAAATCTTGATTTATGAATATAAAGCCACCTTAATGGTGGGGGGTTTGGCATAGACCCCTACCAGTTTATTAATTTCAATCAAAATGGTACATGAAGGGAGGTTTGGACCTTGGTCTGACCTCTAGATTCTAGAATACAATAAGAAACTAAGAAAGGGCCGAGGTTTGGACCTTGGTCTGACCTCCAGAATACAATAAAAATGTACAATTATAAAAAATTAAGAAATCTTACTAATCATCAGTGATTCAGTGAATCAGTATTCACTCTTCAGTCTTCAGTCTTCAGTCTTCAGTCTTCAGTAGTGTTTGTATCATCATCATCAGAGGATGTTGTATTATGTCCACCTTTATCTTGAAGTCTTGCCTCAGCATCCAGCCAATCCTTGAAGCAGAGAAGCATCTCCACCGTTTCGCCCGTCATCCTACTTCTCTTTTCGTCAAGAACACGCCGACCTGCACTAAAAGCGGATTCCGATGCTACCGTGGACATCGGCACAGCTAAAATATCGCGTGCAATTGCAGACATAACAGGATATTGATTTCTAACACTCTTCCACCAAGATAATACATCTAGATTCTCTATTTGATTTTCATCATATGCAGACTGAAGATCATTTCGTAAATAAAATTCTAGTTCACTACTTAAAGATGAAGAAGATGAAGAGGAACTTGAAGCATGTGTGTGTCTTCTCTGTGCAATGAATGAAAAAATAGATGACGAACGAGAACTACTAAAAGGAGGAATAGAGGTTTGTATTTGTGTTCTAGATCCACGAATTTTTTCATCATATATAGCATAAATATCATAAAGAAGTTGTCTTACCTCATCTTTAGCAGATTCAGCATCTTGATTCATATTTTCAGCGTATGCATCAAGTAAAATTAGCACGCCATTTAATTTAACTCTAGGATCAAATACAGCAGCTAAGTTATGCATAGGATATATCCTGTCCCAATACTCATTCCATTTAGATTCCATTAGGTGAATAATAGGCATTAAAACATCATCATATCTATGTTCTGCAAATTTTTGACTAATTATATATGCTTGTTGTAAAAATGAACATGAAGTAGGGTAATAAATACCAGAAAGAACATTGGTAGCATTATAAAAACTAAGCAAAAAATCTTCCAAAATTTTTTTTTTATTCCAATCAGTTTCAGTCAATGTAAATCCTAATCCACGATCATTAATATATGCACTTAATAAATTTTTATATGGGTATGCATCATGTATCATGCTATATGTGGAGTTCCAACGAGTAATTACATCAAGTTTAAATTTTTTAAAACGTTTACCATGATTTATGCATAATTTCTTAAATTCTTGAAGTCTTGATCTAGAAGCATGAATAAAAGAAACTGCATTTCTAATTTTTGAAATCACATCTTGAATCATGCCCATGCCAGCTTGAACAGAAAGATTTAAGATATGACATGCACATCTAATATGCAGTAAATTTCCATCTAATATGGGATGCAATGAGTCTCTTAATAATACAACAGCAGAATTATTATTAGATGCATTATCAAAAGTAATAGACATAATTTTATCATTAATATTATATGAACATGCAGTTTGATAAATTATATTTGAAATTTGTTGCCCAGAATGTGGAAAATCAAAAGCACGAAAAGCAAGAATACGTTTATTTAATTGCCAATCATTATCAATATAATGAGCAGTAATGGCAATAAAAGAATTACTACCTACAGATGCTGACCAAATATCAGAAGTTAATGAAATTTTTACATTTAAAGTAGAAAGTGTTTCAATTAAATTTTGTTTCATTGCTAAAAAATTGGTCATAGCTACTCTTCTAAATGTACGCCTACTAGTTCTTTTGTAAGCAGGTTGTAGGTTTAATTGAACATATTCTTCAAAATTAAAAGATTCACATAAACTAAAAGGTAATTCATCCTTGACTATCCATTTTACAAGTGCTTTTCTTTGATTTTCATGATTATATGCAAAATTACCTACAAGTAATCCCCCTTGTATATTAAGGCTACTTTGAGTTTGAGCATGAGAATCATGCATCCTATGACTCTCTTGATGTCTTTTTAAATGCCCTGTTCCCCCACTACTACTACAACTATAAAGTTTGGCACATTTTTTACATTTAGCTTTCCAGACTCCCTCAACCATAACTCTATCAAATTCATTCCATACAGTACTAGTCCTCTTACGAGAAGAGGTTTGACCTTCACTCGGTTCACCAGTTCTAGAGGAACTAGGAACAGGGGGTTGGGGATTAGTTTCTTCCCCCTCAGAAACAGGAATGCCAAACTGACTTTCCTCAAAAGATGACATATCTATGATTAATTCAAAAAATAAAAACTAACCGCAAGGAGGAATTGAGTAGAGGGTCGGAGGGCAGAGGCAGCGCCGAGATTCCGAGCTTCCTCTTGTGCTCTCAACAGAAGCGACCTTCTCTTCTCAACAGGAACCTCCTCTTGTGTAGCACTTGAACAAACTAAAAATTAAATTGCTAGAAGAGCACTTTAGAAGAGAGAAATAATAGCAGTAGAGAAGGAGAGAATGAGAGGTTTGGTGTGGTGAGAATGAGGGAGGAATGGGCTATTTATAGAAGCCCAAAAAAAAATTTTTCCCAAAATACCCCTCAATTCAGCCGTTATAGGACTGTTGGGAGGGGCAAAACCGTCTTTTTCCCGAAAATAGCCGTTGGAAACGGCTATTTTCTTCCCCCCTCTCCAGACGGGCCGTGCCAGGCACGGCCCGTCTGGAGACGTTGCGGGCCGTGCCTGGCACGGCCCGTTACCGCCCGTTACGGGCCGTGCCTGGCACGGCCCGTGCCGTGCCGTGCCCGGCCCGGCCCACCAATAGAGGGGCCGGGGGCCGGGCCGGGCTTGCCTTCCGTGCCTCACGGGCCGTGCCAGGCACGGCCCGCTTCATAAGCGGGCCGTGCCAGGCACGGCCCGTTTAGAGTTTTGGCCCGGGGGGCCTGGGCCGGCCCGGCCCGGCACGGCCCGTTGCCCAACTCTACCTCCAGCTCCTGGGTGCTCACTGCCTGCCTAAGAGCTCTGGAGAGTGCATCTGCACATATAATAAAAAGTAATGGAGATAGAGGGCAACCCTGACGTAATCCCTCGGAAGACTCGAAAAATCGGGATGGTGTCCCATTCACCAAGATGGCGAAGGAAGGAGCTCTGACACACCCCATCACCCATCTGATCCATGTCTCATGAAAGCCAAATTCCTGCAGAGACTGCTATACAAAATCCCATCTCATCCTATCGTAGGCCCTCTCCATGTCAAGTTTGATCCCCATCGAGCTTATCCTACTCGATGCCCTACGAAGATCAAACATAAACTCCTGAGCGATAAGAACATTATCAGAAATGCTCCGACCTCCCACAAAAGCCTCCTGCTCCGGGCTGATAATCCTCGGAAGAATATCCCTCAGTCTAACTGCTAGTAACTTCGCCGTCACCTTGTACATGGTAGTACATAAGCTAATCGGACGGAAGTGACTAGGCTCGAAGGCGTCCTGTCGCTTCGGTATAAGAGTGATCAAGGTCCTCTGCCAATCTGTAGACATCACGGTTGTGCTAAAATACTGCTGTATGGCTGCCGTCACATCCTGTCCTACTATCAGCCAGTACCTCTGAAAGAACAATGGTGGAAAACCATCCAGCCCCAGCGCCTTGTCCCCCTCGAGGGACCACATCACCTCCCGAACCTTCCTCTCCGATACCGGCTTGATCAGCGCTGCAGTATCCTCCTCTGCCACACGTGCCGAGAGCAGCACAAAACCCTCTGAACTCCCACTGCCTGACTGTTCAGACCACCTGGCCCTAAAAAACCCCTCCAACACTCTCTGGATCATGTCGGGGTCCTCCACTAACTGCCCAGCCTCATCCCTAATAGCCCTGATCCTATTCCGATGCCTCCTGATCACCGCTGCCTGATGGAAGAATCTGGTATTCCGATCCCCCTCCTGAATCTACTGTACCCTTGATTTCTGTCTCCAGAAAATCTCCTGCTGCCTCAGAAGAGAGTCATGTAATGATAGAAGTGACCTAAGCTCCCCCATCTCCTCATCCTCCAAGCCCCCTCCCTCTACCTCCTGGGACTGTAATCTAACAATGGCATCCTCAGACTCCTCAATCCTCCTGAATATGTTCCCCACTTCCTCATGGTTCCATCTCCTCAACCTTCTCTTTGTTAACTCCAACCTGCGTGACACCCGATACATAGCATCCCCTCTGACCGGGACACCCCATGCCTCCCTCACTATCTCCCAAGACTGTGGGTAACATAACCAGAACTTCTCAAATCTAAAGGGAGAATAAATCGAAACAAGTGTATCAGTACAAACCAGTAAGGAACTGTGATCAGACGCAATCCTTGGCAAATGGCGAACATGATGATTAGGAAAACACTGGACCCATCCGGCTGTGGCATAGACTCTATCCAGTCTCTCCCAGACCCGAGCCTGCCCCTACTGGTTATTACACCATGTGAACTTTGGCCCCGAGAAGCCCAAGTCAATCAAACCATTCGCCATGATGAAATCCTGAAACTCCCTAATCTCCCTCTTGTAAGTAAAGGCCCTCCCCCCCATCTTTTCATGGGGATCAACAATGCAATTAAAGTCCCCTGCCACCAACATAGGATAGCCCTGACTGATAAGCTGAGATGCCTCCTCCCACAGAGCCCTCCGTTCCATAAATTTTGTGCTAGCATACACAGCTGCAAGAACCCACGGTCTGCAATCTTCCTCTGAGATCACTATGATCACCTCTTGGTTGCAAACATTGAAGACATCAATTTTACAACCACCCTATACCCAAGTCACAATAATACCTCCTGACAATCCCTGAGATTCCACTACATAGAACCCCCATGACCTCGGAAGTACCCTTCTCACCTTCTGCAGACTCAACCCGGATAACCAGATCTCGAACAAAACACATATCTCCGGTTTGTGCAGGTGCACTAACCTATGAAAAGCTGGGGCAAAAGAGGGCTTCCCCGCGCCACGGCAATTCCAAAAGAGGGCTCTCATGATGCACACTGCTCAACGGCACCGCCCACACCCCCAGGGTCGTTGCCACCTCTAGCCTTCGAGTTCCCTCCACCACCAATTACAGATTCATTAGCAGTAATCAAATCACTGGGACTCACACCCTTGGCAGAAGCTTTCAGTTGGTTCAGAGCTTGAAAATGAAGTTCACTATTCACCTGTGCCATTTGGCACGCGAGCTCCGATCCCCCCTTATTGCCACCACAAGGAAAATCCTTACCTCCATTGCAAGAAGTCTCCAGTTGTCCACACCCTGACACCAAACCAGAGGAGGAGGAACCCACTTCCAGGTTTGTCCCTAATCCTCCTCCTGTCGAACTCGCCTGGGACGCCTCCTTCCCTCCATCGGGTAGCGGTTGCCCATAGCCAACCGGCTCCACAACCACAGGATCTCCAGTCGTCGCCGTCCCCCCAGCATCGGCAGCCACCTCCTCGCCGGTCACCCTCGCCAATAGCTCCGCCGCCACCAACGCTGCCCATGCCAGCCCCCTCCAGGGCGACTTGCCCCTCCCAAGCCTCTGATCATTCCTCTCCTCCACCTGCCCGGCCACACTTATGTTCGCCGGCGAGAGGGGTGGTGGCAAACTTCTACTTCTCTAGCGATCTTTTCCGACCTTTCCAACCCCGCTTCCACTGGGAGAGGACGCCCGATTTGGTGAAGCTAGGCAACCCCGAGTCGACCCCGGGCCGGAAACCGACATGGCCAGTTGTGACTTCGATGGACTTCGGGCCCTTTTCAGTGGGCTTGGGCCCGGCCCACTGCCTGATATCGGTCCAGAAAGCTGATGCCCCCGCCGAGTCCCCTCGCTGATTCACAGTTGGACTCGGTTTGGCCTCCGGGTTGACTCAGCCCTCGGCCACCCCTTCAATCGGGCATCCCGACTTCATCAGCTCCGGCGATCTTCGCCGGGCTACTTTGGTTGGCTTTTGCCAACCCTCCAGGTCCGGCGAGGAGAGAGGCGACCTCGATCCCCCTTCTCCATGGCCCAGGTTTGAAGCATTGGGCACCGGAAAAGAAGCAGAGCTCGTGCTCGCCCCACCCGGCTTCAGCTTCCGGCTTCCCCCTTGAGGATCCCTAGGACCATTCATCCAGTTCGTAGACAGCCATGGGCCATATACCAGCTTCTCGTCTTCTTCCCGAGGCTCCTTCCCTATCTCCGTACGCCTTGCACAACTGTCATTCACCAAATCCTTTCCAGCCGTCACCGGAGGGGAGAACTCACATGCCGCCTCCCCATGGCCGATGCGCCCACACCTGTAGCAATATTCTGGTAGGTTTTCGTAAACAAAACCCTGCCAGATCTTCCTCTCAATGCCTTCCTTTACTCCTTTCATAAAGATTCCGGGCCTCAGAGGAACTTTGATATCAAGCTCCACCTTCACCCTCGCGAAACCTCGTTTCGTCCCCTGATCAGTAGCTGCATCCAAGGCTAATGGTTTTCCGGCCGTCGCAGCGATTTGTAGGATGGTCTCCTTGGCCCAGAAGTCCAGCGGCAGCCGCGGGAGACGCAGCCATGCCACTACCCGACCAGCACCACCGGAGCCCGTGATGAAGTTCGGCCTCCAGCGTTCTATGGTGAATAGTTGACCGGCCACCAGGAAAGGACCCCTCATCAACATCGCCTCCCGATCCCTTTCGGAAGCAAAACGGACCGCCAGCACGTCATCTGCCATGGTGAAGACCTCTGCATTGTAATCCATGTTCCCCACCCGTCTCAACTCCCTCACTACCCAGTCGGCCGGGACCTTCCGCCCTACACTCTGCATAAACACCGTTGTGGTCTGCCATTCCTTCCTCGTCATCTCCAGCCTCTCCTCGAGGACCTCCAGAACCTCAGTAAAGCGGTTCTGCAGATTTCCCAACTCCCGATCAGATATCCGATGGCGTGTCCAGCTGCCCTGCTTCGCCGTGCCCTTTGCCACCGCCGCCCATGATGCCTCCTTCATCTCAGCCCGGGGAGGGAGATGCCCCAGCCCCTCGAACCTACCAGCCTTCCTAACCTGTCTCTCCTGAGCCTTCTTGTCGGCCATTCTCACTCCCAGCACCCGTTCGAGAAAATACCCAAAAGACCGCACGGTTATTGATGCGGCTCTCTCTCTCTCCTCTCTCCTCTCTCCTCTCTCCTCTCTCTCCTCTCTCTCTCTCTTCTTGTCTCCACAGCACTCACTGCGACCTTTCTGCTTTTTGGATAAGTCATAGATTGCACTTTTCCGTAAGTTGATTCCATTCTCTTTTAATTTCGGAAATCCTACGTCACTTACCTATCTCCCGAATGATAAAAATTCAAAGTAAAATAACCGGTTCCGTAGGGTCTTTATTGATAATCCCAGAAAAATTATTGAACAAACCAGGTGTACCAACTCAATGGTAAACTAGTATTGCACCGCCGAGCTGATGAATTCAGTCTAAATGATATTTTTTTTTTAATTTAGTGTCACGGACGGTAGTATCATTTTTGAGCTACCGGTGGAAGCACGCCAACTATTTGCCTTACTATATATCCTATGAAAAGCTAGAATTTTTGTTTATGATCAATACGTGTCAATAGAAGTACTCGTGCCTCCAATTATTGGTTTCAATGAATCCATATGAGTCAATCTAATCTATTAATGTCTCGGCCATAAAAGTCAAGTAACAGATAAGAGAGATTAAAATTCTTATCACATGATGGATCCATTATATATTTTTTTTATCATTCCTGTATTCTTTATTGCATATGATCTCCTCGTGCCTTGGAAGGCGTGTGCTCATTGACCGTTTTATGTGGCCTTTTCTACTTTAATTTTATTCCGTCCAAATGGCTAGCCAGCTTGGACCCTTCTTTGTGTGAAATCTTTGAAAGCTTGCGCTGTTTGATTGAAGAAGGAAGGTCCCTTTAGAGGTTGACATCAAATAATCTCTCACCCATGGTCGTTTAAGACCAGTATGTTCTGCAAGTGAGAACACAAACTCAGTTTGGCATGCGTACCATGGGGTCAGAGGTCAATGGGAGTAGTAGTGATGGTGAGTGATTAATACTTTTTTGACGATTGTACACAAGAAAAAAACAATCATGAGATATGTGATATTATCGGGGGTACACTCGAGGGTACATTTTTGGATGGACGAGGTGGAGTTGCCGTGTGTGTTCCGAGATGTGCTTTTTTTAATTTTTTTGGTTGTATCCATAAACACGTTAAGAAGGGCGAGATTTGTTCCATTTGCCTTTGGTTGAGTAATTAGTTACTCAACATGATTCTATTGCATCCCAAATGTTCATATGGAGATGCTCCGAAATGCACGCCCCTTTGCGATCACTCTCTTTTCCCTCCTTTTCTTAGTTCTAGATCAAGAAATATTACATTTTATCTATCCTACCCTTTGATCTATATCACAAATGAAATTTGATTCTTGTTCTTGTTCTTTTTTTTTTCTTTTTGCATCCTAACATGCAGTGCGCAAGCGGTAGACTAACTCAAGAGGGAACAATACTAGATACATGGATATGAATCCACTAGATCATAAATAGTTGATGTTGTATTTAATACTCATCCTTCTTTTATTTTGCTTTATATGAATACGTACGTTTTTTAAGGAAATATGCCTTTATTTTTGGTAATATATTTTCTTCATTTTTCGTGTATCCCTGAAAATATATGATACTTGGAGATAGATTTATTAGATCTTATGTTGCTTCCTCACACACCATGAGGTCATGGTTAATTTTTGGATCATCATGCCACTGCTTCCTATTTCCTAGGACAATTACTAGTTTGTGGGCTGTAACTATGTCGTTTTATGATAAGATTACTTCATGTAATGAGCAATAATAAGTGGAATTATGCTTTAGCAGTATTATGACATGACAAAATGTTCCCTTAATGTCATTCTATTCTATATTTTTTCAAGTGGTCACATGTCATTGTTTGATGATATCATTTGTCTAGGATCAATTTTTTTCCCCTTCAATCTTCCTAGATAGAGATTTGACTGTATCACCAATTACAATGCTATCGATTGCGATGCAACATTACTAACTGTTAATGGTAAACATCTTGTTCTTAATATATATTAAAAAAAAAGTTGATCATCTGCCCAAGTCATCTTTCAAAATATTGCCTTCTTTTTTCCTTTGATGATAGCAAAGTATTAATGTCACATTTCACATCTTGATTTGTCGATCCAAGTAGATGAAGTTAAATGTCAGCATTAGGTTTCTGTTGAAGCAATCACTAAGTTGGCACTGGCATAGCATAGGAATAGAAGTCAAAATATGGCATTGTAGAATTTCTAAACCCAAGGAAATTGAAACTAGAGGCTTATAACTCCTAGTAGAATAGTCTGAACATCCAGAAGAAGATAAACGCAACTACTTTTCTTTAGAGAGAACTCATTCAATACGTATTCTAACTTGTCACTACAACTGGCTAAACTATCATGAACCAAATTCAACCATGGATGTTGAATTGAAGTCCATATTTGACACGCCACATCTGAAAGACACGAGCTGGCCGTGATGACAAGCAGAAATAATTAAATAAATAGTAAAAGAAGGATTAAAGGAGCATATGGAGTTTGTCTCATGCTGCCACATCAAATATTATTGCTTGTCTTCATCTTCAATCACCCGGCAATTTGCTTGGCATGTACTAAGTTGTATACATAGTCTTCCCTTTTTCAGGAGGCAAGCTCTACTTGCTTCATTAGGAGAATGAAGGAAACATACAAATCCATGGATCACCAGAGGAGCAGGATAAACCAAAAAAGGAATCAGAACCTTTGGTTTATTTTCATCGATCATGATAACTTATCAATATGTCGCAGATAGGTTGGGAATTGGATCCAATATCTTGGTGAAGTGTCCTCATGATCTTGCTGCAAATTCATAGTTGAGTGTGATTTATGGGAACTGGGATTCCAATTCAACCCCCATCCAAATGTTATTGCCATTCCGATTACTTGATGACCTAAATAGTTCCGTTTCGCTTTCATATATAGAAGATAAGGTCTTGGCTAAAAATCTCTTTGCAGTGCAACAAATGTCCTGCACGAAACTCTCATATATATTTGACTTCATGATCGATTAGTTAGGCTGTTCTATAAACTAAAACTGATCGATGTTAAGATAATTCCAATAATGCAACTTTGCCTAGACTAAATGATCGATGCCTGCCTCGGTTCGGTTTTTGATCTCTCTCTCTCTCTCTCTCTCTCTTTGTGCATAAGATCCATGCGACGAAATTATCGAAATTCAAATACTTCAGAGAGCATCTTCCATATTTGAACTTGAAATGGCCTCCACGTAGAGGAGGGTTTGACCAGTATGCCATTGCTAAATCATGACATCATCTCAAAATTCAACTAGATCAGCTTCAACTTGGCTTAATTATTATTTTAAGCTCGAGGTCCAGTTGGTGATGTTTATGTTTTCGAGCAGTTATTAGTGATCATTGATTCGTTCGTTACCCACGAACTCTTCACGTTTGGCCTGTTAAGAAGCTCTGCCAATCACTTCACACAATTCCTTATTAGTGGAGATTTCAACTGTTAGACCAATAACCATGCATGCAGGGGCTTTAAGATACCCTTGTATTTTGACTAATTATGAAGAAAAATATTCAAAGTTAATCTAGTCTGCACATGTTTCTTAGCCATTTTATTATGAAAACCAAGGTACGTTCTCCAGTAAACAGATATAAGAGACATGGTCATAGTTGTTAATTGAGACCCTTGTTATAAAATTTATACAGAGTTGACTTCAAATAAAATGAAAATTTTTATATAGAAAATAAACGATAGATTACTATTACATTCATGAGCTTTATCCAACTAAACATGACTGGGCGAGCTATTTCTTGAGGTTTTTTTTTTTTGCTAGGACAAGTAAATACCTAACGAGTACGAATACATCCACTAAAATCAGAAAATAGAATATTTCGGAATGCCTGGGGCAACTCCTAATCTCCAACCCACAGGGTACCACCCGCATGAATAGCTACATAGGCGGCCACCCAATCCGCAGCCCTATTAGCTTCACGAAATACATATTTGGTCTGAAAGGCCCCTCCATTGCTCGTCATTGTCCAGATGTCACGAAGCAATGGATGATTTTCTTGGGCTTCAATTGAAAGATACTTCATGCTCCGATCTTAAGCTCCACTTGACTACTAATTAAGCAAGTCTTTGTGGCGCGGACGCTGCCTTGTATCTGCTCGTTCCAATGGACAATCCTAAGAGTAAAATAAGTTTGCATGCCTGCAGGAATTGATCCAGAAAATTTCTTTCAAGAATCAGCTTTTCCGGCCTAAAGCTAGAACTTGCGTGAACTGGTTTGGAGAAATTTTGGCCTGTAGACACCTAGAACTGGTACCCGCCTGGTTGCTACTTGGGGGATAACTTACTTACATGTGCAGCATATTATCACTCTTATTTTAATATTCAAAAGCCTGTTTAGATCCATGTAAAGGAGCGCATTAATTGTTAGCATCGATTTATGTGACTTCCTCCATTGAATTTTATGTAATCGAGCAAGTATCAAGTAACTGAGCTTATTAAACTCTTGTAGTTGCAGGATCTTGTCCAAGGGCCAAACCCACCGGTTGCAGGGACCAAGGCTAGAAAATTTGATATTTTAGTTACGTTGTCTTGGAATTTTATAAGCCAATTACACCTAACAAAAAAAATTGTAAATTGAGTTACATGAATCACTTGCTTTTGCAACCGCATCATCTATGCTACACACACACACACACACACACACACACACACACACACACATATATATATATATATATATATATATATATATATATATATATATATATATATATATATATATATAGAGAGAGAGAGAGAGAGAGAGAGAGAGAGAGAGAGAGAGAGAGAGAGAGAGAGACTTTCATGGTAAAGACCGTACTCTGAAGAGAATCAGTATGGTTGAGTGAAGAGTTGATGGAAAGTAAGAGTGGAGGAAAATGAAAGAGAGAAAGGGGGTGGAAGTGGAAGTGGCCACTATATATGCACGCACGTATATATGTGTGTAGATATATATGTGTGTGTATATATATATATGTGTGTGTATATATGTATGTATGTATGTGCATATATAGATAGATAACTAGGTATAATGCCATTCTAGCTCCCATAAAAAAATATCAATTTTTGTTCTAGGAAGAAAACTAATAAAAAAAAACTCTTAGACGTCGTCTTTAATAATTTGCAGTCAGCAATAAATCTTAAATTAATAGAGTTTTTCTGAAAGAGCTAATGAAACCAAAATGGATGGGGAAATTTGATTTTTCTCCCAAATTAAAAAAAAAAAGTATCTCCGAGGCTCTTCTTTCCACCCACCTCACATACCAACAGCCACAAACTACAGCAGCCATACCTACTTCTATTTTAATTTAATATTCTCCTGATACATTGGAATCCATTGTTCTACGTGGGGACAAGGCTCCAATCTTGCGAGTGGGTTAGGCAAAAATTAAATGATTGAATCAAAGGACTGAAACTTTCTCAACTTTCTTCCTATCTTTTCACCTACCTACTTGAACAATAATGCACCCTATATCCTTTTCCCCTTCGGATGCTCCTTGAGCTTAATAAATAAATAAATAAGATATTATAACCATGTCATGAGGATTAAAAAAATGTTCCCCCATGGTGTTGACCTACCATATAAATGGTCAGATTTTCTTGTCACCTTTGCGGCCAACTTGGACGAGTCATTGCTAAGGTTGGACCACAGCAGAATCTGAGGCCCACACCACACAGTGTTAATGTTAGGTCCCGAAAGGGAGTTTCATCATGGCCTGGGATCCGAACTACTGGAGCGAAAGAGAAAAGAGGGCCACTAAGCTGGACATAAGCATGAGTTTCATTGAACTTTTTGAACAAGAAGGCAGCGGTGAGAGCTATTTCTCTTTTCTTCTAAGAAAGTGGTGAAAGCTTTTCTCTATTCTAGAAACTGGGGTTCCTTTCCGACCACATTATGTTCAAACTTTGTCAAAAGGAAATTGGGAATCATAGTGTCATAATATAAAGTTGCAGTTGCCCCAAACTTTGGAAGCAGGCTTTGAATATAAATGCCACAAACGAGGTGTGTTGTTCCAATTAAAATACACAAGGTGTGATGGAACTGATTTTGATAACATAAAGGTATGGTTTCGGGTCATACCGTCATAGTATGGCCCCTACGATCGTGACTGTGTCTAATTTATGGGGTCGTTTGGGTCCTATTAGTGCTCGCTAGGACTGTTGCTTGGTCGCATTGCAAAGGTTGATGTAGGGTGGAGATTGACATCAAAATTATGGCCTCCTTGCTGCCTACCATCTGTTATTTGCTTTCAGAAATGCAATGGTGCATCTGATTGGAGATGAGGATCCAAGCATCACAAATTGGTGTTAAGACTGTAGGACATCAGCCAGCTAAGTATTGGATTTAGAATTGCTTGCATTGAGGGCAGGATGGCACTTACACTGTAAAACATCTTAGACCATAACTAAACCTGAGATTTTTTTTAATGAAAAAAGGAGGCAGAGATGCCACCTGTCCTTCATTAATGAAAGAATATTTATAAAAGGAGTTGCTTGCATATTTTGCTTGTATATTGGGTGCAATCATATCAGCACTAACACAGCAGATCCCATCGCAACTAAATCTGACATATTTTGATCCTAGTAAGCATAAAACCAAAATGCAGATTTTTTTTTTTTTTTTGGCGTTAGATCTCAACAATAAGACTTGAATTATTAGAAATAACACCCTAACAAAACATAATATGTTTGCAGTAGTTCGTCACTTCCTCTGCAGCTGAGACTAGTTCAAGCCTAACATTTTATGCTATTACAAACAAACCCCTAACTAAAATAGGATTAGTACGTGGAAACTAATATCTCAAGTTCGAACCAGGCCCAGATTTACGATTTAGTTTATTATATATTAACCCTTGCAGAGTCCTAATATTAGTAATAAGTCCGTTCCCATGGTTATCACAGGCTTCCGAGCTATCGCATACAAACTGGGCTCATGGTGGGAAAGAAGGCCTGGAGACAGGATGAAGGACCCATTAAAGCTAAGGCCTGGTGCTAGAATAGAAAGCAATAGGCCTAGCAGAATATCCAAGCTGGGCTCATGGGAAAGAAGGCCTGATATTTGTCTGTGGGCTTCACAGTGGCTGTAATAATTTCAAAAAAAATAAACTAAACCAACCTTAGCAGTCCAGTTTAATTTAACAAAAAGGGAGAATATGATGATGTTTCACTTCATGGTCAGATTAACATTTTTAAATGCATAGTATGAAAATATTTGTTTCGGAAACAAAGCAGGAAAAAATAAGTCTTATGCCAAGCTATATGCCTGCCAAATAATTTTAGACGAAAAAAAAGTATATAACAAACAAATTATTCTCGTCTAAGTTGTTTATGGCGGACATAACTATTCCAAAAAGGAGTTATGTAAACTGTTCGTAGCAAAACCATCAATCATGCCTCTCTCTCTCCATCCTTCCTTGCTTTGTTTTTTTTTTAAGAAAAAATATTCTTAATCAAAAATTAAAGCCAAACAAAAATGAGAATAATTTGTGACATAACTTTTCCGGTTCCAAGGAACCCAAACTAAGCGCAGTCTAAATGCTTGATGGAGAGATAGGTACATAATGCTCTATTGGCTTGGACGTGGGCAATTTTGCAAAATCTTACTATCACTGGAGGAGGTTTTTTGGAAAAATTTCCAGAGAATTTGGATAAGCCTTACCCACCCACAAGGGAATGATCCGACTTGGCCTTAAAGAAGTGTTTAAGGTAGCACCGAAATTGAGATTTGTGTTACTTCAGCATTTTTTCGGCCTAAAATTAAAAATTTCAAATAAAAAACAACTAGAAAAGAAGGGGAAAAGCTGTATCTCATCATATATATATATATATATATATATATATATGCAATGGGCAACAACCTACAGTAAGAAGGCTCTATCAATTGACATCTATATGACTAACGAATCAAGTTCTAAATACATGAATAAATAATGGAATTACAATCCCCATATGTTCTTCTATCGATGTAAGATGGCAAGAATAAAAAAATACATGACGAATACTGCAATGTCAGCTGGCTGCTGCTTCCAAAATGCTGCAGTGGTTGATGAACCACTCGCGTCCGGCTGACTGCTACTGTTGACGTACTCATTCTTAACAGATGTAGTAACATTCACCCCAAGAGAACCTGAGCACCAAGGAAAACAATGGACGAGGTTGATATTCTTTAAACAGGAGTGGGCAAAAAAAAAAACAAAAAACAAAAGGATTTATGCGATAGTAGCACTCACAATCATAATTTACCCAGCCTATCCGCTCATTAGCTAAATCGTAAACAAATATCTTATCTTTTAGAACAAGGTCTGCAAAGAAGGGAACAGTAATTGTCAAAAAAGCATCAGTATACAATAAAATAGCATATTGTACTATGAAACAAAAACATTATTGTGAAAAACTTAATGTTATTGGTAACAATAACAAGCTAAATGCTGCATGAAATAGCTGAATACAATAAAAGATTATTGGTAACAATGATACTTGGATGCGCACCAAGCGTCTAACTATCCTCTTAATATCAACAGATCATAAATTTGAAATGCCCCATTCATAAGCTTTTTGGACAACTACGAAACATGACTCAGTTCTCTATCTCCGGCGTAATCCATACTTCCATGAATTATTTGGGTTTGTGTCTAAGTCTTCTGGATGTTACTAGTTTTTTATGTAATGGCTTATGGAGTCTACTATCTGCATACGATAATATTTAGAGGATTTGAAGGGTCAGTTCTGTTGATGCTCACATTTGAGATATTAGTAGAATCTCAGTGGGTTTGTTTGAATACGTTATGGGTCTTAGAAGCTAGTACTGGAAATTAATGATGGACAAGCTGGTGAAATATTATAGTTAAAGATGGAGAGGCGCACGGCTGGTAGTGGTAGTGTTTAAGTGGGAAAGAGTGAATAGTTGTGAGTATTGTCTTATATAAGTAATGAGTTTGGCATTGTATTGTAAATTTTAATAAGACAATATATTTTTTGTGATCCTTCTCCATTCTCCTCCCTCTTCTCCATGTCCATGTTTTCAAGCATCTGGTAACAGCAGAGTAAACGACAGCATCAAGTAAGCAACTCTTCGCTCGGTCAGATAAAAGATGGCATGGATCATAGACTGGTGGATTCCATTGCAATTGCCAAAGTTTGATGGAATGATTCTTCGTATCCAATGAGTTGATGGAAGTAATCGAGTATGGCTACACTAAGGTGGCCGATAATCGGGAGTTTTTTTTTTTTTTTTTTGGTACAATAATCGGGAGTTTGAGATGCTCCCTCAAGTGCAGAAAGAGATCCTGATAACAAATCGAAAGAAGGACAAAGAAGCATTATCCTGCACCTATCAAATGGCTTCAACTTTAGCAGAAGTTGCTATCAAAATGATAAAGAAGTCGTGTACCAAGTCTGGTTACGTCTGAAAGAGTGCTACTAAAATTCCAAAATCTATTTTCCCTAAATACTGAATGCTAGAAATATTGATTTTTGTTCAGATAAAATAAAAACAGATTTTATAGTCTCAGAAACCTAAAAATCAAAAAATATTTAACACTCATCAAGATAAGAATCTTATCCCCCCCCCCCCCCCCCCCTCCTTAAGCTTTGTTCAATCAGCACTTGGAATAAACCCAATTACGGCCAAATAGATTGATTGTGTAGTCTATGGCATCACTTATTTACAAAAAGTGAAGTTCTATAAAATTTCTTTCTTAAATTTTACTTGATGCTGAAAAAGAAAATCACAACTTAGCAGAAGCTTAAAACAGTAACTGGAAGGAACATATAATGTTGAGGATGGAAGGTCAAACATGGTGCATTTCACTAAAGGCTGTTCGTAAGGACTTTAAGATAATTAATTTATTCCTAAAATATAAAATTGACAATATGTCAACTTATACGTATTTGCATGTACCCGGAAAAAAGAAAAGAAAGAAAGAAAGAAAGGAGAAGAAGGAAAATGAAGGGGAAGATTTATGTATGAACAATAACACAATATATAAATTTATGTCACCAGTATGTCCTCACAAGAAAAAAACCTGATGAAAAGGTCTAATCCACATACCTCCTAATATTGTGATTCCTTGACCCTGGTTTTTTTGCCAACCAATACACCATATAATAGAATTGTCCTGTACATGGAGAAATAACAGTTACTTGACAGCCTATGTACAATATAATCATGCCATTGCTAAGAAGTAGCTAGTCTAACGAAGAATGTCAAGAAACTTACAACGGAACCCTGCTGCAGAAGATAGTCCTGAGGCTTTAATGACATGGATGCACCACCCGAAAAATTTAGTGTAACAGAAGGAAATGATTCATTAACACTGTCATTAAATCAGAGATGTATTAGGATGATAAAATATTCAACAACTAGTAGAACAATTAAAATATTCAAACTGCTGATTTCTTGTGCGGTAGAAGAAATAAAACCTGCTAGATGTAACAAAACATTCGTTTCCTTTTGCAGCAACGGATTGTACTGATGATGACAGGGAAGCAACTATCTGCAAAAAAAAAAAAAGGGGGTTAAGAGGCATAATTGGGAATAAAGGGGGAATAAAGGGGGAAAAAGATCGCAAGGCTGACCCACAACGTAAGTACATATCTTTCATATTCATTTTACAATGAATCTAAGCACAGAAAAAAATATTAAGCAGTAAACCCGGAAATTAACATGTCAAAGGAAACTCAGGGACTGAAGTAATAAACTGTAGAGCATTGATGAACTGGTTGAGATCATTCAATCTGTGCTGCTAGCTGTAGATGATAAGAAATTGTAAAAGGTCTACAAAAAGAAAGGCTTTATCCTTAAAAAACAAGGTTGAAATTGGACAGATAAGTTTCAAAGAAAATATCAAAGATAAATACTGGCCAAACAAAGCATAGGCAGGAGAAGATTCTAATGCTCAATCTTCAAAAAAGAGTTCAAAACATCGAAAAATTTGTTGGCATCATTGCATCAGAAACAATTAATGCTAAGGGTTGCCAATCTATCACAACTTAGAAACAATACTTTTCTAGTTTAATGAAATATGTTAAACTGAAATATGTTGCATCAGGAAACTCAGATATGTGGAAATGGAAATCCAACCGCACAAGAAACTGATAGTTCCTAAGAATTAGTACTGCAAAAGCTGAATTCACTCCCAATAATAGTAGTCAGCATTCCAAAACAAATAATAAAGCTAAAAAATTAGAAATTAAACTCACTGCATTGACAAAGGGATCATAAGCGTCTTCTGCAAGGTAAGCCAGTGTGGTGCCTGAATCAACAATGGTTCCTTGTGTACTTGATGTTGTAAACACAGAGGAATTAATAGATACAGTTTGGCCATTGACAGCAATGCTCTCAAGATTCAAGTTGTAATGAGGCCTGGAAAATGAAAAAGAGGGAAGGGAAAGCAGTTATCATCTGCATAGAGACAGACATGGTATAAAATTTGCCTGAAAAGTCATCCAAGAACATAGGTCAAAGGTTTGTCTCCAGTTATAGAAATTGAAAAATGGTCAAATGGATTCTAAAAGGAACTGCCTGAAAAATCATGCACCAGTACATGTGAATATGCACTTGTACAAAATAGAGGCATGTAGGCAAAAACTTGCATGTCCTTCACAAACCCAGGGTTAAAAAGCATCACGAAATTCTCATCATCAAAATGGTCGCGAGTCCTGATTTGTATTCCTCTCCCTTAGAAATAGGCAATCTCAACCAATTAAATTTTTGGTTTAAGAATGGTCACCTTTCTTAACCAGTCCAAGAAGGAAAGAATAAGACAGCAACTACGTTCAGACATATCATCTCAAAGGTTTTAGCAAAACTGTCTGGCTATAAGCAACCAATCAGTCAGCTCCAATGTCTACTTAATAATCAAAACTTAAAGCAGGTTAATGGCTAAAAATATGGCTCATGTTTTCCTCTTTAAAGGAATGAGAGCTCGCACCATAAATTATTACCAGGTAGTGCAAGACCTTCAATATCATAACTTTAATATTCTTTAAAATGTATGTAAAATCATCATTATATATAATAATATCCACATCTCAAATCCCATCGATTAAGGTTTTTTGGATCTATAACCTCTTAACAATGTCGGATTCTAACACTCATATAGTTGTAACTCTAGATCTATGAGTATGATGAAGAAAATTTGGAATTGTGCATAATGGCTGCAAGTCCATGTCAGGTTTAGCCTAGTACTCAGATTGAGAGAGATATTATCATAGATAAGAGAATAAGCTATATCAGGCAGAAAACTACTAGGTTATACCTGATAATATGCTGCTCATATGCCACTGAAACACTAAACTTTTATGTGATACAATACATGAATTTATTATTGTAGAAAGGTTCGGTGAACCAAGGTTCAGACCAGCAGAAAACATAAAGAGAACGATATTTATATATTGGTTAAAAGAGAGATGGTTTTGAATTTTTTGATATATTCTAGGAATAATTTGTCTATTAAATCACCCATGTTTTTCCTTTTTGCTTCCTTGCTTGATTTCAAGATGAGACAAAAGCAAGCAAAGAAAAAGGATGAGATAATAAGGCACTCTTGTATGTTGAACTAATTGTCCCATGTAATATCCTGAAAAAACCAATTTCTCCATTCCTAAAATTTTTCTCACATTGAATTCTTCAACTGCCATAAGCCAACTAGGCTTGCACCTCTCTCCTTTTGATATTATTATATATTTCTCTGATGCATGTTATTCTTTTTTTCCCTCTCTTCACCATTCAAATATCTTTATTAGCATTATTAGTTGGTGTTTCACTGCCTTTTAGGTTTGGGATAAAAGATGGGCCATTCCTTTCACTCCTTTCTCCATATACGACTGCCCAATCATCTCTAGCTCTCCTTCTCTCCGACAAATCTTTTTGTTTTTTTCCTTGAAAAGTGGTAAAAGTAGGATCTAGGTCCTCTTTTCCTTCATTAATTAATTATAAAATTGAGTTACAAAGCTACTATTTATACTGGTGAAGTCCACCCTTACACAATCGGATTCCTCTTTAAGGTAAAAGAGGATACAACTTTTTCGAAATAGACATGACTAATAGAAATAATTACAAAAAAGCTAAGATAACACATGAGATAGATCTGAACTTCAGCATCGATTTTATCTTCAACTGCTTCACCTAATTCTTTCCCTTTACTTTATGATAAGATGTCTCTAGTAACATCTATGTCACCATCCCTTGGGCAAAAGTTTGAAAACCAATTATACTAGAATACGTATTGCCCCATACTGCAATAGGTGGCATCAAGGTTTTCCGTACCAGGCATACCGTACCATACCGATACCAAAACCGTACGAGTCTTGTATCGTACCGATACTCGGTGTGCCTCGTCGTCTCATACCATACCGACACTATAATAGAATGATACCGGCACGGGATCCTGTACCGAGACATCGAACCTTAGGTGGCATGTCATACTATATTGACAAACTATGAGTTCATATGGGGGCATACCACAATACCTACCATACTGATGCAAGAACAAGATGTCCCTATACAGGGATATTTAAACCTTGACTTCGGATTTGGAAAAACACTCACCTAGGCACATGCTTTGCACATGCTCAGACATGCGAACACACACTACCTCTTGATTTTCTACCTCTCTTTCTTTGAAAGAAACAAGAAAGATAAGTGTGCCAAATGGTGGTATATTTAGCAATGTATGTAACTAACTAAGTCCAAATATATCAACTAAGTACAAGACCACATCAATCCACCAAATATCCTTCTTGCTATCATTTATTGTGGACTTTTGGCTAATTTTTTCTTTTGCTTTTTACTATGTTTTATGTTACACATTTTGTAGTTTATCTTAAGTAACTTCTTATGTTCTATTTTCTAAATTAATTTTTTTTATTTTTTTATTCAGTTTTGTAATGTTTTAGTTTATTAATTATACTTCCTTAGATGTGCATTGCATGTGCCCACTTGCATTTTTGTTTTTTTTTAAAAAAAAAGTTCTCCAATGATAATGAATAAAGCCTAAAAAAGGCAGGCCATGCCGCTGATAATTTTTTGGAGCAAAACAAACCTCAAAAAGTTAACAGGAACAACCGTGACAAAGAAAGTCTGTAGATAAGGCAATATAGATATGTGTATCCACAGATAAGCAATCATAACATTGAAAAGAATTACAAAGTCAATAGCATTAGCAATAAACATTTCAAAAAAGAGCACTTACTGTGATTGAACAAGTGGGGTATAGACAATACCCGGTTCTACAATCTCCCCAAGAACCAATATGCCTCCACCACTTTCTGATCCTTTCAGACAATGGGAAAAGACTTTGGGAGTCACACCTTGAGAGGACAGCTGCGAAATGACGGACATATCTTGTCGTCCAAACCCAAAAATCCCATCAACAGCCCTGTCCGACTTGGTCAGATCTCCAGACTCTGAGGTGCTACATCTGTTTTAGAGATAATTCAAAAGAAATAAGTAAATCCAAGCAAATTACATCCTTCATTATCTGCTCATTTGAAAGCTTAACAAGAAAGGAAAAAAGTAATGTTTATTTGATGCGCATGTCCGACCTATATGCCAGGTGCGCATTAATGCAGCATGTTGGCAAAACATTCAATGTAAGTATTTTTGACCAATCTTTCAGAGTCGATGATATGGAATATAACTTAGGTCATGGATAAACTATTCTATATCATCTAGTTCATGGAAATAATATATCCACTATCCAAAACATACAAATTTATAGTGGGGAAGATATTGAATTGGCTTCCTACTCTTAGGTCCTAACTCAGGGACTGGCATTGCTTGAGTTTGAACTCAGCAGTCACAGGACAATGATAGAACGAATTAAAAAAGAAATGGCAATTAGCTCTATTGATATTTCAGCAAATTGGCTTGTGAAAATCACCATTTTTGGGTTTCATACTTCTAGCTAGATGTTGATACATTTGTCTTTGTCCTCAACATTTGTCTCTGTCTGATTCATGACATATTGAAATAAACAATAAAAGGGAAGAATTAAAAGCAGTTTTTCCTCCGACGAATGCCCTGCAATCTAGGGTGCATAAAACAAATGTAGAAGGTAATTCTGTTTTTCAATTTCTGTGGATACCTATCCTGTCTGGGTTATATGACTTCCATAATCTGTATTTGTTAGAATAAGTAGTCAATTATCCATCATTTTCTGTCAACTATCAGATGAAACTAACATTTAAAAAAAAAAAATCCAATGTTGTTAAAGATCCATCATGAGCACTTTTACCCAAAAACAATGGTGGCCGAAGAGTTTGCAGTCTGGTCATTCCCATTTCTAGTGCCAAAGTGTAGCGTGTCGGATACATAGTATCCAGAAGTGCTGCTTCCATCACCATACTGAAAAGAGTAACTGCACAGTGAGTTCTGAGAACTGGAATTAGAGCAGACTGCCTCTCCACTTTGGATGGCAGAGGTGCACCTATCATCCGAGCAAGCGATTCGCGATGCAGTGGACGAATTATCAGGGTTGAAGAAATCCAGCTGGATCTGCGAAGGATGCAAATGGCAGCTTATAGAATTATGTATTCGCATGAAGCTCAAGGAAGTAGTATAAACATCTAAAAATCAACGCTTGCATGGAGTCCAGAACTTAAAAGCATTTATGATTTTCTGTAGATTGATGGTAATCGGATCAATACCCTCTCATTAGTTAGAGGAGAAGAAGAAGGAATGAATGCCTTACATTGAGTCCACTAGAAGTCGGGCATCCATTACAAGGACTGCAAGTCACCCATAAGACATCGCTGCCTGTATCAATCTGAACATAGAATTCTTTTGGAGGGTTCCCCAATGTCACAGGGGTATAGTAAAGCCTAGAAATTAAAACCCAAAATCAGGAGAATTCAACCCAGAAAAGATCAAAAGTCAAGACAAACGCATTACAAGAACCTGAAAAATCTAGTCTTTCTTGAAGACGAAGCAGAATTAGAACAAAAGAATCATTAAAGAAGCTAAAACGAGACACAACCAGCCCACGAAAACCGAGATTTAAATAAATAAGCAAACTTTACCAAAGAAAAAACCGGCTTTCCATTATACCATACCTTGGAATAGTTAAAGATGAATTGCCTTGAAACATACATGTCACAGAAAAAAAATCCAAAATTTCCAAAGACAAGAAACAAAGAGTTCGCAACCAGCCTAAAAGCATCATATTGAGAGAAAATAGAAAGGAAGGAAGAAGAAACGGGGAAGCCTATCCATCTTCTCATCAATTACAGTCCCCAAGAAACCGAAAGACGGAAAAGAGCGAACAAAAGAAAAGAGAAAAGAGACGAGGGATGCCAGAAAGATACCCAACGGTGAACGGATCCGCGGAGCCCTCGACGGTGAAATCCACGACACCGGATGAGGGGGCCGGCGACGGCGAGGAGGACCCCAGCAGCATCCGTCCATGACGGAACCGGTCCCGGGCCTTGAGGTGCTCCAACCCGACCCCCCGCACCGGCACGGCCCTCTCCAGCGTCAGCGTCGCCGGGAACCTCCCGCCGGCAGCCGCCGAGAATACGGCCAGGTGGGCTACAATCACAGCCATGGCCACCAACGGCACGATCACCGGCGCCGGATTCATCTCCCTCTCCTTCGACCCCAAGAGCGCGAGAAGAAAAATATACAAGAGCGATCTTTGAAACGAAAGAAAGCCAGCTCGAAAGAATTTATAAAGACGAGGGAAAGTCTCCTTCCTTCGCCTTCTCCTCTAAGAGAGAGAGGAGGGAGGGAAAAGGCCAAGGTATGAGTTAGAGAGAGAGAGCGTTCATAGAAGGGCAAACAAAGAGAAGGGATTACGTGTGAGAAGGCCCGCTTGTTGGTCGTTATACGTCTTCTTCTTCTTTGCATTGTCCAACGTGATGTTCTCAGCTAGCCTCGACGGAACCAGGCTTGGCTGTTTGCCCCAAGATACGCTCATATCGCTGTCTGATGACGTGGCCGCTTCTGATTGGCTCGTTGGGTAGAGAACCTAGATCGTTTGGGTGGGTCCCGTCTTATGTCTTGTATTTGGCTTGTAACGTCGTCGAATGGAAGATGTAGTACTAATTTAATGTTTAATGATGGAAGAATTTCGTGGCAAGTTACCGAGTCTTCTATGGTTTTTTTTTAATGGATGCCGAGTCTTTTATGTTGTGCTGATGGTGGACCAACGGCTCCGGGGGGCTGCTTCCGCCTACTGCTTTTCCCGCTTTATTCATCGTTTGGGTTGACTGCTATATCGGCATTTGGAGGAATATGGATTTCACATGATCTCGGTTAAAATATTAAATTTTACATTAATATCCTTTCAAAATTGATATTTACATGCATATCCTCATAAAACACTTGATTTGTTATTTTACTTTTTTTATTTTTATTTTTGTATATATACCCATGCCATCTAACGCCTTTAAAAAATTAACGATTATAAATTAAAATGACTCAAATATATTCTTAGTGGGTAGATGTGCAAAAAGAAACATTTATAAGATGATCGCGATGGAGGGCAAAAATATAATTTTAAAATTTTATTTTATTTTTAATTAAAATAAATATAATTTTTATTAACGGTGTTAGAAGATCCATTATATTAATGGCATTTGTGCCAAAATAGTATTTTATGAGGGTACAGAAATAAATATAAATTTTAAGAATGTATTCATGCAAATTTGAATTTTTAGTCATGCAAAAAAAAAAATCAAAAATTTAGATCTGTTGTAGTCAGCATGCCAGATTACGTTTATTCTCTGCTATTGACACCATGGTCAAGGAATAACAATGGCTTGGGTACTCCAATTAGAAGAAATAAGAATTAGCTTTTTTGCCCTAGCATTTCATCAGTACCAATCTTTTCAGCTCATTAGCCTAAGGCCTTGAATCTATATTAGGTGCTGATGGGCACGAACCCAATTCTAGAATCTTGTTAATTTCCATGAATCAATCCTTGCAAAAGACTGAGCAAACTCTTAAAATAACTGTAAATGGATATAGGATATTAAAAGGAGAGCATCTAGCAAATACACAACCCCTTAAAAATAGATGACTGTTTCTTTCTAACAATTCAACGGTTTAAGAGTCTTCTTTTTTTGCTGTAGCCGTCGCCATTCGTGATAATAGGGTGGGGTTGGCGAACTCTTGATCGGATATGGCTAAGCATGCATCATGCAACTTGTTTACATGCTTTTGTAGCAAGTTCTTTATATGAAAATTAATAAAGGAAGTGTAGGTTGCACCTTTGCACCTATTTTATATCATAGAATGGCTATGGCAGGTAGAGCCATGACTTCATATGTCATAAACAATACGTATGACATACGATACTTGATATAAAATAGGTCTTGATCTTGTTTGAAAGAATCGGTCTTATATGCAATTTAAATTAGACAAAACAATCCAGTCCAACCTATCTTGCCCGGCATTAGGTATGGGTCATAAAAGTCAGCTAGCCAACCATCATCAAGAAGGTTCCAAATCTAGAAGAAATAAAATAACATTATCTATTTCAAGACAACAAATTCAAGGTAAACTAAAGAAAATTTGACACACCTAATTGATGATGTAATAATGCCTATAATACAACAAAATAAATGTTGCAATGAATAGTCTGGAAGAGGCCAACAGGGCTGCCGACTGGGTAGCTGCTTATGGGACTAACCATTCAAGAAGTACTCTGTGGTCAAGAGAGGAGGAGTTGCCTCGAGCACTTCGTGAGCTTGTATTTTCTGATTTTATTGGGTGTGTTCGTACACGCATTGTATGATTAACCCGTTAAAGTAAAAAAAAAAAAAAAAAGAATAGAGGGAACACGTCCAAGTTATGTTCAATCCATGAACTTGCAAGTAGGCCTCACCGTTCGATTTCTAACATCGCATTACTTGTTCTTGATCTCCAAGTTTGCTATGTTAGACCATCCACCATCCATTAAAGTGGGTTCAGTCAATCAATAGCTGGTGGTTCGACAGGATAAAATAGGAATTGGTGTGACTTCACCACTTGTGTAGGCCTAGATTCATGCAGAAGGAATCTTATGTGGGTGATGCATTAATGCATGAGCTTGCAAACCTGGACTCCACATTCCATTTCTAGCATCACTTTATTTTGTCCTGAGAAAGCATTTCCTGTGGGCTCTCCTTCGTGATCCCATCAATGGAATGCCCGCCCTCTCTAGTTTGAATAGAAATACCATAAACATGCATGCATATAAACAAAGAACAAAGGAGAGGAGAAAGGAAACAACATCCCTAAGTTCTCACTTCCTCCCATTTTTCTTATTAAATTTCATCTTTTGCAGAAATAGCACCACTGTATAATAATTAGCATTGTCTCTCTTTTTCTCGTTTGTGATTTCTCTTTAGGCAGGCAAGTATTTGGACCGTTAGGTTCCTGAAAAGAAATTAGTTATGCTAGTTTTGTTTTTAGATCTCCATTTTGAGCAGTACAAGCCAAGGAAACCAAGCCAATGGATTAGATTCACTAGATTTTTGTTTACAGCTTCTATTGCTAGAAAATGAGTGATTAGAAGGCAAACCATGCATGTATACCAAAAGGAAACGAAAATGGTGAAATGCCCATGGGCATGATCTATTGATATCTTACTCTAGCAAGATATGTTATACGGGAAAAAATAATCAACATCTTAATAGAGCTGCAGAGTCTATGATGTAACCAAATTTGTCTTAATGTTTTCTTCATTGTCCCAAGTACGATAAACCCCATACTAGGTGGTGCGGTGAGGCATGACAGACCTTGTCCAAAAAGCTAGCCAACTTGGCACTCCTTAATACTACTTGATAGCCTGTATCACCCATTAGGTCATAGATTGAGGTAGCTCCACACAATACAGCAACGAAGGGAGACCATATTGTGTCCATACTATGGTTGTTTGGTTCAGGAGTCTAAATTACAGGCACAAACATGTTAAAGAAAATTGTAATTTAGTTTTGTCAAAATAGGAACCATTCAGTACAAATGCGATGAGACATGCCATAAACTTTGACGTCCATTGATGTCAGAATTCCAACTCTCTTTTTTTTTTCTTTTTTTTTTTTTTGTACAACGGCAGCTCACACCCATCGAGCATGGATATAGCCAGCAAAATTTAGAAGAAAAAAAAAAGATAACACAGAGAGTGAGGTACCGATACGTGGTCAGCCCTGGTAAAGCCTCCAGCATGGTGAGCTGTGAATGATGCCACCTAGTCAGCCATATGGTTCACCTCCCTGTAGATATATGTGGCCTACAAAAGTCCACACTTAGCTAAGAGCCTACAAATATCGCTAGCATGGGTCTAGAACCAGCGTCGAATCCTCGACCCTAGACTCACTCGATCACCGTGTCCGAGTCACCCTCAAGAAAAATATTGTCCGCACCCAACACCCGCCTCGCATAAGTGACGTCCTCTCATGTAGCCCTGAGCTCAGCACCAACTACAGATGTGCTGAAAATATCAGAATTCTAACTCTAAGGGCCCACCAGAAGTCCGAATAAATTTATTTTTAGTTTATTACAGTTAGAGCCATGCATGACCATAATGGCGGTGGACTTCATAGATAAGACCTACGGCTATAATGCATTTTGTTTTCTTATCAACAAAACGGTTCCAATAGAATTTGTTCAAAAAGAATTCGTTGGCTGGAGACGGGCTGATGCACGAAAGCTAAGTACCAACACCATCGAGGTAGTAATACGGTTGGAACGGGGTTAGGATTCCACCGGAGTAGCCCAGATTCGAAACGCGCGGACGTCGATTAAATGTGAAGACCGGATGCCCCCCATCTGGTTTGTCTAGTGGAATCGTCATCTGTTCCATCGGTACTTAGGTGGTGCTGGTGTGACATACTCACACATGAAGGGGTTGCCACATTGGTGGAGCTCCCCGTGAGTAGGGAGGGTATGAGTAAAACTTATTTACCTATAGTAAATATTCTCCAGCAAAAAGGAGGCCTAATGGGGGCTACCCATATCGAATATTATCCTTCTCTCCCTCTTCTTTTCTTTTTGCCTAAGCAAAAACAAAAAAGCTGAGTACCAACTGCCCTCCGAGCTTGACTTCTCAAATAATAACAGTAATCCACGCGTCCACGCGTCTAGTTTTTCCTCTTATTCGATGGTAACGTTCAATGCGTCAGAAATCGAAAAGACTTAGCCGGTGAGTTTGACCTCTGCGATTCTTGTGCTCATTTCATGCCGACGTCTGTTTCCATTGTCTTCTTATGAGAAATATGGTGAAGTTGCTGTCAGAAGGAACCTTCGAACTCTCGCATGGAGAAAGGAATTCACACCAAGTTGGGGTTTCTTCAATTCATGATTGGAGAGGTCAAACATTTCCCATCTCCCGCTACAAGCCACCAGAGTGGGATGTATGTTCCATGGACATGGATGGCTGGTGATGGACTCTGAGCCTCTCCGACTCAATTCTGAGCTAACGAGAATCTAGATTCATTGCAGCCAGCTGAGGTAAGAGTGGTTTGTCTGTTTCTTTTGTCACATATCTCGTTTGTCATTTGTTTATCCAGTGCTATGTTGCCTTTCTAGCCAATTTGGCCAACATTGAAGCATCTGGTCGACTTGGTCGATCCTGTTCCTTTCATTAACCCAGTGTTCTGGGTCATTCCCTATCTTATCGTTGCAGCACTTCATTCGACACACATACAGGCTTCCAACCATCTTGGTTCTCTAGTGAAACAAACGAAGGAACGAACGTACAGAAGAAAGAAAGAAAGAAAGAAAAAAAAAACAAATAGACAGATGACAAGGCTGTAAAGGATCATTTAGTAATTTGAAAACCATCTCTCAACGATTAAATCAGAATTACAAGCTTCTCGTTGATTTTTCGCCAATGTGAAAAGACTAAAATATAACTAATAATGCATTTGGAAATTCTCTTGCAAAGGCTGCAGGGTGCTAGAAACATTTCCTTTTTTATTTAGAATGGAGGAATCATATAATAAATTCACCTCAGAGATATCAGACAATGAGCTTTCGAGTTCAAATAGATGAGCATAATTTGAACAAGTCACTAAAGCAAACAGAATTCTTGTAGCACACCAAGCAATGTTGCGATGTCCGTTTGGTGCGTTAAGACAATGATGTTGCCTTTAGAAGAACTTAAGGGTGACTGCAAGCTGATACTGCAAAGACAACTCCTCACCATGGGCCTTGATCATCCGAAAACTGAGGATCCCCGATCAAGGCTTCCATCAATGGCCTTGCAGGTTGATTTCTTCCAAGAGGGAAGTTCCAGAATGAATCCGAGTTTTCGTAAATTATATAAAACAGTACTGCTGAGGCCAAGAAAAGACACAGGAGTAGCAAGTAGATCTGCCACTCTGCAAGAAAATAGGAAAGAAACCAAATGGTCAGTCACTTTGAAAGGGTAGGTTATTAGGACATACAGGAAAAATATACACCTTTCCAATCTGCAGGTACATTCAGTTTCGTAACTGCAGCTCCCCATTGATTTGAAGTCGAAATCACAACTCTGGATTGTTTGTGAACAGGAATGTAAATGGTATCAAAACCAATTTGAAGGCAAAAAACAAAAACAATGGCAGAATGTTCCTAGAAAACATACTTTGTAGTATTGCTATGTTTCATGTTATAATTAATGATTAACCTTAATTTCTTTTCAACGAGAACAAATTCTTATTCATAGCAAGTCAGTATGTCTACATGCAGAGGTGAGGAAGGGTGAGGAGAAAGTGGAAACGAATCAACAGGAGAATGAAACATGGGACTCCTACTCTCAGAAGCTCATGTCCACCACCTGCCCCTAGTATCATCTACACGTAGGCTTTGTCCAATCCCCTTCCAAATCACTCGATAGACAGCAGTTTAAGGCACCAATTTTCATGCTGCTCATGTCATTACATTCTCAATCAAGCTACAAAATGCCACATAATTTTCTGAGATTGAAAAAAAAATTCACCATCAGGGTCTCAATCTATACAAAGTGGTAAGACCGGACAAGAAACCAGTTATCCCTAGGTTCTAAAATATTTGAACATGAAAACATTTTCTGGTCTCCTGTCAATATCTAAGCTTCATAACCTCCTTAAAACATTAAGAAATTCTTCAGAGATAGAATTCCAAAGGCATTGTTACTTAATGCAAGGACTAAAAACATCAAATTCTTCCAGGCAGAGGGGTTGGTTACAGAGCAACAGTAATATAGAACTATCATGAAGGGAAAAAATATTGTGCAAGATGGCCTCACAGAAAAACATTGCCGAAAGTGGAAAGAAAGAAACTGATGCATCCTTTAGCTCATTATTCGTGTAAGAGTGCCTAATTCATACGTGAGGCAGATGATTTTTGGAATTTTTTGGCAAAACTCCACGCAATTGTTCCAGTCCGATTGTACAATGACCTAACATATTCTAGGTAGCGTATATGATCATGATATTTGCACTTTTGTGAGAACTGTAAAAACAGAAAATGTCTTACTTTGCAGCATCACATGTTTCAGACAATGATCTTTTGAAAACAAACAGATCCTTCATATAACAATAACGAATTATTTGAAAATTAAAGCAATTGAACATTTTATGGTGCATCTCATTTAACTTAGATCATTAAAGTAAACACAAGTCATTTAAAATATAAAAATATTTCCACTGACTATTAATGGACTGAGATTATATTTATATTAAGTAGCTTAGGAGAATTTGCATTTTGTTGTCATGTACAAGAATTGAGTATAAAACTATTAGAAAATATGTCTTAGTCATATTTTCCAATGTTATTATCTTGGATATATTACTTCTTGAGATTTATAAAATTACATTTCAAGACATTGGTGCTTAAGCAATTGGGAGCATTCTGCTGTTGATGCAGAAACAATAAAGGGAGGGATCTTAAGGCAGCTGAATACCTCACATGGCCACTACTTAGGAGTTCTGACCCTTCATGCTCTCCTAAATGACCATCTATGACTACACTATATATTAGTACTGTTTCAAATAGGCTGTTTTTGAAATCAGAATAATGGCTTGTACCGAACTGTTTAAGGTGATTGCATGGTAAAGGCTATGCTTATCATTTGGTTGTACACAGCAAAGGCTGCTACATGAGGACTGGGGCAGTGTTAGTTTCCAAGCAGGAGAACTAAACAGAAAAGGGAAGGATTGTACCGAATAGCCTAAATATATTTTATGCACGGCATATCTAAAAATCAATTGGCTTTACAGTATTCAAACCAACTATCCATATTATAGTTCAAAAAAAAATACATATGTGCTAAACATACATCACTCAGTTGATAGAAGCTTTGAGGTATTACTTATTTTGGGGACTTCCACTAATGCTGAGTTCATGGTCATACCAAAAATCAAGCACAGTTTATTTTTATCCTTGAATTTAAATAATTGACATCATTTTCAACTTTCAGTCCACAACCAAGTGGCTCTTCTATATATATCTTAAATGAAAAGAGTATGTTTGGTACTGCCTATATTGTTACTTCATGACTATCTACACTTATATTTTCAAATGTAATTGTTCTTACAATTCCAAAAATACTTGAAAATAGAGAACAATGTTTAACAGAGGAAAGGAGCATGTTCATATTCGTGATTATTACCTTTCTGTAGGGCAAAACTCAATGGAGGAAATGCATGTGCCCAGATGAAGCTTCTTGCTCCAGTGACATATCACCATCTTTTTTACTTCAACTATGCAAATATCGCCATCTTGGCTACCTCTGAAATCAAGATACGACACCGTTACTCATAGCAATGACGCTTCTAAAGGCCTTGTCTTAGAAAGCCAGAATGAAGATAAAGGTCTATTAAATTTCAAATGGCTTCCAGAACTAGAAAATTTAGCATATTGTGGCCAAAAAAGAATCGTGTTCTGGCATCACATCGAAGGAACGTTGGGAGAAACCAATTTTGCAAGTGGGCTCAATAGATTGAGTTGGCATCATGGAGATGTATTACTGAAAGAACTCTCAACTCTGTATGCCTGTGTCACACAAACAAAAATGATAAAGAAAAACCTACAATGCATGCATGCAATACCTGGTTCATCATGGACCTAATCTGTTATTAGTTCATATTGATAGAAATACAAATGATTATAACTTACAAGAAATAGAAAATGGATCAAATGAGGTTGTCAATGTGGCCATAAGGCATTTAGACACCTCAACCTCTAACATATTCAATATTACTGTACAAACTAGTTAAACGTCTAAACAGAAAGCAACTTGGAATAGAAACAAAAGATTCTCATATTACAAGAAAATGCTAACTTGAGACATATGTAAATAACTTCTAGAGAAATATAAACCTTACATGCCTCCTTAAACCTAGAGCAATGCATCAAATGAAAGCAAGGATATGAGCATTATAAACTTCCTTCAGTGGCATTTATCATGTGCCACTAAGAAAAGGAGAAATGCCCAATAAAATGAACCATTTGACGATGTTATCCATTGGCAAAAACTATAATTTGTAGCATAGCCTGTCTAAAGTAAGTTTGTTTGGCAGTCTTTAAACTCTAAATATATTTATGTTTTCCTTCAGTATCACAAATTTAAGGAAGACCTGTTTTGAAAAACATAGATATATTGAATGATTTTAAATTTTATTTTATTTTTAAGATTTCTCTTTTTTTGTTTTGGGGGGGGGGGGGGGGGGTTTGCATAGGGGGTTGCAGGGAAGGTGGTGGATGATGTTGAGGAATTTCTCTGACATGCTTCAGCTTGATGCACAGCTCTAAGACTTGCAAACAAATTTTATAAATAATAGAACCAAGACTATATATGACTTGAATCATTGAGCATTAAGGAGGGTGCTGCCACAAGAGATAGGTGCAATAAGTTTGTTCTCATGAAAGCGTAGTAAAAAGGAAAAGAGGCCAGAAATGAGAAATCAAAGTAACTGTAGGAGCTAAGACCAAAAAACAATAAAGCAACGGTTGTGATGGGGCATGCATAATGAAGATCTGAGGAGCATTTATGTATAGTCAAGAAAAATTGAGAAGCAAAGATAAACTAGAATGAAATGATGTGACACTACCAAAAAACTTCAACATAACACATTGCAGTTAATATTAATTATTGTTGAGAAAAATTCATGAAACCAGATAAATTGTTGAGGCAAAAAATGCTTTTGAGTTTTGATATTTGTTAGGCAAGGTGAGTAGTTTACAAACTCAATAAACAAAGACATGTGCGCTGAAACCAAATAAACAAAGATATATGCACTTGCAATCATAAATAAGATGACAGGGCAATAATTTTATATACTTACAGTGCAAGGTACTTTCCATCCAAGCTAACTGAAAGTACAGAGATGGGTTTTCTTAGTAGTCTTTTGTGTCCAATTCTAGTCCATGTGCTGATATCCCAGACAGCAGTCACCACATTACCACCTGTTTTGAATAAAATGTAGGTGGCAATTAAGAGAAAACTAATATATTGTGTCTCAGGTTCATAATCAAGCTTACCTTTTTGAACAGTGCAAAACAGAAAAGGCTTCATCCCATCCCTGGAAAATCGACAGCATTCAATCTTCTCATCCTGCAAATGGAACATATATATAATACAACATAGAATACCACAAGAAAATTGGCATTTCCCAAACCAAGAAACCCATAATGTTGAATTTAAAATTAAGAAAAAAAGAAAAGCTATACCGGGGTACGAGTCAAACAGACCAATGGAACACCATCACTTATCTTCCACACTCTTGCAGAACCATCAATAGACGTTGACACTAAAAACTCCGAATCTAAGCTGAAGCAGAAACGTGAAAGGAAAATTGTTACGTAAGCATGTAAATCTATGAGAAGAAATGCAAAATCATTCTTCATATATAAAATTCTGAGGTTGTTATTTGTGTATGGTATCTCTATCAAACTCTTGACTATTAGTATTCTATATGGTTGACACTTGGCAATAATATAGATGTACATGTTTGCACAATAGTCACGAGATATTTATATTATCTGAAATTTACAAATTTTTGGTACTCCTAACTATCTACATTTAAAGTACTTCTGTGGCAATAATATTACGCTCCATTTATCAAGTTGTCACAAACTTACCAAATAATCTTCAGTTGTTAAAGGGTATAGTTTGAAAGGGATACCAGTTACTAAGCAAGTTCGTTCAGACATCAAATCATTTTTCATAGCCTACATAGGTCCTACATCATATTGAAAGATGGAAATTAGACTCATAATAATTATAGCTTGGAAGCATTCTCAGCAACATTGGTAGGCCTGAAATACTTTGCAGCCAGTCTACTCAAAAGTATGCCTCATCAAGACAAACTTTCTCGGAATTAGACTGACAGATGTTTCTTTTAGTTTGTTCCCTAGCAATTTCTCTTTATAGATAATGTTTAAAATCTAAAGGCTCCAACCAGTCTTGTAAAGGTTTGGATATATTTTAACTAAATACAGATCTGAAGTGCCTGTTTGACTATTAAGATGGGTGGACTCATGGACCAGATCAACAAATGTGCAAAGAAATGAAGTAACTAATTATGCCCACATAGAAGTTCGACATATGGTCTTTTATAAATGCATAGCAGGAATTCGTCAATAAATTTAACTCTGTAATAAGCAAGGAGCATATCGACCAACAATAGAGAATCAGAGAGAGAGAGAGAGAGAGAGAGAGAGAGAGAGAGAGAGAGAGAGAGACCACAGCATGTCATGCCAACCTGATATCCATATCTCGGAATGATTTATGAGCCCTTGGTTCATCCAAGAGAACTTGCAGACTTGGCCATTGAAATATCCTGAGATGTCCATCCTATGAACAGCAAAAAATCATGTCAAAGATCAGAAATTCTATAGCTGTTTCTAGCTGGGAAAAGCAGTGCATGCATTGTAGTTCTCTGTTTAGAGAGAGAGAGAGAGAGAAGATAGATGTTTATTGGGGAAAACATGAGATTGCAATGCTAAGAAAGACATGTAGTTTGATATTCTCAAATTTATCAAAGTAAGCAGAAAAGGTTGTTACAACTTGATTTGTGCTCATGATATATAAAACAACGCATATCACTTGAGATAATACAGCTATCATGCAAAGCACAAAGAATATAACAAACAGGTAATGGAAAATTTGATAGTAGTTATACAGTAAGCTGAGTAAATGTCTTTAATGGTCCAGCAATCCAGGTGTAAAATATGGAGTGAAAGATAGACATACCATCCCACCAGTAGCAAATTTCGAACCATCCGTGCTAAAAGCCAGACACTTCTGAGGACCAACAGACTGAATAGGCGGAAGATCTTTTGCCAAAAGCCTTATGTCTATATCTTGACTATTCAACTCAAACAATCTGTATACCAAAAGATGATTTGTCCTTTAAGGTCCTTTTACAGTTCACTAAAAGCTAATCATATCTAAAGAACCAAAAGCAAGATACAGAATTTCATAACAAAATATAGAAACTGTTGTGATATCAATTTGAGGTCTTCGCTGATTATTCAATTGAAACACAAATGAGATCTCTACAGCAAAAGTATCAAAATTAATTTAGTCTTGAACTCTTTGAGATTAATGGGGCAAAAACAACAAAAATAGAGCAACTATAGCGAGAAATAAAATGGGGTAAAAAACAATTCGAACAAAATTATTAAGGGTTACTTGTCCAAAGGTAAACAGGTGGCACATATGCCTACTAACCCGTAGTTGCTAAAGTTCAGAACTGGGCACATCAAATGTTATTTTTGGATCCCTTCTCATCAATACCTTTCCTCACCCCCACCCCTCATGCACCTAGTATACCATATGATCTGGACTTGTAAAACTAAATGAACATGTTTTAATGAAATTTTCAACTATGATTTCAAAGCAGATGCAACAACCAGATGATTGGGAACCCATAATTTGTTGAACAACGTACTCATGTCGCAGCATCCAACAAGTGTCAGAAAGTCTGTAGTTTTTGATGTAGTGAGAAATCTCCAAAAATGAAGAAAAAAGGTAAGCCTGACACTTACTCAGGATACAGTTACAGCAATATCGATGGAACTGGAGAGCTGATAGCAAAACTAAATACACACACAAAATCATCTAATTCACCTTATACCGGTACTATATTTTTGGACAAAGCAATCTAAGGAAAAAAAATCCAAAAGGGATGATAAAAATTGGGATTGGGTTGACCCTTTTGTTCTTTCTCATGCAAACAAAAATGTCAGAAAGACTGGGTAGGCAACCTAGCAAACCTTGATTCATGAAAAGGCCAAAGAAGAGGCTCAACAGAGACGTTTTAATGCATGATTGAAGTTTGATCCACAGGTATCCTATAAAAAACCCAGGAAGTTTTAAAAATAAAGAAGTTTTGAACATTGTAGGCCTCATGTTGTTCCTTATTCATCATTTTATCTTCCTTCACTGCAAGCATTAGGCTATATATTTCTTCATCCTTTTACTCTTCCATCCTGTTGCCTTCTGCCACAAGATTTGGGCAGCATATCATGATAATACAAACAGCAACCTTCCAACCATGGACGTATGGTTCATGAGTGTGATCAATTAGAAAAATCCATGTGATTACTTTTTTCTTGGGCGCACTTAAGGGAGACAACATATGCAGCCATCTGGATGATCTGATACATAGCATCTTTCTAATCTATGCTCAAAAATGCAACCTTTGATCTCTCTTCTTTTCTGCCCATTCCTCTGTTATAATTTTAAGTAGAATGTGATTGATCATAGAATTAAAACATCTGCCCCAAAATCTCTTGTCAACACATGAAATATTGGTGTATTCTAGACTTCCAGGAACCCTTGCACGAGTTGCTTAGTCATATCCTTTTTTCTTGATTGGATTAGTGAATCAATTGAGTTGTACACCCAGTTTATGGATATAGAGCTTTCATATGTCCACCTATAGTTCAACAAGAATATCAATGGATTTGCAATTACAGCTCTTGAGACATCTATATCTCATGTTCAACTTAATTGAGTTTCAACATCTTCATCATGACCACCTCCATTTCTTTAAATAGCCAGGACTGAAATGATCCTAATAAAACTTGTAGGGACTTTGAAGTCCCATTATGCATCTATATAAAAGATTGTCCTAAAGCTCTTCATGCCCACTTTTCCTCGCAGTCTTCCTCTTCTATATGATCCAAATAAAAGATTGTCTCGATGTTTTTAATAATATTTTGGATGGTCCAACATCCCTTTTCATTAAATAATAATAAAAACTCAACAGTGCATTTTAACTATTAAGGCTAGGGTTTTGAATATCTTCATCATAGCAACATCAATGTCTTAAGATTGCTTTGGCTGAGTTATGCCAATGAAAACTGCACATAAATTCCAAAGGCCCATCATGCGCCTGATTAAAGTCCAGATGGTGCTTCTAGCTTAGCTTTTGCTTCTCAAGCCATACTAATTGCAAATGCTTAGTAAAACCTATCATGTGTCAGGGAGAAAACATGATCTCAGGTTGAATCCACAAGTGTTGGCTCTAAAGTCCCCCAAAAAAAGAGTACTGAAGCAAGTGAGCCCTCACTGCAAAGTAACTTTCGCAAATGAAACAAGATCTTGAAAGCCTTATGCCTCCTGTTTTCTACTTTGTAATATGTTAAATACCAGGGATAATCATCCGATGACTTCATAAGATTTGACATGTACAAGATGCACTCTTGTTGTGCCCTTCCTTTGAAATCAAAATATCAGTTGGTCTTCTGTCATGAACCATATCAGAATTCTGCAGCCAACTCAGAATTCTGCACGTCGAAGGGTCTTTCCATCTGTCTTAAGAAATAAAAAAAGAAGAAAAAAAAAAGTTTATCGGCTACGAGTGACTTATATCCAATCTAACTACTCCCATCCAAGAGTTCTTGGTTCCAGTCTAAATGGGACAAATTTGAGACTTCCATTAGCTCGATATCAACATACAAGTTAATGCAAGTGGAAAATCCCACTAAATCCTACAACAGCCCAAAACTGAAAATAGAAATCTCAGACTCTTCAGAATGCATATCCATCTTTTTTTAGCATATCAACAAATGGAAATTCATTAAACACACGATAAAAAGATCCCCTTATCAAAGACAATATAACTGTTCCATCCAACATAATTAAAGGCATTTCCAGAAATGTGTCCATACGAATAGAACTATCAACGAGTTACAATCTTCCCTTAGTAAAACATAAAGTACACTCACTTGCATCCCTTGGCCGTAGAGCAGACGATTTCATCTCCACTGGGGTGCACCGCGAAGCCCAGGGGATCCCCTCCCTCTTCCCTAATCGCAAACTTAACCTACAAACCAAAGCAAGAAGTTAATATAAGCAAAACGAGAGTCCAATAAGGGGAGAAAAAGGAGCGAGGAGAGAGAATTGACCAAAGGAGCAGGGGAGAGGGAAGAAGTCTTGGCATCAAAGGAGAAAATCTCGAGCAGCGGAGGGACTGCGCCGCTCCCCGCCCTGCCCATGATCACCAGGGGCCGGTTCTCCGGCCGCCGGATCCACGCCGCGCACGTCACCGGCCCTTCTTGCCCCGCCGCGAGCTCCTCCCTCTCCATGGTTCCTCTCTCTCTCTCTCTCTCTCTCTCTCTCTCTCTCTCTCTCTCTCTCTCTCTCTCTATCTGCCTTAATTGCTCCGCCCTTCGCCCCTCCTTCGCTTCTCCTCAACCGGTCTCACGCTGTTCCTTCCTTCCCTCCTCCCTCGCGTGTTTGATTTTATCATGGGCGTGGAAGAGATTTTTTTAGAATGGGAGAAGAAACCAACGGGGAGGGGGGCGATAGCGATGAAACCCAGGGCTCTGTGAGCTAGGATTGAGGGATATTCGGTGATGATGCCGCGTCATACCACGGTGCGGGGGGTTGTGCCGATTTAGCTCTTTTTGACTTTTGGTGCGTCAGCATCCGTGGGATTTGAGTTGTATTAGTGCGTGTTGAATTTAGTTAGTCCGTAATCTCAAGATAAAAAATTTTAGGATGCATTTGGTTTATGATCGGAATCTATTGAGATTTGAGTTGTATCAAAATTAAAATAAAAATAAAAAAAAATCGTATCAATCAGAATCAAAATTGAAATAGAAATAAAATATAAATATTAAGAGAGAATAAAAATTAAAGTTTGAAGGACCGAAATATTTTTTATTTTTTAAAAATTAGAATGAAAATAAAATTTTTTCCAACTAAGCTTTTTTAAATCAAACAAACCCTCGGTTTCTATTGCAATGATAGAATATTAAATAATATATGCTCTAAGAGGTAAATTGAACACGGGCAAGTTGAGTTTTGCATCACATTGTAAGTGAGATACACTGTCTCATCGACAAAATTTCAAAGGCGGGTGATTGCATTATTTTTTAATAGAACATCTTTGGATTTGATTTTGATTCTTTATTTGTTTAATGCCGAGCCCGATGCCATCCACCCACCATCTTTTTGCTTTTTTTTACCTAAAAATGGAAGCATCATATATAACTCGTCATCTCTTTGGCTATATCCATAGACATTATGTATGATACATCTATCAGCTTTGTGGTAGAAAACTAACTACTAAACCCCGTGAGTGGAATAATCTCTCGCTCTCCTTTGTTTCTATTCATCAATTTCTCTGACAGCTGGCTGGATGCTGCCATTGCTCATCAAAACCCCTGCTGCTTCTCTCCTTTATCGACTTATAGATTATTCCAAGGTTAAAGAGACTATTCCAGGGCTAAAGCCTCTGCTGCTTCTCTCCTTTATCAACTTAAAGACTATTCCAGGGTTAAAGAGACTATTCGAGGGGGGGAAAACACGGTATTCCATCGAAGCGAAGTTTAGATTTAGGGCCCGAGGGCCCCTGCTGGCGTTGGGAGCAGGCCCCCATCATCGTTGTTGCATTTATTGTTGAAGCTCAAAATTGAATTTTTTTTTTAATTTTTATCGACTAATCTCCAATTGTTTTAAGTGTTTTCAAATACTTATTTGAGATGCCTCTTTTAGAATAGTTATGACTTTTTAGAAGAGAATATTAGCTTCCGAAAAGATACCGTATTTTTTGAAACATTACCCCATCTTTCGAAAAAATTTTCCACAAAGTTCTTTTATTTTTCTAATTTTTACTTTCCACTTTCTATCTTCTTTTATTTTCTGAGCATTTGAAAGAATCGGTTGGATAAAGCCTTCCGGCAATCGTTCTTGCAAACCTGCACTTAGAGAGCGAATCACGTTCTTAGGACAGTATATATCGCACGCCTCAGCAAATTTTTTTCCATCTTCTAGATTTCTTTTAGTGAATTATTCTTTTATAATACTACTATAAAATAACGATATAGTAATTTTTAGATAAAATATTTCCAACTTTTATCACCGGTTCATCTGAACGGACTTTAAGAATATACTCTTCTATATATTTATCCTTTGTTTCATTTTAGTTGCCCAATAATATATTGTTTCCTGCAATTATTTTAAACCCAGTGTGGCCTAGGTACTTGCATGCACATTTGCTCTCTATGGGAGGTTCAGACTGGCTATTATATTGCAATTTCTGGTGGAGAACCTGTAGAACTCCTGCCTAGATACAGATATAATTCCTCGTCAGCTAGAGCTTCTGGAGAGCTACCAGCCAGCTGCAGAGAAAACAGGTACCGATTTGAACTCCAGGTTGCAGATTCTTCACATGATTCTCAACAAAAGAAAAAATTATCTAAGTACACCCTCTGCCTGAGTGACTCAGAATTCCCCCTGTGATGTACATTAAGCTTTATTATTTTTAGCTGCACCATATCATGCAATGTAAATTATGATGCTCATTCTCTAATCTTCGATGTACTTTTTTTTTTAAAATAAATATGAGGTAGTGTTGTCCCTGAGCTAGTTGGGACCGATTTGTTTTTTTATGTACAGAGTATTTATTTTTATATCTATACCTACGTATAACCTTTCAATTTGTCCATCAAATTTTTATTTTTTATAAAGTTCTCATTGCTGACCTAACTACTCTGAATAATTTTACGAGCTTCAAAGGCAATGGATAAGTTTTGCTATGTTTGGTATCATTATCACTTTTTTTTAAAAAATAAAAATATTTTTTTATATTTTAACAATCAAAAATATGTCTGGTTTGAGTTTTTTTTATAATGAGGACCGGTGATGTAGCTAGAGATGAGGAGAAGTGTCAAGAATGGGGCTAAAGATGTGGTCGGAAATGATGAAGAGCTCAATATTAGATGGAGAGACGATTAAGAAAGCGATAGAGGAAGGAAGAGTGGGGCCGGGACCGGCAATGTGACTGGAGAGGAGAGATAGCTCGACATCGAGTGAAGGGATGGCCAAGGTGACAAGTTTGAGGACAAGATCGAGTGGAAGAAGAAGAGAAGTCTGAACAAGAAAAGACGTCTAAAGAAATTGGAATAGAAATAAAATAACTAAATATATTAAAATTGAATAACTAAATATATTTTTTTCATCAAATCTCGTATTTTTATTTAAAAAAATAGTACGGAGTTTTGCTCAAGGATGTTCCATTTTGGGCAGTCCATGGTCTTGTCATGGTCAACCGGCCCGGCCAGTCCAAACCAAAACCTGCCGCGTCAAGACTCAAACCGCGAAGACCCGGAGCGTTACACGCAAAGAATCCTGACCGTCCGATAGATCACCAAAAGAGATGACCTTTTGGGCATTTTAACCTAACTATAGACTGCGAGACAGTCTACCAGTAGCCCCACTAGATAAATAAATTAATCGGGCCCGACTGAGACCTAGGGTTTTCGCAGCCGGGTCTTCTTTCTCTCGGTAGGGTTCCGCCCCTGCTCTTCTCCTCGAGCTCTCTCCCCTCGTCTCTCTCTATCCCTTTGTTTCGATCCTTCTCCATGGTTTCCGAGCGTTAGCAATGGAGAGAAGGGTTGGAAGCAGGAAGTCTTCATCTTGACTAGAATTTTTTCCTATTTCTAGGGTTTTATTCGATCGATCTCAATCTTCCCTATTTGTCTGGATCCTTTTTTTGCTTCTGTTAGAATTTTGAAGGAGGGATCTCTTGTGGAGATGTCGCACAAGGAAGAGTCTCGTATCTTTGTGGGAGGCCTTTCATGGGAGACCGGGGAGCGACAGCTGGAGCAGGTGTTCAACCGCTTCGGCAAGGTTCTCGAGGCCCAGGTTTGGCTTGTAACCTCATCTCGATTTCCCCCTTTCTTAGTTCGTATTATTCTGGATTGTATGTGATTTGTGATTTTATGAAAGATTTTCTTATTTTTTAGGAATTTAAGATCCCATGTTGGTATGATTGCTTATTGACAGAATCATCGAAAGTTCAGGAAAGAAAAAAACAATTAGGGACCTGGATATTGTGTTATCTCAAAAAGCTGACCTTTTTATTCTGTTATGCTGTCATAACGTTCCTCGCTGAAAGAATTAAATTGATTTTAGATATATTTATTAAAATGAAAAATATTCCTGTGATTTGTGAAATTTAAGAAAGTCTGAGGGTTTTGAATATCATCAGAAATATATGAAGTTCATAAATTGCATTATCAGAAGCATTTTTTTTTTCTTTTTTGAGGTAGAAATGATCGTATATGTGATTTTGCAAAATTGATGGTACTCATCAGAAAGGAATGCAAATTTACTGGTTGTCTACTGCAATAGAGTCACTTTGCTTATGTTCTTCATGCCAATTTATTTTTCTTTTTATATTTGTCATGGTGGCTGCTTGTTGATTTTCCTTTTTCTTTTTTCCTTTTCTTTTAGAATCTGGTTATGATCACTTGATTCACCTTAGATGGATATTGTGGTACATTCTTGGCCTGTTAACTTGCATCAAATTCCCGGAGGTTGTCTCACTTGATCAGTGGTGTGTGAAAAGAAACAGAGGGTCTCAATATGGCTAGCATGCACAAAAGGATCATGTTCACCACATTTAGATATGCTGAATGTGAATTTATGTGAAGCAGTTATGTTCAGTTACCTGCTCATTCTACATTGTTCCGGTTAGCTGGGAGCACTTGACCTTGCCCCTATGTCAGTCAAGCATCCTTAGCTCAGCTTCGAGGATCCACCATATCGTGAATATCAGTTATTTTTTGTGTTGGCCAAAGCAGTTCCGTGTTGTGGTTAAGTTGTCTATTGACAATGGGGACTTGGACTGGATCAAAGATCGTCTCAAATCCTTCCTTTTTGCTATGGTCTGAAAGAGCCATTTTGTGCCATGTAGTTAGTGTCGCCAGAGTGATCATATGCTGTTATGCCGTATTGCTAATCAAACTATTACTTTATACCACTGAACATCACAATAGAATTTTGTATGCATGAGAGACTATTTGCCTTCTATGCTTCGCTTCCTTGAGAAGTTCATTGTCAACTGGTTTGTTCTGTCAACATGCGCAGTGGGACTCATAGAAGGTTCTGATCAAATTGTTTATTTTGCAACAAGGTGTCTTCTTTATTCACCAGACTCATCTGGGAGGAAAGACCAGTGTACCCAAGATGCCACGGTCTAGGATGTGTATATGTCTCACTTATCTTCTAGGATCAGCATCAAGGGATATGCAGGACTTTCCAAATAACTTGATAAGATTTTGCTTGGCTCCATACAACTCAGTACCAACTCAAGAAATTTTGTTTGCTAACCTCTGTTTTTTGCTGAGGAAACTCATTGTGGTCTTGCTTAGATAATTGTCCTCGGTGCTGGTGATCAGTGCAATTTGGGAATGACTTCTTAGCTATAGCAGTAATATCGTGTAGATAGCAGTAATTTGATGCCTCTATTTTTTTTCTTTCATTTACAATATGAACTAGACAGCAAACTCCATTGCTGCCGGATTTGCAAATTTTGGTTAATTTGACAAGCTCATATTTCAGCCCAATTAGTGCAAATGCTGGTTGCATAATTTTGGTTACTGAAATTAGATTTTCCTGCTGTTCCATGCTGGTTGCATAACTTTTTCCCTTTCCTTTCTGGTTACTGCCAGATTGGTTTGTTGGAGCAGTGTGCTGCTTGGTTGGTGTTATCCAAGTAGAATGCCCTTTATCACTGAATTATCTGCAAGGATATTGAGACCAGTATTAGCTGAAATGTTGTCACTTATGCACAGATAGGCCATGTGTACTTGCTCCTTATGTTCTATGCACTTTCTAGGACATCCAGTTTTGACAAGTACTTGGTGAAAATGTTCTTATGATTGCTTCTGTTGGTCATGAGCCCAGGTGAGGTGGATTGCCAGCGCTATCATAAGGCCTATGATCAGTATACCTGTAGTTTTTATACTGATATCCTTGATAGTCTGTTTATACCAGATGAATGAAAATATTTTGCAGTTTCACTGGTTCATATGTGCAAAAATTATCCTAGTGGAACCATCATCTCAAAAATGCAAATCATGTGCCAATTTATTAGCCTGTGGCCATGCTTGTCGTAAGAGTTGGGTGATAGTTGTTTGTTTTTAGTAGTTTGGGTAATTGGTTGGAGCCTGGAGGCTTTGTTTGATGAAGAGAGGTTGCTTCAGTCTTTTAGGCTTAATGATGTGACTTGGTAGCTTTTCAACTTGGGTTGTTATTGAAAGATCTGATGTTTTCTTCAAAGCTTCTTGACTCTCAGCTAAGTAGAAAATTGTTTTTGGAAATTTCATCTTTAACTGCACTGGCTATTTGTCTTCACAGAATTACAAATGTCGGTTAAGTATCAGCATTTGGAGTGCTGGTAGCATGACAGCCATGATGAGAGCTGGAAGAAGTATGAACTTTTGTGATGTGGTTGAGCTGTTGGTAGTTTTTGTCTATGGTACTTGAGTGATTTTTACTGATAATATATGAAAATATTTGGCCTCTGATGAGATATATTGCTTAATGGAATGAATGCATCAGTGGAAATGTGTTGGTCAAATTTGTTAATGGATATTTTAAAGGGCCAGATTCAAGTTAAAGTGTATCTTGGAAATTTGGGACCTGTTATTCCTGTTGATATTCGGGTATAAGTTATGACCAGTGATTTGGCTACTTTGTCTGGAAATGAGCTGAAATACATGCCATCTGATGAATAATGTGTGACATTCTGTAAACACGGCTAGACTCGTCAGGGTAGTCTGCGGCTTCTCAGTAGAGATGGTATCAGTTAGAAATGTCTGAATGTGTATTTGGACCCTGGGACTCGCCTTCATTGTCGCATCAAAAATATACTGTTTATTTATTTATTATCGTTCAGGTAATTGACATGTCCTATTATGGATAATCAGATTGATTATGAGCTAAATATCGCATTGGCTCTTTCTCCATTTTTCTTTGATCATGGCAATTTATTGGTATATAATTACATCAATTACTATTTGGTTCTTCACCATAAATTTTTCCCTTTCATTTTTGATAAACAAGAGAGTCTTGCTTAGAGATTACTTAATAATTCTTTATTTCAGTCTGAACTGTCAGTTTTTTGTACACCAATGACAAGTTGTGAAGTGAACAATTTGTTTCCAAATGCCATTTGTGTGATTTACTTGAGCATATCCAAATCCTCTCATTTTGTTCCCTCCATTAGTAGTTCACTTTTCCTAGGTCTTCAACATATCTCATTTCTTTAATGATGCTTTACATTTTCTTTGCAATTATCCAATCGTAAAATACATTTTTCCTAGTTTTCTTTTTTTTCCTCTCTCTGGATTGTTTGAATTCTGCAATTTGCAGCAAACATCTAGAGCAAATGGAACAAATTGATATTTAGTATGAAGCTTGTGCTAGCATATGTACAAGGTAAGTTCAATGCATGTCTTACCACTTGGTAGACTTTTGCCCTTTGGAGAGGTATCTTTATGATTGACTAATTTGTGACTCATGTATCATAGTGTCCAAGTCATGGTTTATTGACTGGAATCATTATAAGAAAAGTTCCCAATTTGTTTTATACATATAACTTTGAGTTTAGATATGTTCGTTGAGTATCACAATGCGATTTCATGTTTCCAGCAATATCTTATTGGGCAGACATTGTTTTGGTTTGATCTATATTCTCAGCTATGATTTCCACTTTTCTTTGTTGTTGCAATCATGTTGAAAACAAGGCTGTCAAGATTTTGACATTTAATTCTTCTTGTAGTTTTCAATTTCAACTGATATGAACTGTTTTAGATGAACAAAACAAGTATAATCATCACTCTGGAATCGGAATAAATATTTAGTAGGTGCTATTTTTTGTTTTAAGCTTAACATGGATCTTGTTCCACATTCTTTTTTCTCTTAATAAATGCATTCACATCGAAACTGTATCATGCTATTTTTAAGTCCTGCGATGAAAGTTACTGAACCAAAGCAATCATTTGCTGTTCTTTTTTGTGAATTGAAATGGAGTTGCATAGGCTTCCATTGTTCATGGGGATCCTTTTTGTGTAAAGCCTATCATAGTCTGCCATTAAATCGTTAAAGACACGGAGTTTAAAAATACTATTCTCTTTATGTTAACTCCTTTAGGCACTGCAAATTATAGAAAAAAATCAGTGAGCTATTTTGCTATAAATTTGGTAGCCAGCCAAAAAGTTAGTAGCTCATTTTCTAATTTCATATGCAACTTATTTTAAAGTTATTGACTATTTCCAACCAAAAAAGAGGCTTAGGTTAGTCTATACGAGTATTTTAAGTTCTTTGCTAGTAGATCCATGGGATACTTTGTGATTATGCATTTGGTGCTTTGCTTTGGTTTATAATTTCTAGCTTCTATCCTCATGTTAAAGGTACTATCTTTGTCGCCTTAATATTATCTTTGTCTTCTCGTCATATCTAACTACAAAATGTAAGATCATTATAGCAGCATTTTTGTCTTTGTTGTGATTGCTATATTCTAAACTAGCTTCGCTGGTTAAAGGTAGAAAATAATGTATTTCTCATAGGGTTGCCAGCCTATTGCTTGGATGAGATTATTTACAAGATAACCAATGCAAAGCAAAGAGTCATTCTCCAATATATTTTGGAGGTGGTTACCACCGGTTGTTGCCCATAGAGATCAGATGCATCCTAATGCGTGACTTGTATTGCTTTTTTATTTTTCGTTCTATGCTTTTGCTATTACAGATTGCACCATTTAGTCTGTTTTAACATGTTTACATGACATATTCTGTAACCATCCGGTGTCCAAACACGTGACATCAAATTACCATTAGAACAGTTACAGTCCCAGATTTTAATTTCTGCTTATTTCATTTAGTTTGCTGTTATTGTTCTTAGCATTACTGCTGTGTGTAGGTCATGCTAGAGAGAGACACCGGCCGTCCTCGTGGATTTGGATTTGTGACCTTTGCTGAACCACGGGCTGTGGAGGATGCTATCAGAGATATGCATAACCAGGAGCTCGATGGTCGGGTCATTTCGGTGAACAAGGCCCAGCCTAAGATGAGTTCAGATGACGACACTGGTTATGGTTATGGTGGTGGGAGCTACTCGTCAGGTGGCAGAGGAGGCTATCGTGGTGGTGGAGGTGATGGCTTACCACCTATAGGGCGCAGTGACTGCTTCAAGTGTGGGCGTCCAGGACATTGGGCTCGTGAGTGCCCTTCAGCTGGTGGAGGTGGTGGAAGATTCTCTTCTCGATCCAGGTTTGGTGGGGGGGGTGGGCGTGGAGATCGTTTTGGAGGGCCAGACCGCTATCATGACCGTTACATGGATGATCGGTATGATGGAGGCCGTTATGGGGACCGTGACCATCTTGACAGCAGAGACAGTAGGTATGGTGGTGCACGTGATCGCTTTGCCAATGACCGCTATCCACCTGGTGGTGATCGGTTTTCTGGTGATAAGTATGGCGGGGGGCCAGAGCGTTACCCGCAAAATGGATTTGGCAAGGAAAGAGGTTATGACAGATATGGACCAAGGGGTGGCGGCGGCTACGACAGAGGTGCCCCAAGGGGTGGTGGGGGCTATGACAGAGAGGGACCAAGGGGTGGTGGCGGCTATGACAGAGAGGGACCACGGGGTGGCAGCAGCGACAGATATGGAAGTGGTGGACCTGCACGTTATGAAGGGGGCAGTAGTTACAGGGACAGACCTGGGCCTTATGATCGGCCCAGTAGGGGTGGGCGCCCATCATCCTATGACGATCGTTACTAATGCATGTTGCTTGGTGTGTTATGGCAATCGCAGCTGGTGCATGTAGATTGCATTAGGTTACTACCCTGGGTGCTACGGAATTTGGTATGTTGATATATGATTGTGCATGTGATGATATATTTGGATATGTTCCAGGCCGATGGCATGATTATGTTTTGTTTTTAGGACTCAGGACTATGTTTATCTTTTTTGCTTCCAGTTCGTAGAATTCGCACTGAATCTATCTTTCAAGCTGTTGCTGCTTGGTCAGTTGTGTGTTTTCTAGGCAATGCATATGGCTTCTGGTTCTTGCAGCCCTCTCTGCTGTAATCAGAATCTTTGTTTCTCTCAGACTTCTAATGCAGCATCTACAGAGGGATGAAATGAGCATCATGGTGAGTGTTTTTAAGTCGAAAATTTCATGGATCATTGTGATGAAGGTTATCCTTCAGCTATTTGTCATGACAATGCTCGGCTGGTTTGAGATGTTTCCAGTGGCTTTTTGGGAAATAGATCCGCGAATAGTGTAGTGGTTGTTTGATCAGTTCTCATTGCACATGGAAGCTTCTCGGATCTCTGATGGAACCGATGAAGATGCCAGCAACTGAGCTGATAAATTTGGTTCTAAAGTCCTGTATTTGCTTACAGCAGCAAAATGAGAAGTTGCTGCGGAGAAGCTTGCAATGATCAGGATGTTGACCAGCTTTTTTCAAGTTTTGCACCTGGGTTTTATAGTACTGTATATTCAATTGCTCTGGACTATATAACCTTAGAACCAACGAACAAGGGTGCAGAAATTCTCAAGAACAGTGAGGATTCTTCTTATATCTTGGTCTTGTTCAACTAATTGGCCCCAGTACCCAGTAACCTGTTGTGAAGTTTGAGGTGATCAGGATATGATGATCGTCTGCCTTTAGTTTTGCACTTGGTTTTATGCTCTGGAATTAGTCGTCTAAATGGATCATGTGACCTTAAAACTCTGGACTAACAAGGACAGACTCGGCTTCTGGAGAACAGTGAGGTTTTCTCTTAAAGCCTGATCTTGAACATGTTTAATGGTTCTGCCACCCAGGTCCCTGGGGGTGTCTTAGCAGGCTCGTGCAATTGCTAGAATCCAGTTTTGAAGTTTGATGTCTACATTGTGTCATACGATTGTTGGTGGGATTTATAATCGTTGCTCCAGCAGTCGCAGTTCAGCTGCTGATCCATCAACTATGATGGTTTTTGGTCTTCCAACCGACCGACATGACTTTGATAGTTTCACAGTAGGATTTATCTGAGACAAGACGCTTGTTTAATGATCGGAGAACTCTCAGTTCTTGTTCAGACGAAGAACCTTCTTTGTCTGCATGGTTGTGTGTAACCATTCAACTTATTGTTGATAAATAAATCAAGATTTCTAAAGGATTGCCTTTGCATGCCAAGTTGTTTTGGTTCCATGTTGGTGCCTTGGTGCACTCACAGATTCATCTTATATTCTCAGAATGTCCTTCACCTTCAGTTGATGAGTATTTGGTGTTGAAAGCATGTGGAAGAAAATAAACTTCACATTTTCTGACTATATTTGATTCCGAAAACAGGAAATAGGATGAGGTTGATTTTTTTTTTGGCTTATTTATTGTATCTTATTTATGCAAGCACTTAAAAATATGTTTAAATCACATTTTTACAATGATTGAACATGGGTGATTGATTCCCATGAAAAAATGGATTATTTTTGGCCCTTCCAACCTATTCCATCTGTCCAACTTAATTGTTTCTTTGTGTTTTGGAACAAATGCAGCTTCTAGTTTATTTTAATCATTTGACATTTGGGACTGCATCAAGTCTTTCATGCAAAGCCTCATGATTTTTTGCAGGTGCATTAGTTGCTTGATGATTATCTTGATCTTGCGATCATTTGCAATCTCGCCTAATCATGGGCAATTACTTATCTCAAAAATAGATTGGGGGATGATCACCTGTTCATGCAATGCGTGAAAGGCTAAACTCCATGAGTTGTCGTTTACCCATCATCATCGATTTTTGAACGTTCCCATATTCTTTAGCGGTCTGTTTATGTGTACAAGGTGTTGCTAAATGACCTTCCCTTTTCACTCTAGTCCTTGCACTAATAAATGAGCGCCAAATAGTGTTAAGGCAGACGAATGAATCATTTTTCAATTGAATTTTTCCGTCTCTAAATTCTAAGCATAGATCATTTTGTTCTTAAACTTAAAAGTAACCCAAACAAATCCTTCTCAAAAAAGTTCTATTGTTCTCTTTCCAAAGCAATAAAATTTATAGAATATGGTATAAAAGTTGGTCTCTTCGGCAGGATTGCATGTAAGATTGCCAAACGCATAGCAGAAGGCTGCAACCTATTCAATGAAAAGGTCTTACAAAAAGACACCAGTTAATCCTTTGTTAAAAATAAGCACGGTCAGTCTTTTAAAAGATTACTAAGAAGTTCCATATATAACATGTCACGCCCCGGATCCGGATCCGTGACACGGCCGTGCTATTGCCGACTACCGCCCACAATAGCACGCAGCCTCATACCTGGGAAATAGGGTAGTCAAACCAACCAAATCTTTTCATGTGTATTCATCTAGTACAACATGCTGGTCAGTACCCAAATACAGAGCTTCTACGTAGTTTATATACACAAAAGTATATACTTGCTTTACCCCAAAAGAAAGAAGCGCTAATACCAAATTAACGTGTCTCTGGCAGCTATCAGTGGTGAGGATCTGAAAGAAAAAAAGTAAATAAACGGATATGAGCTACACGGCTCAGTAAGTAATCCTGCATAATCCTACCGGATCAACCAGTAGACTAAACATGTAAATCAGGGTTTTGAGAAGCTGACATGCATGTTTATCTAATAATCATCATGGCATAATAAGTATGCGATTTAAACAAAGCAGTAGTGCAAATCACAACAATTTTCATAATATATGCATATGAAACCGTGCCCCGGCATGCCGTGGTCCATTCTCTCGGATGCTACTGCGAAGTCAGACTCGACCACTGGCGGGGCCAGCTCAGTTACTATTCAGCCACTGGCGGGGCAGCTCAGTTACTATTCAGCCACTGGCGGGGCAGGCCCAATTCCAATTCAGCCACTGGCGGGGCAGGCTCAGTTACTATTCAGCCACTGGCGGGGCAGCTCAGTTACTATTCAGCCACTGGCGGCTCAGTCATTCTCAGTAGCATCTTTGAGCCCATTATAGTGCCTCTGGGGCTAGCTAAGACTTTATAAACTTACATGCATGATTAAAATATCAATATCATCAGGTTGCATACATAGCCATAGCTTCTGGGATCATGCAAGTTACTTATGCATTGTAACATATCATGCATGAAACATATGTACTTAAAATAAATGCTTAGGAAAACATTAATAACATAACATGATCTATAATAGGATTAGAACAGGTTACTTACCTCCATTCGCTTTCCAAATTGCTCAAGTCCAGGTGACTAATCCTCAATCACCTAAAACAACATCATAGGGATTACATTATTCCCCCTTCATTTATTATAAAATTTCTTAGTTCATCATACTATGAACTTACTTGTTTGGGTCCTATCCAAGGATTTAGCCCAAGTCCAATTTGAAGCCTTTGGGGTTCGATTTAAAACCAGATTGGGTCTGCTGGAACTAACTCAATTTAATTGGGTTCGGACCCAAATCAATTTGGGCTTAATTCGGTTCGGATTTGACCCAATTTGCAGTTTGGGCTCGTCCAGACTTAGCCCAAATTTAATTAGGCTCGGGTTCAGGTTCAATTGGCTAAATCAATTTCTTATTATTGGGCTTAACGGGTTTCGGACCCGAACCCGATTCCGGCCCGTTAACCCACTCTTTTCTTTTCTCTTCTCTTTTTCTTTCTTTTCTTTTCTTTTTCTTTTTCTTTTCTTTTCTCTTTTTTTTTTTTTTCCTTTTTCTTTTCTTCTCTTCTCTTCTCCTTTTTCTTTTCTTCTCCTTTCCGAAGCTTCCTCCCCTCCTCCTCTCTTTCCTTCCTTCTCTCCCGATCTCCCCCTTCCTCTCTTCTCCGACGATGGCAGGACGGCGAGCGGAGGGGAGGATGGCGAGCGGAGGGAGACGGCCCACGACCGGCGGCGTCCGCGGCCAAGCCCCGCGGCATCCCCGGCCGAGCCCGCGGCCGAGCTCTTGGCTTCCCCGGCCGAGCCCGCACCGGCGACGCTCACGGCCGTACACGGCAAGTCCCCTCCTCCTCTCCTTTCTCTCTCTCTCCTTGGTTCCGATCGGAAGCCCTAGCCATTTCGGCCGGTCCTCCGGTCTTCTTCTTCTCCTCCGGCCGGATCTACGGCCTCTTCCTCCTCTCTCTTTCTTTCTTTCTTTCTTTTCTTTGGTCCTTCCCCTCCGGCACCACCCCATATTCTCTCTCTCTCTTACTCCCAAACCCTCTCTCTTCCTCTCTCCATTTTCCCCTGTGAAGGAAGAAGGGGGGTTTGGGAGGGCCGAGCCACAGTCGGCAGTGCCACCGCCGAGCTCGCGGCGTCCACAGCCGCGCCTGCGGCTGAGCCCACGGCCGCGCCTGCGGCCGATGCCCGCGGCCACACACGGGTGAGTCCCCTCTTCCCTCTCTCCTTTTTCTTCTTTCTTTCATTTTCTTTTCTTTCCTCCCTTCTTCTTCTTCACTGAGACCCCCTATCCCACTGAAGAAGAAGAAGGGGAATGGACTCCGGCCGACTGCAGCCCCCTACCGAGAGCCGGCAGTGACTGCAACTGAGGTCCATGGAGTCCCTCCTCTATTTTTATTTTGGTAACAGGAGCTTACCATTTTCGGGGATGACCTGCGGTGCCTCCTCTCCAACACCTCTGCCGACTTAGGGGTTCCTCCTTCCTCTTGGAGCTTCCGGGCTCTCTCTCTTTCTCTCGTTCGGTGTTTAGGGGGTCTGTCATTTTGGGGTTGCCGGCATAGGCTTAAAGGACTGTTTAAGGATGAGACCCCCTCTGAGAGGTCCCTTCCCTCTCCATTCCTCCATACCTCGGGACTGGCCGCCGCCCCCCTTGTCTCCGGCGCGCCGGCAGCGGCTGTCAGCAGGGGTGAGGGTCACCCCTCCCTGTCGGTCTTATCCCTTCGTTTTTATTATTTTTTATTTCAATCCTTATACAGCACTGCCCACAGTGGAATTTGGGCCCAACCCTTAACTGGGCCCATTTCTTATTGGGCCTAGTAGGTTCTGGGCCCGGACATTACATCCTACCCCCCTTAAAATAAATTTCGTCCTCGAAATTAAACATACCCTAGGTTCTGGTTTTCAAAAGTAGTCAACCATTGAGTCATCCTCTAGTTCTCGGTTAGTCTCCCTCTTAAAATGCTTGCTGATAAGATTTTGGCAAAATCATGGCACCTCAAAACTTGAACCTTTCCATCTATGACACGTAGGAGTTCTTTGATCTCTTTCAAAAGAGGACTTATCTTCCTGCCTTAGATTTTAAATGCTATGATTCTTGGCCCAAGAAATTAATTGCTCTCGATTAAGTCCACACAACGGTCGTAATCGGGTTAATAGAAATAGGTGAGAGCATTAGCATCACATACTTTTCATAATCTATAATCTTCTTTCTTCTCTTAACCTTGCCTACAATTTTATGATCAACTTTTATCCTAGCAAAACTTCAAACCCCTTTTAGATAGGTAGATCAAAGATGTCATAGCTAGGAGTAGGGAATATTTCAGGTCTAAGCCCAACCAAGGCACCATCCATCCGTTAATACTAAATTTAAGATGCTCAAAATCTTCCAGGAATTGCCACAGTAGAAAAAACTCACTGGTGAAATTATATAGCTGTCTCCAGATTATTCAGAGAATCAACATCTTAATTCTGAATAAGAAGATCAAGTTTCTTTGTCAAAATATCAACTTCTCTTGATTAACCGATCTATCACAAGATTAGATCATAAACGACTCTAATCCACTCTGGATAGAAATTCCTCGTAGTCTACTGACAACCTCAATTTCTTTCAATCAGATGGAGGGTTGATATTAATTAAAGAAACTCAAGCTTCAAGTTTAGGAGGACGGAGGTTTATATCAGCATATTCCAGATCTGAGATCAAAATTGATGATCCGTTAATTCTAGTCTCGAGATGCTAAGAATTTCTTAGCATGACATAAAACTGGAGAATTTAAGGTAGCACAGCGATATCCCAAAAAAAATCCGATCATTTTCTTTTCATTTATCAAGGAAAATCCTACTACAGAAGAAAACAGATCAAATCTTTTATTATTACAACTTTCCGAATCAATAGAATAATACTACCGACCAACTTAGAGAACTAATTCAGCCCACTATGTTTTCGCTGCGCACTCTGATTCAAAACATAAATAATTTTTTTTTTTTTTTTTTGAATTCATTAATAACTTTTGATCGCCATACTATTTGTCTACCAACAGAACTATTTAATCCTTCATATGTATTTGCACTTCAAATCTTTCCTCCATCTAGATCATATGTTACTTAGCTAGAACTTCCTTTTACCTTTTCATGAACGAGTACAGAAAGGGTATCCCAACATAAGATCCCCTTAAATAAGTAACGATGCTTTAAATAAATTTTACATTTTCAGCAACTTCATTCATATAAAATGAGCCAAAAATATTCTTCAAGATTGGAAATTATCCCAGAATTTACTAAATGACTTCCAATCAAAATACCAATCTTGCATTGTAATTTGAAAAGATCTAATATGTCACATTCCAAGTAAACAAAGGAGAAACTCTGATATATTTTCTTTCTATACAATAGTTTCATGCATAATTGTCATACAGATTTTAACCTCAAAGAACATAAAAGCTTTCCTTGTCCAAGCCTTAAACAACTTATGGATGAACCCTATCCTGCCATCAAAATAATTAACTTCAAACTAGAAGTATCATCCACCGTACTCAGTATCAAGTTAAACTTTCAAAATCACCTATATACTGATACACAAATAATCACAATGTACTTTAACATTCCATGGCTAGTACTCCACTTAATATCAGTCAAAATCATAATCCAAAATACAAATTACTCTATCGAGAAATCTCCAAACTAGCTTATTCTTATTTTGGTCGCTACCATTTTGTTTGAAAACACCAAAATTTTTTTTTTTTCTCTTTCCAAGGATGCAGAACCTTACCGAATGAGACTTAACTACCCATTCCCTTATTAAAGTTTGAAATTTTTACTCATGATTAACCTATTGCTCTGATACCACTAGTATGTCACGCCCCGGATCCGGATCCGTGACACGGCCGTGCTATTGCCGACTACCGCCCACAATAGCACGCAGCCTCATACCTAGGAAATAGGGTAGTCAAACCAACCAAATCTTTTCATGTGTATTCATCTAGTACAACATGCTGGTCAGTACCCAAATACAGAGCTTCTACGTAGTTTATATACACAAAAGTATATACTTGCTTTACCCCAAAAGAAAGAAGCGCTAATACCAAATTAACGTGTCTCTGGCAGCTATCAGTGGTGAGGATCTGAAAGAAAAAAAGTAAATAAACGGATATGAGCTACACGGCTCAGTAAGTAATCCTGCATAATCCTACCGGATCAACCAGTAGACTAAACATGTAAATCAGGGTTTTGAGAAGCTGACATGCATGTTTATCTAATAATCATCATGGCATAATAAGTATGCGATTTAAACAAAGCAGTAGTGCAAATCACAACAATTTTCATAATATATGCATATGAAACCGTGCCCCGGCATGCCGTGGTCCATTCTCTCGGATGCTACTGCGAAGTCAGACTCGACCACTGGCGGGGCCAGCTCAGTTACTATTCAGCCACTGGCGGGGCAGCTCAGTTACTATTCAGCCACTGGCGGGGCAGGCCCAATTCCAATTCAGCCACTGGCGGGGCAGGCTCAGTTACTATTCAGCCACTGGCGGGGCAGCTCAGTTACTATTCAGCCACTGGCGGCTCAGTCATTCTCAGTAGCATCTTTGAGCCCATTATAGTGCCTCTGGGGCTAGCTAAGACTTTATAAATTTACATGCATGATTAAAATATCAATATCATCAGGTTGCATACATAGCCATAGCTTCTGGGATCATGCAAGTTACTTATGCATTGTAACATATCATGCATGAAACATATGTACTTAAAATAAATGCTTAGGAAAACATTAATAACATAACATGATCTATAATAGGATTAGAACAGGTTACTTACCTCCATTCGCTTTCCAAATTGCTCAAGTCCAGGTGACTAATCCTCAATCACCTAAAACAACATCATAGGGATTACATTATTCCCCCTTCATTTATTATAAAATTTCTTAGTTCATCATACTATGAACTTACTTGCTTGGGTCCTATCCAAGGATTTAGCCCAAGTCCAATTTGAAGCCTTTGGGGTTCGATTTAAAACCAGATTGGGTCTGCTGGAACTAACTCAATTTAATTGGGTTCGGACCCAAATCAATTTGGGCTTAATTCGGTTCGGATTTGACCCAATTTGCAGTTTGGGCTCGTCCAGACTTAGCCCAAATTTAATTAGGCTCGGGTTCAGGTTCAATTGGCTAAATCAATTTCTTATTATTGGGCTTAACGGGTTTCGGACCCGAACCCGATTCCGGCCCGTTAACCCACTCTTTTCTTTTCTCTTCTCTTTTTCTTTCTTTTCTTTTCTTTTTCTTTTTCTTTTCTTTTCTCTTTTTTTTTTTTTTCCTTTTTCTTTTCTTCTCTTCTCTTCTCCTTTTTCTTTTCTTCTCCTTCCCGAAGCTTCCTCCCCTCCTCCTCTCTTTCCTTCCTTCTCTCCCGATCTCCCCCTTCCTCTCTTCTCCGACGATGGCAGGACGGCGAGCGGAGGGGAGGATGGCGAGCGGAGGGAGACGGCCCACGACCGGCGGCGTCCGCGGCCAAGCCCCGCGGCATCCCCGGCCGAGCCCGCGGCCGAGCTCTTGGCTTCCCCGGCCGAGCCCGCGGCCGAGCTCTCGGCTTCCCCGGCCGAGCCCGCACCGGCGACGCTCACGGCCGTACACGGCAAGTCCCCTCCTCCTCTCCTTTCTCTCTCTCTCCTTGGTTCCGATCGGAAGCCCTAGCCATTTCGGCCGGTCCTCCGGTCTTCTTCTTCTCCTCCGGCCGGATCTACGGCCTCTTCCTCCTCTCTCTTTCTTTCTTTCTTTCTTTTCTTTGGTCCTTCCCCTCCGGCACCACCCCATATTCTCTCTCTCTCTTACTCCCAAACCCTCTCTCTTCCTCTCTCCATTTTCCCCTGTGAAGGAAGAAGGGGGGTTTGGGAGGGCCGAGCCACAGTCGGCAGTGCCACCGCCGAGCTCGCGGCGTCCACAGCCGCGCCTGCGGCTGAGCCCACGGCCGCGCCTGCGGCCGATGCCCGCGGCCACACATGGGTGAGTCCCCTCTTCCCTCTCTCCTTTTTCTTCTTTCTTTCATTTTCTTTTCTTTCCTCCCTTCTTCTTCTTCACTGAGACCCCCTATCCCACTGAAGAAGAAGAAGGGGAATGGACTCCGGCCGACTGCAGCCCCCTACCGAGAGCCGGCAGTGACTGCAACTGAGGTCCATGGAGTCCCTCCTCTATTTTTATTTTGGTAACAGGAGCTTACCATTTCCGGGGATGACCTGCGGTGCCTCCTCTCCAACACCTCTGCCGACTTAGGGGTTCCTCCTTCCTCTTGGAGCTTCCGGGCTCTCTCTCTTTCTCTCGTTCGGTGTTTAGGGGGTCTGTCATTTTGGGGTTGCCGGCATAGGCTTAAAGGACTGTTTAAGGATGAGACCCCCTCTGAGAGGTCCCTTCCCTCTCCATTCCTCCATACCTCGGGACTGGCCGCCGCCCCCCTTGTCTCCGGCGCGCCGGCAGCGGCTGTCAGCAGGGGTGAGGGTCACCCCTCCCTGTCGGTCTTATCCCTTCGTTTTTATTATTTTTTATTTCAATCCTTATACAGCACTGCCCACAGTGGAATTTGGGCCCAACCCTTAACTGGGCCCATTTCTTATTGGGCCTAGTAGGTTCTGGGCCCGGACATTACATAACATATCTTACGTTAAGTCTACTTCTCTTCATCCTTTTCATCTTTTTCAGTTTCTTATCTTCGTCTTCGATATCGTTTAGATTGGAGGGATATCTATTTAAAATAACAACTAGATCCTTAATAGAAATACATATGAAAAATTTTAAATAAGAAGAGACTGGGAGAGATATGAGATTATAGATAACAAAGAGAAGGTGGGTACTTAATCTGGTAATCAAAGGATATTATGGTGTATAATCATGGAGAGACGACGCGGGAAAATGTTAACTAGGAAGGAGTTGATATGGGACTAGTAAAATTATTAGAGAAGAGATTCCCGAGGGATCATTTTTCTTTTAAGAAAGGATGGACTCAAGGAAATGTTTTGGCTAACTAATGTTAGTAAAAGATGACATGGCAACATGAAATTGCAATATAGTGCTCAGAAGTCAATTAGGAAGGAGACCAGTTTGGTTATGAGAGAAGAGGTTTCCAGGGATCAAAATTTTCTTAAAAAATGAAAAGTTAAACTCAACTAGACTTTTTGACTAACTAAATCCAGTAAAGAGATGAAACCGCAATTTGAAATCACAGCACAGAGACTAGATTTTTTTTAAGAAAAATTTTCTACTGCATTACTTTTTATTTTGTTGGATTGGTTGTCAAAGCTGGTTAGTTTCTAAAAGTATTTTGGATTTTGAAAATTTGATCTCGTGCAAAGGTGTGGATTAAAGAAGGAGGATTTGATGCCCATATTTGAACATGCATGATGAAAATACTAGTTAAGAGTGGTGTTAGAAATAAAAATTTCAAATTAGTTATTGATGCTGCACAGGCTATTCAATATTTGATCTTCCTCGATGATCAATTGATTTAGCCATTGATGACATTTTAATAGTGATATTTTAGCACGTGGAGAAGCTGGACTTTCTATAATAATCTGATATTTGTTCATGATCATTAAGGTGACTACAACACCCATAGTCACATCCTTCAAAATAAAACTTGTATCAATTTTTTTTTAAAAAAAAGCTTTGCATTTAACATGCTTAATTTTTTTTGATTATGAGATGAGTTGATATCCGTGAATGGGCCATGCATGAGCATAAAGTTATATAATCTCAACACCAAACAAATACCTCGACAAAAAATGAAGACTAAAAATAATAGTCATCAAACAACAACGTTGTAAACATACGAATCCTATCAAGATTTAAAATATTACAAGCCATGAATTACTAACATCACCTCAAAGAATTGAAATCTTGATATATAACGATAACGATGCACTCCTTAGATACATTAAAAGCACAATAAATATCTTTTCAGCAACATTCCAAAAGTAAGAAAATTGTACTAAATAAAGGTTTTGTGTATTACAATTATTTCGCTAAATTTAAAATGAAATATAATGACAAACTTCAACTTTCTATAAATCCATCATCAAAATAATAATCAACAATTGATGTTAATTGTCATACCTATGAAACTTTATTTCATCTTGTTGGAAGGTAATGAATATAATTTTCTAACCCAATTGCATTCTCTCGATAAAGTACTGATGCTAAATCTGCATTTCTACCTTACCCATGGTAATTAGTTCGTGGAGTCAAATTCGCAAAACTTTCTTGATATCATAATTACTGATGCCCATGATTAATTGATCATGCAAGCATTAGTTGATGACCATTAAAAAAAAAAAAAACTTCTGGCAATATTTCACAAATCATGAAAAAGCCATTACAATTTTTACATTTTAAAATAAAAAGACCATTATATATATTATCTCATAAAAGGCCATTACAATGCCTACATTTTATAATAAAGGCCATTCTATATATATAATCTCATAAAATTTAACTTAATAAAAACTTACCAACATTTATAAACTCCATATATACATGCCAAATTCTGTGCAACTCAGGGTCTACAATAGTTTTATTAGGAAAATTGAACCTCACACGGCCCATGTTAAAGGGGCTCAAGAGTCGGGTGGGATTAGCTCCAGCGGGTCCCAATAGAAAAAGGGTGGGTGGGGGCTGGGGTCCTTTACGTCTGGGTGCACTTAAGTTTCAACTCATTTCTGTCGCCTTCCTCTGTGACGTTTCGGCGACCACCCCGACGCAGAATTCCTGCTATTTTTCATACTCCACCGAACAGCAACCGCACCAATCGACAGCTGCCACGATTCCCAAGCAAAAAAACTCCCGTCCGACCGACCGCTCCACTCCCGTCGGCCGTCGCTCTTCGGCTTCCTTCATCTCTCCGTCTATCCACCTGTTCACTTAATGACGCCGTCGCACAATAAATCCTACATCCATTGCCGCAGCAAGCGCATCCCCACAAATCGGGTATCCACAATAAATAATTAATAACTCCTAGAGTCACGTCTAAAAATAATCTCCCTCCGAGGAACAGGATACGTTATACTTTACTAGCTACATGGCACTTCTTGATTGACAACATGTCCATCAATCCGCTAATTAACAGCCGCCACGAGCGCTATATGATATTAATTATTCCGAGCCGTCGAGCATCAAACCCTTCCACTCCCCATGGTGAAATGGTAAAGGGATCGCATGGGGCCATTCTTTCTTTTGTATTTTTATTACTATCTCTCTGCATTTCCTTTTGTTCTTCTCTTCTGCCTCTATTTTTCTCTTTCGCTCTTGCTCGCTCGAGAGCTTGGCGATGGCTTCGAAGGGAAAGGGGAAGCAGGTGGCCGGAAAAGCGCCGGATGCCGCCGCCTTATCCTCTTCCTCCGGGAAGAGGAAGAAGCCGGCCGCCGAGGCGGGGGCCTCCGGCGGCCGACGCAAGAAGCGCCCGGGAGTCCTCCAGTTCTTCGACGACGCCGCCGTCGACGCCGACTCTGACGATGAGGACAAGGATCTTGATCTGGAGGAGGAAGACGCACACTTGGGTATAATGCTGTACCGCTAAATCGTCGTCTCTTTTACTAGGGTTTCTTTGCTGTTTGTGTCGGATGGTGTTATTTTGATCTTCTTGAAGTGGTTGTCGTTTCTAGGTTTTGCTTGATTATGTTTCTGGTTCTCTTGTGTTCTGGCTCTAGATCGTTTGAGGGTTTCATCAGCTGGATCTGGTCTCCTAGCAGTTGATCTGTAGAGCTGTTCTAGTCTTGCATGCATGCGCGAAGATGATGGATTTCGAGTGCTAGATGTTGTTTTATTCCTTCTTTATGCGTTGATTCTTACGCCTGGTCAAGGAATTAAATTTGGTACAATGTTCCTTGCTTTATGCTATATTTTTTGAGGGTTGCTGGACCTTTTTTTCTGTTAAGCTGATCGAATGAGTTTTTACACTTGTTTTTGGTTAGTTTTTTAAGTGATCATGGGGCTTGATGACGTGTATGGTTTTTTATGCAACTGCCTGTTGCATGTTGGATCTTTGGATAGTGTCTTTTGTTTTTTTAACTTTTATGTGCTTATTTTGACTGTGTAGAAGGGCATCCTGAAAATGTATGAATTGGCATTTCTGTTTAACTTGTGGTGTAATTGCGTGCATAACCATTTTATGCATTTTGTGAATTCAACTGAGCGGCTTGAGCCACACTTGATATTTAGAATATATAGCTCTAAACTATTGCTTGTGTGTGGTGCTCTGTGTGGCTAGGAATTATTATCGAGGTTAACTAGAATTTTGGATATGTTAGAAAGTTTTCTGGTTATCATATTTTAGTAACGTGGGATACATAAATTGAAATAAATGACAATAGCTATGGTGCAACTTTGCTTGCATGAGCTACTTAAGGGTTTCAGCACTCAAGGAGAAGAGTCTGGTGCTGATGCAGGTAGGACTACAACATAGACACATGATGATATTTCAAGCTTTCTTTTTGCATCATCCTTTGTAGACAATTTTTGGGTACTGGTTTCTATCAGAATGTTTATGACTTCTATTCATTATGTTTACGACTTCACTTCCTGCTTCTAGGCATGTGCGTTGCATGTTCAACAGTTTATTTGATAGTGTCCCAAGTGGAAGGACCTTAATTAATTGATTGGATTAACGTTTAGGCTTAAAAATTAGGTTTATATGAATTCTTGCAAAAATCTTATTAGTAAAGGTGTTAGTAGTGATCTTAAAATCAAACTGTTGAGCATAGGCTGGTTATGAAGGTCAATAACTCAGCATATTATCTGAACCAAGGAATGTATTGAGGTAAGGACTTATACCAGATGATTTAGCTACAAGTGATATGATATGCCTCATGTTATGTGGTGCATGGTGGCATGCCTTGATATGATGCAGTTTGGGCAGTTCAAGACCGTTTTGGTAAAATCAGGGTGTGCTAGGGTTTGCTATGTTAGTCCATACTGGCTGCTATAGGGAATTTTTCAATCCTTGATTTCAACTGCCTGTATTTTTTGGATTTGCATCGATGAAATAAGTTCCGATACTCTATCAGGTCAAAATCAAATATTTTGAAGGTATTGGATTGTTATGCAGTGGAGTTTGTAATTTCAGTTTTCCCTTTAGTTTTATAAGATTTTTTAGCTAGGAAAACACCTCTAGTAATAGTAAAATGATCACTGTCAATGGAAATACCCAGAAAATTGTTTAACATATTCTATATATGGTATGTCATATGCATGTGTGCAGTTGGCATATATTCATATAGGTGTGTACTCGTATGCATATATGTAGGTATACTTTTGTCATATGTGGCTAGAGCATGTCAAATATGATAGGGTGCAAGATAATTATCCTAATCCTCCCAAGTTTGTATTGTTTAAGTCGCGGCCAGGCAATCATTTTAATTGGCGCAATGTTTTGAGCAAAAAGTGAAGTCATATAATTATCACAAAGAAAAAGTTTCTGAAGTTGCACCCGTCAAAAAGGATTTATATACAAAACACTTTCATGCCTATGTCTATCCGAATCATACGATGTCACTGCATGAAAGTACAAAATACTTACATGTCTATTGTACATAGGGTTCCTTTATTACATATATATGGAGTATGCACGAAAGCTTATGCGACTTCCACCTTTTTAGTGTCAGTTTTCTGTGTTCATATTTCATTTAGAACCTTGACAACATAGGGTGCAAAATGATGCTCGTAACTGGAGTTAATCAGATAAATTGCTTATTGCTTGTTAAATATACTATTATCCCTCAGGATGTTTAGGATGTACTGACCCCAAGATATAAGATTGAACATATGTTAGATGAATTTTTCTTCTTTTGTTCAACCGTGACACATGATACTGTATCTCTATCTTAATTTTGTGAAGTTGAATTCAGAAAATGCTCTCAGTATTGAGCATTTATGAAAAAGAATGGTCATATTTCAAAAAAGAGGATGATCTTGACAGAGAGTATTAGCTACTGCTAAGGGGTCATGGTGTGGTATGGAATGATTTCGACTTTGATGCTGTATTGCATCTGAGGGGGCAAAATAAGCTTGTCCATGTACGTTTAATGCAACCTGTTCTTATTAGTGTATGTTAAGGTCTATAAGCCAATCTTGGAAATGAGGCCTGCCAGATGAAATTACAAAGAACGATGTCATATAGAACTTCGAAAGATTGTAATGTTTGCAGGGGTAAGGATATTGTGGCTAGCTATGCATTATGGTGATCTTTAGCAATGTGTTAAACTGGGCTGAAATGTTGTATATAAATTAAGTGATGGAGACTAAAAGCAGACATATAGATTGGTTTTTTTACATTATGAGTAAACAATACAAGTGTTCTTGAAAATTGACAAGATTAATGGAAGGTATGAATGTTGTCTGTGAATACTGTTCATCATTATTCTGTTAACTAGTCTTGTGTTATCTTTTATCAGTGTCATTTTATTAGCAATTTTTTGAGCAGTACTGATGTTAAATTTCTTTTTCTTTTGGTCTTTTTGCGCAATTGTTTTTTTTACATACCTAGTTGGCTGATGTATGAGATAGCTCTTCAGGTTGTTCTTACATATAAATTTCAGTCAGTGAAACACAATATGGATGTTCTTTTCTGGTTGCAAGATCACATAAACTTTCTCTCTCTAGTCATCATATAAAACTTTGTTCTCAACTTGTAGCTGCTATTTTTTCCGCCCCGCCATTGTCCCGAGACTTTTGAAGTAAAATGAAGTGAAGCTGCATTGTTTGCGTGCATGTCTGGGACATGTTTGTGCCGATAGTATTTTCTAAATTTTTAATTGGGAACAGATTTCATGGATGCAAGCAAATCAGTGAATGATGTCAGGCCAGTTGGGAAGTCCCATCCCCTTCCATTTTTCTTGAAGGAGGAGGAGTTGAGTGGTGATGAACTAGAAGCACTAATTAAAGACCGGTATGGCCATGGTTCAGAGTTTGTGGTATATAATGAAGACTCTAAAGAACGTGATGACAGAGTATCAGAGGTGGATTCACTGAAGGATCCCTCAGTTTGGAGGGTCAAATGTATGGTATGCTATCGGCCATCTTCCCGCGAACCTAAATTGTTATGCAATGCTACTGCCATTTGAGTGTTGTGCTGAGTAACTATTGGTTGCAGGTTGGACGAGAGCGACAGATAGCCTTCTGCTTCATGCAGAAATACATTGATCTTAACAACTTTGGAAATAAAATTCAGATAATTTCTGCATTTGCACTTGATCATGTCAAAGGTTATGTTTTTATTGAAGCTGACAAAGAATATGACGTTACAGAGGTATTTCTAGGATTTTTCACTTAAAGCTGAGAGATTTGATAGTGTTTTCCCCCCAGCTATTCTTCTTGCCAGGGTTAACAATTTTTATTGCTTACGTTGCTTTCCAAACCTTCTAATTCTTTAACACTCTTTTAAATTTAATTTTATCTATGTTAGTGCAAGTTTAATTTCTTTGTTGTACTTGGACTATGGTCCTTGGGTCTGCTTACTCTGTTTGTTGCTGAGAAATTCTGTAATTAAAATTTCTGTAGTGAATGAGAAGTGGATACTGATAAACTACATCATTTGCAATTTCTATAGTAGTTGCTATTTTTTTATTTTATGAAGGTTAGTTATTGTTTTAATATTGAATAATGTTAGTTCATAATTGGGTTGAGTCTCCATGTATAGAAATTGAAATAATTGCAGTCTATGAGAACTAAGAAAGTACACCAATTAGTAGCTGTAAACATTGCCACTGGTGGACCCATTATGACTGTAAAATGTCTCTCTCTAGATGTACTTTAAAGGTCATATATTCATGTATGAGCAATTCTGGGGCCATCTTAATCTTTTGCTTGTCCTTTAGGTGAGATCATGGTGATTGGTATCCTTTGCATGAGATTGTCTGAACATTGATATGCATGTTCCTTAACCCTAGGAAACTATATGATTCTATATCTGCAATATTTTTGGTTGAGGTCTGCAAATTCAACTATTTGATTCTTAATTATTTCAGCAGCAGCAAATTTTGATGCTGCAGAATGCATCCTTTTTCATGATAGTTAAAATCTGAATAAAGGATACAACTAAAATAAAGAAACAGAGCAATATTGAGATAAACTTTGCTAGTCATGATGCCCAATTGATACATTGTTATAATGAATTACTCAGAGGTCAGAGGTTAAAACAAAGAAAAGAAATGCAGTGATGAACCATCAAACTTTACTGTTGTTGGTTTAGCATTGTTCACATATAGTTGAAGTCATCAGCTTCTCCTATCTCTCAGGGGTACCCTTTTTGCATGATTAATGCCTTTTCATATCTTTCACTTCCACAATTAAGTTTTCTCTGTTTTTGAAATTAGGGTGATTCAAGCTAAGGGTCTCTAACAATATTAAATTTTGTTACTCTTACTTTTATCCTAAAATAAGCAATGAAAGTTTGGGATTCAGGGCTTCCAACCTTGAAATTTGGGAGCTAAGAATTTTTCTGAACATCATGTAAGGACTCTTGCCATTTCTGTTGATTTCTTTAGCCTTTTTGTTCATCCATGCTGACTCCATATGTTGTCAAGACTGGATTCTATTTTCATAATTAAAGGAATCCCATAGTTCTGTAATCCTTTTTGTACCATGTTTACTAGCTCAGCTTTGTTGTAATTATAACAATTGGAGCTTCAGGTACTTTGTGATTCACTTCATGATGTTCAATCATAGATAATTAGAGCTTTATTTTGCTTTCTTACAAATAATGCATTATGTTGACCATCATAAGAACAAATATTTTTTTCTATGAACATTGGCTTTTCTCTATCAAATCTGTTATTTAAGTAAGTGATAGTAAACATTTTAGCTATAGTTGGCATCTATTTTTTTTTTTTTTTTGTACAAATTTAAAATTTTTCCCTTTATCTTGAATATCCATGTAATGGTAAACTTCCATCTGTTACTCTCTCAGTGTAAACCTTATAGTCCTTGTCACATGTATAGTCCTATTGGGTTTGAAAGGAAAAAGGATGTTGAAAATTATGTACCATTCTCTAAAACTTTTTGTCATCCAATTGGTTTGCATCAGACATATGAAGGTCTCCAATTAGTGAGCATTTTTCTTAATACCATATATGCATCATTTAGATATCATATTCTTTAATTGGTGCCTTTCCTGTTCCAGGCATGCAAGGGATTTTATAGTGTATATTCAAGTAAAATCAACCGTGTCCATGGAAGTGAAGTTCCTCAGTTGTTCTCTAGTCGTAGTAAATCATGTGAAGTATCTGAAGGTTCATGGGTACGCATGAAGAGTGGGAAATACAAAGGGGACCTGGCACAGGTATGTATATGTGTATTTACTTTTGATGGTTTCTTGTTACTTTTTTGCTTCTTCCTTGTGTTCTTTATGCTTGAATTTGTATTGTATGTTCTATAGGTTGTGGCTGTTGATGATGGACAGAAAAAGGTGATGGTCAAGTTGGTTCCTAGAGTTGACCTTCAAGCTATTTCTAAGAAATTTGTGAGTACAGTTCACTTTTGCCATACTTTACACCTTTGTAGTCAAAATTTTTGTTAAAGCGACATTACATGGCCATATTATCAATTTTCTCTGAGTTGTCTTGCCATATTTTTCACTTGTCTTTTAGCTTCCTCCTAAATTTGACATGGGTTGGCATGAAATGCATTTTTGGAATCTTAGAACTATCATATATTTGTGTGTGTGTGTGTATATATATATGTATATGGAGACTAAGTGCACACACATATATATGTTGATTATCCTGGTCATCCGTTTGTCTTTTCATGCATTCCAATAAGAAATTAGTTAAGGGTAAGTTGATGCTCGGGTTTTAAATAAACCCTCATATTTTAACAGCCTAAAATTTAGAAGGTCCTTAGAAAATAGATTCAGGTGCATTAGGCAAGTAAATGACTTCACAAAGTCCAGGTTGATTGAGAAAGATGGAGAATTCAGATTTTGCGTTGATTGGGTTTCTTAAAGTGAATTTGCAAGACTTGCTCAGATTTACAGGATTTTAATTCAGATTTCCTCAGCAGGGTGTCAAGTTTGAAATTGTAAGTCTCAGGCTTAATCCTTTTCTTAGATCCATTACTTCTATAAATATTGTAACGGAAAATGTTTGGTTTCTATAATAAATTCTATGTTTCTCTGATATTATGTAAACATGAATTGCAGTTTATCCATCATAGGCATCTGCTGTGCAAAAGAAGTTTAGATTCTCATACATTATATTGTCATTAAACAATGAAACGATATACTACACGCTAAAATGTTCTGGAACCTGTTTTAAGCATTCCAATGATTTTTTTAATTAAATAATCTTTTAGTTGTTTCAGCCTGAAACAATTGAAACTCTAAGCCCTCGGATTTGGAAAAATGTAATTTACTCTAATGCAAGGTCTAATATATTTTTAACGACTTGTTTACATTTTTTTAAATCTTTCTTCAAAACTATATGTATTTGAATCGTTTTTTGTTAGAAGCATCCAAAATTAAAGTTGAAACAGACCAAAAATGAGATTGAATTAGTTTAATTAAATTTTGAATGTGAAACACAAACTGAGTTTTGGAACATTGATTTAGACACTTTGACCTACCCTAGCCTAATGACATATTCTACTTGCTGTAAGATTGACTGAATTGTTGTGCAGTTCTACATATGTCAGTGCAATATGTTGTGCTGCCAAGTTCTCAACCTGGGCCAAGCGCTGGTACTAGTGTGGCACGGATCAGCACTGCCAGCACTTGACAGTTGAGGCATCGTGCTGTTTGTTTGAATGTTGTTAACAATATTAGGGGTAGGCTTTTGTTTGCATAAAGATAATATAAGTGGATTAGATTGGTAACTCCATATAATTATTGTTTTGAGTATTTGAAATACTTCTATGGAGAGGCAACAGATGAAGGCAGGCAACTCTGTGGGCTTTCTTGCTTTTATCATCATTCTGGAGGTAATTAAGAGCAGACATAATGCCAAACTAGTGGAACCTTGCTTTGCTTAGGAATATTGCCCTTTCCCTACATGATGTGCCACAGTGCAGACTTAAGGAAATTAGTCCGCTTGAGATTAATCCAAGAATCAGCTTCACTGAGAGCACCAGAGGGTAAATTTGGTGGATTGCATTTTGGGGAGAGTATGGTCTTGTGATGAGGAAACGTCAATTATGTATTCTGGAGTATGGTCTACCTTTTTGAATCACAGGATGAGCAAACATTCCTTTGGATTTGATAGGATCTTGGAATGCTAATTGGTAATTGAACTCAGACTTATTGGTGGGAAAACCATACATCAAGCCAAAGCCGTTCGATATACAGGTATACATCCGTTTTAACATTTTCTGTTTGGTGCCAGGCAACCTGAGCATTATGAAGGTTCTCAGGAAGGGCCTGTCAAGGAAGTAATTGAGGTCTCACTTGGCAAGAGTAAAGATTTATATTGATGTGGAAATGTTGTGCGTGTGAAACTTGAAGTTTGTATGCTGCTGGCGGCTTTATTTTAGGGCCAGGAGTTATGGGTATACTTTCTGTTGTTTAAGCATTTGTTTACTATTTTTTTTTTTGAGGATCCATAAAGCTGATTCTTAATACTTGGGAAAAGGCTAGATGGTTATGGTTATGGTTTAAGCATTTTAGTTTTTCTGCTATAACTTATGAACAAGTTTGAAAATGACAGACATGTTATTTAGAGTGTAATTCTCAAAACTATACATTCATTATTATGTTGAGGATGCCACAGACAATGAAACAATAAAGAGGAGCATGAATATGACATAAAGAAGCAATATATGAAAAATATGTCTGCCAATATGTTTCATGCTATTAATGTTAGTTATTATGACTAAGCTGAAAAAGACTTGCTGCAATTTTTTTTGACCATAAACATGAAATATCAGGTTCGTACTTGCCGGTTACTGCTCCAGTTCCTTCATTTAATAGATGTGTTCTTTTGCCTTTTTCCTAGGCTAGTTTTATCTAAGTTACTTATATGCTAATATACATTATGCGATTGAAAAAATTGCACATACCCTTGCAGGGTGGTGGGGTATCTTTGAAGCAGGCTGCAGTACCAGCCCCACGCTTGATTAGCTCTCATGAACTAGAGTAATTTTTTCTTTATTTATTTTTTATTCAAATGGCATTTCATAATGCACTATCTATCTTGCTTTGATTGCGGAAGTTTGAGATTGCACTCTATTTGTTAGAATGTTTAGGCCCCATATTGAAGTCAGGCGTGATCGTCAGACTGGAGAGATTTTTGAGATACTGGATGGTTTGATGCTGAAGGATGGTTTTTTGTACAAAAGGGTGTCCATTGGATCAGTAATTTGCTGGGGAGTACAACCATCAGATATGGAACTTCTGAAGTTCTCCAGTGTCGGTAAGGATGGGGATGAGCACTTAAATTGGGTCTCAAGTGTTTATCATGGGCGTAACAAAATGCGGCCTACTGAAGCAGCAGATCAGCAAGTATTAGCTAAGAAAGGAAATGGTTTCAATCTCCATGATTTTGTGTTGTTTGGGTTGGTATTTCTTCTCCAACTAGTTTACCCTGTAGCTTCATCTAATATACTACCAAAGGTTTTATATTTTCTGTTTTTCTAATATACTATTAAAGATATTTATCCCTTTTGTTTTTTTTTTTTTTTGCAGACATAAGGCTTTTGGTGTTATCATTGCTGTGGAGAAAGATGGCTTCCGGGTAGTCACATTGACTGAAATTAACCACCTCCCCTCCTGGTCTTGGTTAATGTATTATTGTTGTGATTGTTGTTTCAGATATTGAAAGGAGGCGTGGAAGGACCAGAAGTAGTGACAGTTAAGATTCAGGACATAAAGAGTGCTTGTGTTGATAAGATGTTTACAGCTTCTGATCGGTATATGAAAACCATATCCATTAACGACACTGTCAAGGTTTTGGAAGGGCCATTACAGGTAATATAATCAATATGTTAATCAATTTTGCAGAGCTTCACTTTTAAAAGCTTTGATGTGGTTGTAGAGGCTGATTCTGTGAAATAGTGTGATCAAGTGCTAATTACCCACTTCTTTTTTTTTCTATCCTCATTTTTTTTTTTGCTACATCTCATTGTCTACTAAACATATATAGCTGTACTGGCATGTAAAAGTGTAAAAGAAACAAGAGAGTTCCTTGGAGAAATATCACACACTGAGATAACTCTATGAAGAGAGAGAATAAAGCAGGCTAATATCACCATGATCCTTCAGCTTTTTGGATATAACCTGGAGAAATAGAGTTACTTGATTGTCTGCTTTATTCTCCAAAAAAGATTGGGTTGGTTAGTACTTGGTCATATTGTATACTAGATAATGATTCTTTGTAAGTTTATATTTGTATACTATAGATACTTGTAGAATTGCTATAGTAGCTAACCAAGTTCGGTCCCTGTGTCCAGTTTCTTTTGACCATTGCAGGAGTGTGTTTTTCTTTGTTATCCATTGAAGAAGTGATTGCTTGCACTGCAACGCCCCATGTTTTGACAATTATGTTCGTTTTGCTTGTTTTGCTTTTTGGCAGGATAAACAAGGAATTGTGAAACATATGTACAAAGGCACACTCTTCATTTATGATGAAAATGAAACAGAGAATAGTGGGTTCTTTTGTGCCAAGTCTGCGTCATGTGAGAACATGAAGGAATCAAAGGTCATTGTCAGTGAGAAAGTTCTTTTAGTTTTGTTCTCTGCTGATGACTTTCTCATTCTCATGTATTTACTCTGTTGCAGGGCGAGAAATCAAGTCATTCATTCTCCCAAGCACCTATGGGATCTTATGAGGAGCAGGATAGAAGTCATGGTTGTATGTATTGGAATCTTTAGTAACTGTGTGTAGATAATATAAGTGATTGCTGTATGATGATTTCCTTGTTTTCATTTGCAGTTAACTGGCGCCGCCAAACTGAAAGAGATCAAGTCTTCTCTATTGGCCAGACTTTGAGAATTCGAAAAGGTCCTTTGAAGGGGTATCTTTGCCGTGTTGTGGGTGTATACCGCTCGGATGTCACTGTTAAGGTGGATTCTCTGGTCAAGATCATCACAGGTTTGTTGATTGTACTACTTCTGCTCAGATGTTTTCATATTTAATTCATTGTAACATGTTCCTCCATGATGTTTATGTAGTTGAGGCTGAGTATCTCTCTGTTCCAAATGTGAAGAGGTATTAAGTTTCTTAGAGTGCGCCTTTCTATATATGCACTTGTCAACTTGTGACCAACCTCTGATGTCTCTTTTTATTTGTTATTGTTTGTTTCGGAAAGGGATGACTCAGCTGCTACAACATCCAATCCTTTTGGAACCCAGGAAAGGTTGTCTATAGGTAATTCTGTCTATAGCCTCTTTCTTCAACTGTTCAAATCGATTATCTGTCTGTCTGTTAAACAGACTCGAAACAGGTTCCTGGTTTTCCTGTTTTCAATTAGATCAGGGTAATATTCCTTATGGTGGGAAAGTTTCAAAGGCTGTAATAGGATAATAGATTGCATTTATTTCATTTATTGATGTGTGTTCTAATATTTGAAAGTAGTAATTCTACCAGAATTCTTCCTGTCTGATGTCAAACCTTACTTGCCATATTGTGGGTATATAATACTTGAGCTTATTTATTTTTCTATCTGGGCGGTCTACTGGGAGAGCAGGACAACATGCAGAGAATGGTCAATGGGATGTTGGCGTACCATCATTTGGCAGGTTAGTTGATGTCAATATTGAAATATATATACTTTCATTTTCATATTGTTTTCTTTTCTTTTGATAGTTCAAATTTTGTTTGATAATTACTGATGGGTTATTGAGTAAGCTGCAAGATAATTGCAGTTGATATGCTGAAACATTCAAACTGGTTAATATTAATGTTGGTTTTATGTCTATCTAATTACTGCTACATGGTTGAAATTGCAAACAATGAACTTCAATTTTTCCCCAAAATTTATTTAATTGACCTATAAAAATAGATTATGAACATAAGTGCATGAAAGGGATGGTAATATGGTACAGTCACAGAAAACACAAAGCTCCAGTAATATTGGATTATCCAGAAAAGAAAACGTCCTTTTGCAGAAATCATATTGTCAGCTGCATGTGGTAAACTATCTGGACATCCACGAGGGACTGTTTATAAAATTTGTACTGTTGAATGTGACCTGTTTAAAACTTTTTAGTGTTAGTTCAAAAGTTTGTTCGCTTGTTTTCATATGCTATGATGATGAATGCTGATTTATATATTTTAATGAGAAGCTCTCTTGCAATGCGTCAGAAAATATATGCTCACTTATTGCATATATCATGATGCTGTGTCAAACCTTTTGTGAGTCTTGCTGGGAAAATTGTGGAGCGATATAGCATTTAGAGCATGCACATCAGTTTATGCAAATTAAATTATTCCTCGTGAAATGATTTTTTTAACTAGCAATAGAAACTTTAGGGGATAAAGCATGCTTTAGTTCATTTGCCTAAAGTTATCTGTCTGACATTGACTTGTAAGCTACGTCCATCGCAGGGATTCTTGGCAAGCATTTCCTGCCAGCAATTTTTCAGATGTAGACAATAATGGCCATAAAGCAGGTAAGATGTTCGAAAAGTTGCATGTATTTAATTTTTAAAATATGTTGATTTTCAATTCTATAATATTTTGGTGGCTGCAATTTGCTTCCATATCTGGGTCAAGTAAAATAATTGTTTCCTTTTGCAACCTTGTTACATAGTGATGGGAGATGAACATGGTTCTTGGATTGTGAATTTTGATGTATGCTGGCTGTGATTTTCATGATTGCATAAGCTAATCAATTTCCTAAGGATTAGGTTACCAAATATCTCATCAAACTTTTGTATAACAAAGTAACTAATTGATATGGTATCTAGTCTTACATTTATGTATGGTATGATATTTAAAAAAAGGGCACCCTAATCACAAGACTCCTGCCATTGTGAGGTCTGGGTCGGGGTGCAATTAAACTGAGCCAAGCCAAGTAGCTAGAGGCTTGAGCTCGATCTGATTCCGGCTCGAAACTAGAATCGAGATCAATTGAACCTTAATATCCAAGCTCGAACTCGATTTGATAAAAAAAGCAATACTCGAGCTCGACTCGAATATCAACCAAGCCGTACTCGAGCTCGAGATCGAGCTTGAATTCGAGCCTTGGTTACATGTTAAAAAAGTATGGTTAAAAGTTAGAAGTTAGGTCAGATAAAAAATATAAATATTATATTTTAAAATATTAAATGAATAATATATATTATAAATAAAATAAAATATTATTAAAAGTATATACATTTGACTAGGGTTGTGAGCTTTCAAGCCGAGTATTTTGCTACTCGAGCTCGACTTGAAAAACTATTCTAGCTACTTGAGCTCTCAGCTCTCAACTCGTGCTCTATAATAAATGAGTCGAGTTTGAACTCTAGTCTAGCTTGAGCAGCTTGCAAGCTGCTTGGCGCATCTGCACCCTTAGTTTGGGGAGGGTTAGATCCAACGTCGGTGGAACCGTTCCAAACCACCTGGTTCAGGGCATATCGAACGATACCGGCAGACTGGAATAGTTCTGGCCTACAAAATGAGAAAATAGCGGAGGAGGCGGAGAGGGAGAAGAGAGGAAAAGAGAGGGGGGGAGGGAGAGGGAGGGTGCCCGCCGGCTGGAGGGCGAGTAGCATTAGGAAAGAGAGGTAGGGTGGCCGAACGGCCAGAGGGGTAATGTTACTAGGAAAGTAAAATTTTTCAAGTAACATTAGGTTGAGTGGTGCAGATTTACCTAGCATGGAAATGTAAATGATCAGTTGTTATTACTTTGAGGAAGTTATAGAAGATTCTTATAGAGATCGTTGCAGATAAACCAAGCAATTTTGAACATTTTTATAAAATTCTCATTCCAATGAATAGTCTTGAATTTTCACTCAAGATTTAATGCTAGAATTTTCAAAACCCAAAAGTAGCTATCTGGTATTTTCCTTGCCTTTAGAAACTGATTTTTTTTCTTAAATATGCTATCGGAATTTGAACTTTAATAATGCATTTTTTTTCCTAAGGCAGCAGAAAAATCGTAAGTATGGGTAAGGTATTGTCGTTTACAATTCTTGTGATCTCTTTTTTCAACGAGCAGAACAATCATAATTGTGGGCAAGAAATTGTTGTTTACTACTTTCACTTGCTTGCTAAGTTTCCTTTTGTACTTTGGTGGCGGTGTACTACGTGTGTGTTGGATGGGGTAGGGGGTGCCCTTCTTCGTGGTTTGTGATAACAACTACTAACATTTAAGTCAAGAACCTTCTTTATGAAGAATATTGAACTTTAAGACTGCTTAGGATAAGTAATTGGAAATTTGGAACATTTTGGTCAATCTTTAAGATTGTGTTTTCCCTATGGTCCGCCGAACCGGTACCGGTAGCCTACCGGACCGGTGCCGAATCGGTCTGCATAGCTAGCGCACGCCCATGCGGTTCCCAGCGCACCAGTACGCTTCTATACCGTAGGGGGTGCCCTTCTTCGTGGTTTGTGATAACAACTACTAACATTTAAGTCAAGAACCTTCTTTATGAAGAATATTGAACTTTAAGACTGCTTAGGATAAGTAATTGGAAATTTGGAACATTTTGGTCAATCTTTAAGATTGTGTTTTCCCTATGGTCCGCCGAACCGGTACCGGTAGCCTACCGGACCGGTGCTGAATTGGTCTGCATAGCTAGCGCACGCCCATGCGGTTCCCAGCGCACCATTACGCTTCTATACCGCTCGATTCCGGCCCCCTTTGGGGTCGGAACTGTTTTCCACCGCTGTACCGAACCGGCCGATACGGGCTGAATTGGCCGGTACAGGATGAATCGGCTGTTACGGGCTGGTTCAGCATACCATGGTTTTTCCCCTGATTTTTTCTTTGTTTATGTAAATTTATGCGAATCATGGCTATCCATTTATATGCCGGTGTCATGGTTATCCATATTTGCTGTAGTTACCCAACTATTTGAGATTGAGGTGACCCTTATTATGCTTTTTTCGACCTGATTAGCAATAATCATTGAATGTTGGGTTGCTTATCCTGAAATGATTTTTGTTATTACCTTTTGAAGTTTCTTATTGCTCTTGTCACTCATGTTGTATGCATGTGGACTAGCTTAATGATTATTACTTAATCTTTTGTTATTATACAGATGAAGGACATGATGCTGATCCTTGGGGTAGCAAGGTTATATCTGGGGCTAGAGCTGATGCATGGCATTCTAGTAAAGCAATGGACGGCTGGGGCAAAGCAGCTAGTTCTAGTGGAGAGCAGGATTCGCAATGGAATATGACTGCAGCTGGTGAGAAAGTTACTGATCAAGCTAGAAATTGTATAGAAGATGCTGATGGTTGGAATGGCAAGGCTTTGGCTAAAACCAGTACTGAAATTGATGGATCGAAGAAATCAAAACCTCAAAGCGGTGGTGATGGTGGCTGGGGGAGAGGCAACTTTGGAAGTGGGAATAATCTGGATCCCTCTGAGAATGTTACGGGGAACTGGGATAAGCAAAGAGCTGATAATCTAGGTGATTCTCTGAAAAATTCTGATGGTGTCAGTGGCTGGGACAGAGCAGCAACCAGCAAGGACAAGGGAAAAGACCTTAGTTGGGATCGGTCAAATAACTGGACTCGCCCTGAAGTTGTTAGCAATGACAAAGTAAGTTCTTGGGATGTTAAAGGCAAAGGAATAATTAGTAATGAGGATGATTCTTGGGGCAAAGCAGCAAGCACTCAAGAGAAAAATACCAATGAAAATTGGGGTAAATTTTCTGTTGGTTCAGGGCAAATTAAAGAAAAAGATGCTACTAGATCTGATGGGGGAGAACAAGCTGATCGTTGGGATGCTGCTGCTTCAAATTGGACCCAGTCAGCTGTGCAACATGGAGGTCAAAGTAGCAGCTGGGATAAAGCAAGAAATCTTCATGCTGGTCGACTGGATAATTGGGGCAAGTCAAATGATAAAAGTGAAGCTGAAACTAGAGATTGGAACAAATCTGGATTCTCTAGCCAAAGTCAAAATGCCAGAAGGGAAGAACCAAAATCTTTTGGTGGAGATAAACCTGGAGGTCTAAGTAGCAGTTGGGACAAAGCAAAAGATCCGCATGGTGGTCAATCTGATAACTGGGGAGAGGTGAACGAGACAAGTGAAGCTGAAACTGGAGGTTGGAGCAAAGCTGGATTCTCTAACCAGAGCGAGAATGTCAGATGGGATGAACCTCAGAATGCCCGATGGGATGGATCAACATCTTTTGGTGGAGATAATGCCTTCAACTGGAGGAAAGCGGTAGATGGAGGTGATCGGATGGACAACTGGAAGAAACCAAGAAATTTTGAAGGGGGGCATGGATTTGGTCAGGGAAGAGGCAGGGGTTGGAATGCAGGCGAAAGTGGAAACAAAGATCGCGATGGCAGCTGGAACACTACAGTGAGCTCTGATGGTAGTCAGAAATCAAGTTGGGGAAAAGGATGGGATAGAAATATCGAAGCTGGTGGAGATGGAGGTCAAGAGAACAACTGGAACCAGCAAAGAGGCTCTGATGGTGGCAGGGGATCCGGATGGGGAGGTGGAAGAGGTCGTTATGGATCAAGAGGAGGTAGAGGTCAAGATGATAATTGGAATGGGCCTGGACCCCGGGGGGGATGGGGATCTGCAAGGGGAGGTGGTAGGGGTCGAAATGGAGGAGGTGACAATGCAAGTAGTTTCGATGGGACACGATCATTTGATCGTGGTCGAGGTCGAGGTCGTGGTCATGGTTGGGTTCAGTCTTCCAACCTCAAGGATGACCAGGGATATTGTTGGGATGGAGCCTTCCAAAAAAATCCATCATCTGGCTGGGCTGGCAATAAAACTCCTGGGTCGGGCAAGTCGGAAGGCTTTAGTGAAATTGAAGAATCAACAGAAAATGTTGATCATCAAGGTGGCTTGAACGGAAGAAAATCTTTTGACACAGGCTGCTCATCTGGCTGGGGTGGACAGTTGTCTGACTGGAAGAAGGATGAAGCAGGCAACAATTCAAGGAGCAGTCCCAACTCGAATTGGAAGAAGGAAGCATCTGTGAAAGATGCCGCTGGAGGTGGAGATGACTGGAATATGTCCAATCGTTCTGGTCGAAATCAGTCTGGTTGGGATAAGTGGTCATCTGGCAATGAACAAGTTGGTAAAGCTGGAGCAGGTTCGATGGAGGGTTGGAACAGTTCAAGACCTTCTGATAAGAAACAATATTGTGTGGGGGCTGACAAGACATTAGCTGGAAATGAAGAAGCATGTCGAAAGACAGTTGGAGGTAAGTGGAATAGTTAAACACCTTTATCATTTTCAATTTTAGTCAACATTTGCTTTGAAAATTGAATGTTATTTATTTTTTTTCTTGCAATAGAACGTCCAGATGACCTAGACCTTTTGCACACTCCTGGCATGATTATGATCGCCGTTCTTTTTTTTGTCCTAGCCATTCTTCAATATTTTCACTTCTTACAGAACAAAGCAGTGAAATTGAGGAGAAAATCATTATTTTCTAAAATAATCTAGTTTTGAAATTGCCGAACTGTTAATCATTCTTTGCCTGTTCTGACTGTGAGCATGCTTTGCATCTAACTGTTCAATTTTATCACTTTAAACAGGTCAAGAACATGAAGCTGATCCTTGGGGTAGCAAGGTGGCATATGGGGCCAGAGGTGATGCATGGAATTCTAGAAAAGCTGCAGACAACTGGGGTAAAGCAACTGGTTTATGCATAGAAGAGATTTCACCATTGAGCAAAGCAACAGTAGGTGAGAGGGCTATTGATGTAGGTCAAGATGGTGATTGTCCAAAAGATGCAGATGGTTGGAACAGAACTTTCAAAAGCGGTCCTGGAATTGATGGATGTGAGAAAGCAGAAGTACTTCCAAGCATGGATGCTGGTCAGAGCTGGGACAAAGCAGAGATCAGCAAGGATAAAGGAAAAGGTGTCAGTTGGGATAAGCCAAGTAGTTGGGCATGTCCTGAAGTTAGCAATGATAAAGCAGATGTGTGGGACATCAAAGACAAAGGATTAGTTAGAAATGAAGTGGATGTTTGGGGCAAGTCTTCCAAATGTCAGGAGAACAACAATGAAACTAAAGATTGGGGAAGCAATTCAAGCCAAAATAGAGAAGATAACAAGTTCATCGGTGGAAACAAAGCTAACAATTTGGATGCTGCCGCTTCTCATGGGACCCAATCAGCAGCACGTGGAGGCCAGAGTAGCAGTTGGGATCATTGTGGTCAAACTGATAACTGGGGAAAGGCAAGAGAGAAAAATGAAGCTGAAGCTGGTGGTTGGAGTAAAACTGGATTCTCTAGCCAAATTCAAAATGCTAGATGGGATGAAACAAAATCTTTTGGTGGAGATAATGCATCCAACTGGAGCAAAGGAATAGACAATGAAGATGCTTTCAGAAATGGTAGGCCGGACAACTGGAATAAACCAAGAAATTTTGAAGGGGGTTGTGGATTTGGTCGGGGAAGAGGAAGGGGTCGAAATGCAGGTGCAAGTGGAAATAAAGATCTAGATGGCAACTGGAACAAACCATTGGATCGTGAGGGGGGTCAAAGATCCAGTTGGGGTAGAGGAAGGGATGGAAATAATGAAGCTGGTGGAGGTAGAGGTCAAGAGAGCAACTGGAACCGGCAAAGAGACTTTGGTGGTGGTGGTGGTGGTAGGGGATCAAGCTGGGGAAGAGGAAGTGGTCGTACTGGAGCAAGAGGAGGTAGAGGTCAAGGTGATAAGTGGAATGAGCCAGAAGACAAGGAATGGGGATTAGGATCTTCTAGGGGAGGAGGTTGGGGTCGAAATGGAGCTGGGGATGAAAGGAATGACTCTGATGGTAGACAATCTTATGGACGTGGGCGCGGTGGGCGCGATTATATTTGCTTTTCTAATCGGAATGAAGAGCAAGAAAACTTTGGGGATGGAACCTTTCCGAAAGCTTCGACATCTAATTGGGCCAATGATCAAAGTCCTGGGTGGGGTAAATTGGATAAAGGTAAATCTTTTGATGCAGGCGGCTCATCTGGCTGGAGCAAACAATCCTCTGACGGGAACAAGGATGGAGCAAGCAACAATTGGAACAGTCCCGACTCCAGTTGGAATCATGGAGCATCTGTCAAAAAGCCAGCTGGAGGTGGAGATAACTGGAATGTGTCCGATCCTGGTGGAAGTCATTCCTCTGATAGGGATAAGTGGTCTTCTGGTAATGAGCAAGCTGGTAGAGCTGGAGTAGCTGCGGAAGGGGGATGGAACGGTTCGAAACCTTCTGGTAAGGAGCATTCTTTTGGGCGGGGTGACAAGACTTTAGCTGGAGATGAAGAAGCTGGTAAAAAGACAGTTGGAAGTAACAATGGAGGAAACAATTGGAACACCACCAAAGCAGCTGGTGGTAGTCGGTCCTCTGCTTGGGATAAATCGTCAGCTGGAAATGAGGAAGCTGTAGCTGCTGAGATTTCAAGCAAAGCCAAAGAAGATGAAGGTAGTGGACGTCGGGGGAGCGGCTGGGAGAAGGCTCCAGCAGCATGGGCCGAAGCTAAAGATGGAAGTGCAGGTAACGGGGGGTGGTAGTCTGGCATGTCAGATGTAGATAGACGTGGTTTATCCTGGCTGTGCCTGTAAATATTGGGTCTGTTCGTTTTGTTAGACCCATTTTGTTCTATGTTTTGTATCTTGTAGATGGTTAAGACTAAAAATGTTTCCCCTCATTTGCTTGCTCTCTTCAACTGTTAGCAGGAACCTGTCTTGCATCCTTTTGATAATTTTTGGGGATCAACCAAATGGACTTCTTTAGTGCCAGTTGGATTGCGTCATATCATCGTATCATCAAATGTGGTTACCTCATGGGGTATGAAGCTTTCTCTGGGATGCCAAAATGCAATGCGAACAGATTACAACGTCAAATGTAGATGTGGCTGGATTCTATAGTAGAAATTCAAAGTAGGTGCAGATGGAATCTATTACTTTGTCTGCAATCTAGGATTTCTTGTGTAGCGTCAAATCTCTGCCCCCACCGGTCTATCATCATGCTTGAAGTTGCAGAAAATAGGTGCGGCTTAGGATATTAGCGAAGTGCAGGTGGCATGTTCACTGTGCTCTGGGATTACCAGGAGATAAGGTAGTTACCTTGAAACAGCAACTGTATTTAATTTTAGAAAATTTATGATTACTGGAAATTATGTGAGATTAAGTCCTGGGAGAAGCGACTCAATTGTTTTCCCTAGAGAATTCAATGATACTATGACCTATCGTGAGAACATTGATGGCGCCGGCCCTTTATGATATTCTGCTCTTATTCTGTAGCTTAATTTGAAAGTATATTTTTCAGGTCGATGGATTTTTCTTGTGTTTCTGCCGTCTGAAATGACTACCTCCTTGACTGCAACATAGCTTTCTGCTTTTCTCGTGTCACCTCTACCATCAGATTGTCTATAATTTGGAGTTCTAATCAAAGACAACAGGTGCCAATGTTACACGTCCTTGAGTTTATGGATAAGCCACAAAAGCTTGCAGCGTCGATACCGTGAAGTATTTTCAACGCCTGTAGCAAGCTTTTCGGATTGTCCAACGTGAATGTTATCATCTTTGTAATCTGTCGATAAATCTTTTACACCTGTTTATAAGTTTATAACGAATGGTAGATTGCAGATCCTTCTCGTTTGGAACCATGATCCTAGTTTTTGGCGCAAAAATTAAAACTATGTCCATTAGGCATGGAATGGAATCTCGTTCTGCGCAGCATCCATGCACTCCATAGAGCTTGAGTGTAAACATACCCCCTCCTCGTCCTATAATTCCTATAGGGATTAAGCCCGTTAAAATTGTCAAGGCTTCGGTGGCAACCACTTCTATCTTGTTTCTATAACAGGAACTAAATATAACTTATAAGCTAGTTTGTTTCTGTGCATTGTATTATGATAGAGTTGTGGTCTATGATCAAACAATTATTTGAATTGATGCTCGTGTTATGGGAGCAGACAAGCGGGAGTACAAACATCCAAGATTCAACTCAGGTTCTATCAAAACCGACCAACCAGCCAAAACCAATGCCCACCAATGCACTTTCTAGCAACCTCAGGCACCAGCACATTGAATCGTCTGGCAGAGGTTTAAGCAAGAAAACGAGTGTAATTTTTGAGCAATCCATAACCTCGAATAAAGCAGATGCCCGCCAGCAGCACCTGATAATCCAATCTCAGATGCTTGAAGCCAAAATATATCGAGTCATACTCCAATGTCCTGAACATCGATTGTTCTCAATTGGACCAGAACCCCCTAACTCAGACCATGAAATTCTAGAAAGATTGTTAGAACTTTGAACTGAGAATTACAGAGCATCGCTGATTAACTGCGACAAGCAACTTATTATTGATACGTGTTATGTATACAGAGAGCCGGATAACTCACAAAAGCATTCACCACTTGACATATTGGCAGAAGAATTATATTGTCCAATACTGGATTCGGACTAGGAAAGAAATAAATACCAGAAGAAAAGCTTTTACACCAAGCAGTCCAGAATGCCATGTCTGATGATCTTGGGACATTAGTCTGAACTCTTTTTTTTTGTGTGAGAAGATAATTGATGCTATGATATTTCCTACAGAGCATCTGGATGCTCCCAAGACTCCACAGTACACCAATTTGCCAATCATAGCAATCTCTAGGCAAAGCGACAGAATAGCTACTGTGCTGCTCAGATGACTTTCGGAATTTTAACAGTGGAAAATTGAATGCGTAAAATCTCCAATAATGTATTCAGAAGTATACCAGGCAGCAGCCACTTACAAAACAAAAGAGAGCGCCAATGCCCTAAGTAAGATACACAGCCTTCCTCCAAAACAAGTCTAATCGCTTAAACACAACTGTATCTGCTTTCTCTTTTACTTTGATATACTACAGATGCAGCAACATACATAACAGTGGTTGCTCAATTTTTTACAATGGATTTCCTCAGATCACCTCTTCAACTTCAAAAATTGGATGAATGTTCTTTCCTACCATTGCCAAGTTTTCTGATAGCAAACTTTAATCAAATAGAAGAAATCTTCAATTGGTATAAATGAGGAAGAAAGATGAAATATCAAATAGCAGAAGATTTCACCTTCTCTGCCTCTCATCCATGCCTGTAAGAGTTGCCCCCAGCTGAGACTAGCAGTGTGCGGTACCAACCCTCTCTGATTCGAGTGGCTGCGTTTGCATCAACTACAGGAATCCTTCTGAAGAAGAGCCAAGTCCATCATCAACTAGGAGTCAAACCTGGTGGCACCTGCTGTAAGAGATGACAGAAGTCCTGCTGCTGGGCCAGGAAGCATGTCACCAAATGTTGACATGGCAGCTGCTGACCTGTCCTTGAACTTGCCAACTTGGCCATCAGAAAGCATAGATCCCCACCTTGATGTACTCTCTCCAAATTTGCTGCCAACCTACGTATTTGGAATGACACGGAAAAATATAATTCAGTCAAAAACATGGCAAATTTTACAACAAAGCAAGATTTTTAATCTTGGAGAAAAGCTCTGGAAAAATAGCATAGTTCATATAACCCAATAATTAAAACTAAAATATGTTAATCCTTCAAAATCAAATTAATGTAGAACCTGGCAAATCATTAAAAATAATTGAAGGCCAAAGACATCTCATTAAGCTGGAGTCCATGTACTCAGCACCAAATTGGTTAGCGGGCAGTGAGACCTCTATAAGATGATGAATGGCATTGCAGAAAATGGGAGCGCATAGTGTTCTGATTAAGATATTAATTTCTAGGCATTTTATAAACTGAAGAATCTGATGCTGTAGTAACTTTGAGAGACATTAAGATGAGGTTGAGCATAACATTTTGGAGGACCGGAAATCTCTGAGAAATGAAACTATGTAAAGCACAAGATATGCAGTCTGCCAGAAGATCTGTATGAAACTATGGATGAGAAACCCCAAAAATAGACTTACATGTGCCTTCAGCTGAATCAAATGCAGCATCTTCACATGTCATCTTCTTTAAGAGTGTGTATAGCATATTCAATAACAAAATCATGCATATAACTAAGAGTCTATGCACATTTAGCCTCACAAGTTTTGAATGTAGAAAACATATGAGACAGAACAAGTACTTCACAGTTCAGTACCATGCATTCCTGACTATGATGTGCATCATTAGCATTTTATGAGGACATTACAATGACAAACTGAAATTCCAACAGGAGACTTCTTTATCTGGAACATTCAAGCATATGTACCATTTCACAATCAGAAAATTTGATCATAAATTTGTGATCAAAATGATTGTTGCCTTACCAAGATGTTTAGAATTATGCAACTATATACCAAGTATGTATGACTTTTTATGACAAATACCTGGGTCATGATTGATTTGAACAATGGTGTTGCAACTCCAAAACTAAGACTATCATCAAGTTCAGGCTTTGGAGACCTTTCTCCATTTGAATATGCTTTCCAAGGGCTCCTCGATTGTGTATCATGAGCTGACGTCTGAAGGGCTGATTTATGTGCTCCTCTTGAAGATAAGGCAGGAGCACTAAAAAGAAAAAGGCTTTACAGGTCAGAAGCACAGAATTATTGGCAATGGAGACGATGCATATATGAAGCCTGATGAGAGATAAACCAAGGGAACAATTGTGGTAAAAAAAATCAATAGTTTAGTTACGCATAATAAATGATCTTGTTAAAATCATCATGATAGTTTTCTAGTTTAATCTAAGTCACATATTTCATAGTATATCATTCATCCTAACATTCTAATTACAGCTCAAAAATAACTTTAGTGGCCAATTCTATATGTGGGTTTTTTTGAAAAAGAAATGGCAAACACATGCAACACTATTAACTATTAAGCTTAGTGGCATAACTTTGTTGCTACATCCACTTCAGAGACTTACTCCAGAAATTTTTCCAAGTGCTTCCAAGTATTTTGCAGTACATACATCTAGTGTCACGTAACCACCTCAATTCCAAGGTCCAACTAGACAAATTAAACTTTCATTTGTTTCCACACTTTTCATACTGAATAACTTGTCAAAAAAAGAAAAACGATATAACAAAATTTGTTTAAATGCACAAAGATACCAATCAAATATGAATAATGACCTACTTTTTTTTTAACCATTGTAGATGTATCATGTATTTTACAATATCCATGTCTTCTTTGAGTGAATGTAAATATTAATTGGATAATTATGATATTTATGTTCGTTAGACAAACATATAAATGGGTCATATACAAAAAATATGTTAAGATATATTACTATAAAATTGATCTCTAGAATAATAATACAAAAAAATTGAACCATTTATGAGAATCCTTGTTCTCTATCTAGGAACATATGCAAAAGAATGCTCTAATCCACAGTATGTACATATCTACATACATACAAAATATATATATATATATATACACACACACATACATATATACACACATATGTATATATGTATATACATGCATACATACACACACACACGCATGCACGCACACGCACGCACATGCACGCACATACATATATGTGTATACACACACAAACACATATACATATATGTATATACATACACATACACACACATACATGTGTGATCAATTTCAATGTGGAATATATGGTATTCATTCCATCTGGTGTACCATGTTTTTTTCTCTTTAACCCAATGAGTTCAAGTGTAGCCCACACAGAAAGTGAAGACCAGCCAGTGTAGATACAGATACAGTGGTTCACATAAACTTAATTCAGGAACTTAAAAGAACCTGTTATTTAACATGTACATTTCACAAGACAATTGGGGATGAGCCTTGTTGCAATGGTAAGGTTGCTCCATTTTTGACCTAGGTGTCGTGGGTTTGAAACATAGAAACAGTCTCTCCGCACATGGGGGCAAGGCTGCATACATCTGACCCTCTCCACACCCTATAGTGGTAGTAGCCTCGTGCATTGAGCCGCCCCTTTTATTTCAATGGACAGCTGGGTAGTTTATTGAAAAAGGGAAAAATATATGATAGCACATTCCAATATTAGGTTTGGTACATGAAAGATCTGCAGCTCAAGTACCTTCTGTAGAAGAATTTCTTAACAATAAAGTAAAATGTCACATGTATATCCTATGATAATTTGGCACAGCTAATAAAAATTGAAGTAATTCTATATCATTGTAGGTAGAAAATAATAATAGCCTAAAACATAATTTCAAGTTATTTTTAGTTTGAGCTTCTAAGTAGCTTCCATCTACTACAGAACATCTGATCATTAATAGCTTGTCATCCAAAGTCTGCCAGGACTGTGGGAGCATTTAATCAAGGAAGATATATCTTCAATGGTATCATAAAGTGTTCGTTATGTGATGCTAATTGACAATGTTAAAATCAAACTAAAGTTTCTTTTAGCATGTCGATAGTAGCCACAACATGCTTGCATATAACAAAACTAAGATTTCTCCATGTTAGTAAAAGAATGAGAATTTTTTATTTTTCATCACAGCAGGACTGCTGATGTGGTCCATACTTCTTAAGAGACCATTATGAAGAATCTTAATACTTTAATAGCTCTGCTACCATATGATTTATGGAGTTTGTTGTCATGGTTTCCGCAACTCTTGGCATCAGCAGATGTGTATAACAAAAGAATCATGCACATATAACATTATAAAAAATTAATTTTTAAAAGAAACTGTTCCTGTTAAAGGCTACATAAGTAGTAATTGAAGAGTCCAGTCCTACGAACTGCGCTTATGATGTTGAGTTGGTTTTTATATTAGCAATATCTCCAAGAGATGCTACTAATATACTTCAGGAAAATATCATAGAAATGACAAGAAGAGTGCCAACCTGATCGGAAGGTATTTGAATCGCGGAACTGTAGAGCATCTCATTATATTAGAGTCTGTATTTGATTTTGTGGGCAATTTTTGTACGGTGTCAGTGTACATGCGATTAAGCTGAACAAAGAACCCGAAGAGGACCGCATATCGCTTATATGATTGCTTCTCATTTTCCCATAGGTAGGGTTCATAACTGTGAAATTCACAGGAAAAATATATATATAATCAAAAAATTAAAATCTGAAAAAAAAAGGAATGAATAGGGAGAAATAGTAAAAGATTCAATTATTCAAATATAATTGTTGTCCTATCAGAGACATTTATAGAAGAGCTTACATAGCCCAGTCAATGGGATCCAGCCTTTGTGAAAGCTTATTTATCAGCTTCATTACATGCTCCCTATTAGCATAACCAGGCTGGAGTTGTGGCTGTTTCCATCTAAATAGAGGCTTTTGCGTCACAATTTTTGATGACTCCTCTTTGGCATTCATTTCAGGACTCCCAGAGGCAGAATCTTTGCCCCCAGATAGAATGTCAGCAATGAAATGTAGGTCTAACAAAATCTGCAGTACTCCTTTTTCTGAAACCTGAGCTTCACCCCTCTCTATGATTGACAAGAAATTTTCATATACATCCACCACCTATTACATAATGAAGGCAAAATGTCCATGAGAGATTGTTATCGTTAGGAATTGTGTCAAGCCATTGCAGCACTATCATCTACTTGCAACTAACACACACAGTCAGCTTGCATTTGACAAATAATTTTGTTCGGTGAAAGTAAAAGACTGGCATTCAACAAATATGGACTCTAGTGAATCTCATGAAAATGCCTCTCATATATATAATTATTTCAGTTTCGACTTGAAGTTAAAAAACAAATGCTCTCCTCATCAAATTTTGGACCTCTGCTGCAACTGGAATTGCTTTCTTCTTGTGTGCTCAAATATATGCACATCTTTGAATGTGTTTGCGCTTGCATGCCTAATACAAAGTTTAATACTATAACAAGCCATACAACCCTGCAAAGTTTTTATTCTTAAGTGAAATGTTACATTATTGTTATTCAAATCTAATAAAGTTTCTAACCAAAACCAGATATTTTATCTTTTCAATATCAATTGTAAAATTTTACCAACAATGCTAGAGAGTACTGTTCTCCATGCATGTAAGTACACAAGGTACAATACCAAATTGATTAATGATCTAATCGAAGAATGAGACCATTCAAAATTTTGATAAGTTTATTGATATTATGGGACCAGAAATATCTTTCAATGACCAACAACTGCACTATGAATTTGGCCCACAATTGTCATCAAACCCATCCGTTAATGTTGAAATTTAGGACAATAAGATAATAAATGAAAATGTCATACCAACTCCCCAAAGATTTAACTGAAAGATGAATCCAAGAGGCCAACATGATCGAAATCCTGTCAATCATTAGAAATAAAACTATACACGATTTTCTTGGAATTAATTGATTGAACCTTATTGATCAAGAATAAATGGAAAGAGGCCTCTAACTTGGAAATTCATCTTGTTGACTAAAATTACAGAAATACCATATTAGAAGATATGAAGAGGAAAAGGATGTCTCTAGCATGATCTAAAACTCTTGGCTTTAAAGAAATAATAGATGTAATGGCCACAACAACGATTGAGGAAATCATTGTTAAAAAGTTGAAAGCTAAAAGATTAAATCAAAGAAACGAAACTGAAACCTCTCTTGACATGGTGTAGAACTGCAACTAGATCTTAAGTGATGCCTTTCCATGCACGTTACAAAACTTGCAATTTTGTAGATTCCATCGCCTATCTCTGTTACATGAGACTTCTTTTTATTTTTTTCTAAATATTTCTCTCTTTGTTCTTGCTTTCAATTGGTTGTTCTGGTCTGTCTCGCACCATCACAGTACCATACTGAACCCACTGCAGATAGAGACATGCTCCGATACCGGGATTAAACCCTAGTTACAGTAACAATCAATAAAACTTCATGAAGATATAGCATGTCTTAGTTATCATTCATTATCGTCGTCTAATATTTGTCCAAAAAGATGGTCAACATTCTTTTAATTTGGTCATTCCTTAACATTCATCATGCTGGTTCCATTCCAAATAGGAACCTTGATCATGGCATTACATGGACGCCCAAACTCCCACATGCTTGGGGATGGCTTGATGTCACATAGGTGATCACTGAAAGAACAATTAAGCCAAGAGCATATAATGCATCATCATCAGTCTATATTACATGTTAATCAAAATTAGAACAAAATCTGCCCTATAATGTTATATTATTTTCCCCCTTTACTTGTGTTGAAATCTTATCATAATCACAAACCATTAACATTTTTTTTATGATAATTTATTGACACAAGCTTTTATCTTCATCCAAGAAATAAGCATTAGGACAACATAAAGGAGCACTTTAAAGGAATATCATTATCAACAAGCAAATTATAGATCATTTTTCATAATTATCAAGTCATTTCTTTTAATGTGAAACACCAGTAGCTCATGTTTGTTTCATATGATGCCTTTTTTTGCAAGAGTAAGGAACCAGCATGACTTAACTACCTCAAATTTGACAGACAAACTACTAAGCTAGTAATGCTCCATAAAAATGACACAAAAGTATAATTCACAAAATGCACATATAATTAAGCCTGGGGCACTAAGCTTTCTATGCCATGTTTGAAGGCATCTTGGTTCATGGTCCTTTTGTCCCATCAGAAAGTCAAAGGCAAATTCATTTTAGCAAATTAGCATCAAAGGCCATAATAAGAATGTGGCAAGGACACCATGTGCAAAAAGATAAACAACATAGAACAAATTTTATAACTGTGATTAGACTTGATGTGCAACTGGGCCAGGAGGCCCAGTTGTCAAATCACAGACAACCGTGGGACTGTAGTTTTACTTGTCATCTTACGAACTGGGTTGCATACCAAGTTGCACCCCATGCAACCGCCCCTCCAAAATTGCAGTCATATGCATGCTATTGGACACAAGACTGTGTTCCACTCAAAGTCAACATGAATGAGACTAGGAATAAGAGGCAATGCATTGTGACTTGTGACGAGAAGGGATACAATCATGTATGCAAGGTAAAGGTTGTACAGATTAATCTAAGGCTCTCCACACGACACCCAACTGGACCTCTAGAACTTTAGGCAGCAAAATCACTAAGTTGATAAACCTGCCAACTGATAATGTGATAATCAGGATCTGCAGGTTCATGATCACAGAAGTCTAAGTGCAGTGTTTACAATGTTAGGCGGCAGAAATTCAAATCAAATGTTTATAAGTCCTCGTAATGGTGACAAGTCAAACAAGAAGATATATATTATCATGTACCACAGATACACATCACAGCAATCTCCAAGGATGGCCAAACCAGTATCGGAGGTTTTTTTTTTTTTGGGGGGGGGGGGGGGGGAGAGAGACAAGAAAGAGGCAAGTGTGAGAGAGAGTAGAGGGTTTCCCTCGAACGGACAGGGTGAGAGAGAGAAGATGGAGAGAGAGGAAAGCGAGAGAGAGAGAGAGAGAGAGAGAGAGAGAGAGAGAGAGAGAGAGAGAACTTTCTCGTCATCATCGGCGAGTGAGAGAGAGAGAAAGCAACAAGAACGAAGAGGGCGAGAGATAGATTGAGAGAGAGGGACACATACCAATCCATCATCATTATTGTTGTCACCATGGGTGGCGGCAGTGATGACGAAACCTTAACCCTAGCTCGAGAGAGGCGAGCGAGAGTTCGGTAGAGGGTTATACAAAGCTCGAGCTGTCTTGAACCGAGCGGAATTGGATAGTTCCACTTGGTTCGGGCCAGTTCGATTCGACCTGGTTTGAGGCCCAAACTAAATTGAAAGGCTATCTCGTCACAGTAACTGACTGGTTTGAATTGACAGTTCAGGATAATTTGGCCATCCTTGAATCTCTATTTTGAAATTCTATTATCTCTGATGAAGTGTTGGTTTAACATAAACTCGTGGCAGAAGAGACTGGATATGAGAGGAAAAATAACATAAGAGATATTAAGACATAATGAGGGCATGCATATGGAGCAAGGAAATTATTATACGGTGACAACCTAGATCCTCCAACAAGGTACTCTCACACTGAAATTTTGGTGATAAAGATCAGAAATGTCAAGGTGCCAAGCAACCCAATGACATTGACTCTTGAATGTGCTATGTAATGTAGTAACAAGTTCCAGCCTATATCTTGTAGCCGGGGTGTCTCCCTCATTTCACAATGGACTCGTTCTACCCAGGGGCTTTATTTTTAATCTATTTCTTAGATTTTTCTCTTTTTTCCTTTTTTTGGTGTAAAGAGAGAGGAAAACCTATAAACTGATTTTCTTGAGAGGTAAACTCCTCACAGCTACACCAAAATTTGCAACCTTACTCATTATCAATTTAGACAACTAAGGGTAGGCCCTAAAAAAATAGACACGAAAGCAGCAAAATATAAGCAGTTGCTTTTGTATATCTTCTTCCCTATATAATGTGATGGCCCTACCTTTTCTCATTAAGCATGCTGCTTCGGCTAGCAACATGGAAAGCTAGAACTGTAGTTATTTAGAAAAAAACAATGTTGATGGGGTCATTTGATAACAACAGCCAGAGAAAAATTAAAAAGAACATCTACAAAGCATCCTAAACTAGGAGTTGGAGCAAACAATATAGAACACAATAACTTTGCATTTTAAAGTTATTAAGGTCACACCTTTGTTCCAAAGCTTCCATTGACAAAAACCCTATCAGTCAATTTCTAATCCTCAAGAAACTGTCAATACAAGTCCAGAAAATTAAGCCTCGATAGCTACTTAGAAGTTATTGTTACAAAAAATGCACATTTAAGCCATTGAATATTTTTTTAAAAATAAAAGATCATCAACCAACCAAAACATGCAAATTACACCATGTAGAGTGGTAAAAAAATGCAGACACTAGCATGGGCAGACACTGACAATTTGTTAACTTCTACGCACAAGGAAATGGAGCAACATACCTTCTCCATTAGTCTCCATGCAAAATTTTGCAGTATTATCTTGTCAAGAACATGGCCTCCAACTTTATGAATTTCTAAGCATGCTTGAAAGAGAAAAGATGTGACATAGAGAGAAGGCATGATAGGAAGAGCTATTTTCATCTCCAGAGGGCCGTCACTGGATTCTTCTTGTTTGATTACAGTCACTTCCCAACCCTGAAAATAATGCTTTGATTTATCATTAGAAACCCACAAGCTGCAGCTTAACTTTTTTCAGACAACTACCTAGACACCAATGGGAAAAAAACTGAAAAGCCAGATTATATAATCCAAGAAAGAATCAAGAGTTCAGTATGTTATTTGAGAAATACGATCATGGAACAATACAAAAAGCAATACAGCAAACATCCAGAACATAGCAAAGGCCATACATACCCGCAAAGGATTTGCTGAAGATAATGCATCATCCTTGTTGAGATCCTTGGAAAGAATAATTGATAGCTCATTGGACACCCATGTTATCCATATACTATGAGCTTTGATGCAGAGTTCTTGCAAAGTTTTGTTTAGCACGTCAAGTTTTGGGTTCTTGCTGTCATCCACAGCATACAATGCAGCGGCAGTTGAAATTGTTTGCCTTCTGGGATTATCAAAAAATCGCTTTTGGGGGCTTCTGGGGCTGTCAAATGTATGCCTTCTAGGGCTAAAAGAGACTAGGGAATCAAAGGCCACCCTAGATTGCCTTGGCAAAGGTGATGATAGGTTAGTAAATGCTGCACCACTTGTTTCTTTCGCCCACTGCCTTGGGGAACCGAGTATCACAGGTAGGTGACTTGAATGGTTTCGTAATGCAAACAAGAGAAGCCCAATGAAAAGAGATCTTTCAACAATCACAGAAGGTGGTATAGAATCCTTGTCCCCATTGTTGCTTCCTAAGGAAGCAGACAGATGCGCAAGCTCATTTTCAAGTTCCTTCAGTATAACTGAAATGGTCTTGTAACACTTCTCCTGAATGTATGGCACAAGTTCCTTCAACCTCAAAGTAGAATTATGAGATTCTACAAAGCATAATAGATCCTCCAATATACTTTGGCATTTACTGTCCACTGCATCTCTAATCCGAGTGACTTCAGGCCCAAAATATGCATTGAGACAGCTCCGGAAATCATTCTCATCAACAGTTGGTTTAAAGCTATACAAAATTCCTGTTTTCTTTTGGTTGGGCTCTGAAAACCAAAACCCACCTGTATAAGGCTTCTTCAAGTATGCCTGGAAATCATCCTCATCTTTAGGACCTGTGACCGCCACAATAGCCTCGATTGAATTTCTCACGTTGATGTCTCTGTTCAAGTTCTCAAACTCTGAATGAATGATCTCCTTCATCCTCTTCAGGAATGCCGCTTCCAACCTATCTTCCAAAATATCCTTTCCATCCCTCAAAATTAGCCCGCAAATCTGGTTCCATGGTGACTCAATTTCAGAGCCAAAGGCGCTCCTCAGCCACTGCTCCAAGCTCTCCTCGAGCCCCTCCCGACCATCCAGAGCCTCCCGCACCAGCTTCTCAGTAGATCCAAGGCCTTCTCCATTTCCAATTGCGTCCACAATATGCTTTCCATCTGACAGTTCTCCAAATATCTCGTTGCAACAGCTCTTCAACCAAAAGGAACAGGCCTGGGCGATGAACTCCGGCTCAAGCAACACCATCACTGACTCCAATTTCTCCCTGTGCGACTTCCACAGCCTCACCTCCTCCTCCGGATTTGGAATCCCTCCAAAAAGCTGCGTCCCGGGGGGCGATCCGAGAACGGTCTTGTAGAACAGTGGCATCTCATTCAACGCAAGAACGAAGAGCTCCCCGACTTGCCCTAGACTAGCCCTAATGGTTCTGATCGCATCACAGAGAACATAAGAAGAAGATCCGTTCGAGTCGACGGAGGCACCGGCGAGCTTCTGCGAGATCCACGATCGCCTGGAGTCGAGGAAAAGCCCTAGAACCTGTTTGGGATCGAGATCGTCGATGATGGCGGCGGCGGCAAGAGCGTCGGCGTAGGCGGCGATGGTGAGCCCACGGTCCATCAGGCGCTCGCGGCTCCGCTGGGAGATCTGGGCCTTGAAGCTCTCGACGATCTGCCACTGGTGGCGGAGAAGCGGGAACTTGGCGAGGGCGTCGGGATCGACGGCGCCGCCGGCAGCGGTGACGAGGCCATGGACAGTCTTGGCGCGGAGGTAGCGGCCGGAGGCCTCGAGGAGCATAGACTCGTCAAGGCAGCCCCAGATGTTCTCGGGGGTGTCGACGAGGTACTTGATGCGGGAGGCGATGTCGTAGACGCGGGCGCGGGCGGGGTCGGGGGCCAGCTTGGGGGTCTCGGGGTCGGCGGCGGAGGTGGAGAGGGAGCGGAGGGCGGCGTCGATGGCGGAGAGGTTGGAGGAGATAGCGTCACAGGAGGACCTCATGAGGAGGATAGAGTCGGCGGACTCGATGAGGTCGCGGTAGCTCTTGCCGACGAGCTGCCGGAGCTCTTCCTTCTTCTCATCGATCTCCCGTCGGGTGGCCGCTTCCAATGCGCGGATCTCCGGGATCGGCTTCGTGCGGAAGAGGGACTCCGCGTCGCGGGTGCCGACGGCGGTGGCTGCGGAGCCCGGGATCTCCGCCGCCGGCCGCGCCGAAGGCGATCTCATGGCAAGGGATCCGGTATGCCTCCTCTTCTCTACCTCCGAATCCAAATCCAAACCCTAACCCTGGAGAAGATTGGGATTGGCGGAGTTCACGAGCGCCAGATCCGAGAGGGGGGTAGGAGGAGGGAGTGGAGTCAGGAGGGGACGAGGGGGAGGTGAGATGGACGTGTTGGCACGTGCAACCGAATAGAGCGGGAAGTCTCGGGGCGCTGCCCGGAGTCGTGAGGCGCAACCGCGCCTCCGTGCTTTTCTACAGATGCACGCTGCCATCCATCTGGCTCCACCTTTGGATATCGCTTCGTTTCGTCCGAGCATCGCTTCTTTTCCTTTTTCCTTTTTCTTTTTTTTTTCTTTTTTTGCTGACATAGGCACATCATATATCACCGATACAAATACATCTAGTAAAATCGACAAACAAAAAATTCTAAAATACTTAAAAAATACTTTTTTTTTTGAAAAATACTTTATGTCACATAAATTTTCTTTGTTTATGGAATGCTAATATGGTAACCCATGATCCGACTTTATACGTTGCGAGCCACCAATTTTTTCTTACCGTAGAATTTCTCGTGTTACTAAATGGGCAATTTCTTGACAATTATTTTTGATAAGCCGAATACAACGCACCATCCTAATATAGATACATCTAAAAAAAAATCAAATAGAAAGAAGTAGTGGAGAGAGGATGGTGAAGACTCATAATTATACAACTTCAGACTCAGAATATTGTGCAACAAACGGTACGTCTCAATTAGTAATTCCATTCGCCTCGCGATGTATTTGGATAATCTGAAAGACCACACAATCTTTCAACAGGTTACGAATGCTCTACAACGGTGGATGCGCATCGCCAGCCCTAGCATGGCACTTAATCTACCTAATTATATTTGCCGAATCTTCTTTCAAAGTAGCTTTTTTTTAATGCTTCTAGAAAAGAGGTGTTGAACAAACAATTTGAAAAATTGGAATTTAGGGGTTGTCTTGTTGGACGTTTTTTTTTTGCAAGGTCACTATTTTTTTATCTATTTTTTCTTCTCCAGTTTCCCTTCACCATGTGGTGTGAAGAGAAGTGCTGGACCTACAAGTGTAAGAAAACCTGTTACATTTCTTTCCTCCACAAACTCGACTCTATCACTCCATCTCTTTTAAAGTGGCTTTGAATGGCTATGTTTGATTCATGTTAAGTGAGAGAGGCGTGTTTTTCCCGTTGTGGATAGCTGACTTTTAACAATGCCGTATATAGAGAATTAATAAACCCATGTTTTATGAAGAGAAGTATATGTTAACATAAGTTTATTGCAAACATGTCTCTGTCTTTATTATTTTGTTAGCTTTATATATATTGTAGATCCATCAAGGCCACTCATGCAACTCATTTAAATACATGTCTATGTTTTATGCTGCTGTCTCATTTAAAGGTCGCTCATACAACTAATGCTGGATTAGGACATTATCAGATATTAACCAATTATTGGAAAGCTTGCTTGATTTGTAAATACTCGATTAGGATAAACTATGTTGTCATTGTGTCCGTTAATGCATGACTCCAACATGAGACTAATATTAACCTTTGATATTTTGACTATTAAATTATGACTTTTCATCTCGCATTCTGGACTCATGCAAGGTATTTATAGTCTCTTTCTTTTCCATTATGTTTGAAAAGAAATTAACCTACGCAATTTTATTTTCTTCAAGATAATGTAAATCTAGCATAGCAAAATTTCTACAATTGCATTTTGTTGCAGGACACTCCTACCAAGATGATTGCTCTTAGCTATACCTTTGTAATAAATTTATGTGCCCAACAAATGGACTTCCCACCTAACTTTAAGCTAGCAAATCAACCTTTTGATAGAGATGCTCAATCAAAAGCCTATAAACTAATATAAAAAATTTAGAACGAAAAGGAATATATATGAAAAAGAAAAAAATTCAATGGATGATCTTCACCTGCATCAACCAACCAAACACCCCCAATCTCAACCTCTCTCATCCTAATCCTCCAACCAAGCAAATTTTCTATTTTAATCTTTTGCATGAAAGATCAGTGTTGAATCACCTACTGCATAGATCTCAAAATATTCTAATCATATCGCTTGTTTATTTTTACAGATCTCAAAAGTGGCCGATGGATGATCCAACGATGGATTTATGTGTAGGAAGGATTCAAAGATACAACCACGATCCCTTCGGGACACCCTCCGCAATTATCCTTTCCCTCGCATGTCGTACACCACATAACCCGTGTCCATCCTCAGGAAAGTATTTAAGCCCAGCCCGGCTTCTAGCCTCTAATCCGTCGAAGTTCGAAGACAAACTCCCATGGCGTCGGTCGCCGCCTCCAAGGGAGCGCTGCTTGCCGACGACGTCCCGTGGAGGGCCTCCCCTGCCGGCTTGAAGCCCGTCCCCAGAATCCACCAGAACCCCGTCCTCCGCCTCCCGCAGAACCCTAACACCTCCTACGCCCTCGCCGTCATGAAGGTAATCCGGACGTTCCCTTCTCCGTTTCTTGGTTTCTCTCTTCGATTCTATCTGATTTGGTGTTCTTGTTCTTGTTCTTAGCGCCCCGATCCAATTGGCGAAGGGGTCGCGATGGAGGCGAAGCTGGAGGCGGCGGGGCCCGACTGCATCGTTCCCGGGCTGGCTACTCCTGTGAAGTTGCTCGGATTGAAGGTTTAACTCTACAAATCCTAAAGTTTCCGTCTTTTGAAGATAGATGTGCGAGTGGATTGTGAAAAATGTGTTCATTAAAAAGAATATGATCGGTCACTGAATTTTATCATTTGGTCACCAAGGAGTTGGGGTTATTGTTAGTCTTGTGATTCTTGAAGCAGTTTTGAAGGAATTGAATTGCTTGAAGGGATTTTGCTTCTTAGTTCCATCCCAGAAAAACAAAACCTTCTATAGGCTCGTAAACTTGTAACTCAAGTGCTACAGTTGGTGGTGGAATTATTGGTATTGGGTGATCTGCAGAACAATTTTTAAGGAATTGAATTGTTTTAATGGTTTTCTCTTATTCTTTTCCATCGCAGGAAAAGAAAATCTTCCGTGTGCTACTAAAATCACAACTCCAGTGCTGTAACTTTAGGATTTTCTGTCCATGGACCTGGTAGATCAATGCTGTTGGACATGAATGCAGGATGACAAGCCATTGGCCTCTTACTCTTTTTGGAGGGTTCTTGGACCCCTTTTTAGTTGCTCGTAGAACAACCATGTTTTTAATGATTGAAAAGGTTTTGAATTTCTTCTGTATTTTGCTTTGTATTGGTGTTTTTAGTGATTCGACTGCATGCAACTTCCAAGAGCAAGCTTTTTTATATGCCATTAGTACTTTGTGTTGTCATTTTTCTTTCTTTGTCCAACATTTTTTTATTTTAGCTCTGTGTATTGATTTATGAGAGTTTTTCATTATTTATGTCTTGATTTGTTCATATTGTAAATTTCCTTTTTGATAACATTCTTGTATAATGTTTCACATAATAAAGAGCACAATTTCCAGATTTGAGAACAGAACATAGAACAGCTGCCACAGACTTATTTTGTCTGTAGGGCCTGTCAAGGTTGTTCTTGTATAATGTATAGTTCTAATTGTTTGGCAAATAGTTTATATGCCTTATGGGTCTGGTATCATTACTTAGAACTTCCCCCTTTCTTGATGCTTCTGAAAAATTTTTCCTTATTCTTGAGCATTCTTAGTGCAGTTCTGGGCAGTACCATTACGTGTTCAACTGTATGCAGGTCTGGCCTATTGAAATTAACTTCAAATTTATGGAACCTGTTGGACGAGAACTGCAGAACATTGGAAAGGTAACTATGCAGTTCAACTATATTTTTCTTGCAATATTATATGATAATAAATGTTTCATGCATATCTTTTTCAGTGCATATCTTGGTCAAATAATATCTACAGTGTAAGGAATAAGATTGGAAAAGAACAAAACATTTAGTAGCTAAATGATTGCAGAGCTCTTTGTTGAATTAGTTACCTCTCAACTTTGTCCATTTCTGTTGACAAGTCAATATTTTCCACCATAAAAAGCATTGTTACTATTCATACTAGTACAAAAGATTTACTAATCATACTAGTAAAGAGGAGTGTGATTAGGTGACATGGACGGGAAGTATTTAAGGTTGTGAATGGGAAAAAATGCATCTTCACTTCATACTTGAATACAATAAGTCTGCTAGACAAAACTAATTCTTGAGGTAGAAGATGTTTTATACTTCTGACAATCTTCTATATGAACTTAAAAACATTCTGCCAAATGGTCAGGTGGTAAAACTTTTGTCTGCCAATACTATGAGCTTTCAAATGTTGATTACTTTGATATACTCATTTCAAGTATGTGCTTCTTATATACATATATGATAACATGAATATTGACTTAAGCATTGTGACTGATATTGGTAGGGAGCCAATGTCTGCCTAATTCGATTGGGCAGTTGACATGCGAATGCCCTTTATATTTAACTGTTAAGCTAATGGAGAATTGGACTACACTTATCTTCTATGATTTGTGTATTCCCTATATTTGCTTGTTGGATGCTGGAAGAGTTGTTGCCTACTAGCATGCAGTGTCAAATAACCCAAATTTTAAGTTAAGGTCTGACCAACCAACTATATACCGGGCAGGATGTTCGCATATATACATATGTATGAATATTATGCATGCATGCATATATGTATGCATGTATATTATCAATCTTTGGGGTGGTAAAAGTGTTGCAAGCAAGGTATGCCGTCTCGGTACTGGGCCTTGTATTGGTGCCACCTTGTTACTGTGTCAGTGCGCCCGATACTGGAGCCGATTTAGCGTACCGAGTGTCGGTACATCCCTGTACTGCATCTTGGTACTGGATCAGTATGGTACGATACGCCCCGTACTGTTTAGTTCGATATGGTATGGTGTTCCTTGGCAGCAAGTGCTATGTAATTCTCCATGAATTAAGAGTCAGGTCATGTCTAAATCCATGAAAACATCTATAGTTAACTATGCTGGGAAAGGGCGTAATTAACACAAAATGAGGTATGTATTATAAACATAATTGATCTGTTAGGATATGAATCCACGGTAATTCTATCTAAATGTCATCAATGTCTTATAAATATGTTCCTAGATTTTCTTATGTACTCGTTAGATATTCAAGTCCACTGTGGTAGAAGTAACAAAAGCATGCAAATTTTTTTGGATTCTTTGGCATTTTGTTAGGACAAGTTCAAGTCTCTCTCTCTCTCTCTCTCTCTATCAAGATTCCTCACATAGAAGTATTTATAGTTTTTGACATATAGTAGTCATATGTATGTTAATACATGTCTAATGCCAGTACCTCAAACTAATCCGGCTAAATTAATTAACCATGCTATCTAAAATGCTCCTTTCTCTCTATCTTGAAATCTAACTTCGTGGAAATGGCATATTGTGTGTTTTCCAACTTGCATTTACATATATTGTTCATCTTAAAAACATATATCATTTGTACTAAATCTATTACATTTGCATTAAAATCTACAACTCCTTCCTGTCTCATGGATTACTAAATCTATGGTCTCTTATCAACAAAGTTTGCCAAACCGGTACTGAGGGTCGTATCGGTTGGCTACCAATTTGGCATGATACCACTATATGTTGTACTGAGTCGAGGTGTAACGGAGATGAAGGATCAGGAGAAAGAGAGGGGAGAGAGGGAGAAAACCCTAACCCTAAGCCTAGAAGGAGGTGAACTAGCGGTATGGAGAGAAGACAAAGGGCAGAGAGGGAGAGGGAGAGGGCGGAGAGGGAGGGAGGAAGAGAGAGAGAGAGAGAGAGAGAGAGAGAGAGAGAGAGAGAGAGAGAGGTGTACAGGGTGTCGACCGTTGGCGATGGCGTCGGCGTACCGGTGGAGCCTCTAGCAACAGCGTGGTAGGGCTTTGAAGCTTCGATTCATGGTGGAAGGAGAGAAAGTGAGAATGAATACATGAAGAGGTCGGGGTTCCTAAGGGATTTTGAAGGCCAAACCATTTTGGTTCTTGGTCAGTTAGGTTTGGTGTAGCCCGAACCACCCAGTTTGGGACAGGTCGTAGAATCCTGCTTACCAATGTTCGTAAGTTCCTTTTTCTCTTCAACTTCTAGTGGAGTGATCCTTTTGTTTAGACTTTTTTGATGTTTGAACTGCGCCGCTACCTGAATAACATCCTAGCTTCATTTTTTATACCTATCTTGAACCAGTGCCAAAACTGTTGCAATGCCATGAATATTACCCTTGGTTCCATTGTTTGCTGATGAACAATTTCTTGCTAAAGAATGTTTCTGTTCTTGTAGATTACAATCTTTTTGGGCAGCTGAATGGTTTTGCCTCCCAATATTCAGTAAGATAGTTTATCAATAAGGACCGAGTGGCTTTCTGATATCCTTTGCTTTATTCTACATCATTCTTTTATTGACATTAGGAATTTCAAGGATTGTTCTGTCTTAGCATGGAACACCTTTTGATTTAGCTGAAATCAAGCAATCATCTTTTTCTTTCTCATTCTCTCAGCTGATATGGTGCAAAGTGCAAAGAAAGTAACCACTTGAGATGCCATGAGGAAAATGCTGAATTCAGGTTCCTATAGCAATGGAAAATGTAACTGCTAGATGCTTCTATCTTGGTGTCACTTTTGGCTTATCTTGCCATTAGATTTAGTTGTGGAATCTTCTGCTTTAGCTGCTTCACCGGTGCTGAAAACTTGTATCTGCCTATGCTCCTATGCCCTTCAATGGTCCAATCTAAATTTCTTAACAGTGCTAAGTTAAGCAGATATGATCTAAGTAGAATTGTAATTTTGTGAATATTTCTTAAAAAATTCTGCTTCTAGTGAAGTACTGGTGCTTCATTGCTTACATTGGAATTTGTTTGGTTGCATGAAAGTACTCTCGAGTCATGCAAGTGATGTTGGTGGTCCAATCCCGAGAGTTTGGACAGATGTAAGTCAAGTGACTCGTAACTCTTATATATTTGCTTCCTACTTTCAAGAATTGGCTTCAGTTAATAGGGAGAAAAGGAAATTCAAATCACCCCTCAAAAATTGATTTTGAAAAGTGGTCCTATTCGGACCTTTTTGACTTATTTAGCCATTGTTGGTGGCTTGTTGCGGACTAATGCATTTCTATCACTTCTGTGAGATAATTCTTCTCATGCTGTACTTTGAAACTTGCTTCCCCTGAAGTTCACTTCAGATATTTATGCATATTCAACCAAATTGGCCCCTCCATGCAACCATAGTCTAAATATTTTCCCATTTGAACATGAGAATAAGATTTCAGGTTTCGCCTGGTTGATATGTACCTCGCATTACTAAGTGAATGACACCATTGGCTAAAGTAGAGGGGCCGCATTTTTTCTGTGTTTCTTCAAGTTTTCACAATAATAACCTACCTTTCTCTCATAGCAATATCCTGCTGCATTAGATATTCAAAACAATAGCCTTCCTTTCCAATTCTTCCTAGGTGTCAAAGCCTGTTGCCATGCCATTTAATTCTCATGAGTTGCTGCTTTTCCTTTACTGTACAACTCATCACATTCAACCTGTTGGGGGAAAAACCCCAAGTCATACCGCCACGGAGGCGCTCGGCTAGAGAACGCCGACCGGAAAGGCGCTCGACTAAAGGACGCCGACCAGAGAGAGTGCCAAGAGGCGCCCAACCAAAATAACCAAGTAGGGATGCTCGGCTAGAAAGAGCCGACCAGAAGACGCCGACCAGAGAAGCGCTCGAACTAGGAAGCGCCGACCAGAGACAAAGCGCCAAATAGAGGCGCTCGGCTAGAAGGTGCTCGCCCAAAGGGCGTCGACCAGAAGTACTAGAAGCAACCCCGCCACAGGGCGCCCCTCTGGGCGACCAGCTCGGCTCGGCAAGGGTGCCGAGCCGATGCCTTAACTAATACTCCTCCCCGCCAAGCTTTCTCGAAAGGTCCGGCGGCTATACACGCGACTCTACTACAACCTGCCACTATCTCCAAGCCATCAAGGCATAAGATCTCCGCAGGTATTCGGCACGACCTGCCATTAATGCATGAGACTCCCTCAAGTCTCCAATGCACTCAGTCATTTAATGAACACGGCTCAAGACGATCTCCGGATCGCTGAACCATCAAAGCGTATGGCTCTCCCTGACCGTCGGTTCATTCGGTAATAAATGCACTTACCATCCACAGACCCCAGGCCCACCACAGCCGGCGGTTCAACCACTCCAACAGGTCCGATCGACCATGACAACTCCCTGGTTCCGGTCTGATTCGGTCCCGTTCTCCACTACGCCATTAATGGGCCAAATCATGCCCAATTATGACGAAAAGAGACAAATTCCCCTGCCACCTCCCAGATAACGTAATCTCCTTCTATAAAAGGAAACCTGGGAGAAGGGAAGGGGGGCCCCCGGACAGAACCCTCCTGGACCAGGTGAAAAGAAGCAAACAGCACAGACACAATGGAGGATATCATCCTCTTCATCTTCTTCATCTTATCCAAATATTCCTGCTGTCTTCTCCATATACTCTCTTCCTTGCTCTCTCCACATATCTGCCCCCTCTGACTTAAGCATCGGAGGGCCGGCGCCGGGGAGCCCGGCCACCGGCTTTTTGCAGGACTTACACCCCTCCAAGAGGACGTCACCAGTCGGCGCGCCGCCGACCACCGTCCCTGCGGCGAAGCTCCTCCTTCCCCAGCTTCGCGGTATCCCCCGGGTCCAATTTCCAGCAACAGTTGGCGCTAGAGGAAGGGCCCGAGTTCGCTGCCATGAAGCTAAGAAGCAAAGGGGCTTCCAACGCCTCTCGACGTCCTCCACCCAGTCCTGAGCATTCCGTCCGGAACTCACCACCTCCGGCTGAGTCAGTTCATCAAGTTCGGCCGGAGCAATTCGATGCCCTGGTGCAACAGGTGCAGGCCTTGGCCACCGCTGTCCAAAGCCTGCAACCCAGGGGCATCCCAACGGCACCGCCTCCTCCGGCTCCAGTCCAACCGGAGCCTCCTGCAAGCGGACTTCCCCTTCGAGGTCAGGACTCTCAAGTCCAGGCCTCCCTCTGGAGAGAGCACCCCGTCAGAGGCCATGGAGGCTGGCCACAACCTTCAGAAGCTGAGTCGGTTCCAGGGCAACCTGCACCCGAGCGAACCGCTGCAGCAATCCTCCAGAACGATGAACTCGACAGGAAGGTCGAGAAGCTGGAGCGCCAAATCCAGGCACTCCATGGCAGGAAATCGGGGCGCGATGGCGACTTTGAGTTTACTACGAAGTCGCCCTTCTCCCCGGAGATTGAAGATGAACCGGTTTCGCTACGGTTCAAGATGCCCCAGGTGGAGCCCTACAACGGCAAGGCTGATCCCCTTGACCACCTGGAGAGTTACCGGGTCTTAATGGCCCTACAAGGAGCCTCGGAGGCCATGATGTGCAAAGCTTTCCCGGCGACACTCCGAGGACCAGCCCGGCTTTGGTTTACCGGGCTGAAGCCGAGTACTGTCTCTTCCTTTGAGCAGCTTGGCAGACAATTTGCTGGCAACTTTGCCGCCAGCCAGCCCCAGCGGCGGACATCCGACTCCCTCCTCGACATTAAACAAAAGGAGGGAGAATCCTTCAAGGAGTACCTGGACCGGTTCACCGCTGCAACATGGGAGGTCCGGGAGCTTGACCAGTCAATCGCCATGTCGGCGTTGAAAACTGGAGCCCGATCCTACAGATTCTTCTTCTCGATTGAGAAGAATTTTCCTGCGGACCTCACCGAAATGTTCGCTCGGGCGCGGAAGTACGCCAAGGCAGAAGAGGCCGTGGCAGTTAGGCGGGGCGGGACCGAGCAGAACCCCAAGAAAAGACGCCGCGAGGAGCGCGGCCAGCCCAGAAGCCCGTCTCCGCGACGAGCTAAGAATCCGTCCCGCCCGAAGAGTCCACCCCGGCTAAGGGGACCGCCACAGCAGAGGTCACCACTCCGCCCGAGGTTCCCACTGCAGGCCCGTGCACCCGAAGGGAGGTATGAAAGATACACTCCCCTCAATGCTCCTCGGGCTGAAATCCTCATGGAGATTGAGAGTCGGGATTGCATCCGGCTCCCACCTCCGAAGCCAGACACCAGAATCCGGCGTGATCTCCGGAAGTATTGCCGTTTCCACCGGGATCACGGCCATGATACCGAGGAGTGTTACCAGCTCCGAAATGAGATCGAAGCACTCATCCGCCGAGGGGTGCTCGATCGGTTTGTGCAAGGCTGGCGTGAAGGAAAGAAGCCAGCCGAAGGAGCAGCACAGCCTGAAGGTTCAAATGCCAACAGGCCCATCGCCGGCGTCATCAACACTATCCGAGGTGGGACCTCGGCTGGAGAAGCCTCAGGGGAAGAAGCCTCCTCGAAGCGCCCGCGCACCTCTGAAGCCATCTCCTTCTCAGAAGATGATCTAGAGGGAGTCGAAACTCCCCATGATGATGCTGTGGTCATCTCCATGGTCATAAACAAATTTGATGTAAAACGCATCTTGGTCGATAATGGAAGCTCGGCGAATGTTTTGTATTTTGGTGCTTATTGTAAAATGAGGATGACAAAAGAACAGCTACGGAGGATGAATGCTCCGTTAGTTGGATTTACTGGGGATTCAGTCCCAGTAGAGGGCGAGATCGACCTTCTGGTCACAGCCGGGCTCGCCCCTCGTGAAAGTACCGTGGGTATGAGCTTCCTTGTAATACGCCTGCCCTCGGTTTACAATGCCATCCTCGGAAGACCAGGACTCAACGCCCTCCGAGCAGTGGTCTCAACTCACCACCTGCTGATGCGATTCCCTACCAGCCAGGGAGTCGGTGAAGTTCGAGGGGACCAAATGGTGGCAAGACGATGCTACCTAGCGACCCACGAGGCAAGACGACCAGCCGAGGTGCCTGCCCCAACGACTGACCAGCCCTCGACTGAAATTATGGAGGCACGGGTCAACCCCCAGAAAGAGCGGGTAGAGCCTGGTGAGTTGTTAATTCAAGTTCCCCTACGAGAGAACTTTTCCGAGCTAACCGTGCAGGTCGGCTCTGGCCTTGGCGAACATGAGAGGAGTCGCCTCGTCAACTTCCTACGGGACAATATGGATGTCTTCGCATGGTCGCCTGCAGACATGCCGGGGTTAGATCCGGAGGTCATGGTCCACCGGCTTCAGGTGAAGCCAACCTGCAAGCCCGTGCGACAAAAGAAGCGAGGCGCCGCCCCTGAACGACAACGAGCAGCAGCCGAGGAGGTCGGCAAGCTCCTTGAAGCCGGCTTCATCCGGGAGATATCCTACCCGGAATGGCTCGCCAATGTGGTCCTCGTCAAGAAAGCCAGTGGGAAGTGGCGTATGTGCGTGGACTATACCGACCTGAATAAAGCCTGCCCGAAGGACAGCTTTCCACTCCCCAGCATCGACCAGCTCGTGGACTCCACCTCGGGTCACGAGCTGCTGGCATTCATGGACGCCTTTTCCGGATACAACCAGATCTGCATGGCGCCGGAAGATGAGGAAAAGACAGCCTTCATCACCGACGGGAGAACCTACTGCTACAAGGTAATGCCATTCGGCTTGAAAAATGCCGGGGCAACTTATCAAAGGCTGGTCAGCCGAATCTTCAAAAACCAAATAGGCCGAAACATGGAGGTCTACGTGGATGACATGCTGGTGAAAAGCAAGGTGGCGCAAGACCACATAGCCGATCTCAATGAAGCATTCTCCACACTCCGAAAGTACCAGATGAAGCTCAATCCAGCTAAATGTGCATTCGGGGTCACCTCCGGCAAATTCCTCGGCTTCATCATTACACAACGAGGAATTGAGGCTAATCCAGAGAAGATCCGAGCCCTCTAAGAGATGACGCCTCCCAGGACGGTCAAAGAGGTACAGCGGCTCACGGGCCGAGTGGCAGCCCTCGGGAGATTCATCTCCCGCTCGGCCGAGCGCTGCCTTCCATTCTTTGCAGCCCTCAAGAAGCCGAAGAACTTTTTGTGGTCGGACGAGTGCCAGCAATCTTTTGAAGAGCTCAAGCACCTACTGGCTTCCCCTCCCCTGCTCATGAAGCCTCAACAGGGTGAGCTCCTCTACTTGTATCTAGCTGTCTCCCCTGTAGCAGTAAGCTCGGTCCTGGTTCGAGAGCAGGGCAAACTCTAGAAGCCAGTATATTATACCAGTCGGGTCTTAAGGGACGCTGAGACCCGATACTCCAAGCTTGAGAAGACCGCCTATGCTTTGGTCATCTCGGCTCGGAGGCTCCGACCCTACTTCAAAGCTCATACAGTGGCTGTGCTGACTGACCAGCCAGTCAAGCAGATCCTGCAGAGATCAGATCGTGCGGGTCGGATCACTAAATGGGCCACTGAGCTCGGAGAATTCGACATCGAGTACCGGTCCAGACCGGCGATCAAAGCACAAGCACTCGCAGACTTTATAGTCGAGTGCACCATACCGGATGAGGTCGAGCCTGAACCTGAGCCACCGGTGGAGCAGACCCCGAGTTTGACATAGACTCTGCATGTCGATGGCTCTTCAAACTCGGGGGGTAGCGGAGCGGGACTTATCCTCACCAGCCCGGAGGGGGTGGTCGCCGAGCAAACCTTGCGCCTCGAATTTCCTGCTTCAAACAACATGGCGGAGTATGAGGCACTTGTCGCCGGGCTTAAGCTAGCCAAAGAGCTAGGAGTGAAGGACTTGAAGGCCTTCAGTGATTCTCAGCTCGTCGTCAACCAAATTGTGGGCGGCTTCGAAGCCAGAGACCCGACCATGCAGAAGTATCTTCAGAAGGTACGGGATCTCGTCTCGACCTTGGAATCCTTTCATATTCAACATGTTGCCAGGTCGGAGAACCTCAGGGCCGACCAGCTATCAAAGCTGGCGTCCTCTCGCATGAGCGAGCTTCCCAAAGAGGCAGTACTGGAATATCTCCAAAAGCCCAGCACAGACGAGCCCGAGCAGACCCTCTGCACCGAGTTCAAGCCAAGCTGGATGGATGAACTCATCAGCTATCTGCAAGACGAAACCCTCCCCGCTGATGAACGAGAGGCTCGCCGAATCAAGCGCCTCGTCACCCGGTACATACTACACGAGGGAAAGCTCTATCGGAGATCCTTCACCTCTCCCCTCCTCAGATGCCTTCGCCCAACGGAAGCTAATTATGCCCTGCGCGAAGTCCACGAAGGGATTTGTGGAAACCATCTGGGAGGGCGAGCATTGGCCCATAAAATTCTGTGCCAAGGATATTATTGGCCGACACTCCAGAAGGATGCTATGGATTTCGTCCAAAGATGCGACCGGTGCCAAAGGAACGCCAATGTTCAGCGCCGGCCCTCGGCTCCTTTGACCTCTATCAGCTCCTCTTGGCCCTTTGCCCAGTGGGGAATTGACATTCTAGGGCCATTTCCACTGGCCACCGGGCAAAGGAAGTTCCTGGTCGTCTCCATCGACTACTTCACAAAGTGGGTAGAAGCCGAGCCCCTCGCCCGGATCACCGAGCAGAAGATGCGGGATTTTGTCTGGAAGTCCATCATTTGCAGATTCGGGCTTCCCCGCATCCTTATCTCTGACAACGGTCGCCAGTTCGACAACATCCATTTCAGAGAGTTCTGCTCCGAGCTTGGCATTGACCACCGCTTCACCTCGGTCGCGCATCCTCAGACAAACGGAGAAACCGAGGTAACAAATCGTACTATCTTGCAGGGTCTCAAAGCCAGGCTCGACAAATCTAAAGGACAATGGGTCGGAGACCTGTACAATGTCCTGTGGGCTTACCGGACCACGTTCCGCGTCCCCACCGGCGAGACCCCCTTCAACCTAACATATGGGACGGAGGCCGTCATTCCACTAGAGATTGGGCTCCCCTCTCCAAGAGTCGAGCACCATGATGCCAGCTCCAACTCTTCGCAGCTCAGAGGCAACCTCGACCTGATCGAGGAAACAAGGGAGGCCGCCCGAGTGTGTATGGCAAGGTACCAGCAAAAGACAGCTCAGTACTACAACGCCAGGGTCAAAGTCAAATCTTTCAGACCAGGGGACCTTGTCCTCAGAAGAGCTGAAGCCTCCCGACCAACTGAGCAAGGGAAGCTGGCCCCGAATTAGGAAGGACCATACCGAGTCACGCGCATCCGCCGACCCGGGACTTATAAGCTAGAGTCCCTAGACGGAACTCCCATCCCGCGGAGTTGGAGCTCTGAAAATCTCCGCGTGTACCACCAGTAGAACCCTAAGGGGTTCCCCATTATTCAACTATTGAATTTCATTCTATGAATTTCATTTCACAATAAACTGATGGTTTGCGAACTTATTCCGAGCTCACCAATTCTCCTGATTATCTCATGGCATCAGGTTTATTCTTCTTCCCTGACCACGGTTGGGATGCCTCGATGCCTCGGGATGGTGGAGTACCTGCGTGGACTCCATGAAGATGTCCGTGAGTTCGTGGTGCGCTTTCCATCAACCAACGAGCTCGGCTCGCGCTCCTACCCCGACCTCGGCCGGGATGCCTCGAGACGTCGAGATGCCCCGGTTTATCGGGATGCCCCGATGCATTTGAGTAGCGGTCCTCTCTGACCGGACGAGCTCGGCTCGTGCTCCATCGACTATCGAGTAGCGGTCCTCTCTGACCGGACGAGCTCGGCTCGTGCTCCATCGGCTATCGAGTAGCGGTCCTCTCTGACCGGACGAGCTCGGCTCGTGCTCCATCGGCTATCGAGTAGCGGTCCTCTCTGACCGGACGAGCTCGGCTCGTGCTCCATCGGCTATTGAGTAGCGGTCCTCTCTGACCGGACGAGCTCGGCTCGCGCTCCTACCCCGACCTCGGCCGGGATGCCTCGAGACGTCGAGATGCCCCGGTTTATCGGGATGCCCCGATGCGTTGGGATGCGGTCTTCATTGACCAAGACGAGCTCGGCTCGCTGTCCGCCGGCTTCAGCCGACGAGCTCGGCTCGTTCTCCATCGCCGGATTTCTCTGCCGACGTCCCCAAAGAACGGACCCCGAGCAGAGGAGCGTCTCCAGTCGCCTCGGCGCAAGGACGCACACGGTACAAGGTACCCATTTATTTAATATTTTTATATTATCTTATCTGCTTTTGGATTTCTCTGCCGACGTCCCCAAAGAACGGACCCCGAGCAGAGGAGCGTCTCCAGTCGCCTCGGCGCAAGGACGCACACGGTACAAGGTACCCATTTATTTAATATTTTTACATTATCTTATCTGCTTTTGGATTTCTCTGCCGACGTCTCCAAAGAACGGACTCCGAGCAGAGGAGCGTCTCCAGTCGCCTCGGCGCAAGGACGCACACGGTACAAGGTACCCATTTATTTAATATTTTTACATTATCTTATCTGCTTTTGGATTTTTCTGCCGACGTCCCCAAAGAACGGACCCCGAGCAGAGGAGCGTCTCCAGTCGCCTCGGCGCAAGGACGCACACGGTACAAGGTACCCATTTATTTAATATTTTTACATTATCTTATCTGCTTTTGGATTTCTCTGCCGACGTCCCCAAAGAACGGACCCCGAGCAGAGGAGCGTCTCCAGTCGCCTCAGCGCAAGGACGCACACGGTACAAGGTACCCATTTATTTAATATTTTTACATTATCTTATTTGCTTTTGGATTTCTCTGCCGACGTCCCCAAAGAACGGACCCCGAGCAGAGGAGCGTCTCCAGTCGCCTCGGCGCAAGGACGCACACGGTACAAGGTACCCATTTATTTAATATTTTTACATTATCTTATCTGCTTTTGGATTTCTCTGCCGACGTCCCCAAAGAACGGACCCCGAGCAGAGGAGCGTCTTTTGTCGCCTCGGCACAGGGACGCTCACGGTACAAGGTACCCATTTATGTTTTTACATTAACGTTTCTACATTATCTATTGTCCTCGGATCTCTGCCGACGTCCTTAAAGAACGGACTCTGAGCAGAAGAGCATTTTCAATCGCCTCGGCGAAAGAATGCTCACGACACCAAACTATTATACTATGGTGAATCCCCGTCACAAGCTGACGAGTATTCAACCCATTTGTTGGAAAAGAATCTGGTCCGCCCCGATAACTCAAGGCTCGGACCCAGAGTTCACTAACTGCGCTAAAATTTAAGTCCTAGAGACCGCCTTAGGGCTCGGTCGAATTCTGGACTAAGCTCGGAAAGACTCTCCGAGCCCAAATCCCTTTGGCATAAGCGTTGTTATGCCGCTGATCAAAAGACTGAGCAATGAAGCTCGGCAAGCTGAACCTAAACCCAAACCCTGTGGCGGGCGAAATTAGAGGCCATAGAGCCCATGTCCTTGGAGCCTAAAATAGATCCGAGCAGAAAAACTTGGGACTATAACAGAATAGTTTCCAAAAATATGTATTCATTTTAAAAAGGCCCGTAGGCTACAAGGATTCGGGCTCGGCCCTTACAAATGTGGGGACCGTCCCGACCTAAAAACAACAAAATTACATTAAGGCTCGAGCTCGACCGCTTCGGCTTCGGCAGTGTCGGGGGCGGCGGGCTCAATAGCCGGGACCTCCTCGGCCTCGACAGCGATAGGAATAGTCTCGGAGGCGACCTCGGCAACTTCGGGGACGGCTCCGGCCGCCTCGGCCAGACCTCCCTGGTCGGCCCCCGGAGTTTCTGCCTCCGCCTCCGCCTCCGGCCTTTCGACTCCTGCTCCCGGTTGGAGCAGGTTTACATCAAAATCCGGGAGGAGCCGCCGCAGCTGGTTGCGGAAATCCCGGAAGCCCTGGATCAGCCCATTCACGCCCTCCTCTGCTAGGAGGTCGCGGAACTCCTCCGACTTGCGAAAGAGCGCCACCGCGCTCTGGGCTTGCTCCCGAGCCTCGAGCTCCCGAGCCTCATGATAGGTGGCCTTCCGCTCGAGGTCCTTTAGCTCCCGCTCGAGCTCTAAGTGGCGAACGCGGGCATTCCCCACCTCCTGCTCACGGGAGGCCAGCGCTTCCTCGGCTTGGGCCAACCGAGCCTCTGCGGCGCGCAGCTCGGACCTCGCCAGTGCATGCGCGCCCTTCTCCTCGTCGAGCTCTGCGGTAAGAGCTCGAACTCCCTCCTCGGATGCTCCAACTTTTTCCTGGAGCACCTGACGTTCGGCCTCGGCGGCTTGGTACTTCGCCTCGGCGGCTAGGTACCTCGCCTGGGCCTCGTCATAACCGCGCTGGCACCTCCGGGCCTTCTCCCGGTATTCTTGGACTAGGTGCATCAGCATCTCCGTCTCGTGCAAATGCTGTAAAAGAGACGAAAAGAAAAATATAAGGCGCCACTAGTAGAAAACTTATACAGATTACACAGGTGGAGAATTTTACTTACCCGGACGGCGTTGCAGCGGGTAATGTCCATGAAAGCATTGTAGCTCATGGACTGCATCGCGGCCCGGTCGGCTGGGAGCAGCGCGACCCGGAATATCTCACGCGCTACTCGAGGGTTTTCGAGGGCTGAATCACCCTCGAATACCGACCAGGTGGGTGCGAGGGGCACCCGTTCCCCCGAGCCTGATGGGCCCGGAAGGTCAGCATCAGCTGACCTGGATGGAGCTGACCCCAAGGCTCCCTGACTGCTCTCCAGCTCGGAGCTAGGGGGTTGGGGTCGAACGAGCGGCTGATTTGACCGCCGCACAACTATAGCGGGGCGTGCAAGCACGGGACCCGCGGAACTCCTCCCCTGGTCGGCAACTGAAGCGTCCTGCCGACCAGGAATCTGCGCTAAAGGCGCTGGGCATGGGGGCGCCACCGAGGCTCCTCTGGAGCCCGAGCCCCCGGAATCTGCGCCCTCCCTCCGACCAGCTTCGGGGCGCGCGGGCTGAGAAGGGCCCGCCTCGGAGTGAGCGGGGCGAGAAGGACCCGCCTCGGCCACCGCTGCCGCCGGGGGCGCTGGGGTCGCCGAGACCTTCTGTTTCTTCCTCGGCTCGGTGGGCTCGCCCGAGAGCTCGGCTGCCCTCTTCTGGAAGCGGGCGTAGAGGACTTCGCTTTTCGTCACCATTTTTGCGATATCTGCAAAGGCGAACAGGATTAGAACATTAGAACAGTAAGGAAATAAAAAGAGACACTGTAACTACCCTTACCGTGGGGACGTGCCGAGCTCAAGCCCACGTTCACTAAAGCGTCCTCACATATGAGGCCGTTCAGTAAGATGCCGTCCCCGAGGCTGCGGATGGCGTCGAGGATCCCCTGCTCACGTGGAGAAAGTCTGGGGGGTTTGTTGATGGACTTGAGCTGAGCCGGTCCCCACCGGGGGTCAAACCCCCAGGACTGTGCAGAACCAAGGAAGAAGAATTTCTCCTTCCAGCCATGAATGGACGAGGGGGCACCATGAAAGAGCGGCCGACCCGCCCGAAGGGCGATGTAAAGCCACTCCCCGTCTCCCGGATTCGACTTAAAGATAAAAAGTTGCCGGAAAACGTTGACAGAGGTCGGAATCCCCTGCAGTAAACACAGTGACAGGAAGCCCATCACTGTCCTCCAGGCATTCGGAGTGAGTTGCGCCGGAACCAACTGGCATACCGTCAGCAACTCATTCACGAAGCCGTGAAGAGAAAATCGGAGGCCGGCCCAGAGTGATTCCAGGTGCACTCCAATCCGGCCTACCGGAGGATCGGTTATCCGATCCTTTCGCCTGGCGGGCTCCAAACGGAACCCCTGAAGAGGGAAAAACCACTCTTCGGTCATTTCGACCTTCAGGATGCTCATGGTGGACTCGACCTCACTGGGAAGAGAACCCATTGCAAAAAAGAAAAAGAAATCAAAAAAGAAGGACGACCTGGGGAAAATGCCGGAGAATGGAACTTCGGACTGAGAGAGGCTGAGAGGAAGAAAGCTAGAAGCAGAAGGCAATAGAAAGAGGACAGAGGGCCAGGGGAGAGTTTAAATAGACCTCCCCAGCGGCCCGGATCAGCGAGAAAAACGCTGTATCCTGTTTAGATGGCGACGCGTGTCGGTCCAAAAGACAGAACGACGCATTTAATTAGGGCTAGCGCTTCGGACGCCGAAGCGCCCCATCGGATCGTGCGGCCCCATCATGAGCCCACGACGCGAGGACGCTTCGCAAAAAGTGTCCCAATAATGAGACTTTTCGGGAAAGAAGAGACGCCGCCTATTAAAGGCACCTCAAAGCGCTCGATAATTCAAAATACGCAATAAATTATGATTTTCGGAATCCGTAATGACCCAACTGAAGCTACTTCCCACGCTCCAACTGTTAGCCAACTGGAACTCGGAAGTCGGGGGGTAGTGTTGGGGGAAAAACCCCAAGTCATACCGCCACGGAGGCGCTCGGCTAGAGAACGCCGACCGGAAAGGCGCTCGACTAAAGGACGCCGACCAGAGAGAGCGCCAAGAGGCGCCCAACCAAAATAACCAAGTAGGGATGCTCGGCTAGAAAGAGCCGACCAGAAGACGCCGACCAGAGAAGCGCTCGAACTAGGAAGCGCCGACCAGAGACAAAGCGCCAAATAGAGGCGCTCGGCTAGAAGGTGCTCGCCCAAAGGGCGTCGACCAGAAGTACTAGAAGCAACCCCGCCACAGGGCGCCCCTCTGGGCGACCAACTCGGCTCGGCACCCTTGCGGAGCCGATGCCTTAACTAATACTCCTCCCCGCCAAGCTTTCTCGAAAGGTCCGGCGGCTATACACGCGACTCTACTACAACCTGCCACTATCTCCAAGCCATCAAGGCATAAGATCTCCGCAGGTATTCGGCACGACCTGCCATTAATGCATGAGACTCCCTCAAGTCTCCAATGCACTCAGTCATTTAATGAACACGGCTCAAGACGATCTCCGGATCGCTGAACCATCAAAGCGTATGGCTCTCCCTGACCGTCGGTTCATTCGGTAATAAATGCACTTACCATCCACAGACCCCAGGCCCACCACAGCCGGCGGTTCAACCACTCCAACAGGTCCGATCGACCATGACAACTCCCTGGTTCTGGTCTGATTCGGTCCCGTTCTCCACTACGCCATTAATGGGCCAAATCATGCCCAATTATGACGAAAAGAGACAAATTCCCCTGCCACCTCCCAGATAACGTAATCCCCTTCTATAAAAGAAAACCTGGGAGAAGGGAAAGGGGGCCCCCGGACAGAACCCTCCTGGACCGGGTGAAAAGAAGCAAACAACACAGACACAATGGAGGATATCATCCTCTTCATCTTCTTCATCTTATCCAAATATTCCTGCTGTCTTCTCCATATACTCTCTTCCTTGCTCTCTCCACATATCTGCCCCCTCTGACTTAAGCATCGGAGGGCCGGCGCCGGGGAGCCCGGCCACCGGCTTTTTGCAGGACTTACACCCCTCCAGGAGGACATCACCAGTCGGCGCGCCGCCGACCACCGTCCCTGCGGCGAAGCTCCTCCTTCCCCGGCTTCGCGGTAGCCCCCGGGTCCAATTTCCAGCAACACAACCCATCCAAATCTTCACTATTCGATCCACTTCTTTTCTTCTCTTTTTGGGAACATGTTTTTGGAAGTCTAGGTATGCTCTCCTTGGGAAGATAATGGCTGAAATCATATTTTGAAGAAATGTCTAAGATTCAATTTCTGCTTTAGAGAAATATCTAAAAAATTACTTTTAATTCTAGTGTAGCATCATACTAGAGGTGTTACATATATTTTTCAGTCCATGGGTAAGCACTAATTACCACTTATTTTTCAAATTTATTTAAATTTGTGCTTAGGTTACCATTGCCATGATTATGCCCAAATTTAAATTAATTGCTATCAAATTGAGATAGCAAGCATGCTACTAATTTCCAGAGTTTTTTTAAACATTATTTACTTATTATTATTATTTAATTAAAAAATATATTTTTAATGTAAAAAGTTATCCGATGAACGAAAAATTTTGATTTTTGTAATACTATGTAGTTATTCTTAAGATCTATAACATATCATGAAATCATGATAGATACAAAATTTTGGAATAATTTTTCCTCATTTTCTTTTTTTTTGTTTCTTTTTTAAGGCTTCAAGGAAAAGATGGGAGAGGGAAGCGAAGGAGGAGATTTACTTGCTTAGAGTTGGATTTTAGATGAAATTTGTGTTGATCGTCCCTTATACATTGTTTTATTGTTTTTGTAGGAAAATGAAAAATTGGTCGTGGGAGGGCTAAGAAGGCACAAGAGATCTTCTTAATGCCTTCTCTCAATTATTAAGGGTGGGATTGGCCTGAAACAATCCGAACACGTTGAATTGAGCAGAACCAGGTGGTTTTGCTCGGTTCGGGTCGATTCATGCCAGGTCGGGTCTTCTCTTGACTTGATAGTGCATCCTACCTAGTTCTGGCCTAGAATGGTTCGAAATGCCTTGAATCGGGCAGTTTAGGGCTGGATGACAATCCTTAGTTGAATACTTAGATGAACTTTTTTCTTTTTCCATGTAGGGAATGTGCATATTCTTTTATTAAATGGCTCAACAAAAGCAAATGAAAATTCTAGAATTAGCTATGTCTGCAGAAAAAAAGATGGCCTGAATCTGCAAGGGTAGAAATCACATGTGCTAATTTGGCAAAACACCTCTGATGTTTTCCCATCTAGGAACCAAGATTGAACCAGGTTTAGTGCGAGAAGACCTGCTTTAGTGGTGCACTATAGACTCAAGGTGCATTTTATTTTATAGCTAGCAGGACCTGTTTCTGATTGGACATGTTTCTTCTTTGATTGATGCTATGTGATTATGGATATGTCTACTTTATGGTTGATATTACATGATTGTGGACATCTTCATCTTATGGCTGATGTTATTAGTTCGATGGATGGTAATATTATGTCATTACATTGTTGACCTTTACATTATACCGATGTTGTTCGGTGGATGATGTTTTACAGCTGTCCTTTATATTTTTTATTATTTTTTGGAAATTGATGTAAATTATGCTTTTTGATACTGAAGTAAGAAAAATATTAATATGTTTTACTAGCCCATCTCCAGTATTTGGCACCTGTTATCCGTTGTTTGCCATGAAATACGCCAGCCATTATGTGTCCACCATTCGCTTTTCAATTAGTTGATCTGTTTGCTTAAACCTTCTATTACTTTATATTATGATTTTTTTTTCCCAGACCAGTTTTGGTGGCTTATAGTATATGGATGACCAATATGGTGTTTTTTGGTAATAATGCAATCTTAATTTTGTTGTGTGCGCTTTCTGCATTATGTTGGTTCTAGATGTAGGAAAAGTTAGGTGAATCATACTTACTAGAATTTAACCGTACAAAGTTTTTTTTTTTCAGGTTTGAAGCACTTAATTGTTCAATTTAGAAACAAATTGTTGCTTCTGTACAAAATTTGCCGAGGATTTTTTGTATTAAAACATCTAAGCTCTAATATCTTATATTTTCTCCGAAAGGAAAAAAAGGGCATGACATCTTTTAGTTGTACTTAATCCAGCTTACTTGTTATTCTTTTATTTTCGTAATTTTGGTAAAGAATCCATTATGGCCATGTAATGTGCAAGGAATTTCCACCACCATACACGCTAATTAATGTGTTTAATGTACTTAATTTGCCTATCTATGTTGGCCCAATACCGTTACTGTTGATTACATGCTCTTTTCTTTTGTAGATGATGGATTCAGCAGTTAACCTAATGAATGCATCATTTCAAGATCGCTAGGCCCAGATGTTGTTTGTACTGGTATCCGAATTCTAGTTCTGGTTAGCCTCATTTTGGGAGTACTGGGTACTGGAGTTGATGCAGAGGAATCAGTTGATAGTACTTGCTATGCGGCTGATTAATGGCTACATCTGTACGCTTGCAATGAAAATGTATGTTAAGCTGCTAATTTTTTCTCATCTTACTGTGCAGAAAACCTGATGGCAACTTTGTGCAGCAAGTTATTGTGCTTTTATTAAATAGTGTTTCGATGGATGACAATGTTCATGCCAATTGTTTCCGTTAAGGACGCAAATGGGTCAGGTTGACCCATGACCCGACCTGACCCAAACCAACCTGCTTAGACTCAATTTAGACTTGATTTATGGACCCATGGGGTTGTATCAGGTTTGAAATTTGGATTTGTTCTACATTTCAGATTGGATCTTGTTTATTAAGTTCTGATTTAACCCAACCTGATCTGATCCGATTGTTATATGGTTCAATTTAGGCTTCTGGCCTATTACTTGACCTGTTGACCCAACACTGTTTACAGTCCACAGTCAATTTGGAGGGGGAGTTGAGCCAATTTACTATTTGCAGTCTATTGAAGTCCCAATTAGAGATTAGTCCTATATAATAGTGGCATCCATTATCAATTAAAATAAATGATAGTCATCATCCCACCAATCTTAGCTTCTTGTTTTAATTTTATTCACATGACATAGGAGATGTTGTGGCAAACTATATAGCTGTGTGATCTTTTTGGATAGGAAATTTGACTTTTAGATTATAGATTGATACTATGATTGACTTAACATTCTATCACTGTTTCAGTTAATTAGATATTTTTAAACATAATAATTCATATAATGTGCAAATAATGCTCAACTTTTGAAATTATTTTTGATTATTTTTAAGATTTATTGGAAAAGAAATCATACTAAATATGTCATAACATGCTTCGAAGGAGATACTAATCTCTTATGATGAAGTTAGGATTATTTATTTATTTATTATTATTTTTTTTTTAAACTTTAGGACTCCATATATATGACTCGGATTCGATCTGGACTTGAATTTTTGGGGTTGGAATTGGATTATATATGGATTCGACCTGAACTGAATGATTTATTGGATTAAAAATTTGAGCCATAAATTTGATCCAATCTTTTATTGAATTCGATTTAGGTCCAATATTAGAACTCGAACAAGAATTCAGGTTTTGTCGAGGTCTCTAATGATGCGATTCGACTTAATCCATTTACGCCCCTAGTCTCCATAAAGTAGCGTAGGATTTGTGTGTGTCTTGTCAATGGATACATCTATATGACTGCAATGAAGAGGCATGTGCATATTTGTTGTCTTACTGTGAAGAGAAGGTGATGAGAACGTTGCATAACTTTTTGCTTTTCTTCCAGAAAGGAATCTACTTTCATTGAAATACCGTCTTGCTGGATGCCAGGTCTCATAGCTGTTTCCACGAACTAGCATAGGATTTGGTACGATGAAATTTTGGTAGTTCACCATTTCAGAAGAGCCTAATTTCGAGCCTTTTGGCAAATTTTGCCGAGTGCATGAAAGATGATTAGTGTCAGACGGCCAAAGAATGTGCTTGCAATTGCAGTCATTTATATAGTTTAACATTGACCCTGTATTGTAAGCATTTTTTTTTTATACCATCCTTTTAGTATCTCAATACAGACATGGTACATGTGTCGCACACCCCGATGTCAAATTTATTCATCAGTATATCTACAAATTACATAAATACTTATATAGGAATATTCGTACATGATCATATGCTTATATATCTTGTTAATGCAACCTTATTGTTGAATCTAAATTCACATGCATAATCTTATTCCTAAATTTAAATTCATATACATAAACATCTCTTTATCATATTTGTATTGTGCGCTGGAACGACTGATATATGAATAGAATAACTTAGCAACCGCGCCTCTTAATCTCTTGTTACCTTATCCAAAAGATGCATGCGTAGATTTGCATATAGATCCAAGATCTATCCGCCCTTCACTTTTTTTTTTCTTTTTCGCAAGTCAAAAAAGACGTCCTATCTCGTATAGCATCCCCTCTTTCCCCCACTGAAAGACGAGAAAGCAACGACAGCACGTAAATGAGGTCGAATTCTAAAAAGTAATGGACGAAAGATCTAAAGCCTCTCGAACGGAAGTTCTCTTCGCTGGCTTTATGGACAAAATTAGGAATACGCCCATCATATCACGTGTACTCGTTGGGAGTCGTCTCTTTTCCCATCCTAGCTCGCTTTGGTTGACGACTGCGTCTCTGTTTTTCCACCATACGAACGTTGGTCCCATGCACACCTCTTTTCTTCTCACACTTGGATGAATCCTTCTGCGACCAAACTCTATTCAAAGTCCTCAATAATGCTTCTAAGCTTAGTCCATATACCACCATTTAAGCCCACTGGTGAAGTGGTCTCCATCCATCCGACGTGTGAGCGTGACTCTTCTTATGGCTCTTGCGGTCAACTGCATTTTAGTCATTTATTATATCATGCATCTGCCCCACCTCGGGGCGCCATCAGCGAAGCTTGATCGAGGTAGCTATGTGGCATTTTAGTCGTTTATTAAATCACCAGCACACAGAGTCTCCGCTTGAAGTTGAAGAGGTTGCAGTGGTGCACTGGTCCAGCCAGCGGTACCACAAAAAGAAAGTGCTGGATTCCATGGCGTTTCTCGTCCATTGTTTGGTGATGGAGGCATGGGTCCTTTTACGCTCTTGTCACAATATGTCCAATATCTCCATGATGCCGTTATAGTGGCGGCCTTTTAAAACGGTTATCTAATACTGTAGACGAAAAAAAATAGACATCATTACATGTCTTACTTTAATAATAAAAACCAACAATATGGGATATTTATTTAGATATTGACATTGAGCAAATCCATGCAAATCTAATCACAAACATCATGATCGGTCGGTGGTCAGCTCCAATAAATCTGTGCTGCACTGTCTCATAGTCCACATAAATCATAAACCGAGTCGGTTCTGATACAACTCAGATACTCATCCAAAATAACTAGTCGAAAAGTATTATTTGAATTTTTTAGTTCTATATAAGTATTCAATATCTATTCAGCCTAAATACAAAAAACTGTTTCAACAGGGTGGTGATTAAACCGTTAAAGTTGCGTGCTATGAAAGTCGTTATATTATTCTAAACCTCGATCGGCTATTCCCTGGTCAAACAAAATCTTGATGGAATCTCGGATCTCATCGTAGAGTTGTGTACGAGATATCGGGTTGGTAGCTAGTGGGACACCCTCATTTTAGAGGAGGCAGAAACCCATTTCCTCCTCTTTTGTTACTTTCTTTGTTAACGAACGGAGCAACTTTCCTCGCCCTCCCTCCCCCGGATGGGATCGGCGGCAAACATTTTTTTAATGAAAATAAAAAAGGATTTTTTGCATGGATACCCTTCTAAATATTGGATTTTGCACGAATATCCTTCCAAAATTGATATTTGCATGTATACCCTCATCCAATACTTGTTTTGCTATTCTACCCTTTTTTATTCTTGTTTTTGCATATGTACCCATGCCATCTAACGCCGTTAAAAAATTAATGGTTTCAAATTAAAATGACTAAAATATCCTTAATAGGTAGGCATGCAAATAGAAACATTTATAAGGGTATACAAGCAAATAGAAACTTTACAAGGATATTCATATAATTTTCTATATTTACAAGGGTATATATGCAGAAAAGAATTCTAGTAGATGGAAAAAATTTAGATACATCAATTAATATGATAGCCTTCATAATGCTGTATTTATTAGTTAATATCTTATTTCTAGGCCTTGGAAGAAACTTTATCACGAGCATCCTCTCTATAAAACACTTTGAAATAGAAATAATTATTTAAAAACTATTTGACACCATCATCATTTTCTTGTGTCCATTTTTGTATAAATTAGTGAAATTTCATTTGGCCTTATGGAATGCAGCTTGAAAACCTACAGGAAATCAAGTCAAATCCAAGCTCTATTGCGTCTGAAGTTATGAAAGTGTTTGCTTCCAAGTCAACATCTGGTGAGAATAACTTGCCAGAGAGTGCCACCGAATCTTTATTTTTGAGTTCTTCACAGATGGGTACTACCAGTCGTGTTCCAAATAACTTGAAAGCAAATAAGGTGCAAAAGTATCAATCCAACCATTTCTAACTCCTATATAAAAATCACGACAGCGTTCTTGAATAGTAAAATGGGAACTGAATCACTTGAAATCAAACAGCAAGCAAGTTTGTCATCTTACTTGTCAAGAATGAAAAATGTGGGACTCCCAGGGTCCCTAAACTTTTTTTTTTGAAGGTTAGCTTCTTCAAGAACCTAGGCTTGTCATCTCCTCTACATGTGATCAAAACGGCCTTCTCCTTCAAACCCCGGACATCCGGGCTGCCCACCTCCTTTAAATCCCTCCCTTCTCTTATATCAAGCAGCTAAGCATTGATGTCTTCCGATAACTTCGAGAAAGCAGTACTGGCAGACTCCACTCCCCAAGGCTTCGGCCTCTGAAAAATCTGCGACATAACCAGCAGCACCGCCAGCGCCGTAGGGAGGAAGGAGGAAGTTCGCGAGCGGCATCGTGATCTCGGGCCGATCTCGCTCGCGAGGCCGATCTCGCCCGCCCGCGGGCGATCGCCCAAGGGATCGCAAGATCGCAATCGCGATCTGTTCGCCCGCAGGCGAACAGCGTTCACGATCCGGAGGGGGAGGGGGAGAATAAGGATAATAGCGTAATTTCAAAATTTTATTTTATTATTAATCTATATAAATTTGAGTTTTTTAACTCCGTTAAAACAACTGTTATATTAGAGGTATTTGTACAATAACAGAGTTTTTTGAGGGTATACACGCAAATATCAATTTTGGAAGGGTATTCAAGCAAAATCCGATATTTAGAAGGGTATTCATGCAAAAAAGTGATACCTCAAGGTCAACCTTCAACGGGATTATTTGTTTTGTTGGCTTCCATGGGTTAGACATATAATTAAATAGGGGTACGATGAGATGCACATATAAAGCTATTATTTCTCTTGTTAAACTTTGAAGAGCCTTTGTAAGTAGAGCTGATCACTGGCCCGCCCAGTCCGGTCTGAAATTTTTCGGGCGTGGGCATAAAAAAAGGCCCATGGGTCGGGCCTGGGCAGGAAAAGCCCGACCAAAAAATCGGGCCGGGCCTGGAAACTTTTAAAAATGGCCCGACTTGGCCCTTGTTTTATATATAAAGGTAGAAAAATACATCCAGTTTTAGAGAGTCTATTAAGCTGTTGGGCCATTCTGGCCCATTTTCAGATTCTAAACAACAAAAAAATCGGGCCCGTCGGGTCGGGCTTGGGACCGGATTTATAAAGTTGGGTCGGGCCTGGACAAAAATTTAAGCCCGACAGTCGGGCCGGGCCTGGACAAAAATTTAAGCCCGACAGTCGGACCGGGCCTGGGCATAGCCATCGGGCCTAATTTCTGCTGTAGAGCCCGGTCCGACCCGAGTTTTGATCAGCTCTATTCGTAAGTTATTTCATTGGTCGTATCTTGCGGGTGTGGACCGAAGACCTGGCACAAACAGTATTAAAAGCTTGCCCCGTAGGTCAAGCTATTTGCATACCTACTCTTCAGAGGGCAGAACCGTATATGATATTGTGAGGACCCGTGAGGGCGTGTGTTTAGTCCCACATCGGTTATTCGCTGGGTAGATCTTGGATACTTATACAGGATCAAGGAACCCAAATAATACCTTCCGGCTAGCCATTTTGGGCGAGATCCTGAGTTGTTACAAATGGTATCAGAGCGGACCCGGCCCATAACCTATGTGGACTAGGGAACACTGCAGTACGGATCCGTTGGGGCTGACCACGGACCAATCGTGGTATTTGTGATTAGATTTGAATAGATATGAACCCTTAGCCTGACGAGGATGTCAGGGCTTGAACGGAGGGAGTATGTGAGGACCCATGAGGGCGTGTGTTTAGTCCCACATCGGTTATTCGCAGGGTAGATCTTGGGTACTTATACAGGATCAAGGAACCCAAATAATACATTCCGGCTAGCCATTTTGGGCGAGGTCCTGGGTTGTTACAGATATTTTATCTAAGGAGGATATGTATTTCCAAATCATATCCCCACGCAATAAAGAGTATTGCTTTGAGGCTCGTATAAAGTGCACGAGAATAACCCTCCTGCTTAGTGGTAAGAGGTAGGACTTAGGAGCGACTTAATGTATTTGGGGGCCTAAGGCGAATTCATCAAGAGAAGATTTTTTTCTTTCCGTTTTATCTTTAAGAAATTTTCTGCAGTGGGCCGGCCTAAGGCGAACTCACTAAGAAGTGCCTTTTTTCTTTCTGTTTTGTATTTGGGCCGGAGCCTTAGGCGACCGCCTCAGTTGCCTAAGGGTTGGGCCAACCCTAACTAAGAGGGTTGGTACATCTTACAAATTTGCTGCCAAACACTGGCAAGTTGGTAGATTGTGGAGTTATCAACAACATAGGGATTGCAGGTCTAAAAATTTTTCATGTATAATTTAGGATACCCGATTCAATTTTGTATAATAATGTCTTTTATTTTGTTATCATGGAAGGGCACAATAGGCGTTTAGTTCCAAGTCCTTTCTATTTGCTTTTGCTTTCTAGAGAGGACGGGAGAAGATTTTTCATCCAAAACCAATTAATAAAGTTTTAAAATAGATAGGTCGAGAAAGAAAGTAGAAACTAATATCTAATTAGATTAGAACAAATGTATGATAAAATATTTTCCTTGGGAATTCAGCCATCAAAATGTCACAACGGACTCTTTCAGATAGAAACTGTATCTTTTTTAAGGAAAAATATGCGATGAGTGCAAGGATGCCAATATCCAATTGTACAACCCAATATATTCGAGCCAAGTTGGGTTGATTTGTGTCCTTATGATTTCAATTCAAATCAGAACTGCGAAACATCTTCATTGTGGGATCAAATTATTGCCATGACACTCTAAAACTCATTGTTGAATTCTAATAATAAAGGCAGATGATCGATTAATCAAACGACATTGTGATGGTTTGAAGGGTGAAACAACCTGCACAATCCTTCAAACCCGGCACATTTATAAAGTAGTTTTTCTGGCCAAATTGATTAATCTAATTGGATAAAATTATTTTTTCGCTGAGCTCTCTACTATTGATTTGTACTTTACGATGTAAAGCTCCGTCCCAATAATATCAAACAAGCTTGATTTGTCATAGCCATGATCAGCTCTGAACTCATGTTCGTAGGCAAATCGGAAGAGAGAGAGAAAAAAAAAAAGGTTTGTCAAATCGCCATAAAGGTCAGCCAAGACGGGATCGGCGGAGTCCAATAACCTCTCTCTCCCAAAGCGTACCGGAAAAACTCTCTCTTGAGTCTTGCCAAATATGAACGTATATTTATTATTCTTCCTATACTCGTGAGCCACGTGGTCCCATACCGATAGATTCGATGGTCCGACCGTCCCCACGGACGGTGTCGCCTTCCCGCGCCTTCTCCCATCCCAATATTTCAAAGTCAACAATCGTTTGCAGAGTCCTCAGTCTATACCCATCCCTCTCCATCCCCACCTCTCTCTCTCTCTCTCTCTCTCTCTCTCTCTCCTCTGTTTTGCCGTCTGATTTCCTTCCCTACTCCACGCCATATCGGTCTCACCCTCTCGCCCCGAATTATTCCGGCACCTTGCTTCGTATATTCCCCTTATTCCTCGCTGTCCCCGTCATATTTATTCAACCACGGGGGAGAAGCGTGTGTACCGGGTGTGGAGGCGTGAGGACAGGTGAGAACAGGGGAGGAGGAGGGGAGAAGAAGCGGAGCGACAGGAGGGATGGGATGGCGGAGGGATTCTCGCCGGCTTGGTGTTGCTCTGGCTTTGTCTCTGGTGGTGGTGGTGGTGGAGCTCGCAGGGCGGTGCCATGGAGGAGTCACCAGCTCCTTTGTGCGGAAGACGGAGAAGACTGTCGATATGCCGCTTGATAGTGATGTCTTCCGTGTCCCCCCTGGCTACAATGCCCCCCAGCAGGTCTTAAATTTTGTTCCTTTGATCGTTTTTTTCCTGATATTTTGGCTCTGTCCCAGTTGTTTTTCCTCCGGTCATTCATGTTTTTTTTTTTTTTTTAAAATAAATCTGTTATAGTTCCTCATATTTATTCCTTTGATATTTTGGCTCTCCTATTTTTTAAGTTTTTTCTACTACGCTTAGTTTAATCTGTTCTTAGCTCGATGATCTGAGATTTCGTTCTTTTAAGTTCCACTTTCGATCTCTGATTACAGGGCTTCTGTGATTTTCTTTTTAAAATTTTTCTAATGCTCACTTCTTAATTTGGTTCTACCAACATGGATTTTGGCCCATTAGTTCTTGGCTTGATGTCCTTAATGATCTCTATTTGTTGTTACTGTTACTTTTTTATTTTTTTTATTTTTTTATTAAGTTGGTATTGGTAATCTGCCCTCAATTTGGCTCTACATAGGTTTTTGCTTTATCGAGTCCTCTTATTCTTTTTATTTTTATGTAACTCTGTTTTCTTTTCCAGTCCTTAATTCTTCTTTTCCTACCTAATGAGTTTCTGCATCCTTTTGCTTCATATGTTTGTTATATCCTTCAGGATGTTTGGTTATTAATGTTTTTATTACTCGCCTTCACTAGAATTGACTGTGTATTTGAACTTTGGTATGTAATTACACTTTGATGCTGAGGTTCTGGTCTCCGATCCATCGTGTTGATGCGCTGGCATTGACACTGGTACTGGCTTGTTTGTTTGGATTCCAAAAATATTAATCTTCTGTTTATTGTTTCAAAGGTTCATATAACTCAAGGCGACCAAGATGGTGCGGCGATCATTGTATCATGGGTGACTCAGGATGAACCTGGCTCCAGCGCGGTGCTTTATGGGACTGATAAGAACAAGCTCGAATTCTATGCTGAGGGAAAGTATACACGATATAAGTTCTATAACTATACTTCCGGCTACATCCATCACTGCACTATCAGGAATTTGAAGGTGATTTGGCAATCTCAACCTCTCATCTTCTTCTGCGATGAATTTTCACTGATGAATCCTCATCTGTGACATTAAACTCGAACACTAAGGGTGATCGATAATATTTTAGGTAATCAAACACAAGTTTACAATTAGAGGAGTTTTGGAATTCAAAGTAATGCAAGTTCTTGTTGCTTTGCAGCATGACACAAAATACTACTATGCAGTTGGGATTGGCAATAAATTGCGGCAGTTCTACTTCATGACCCCTCCTAAAGTTGGTCCTGATGTACCATATACATTTGGTCTTATAGGTATTTCTAGTTGTCCTCTCTCTCTCTCTCTCTCTCAAAGTAATTTGACAAAAAAACCTTCTAATCTATAAGTTTATGTTAATTGTGGATACCATGGACATATGTTTTGTACAATATTCAACGTTATCAATGCTAGAGACTGACCATGCATTCCTGCATTTCAGAGAGTGAAAACATGGACCGTGTTTCAAGTGACATTTTATTTAGATGCAGTTCTCATGACGTACATTTATAAATGCTACCTTGTTGACTGTAAATCTAAGAAAGTACTTATTTGGTGTTATTTATTGTGGTATCAAACAATTAATATAAACTTATTGATTAGAAGGTTTCTATTGCTGCCTACCGAATCCAATAAGATAACTATATCGGTGTTCCATCAGAAAAAATGCTATTGTCTTCAGAAAATGATGCTTTTGAAATGAATATGATTTTCTAGCGGGGTTTTCCTGGAAGCTTCCATTTTTTTTCTTGTTGAGCAAATGGTGGTGAACCACACACAATTTACCTGAAGTAAAATGAGTTGAAGGTATTCTATTGACATGCAATTGTTTCTCTTCAAGGATTTTTACAGACATTCCTGTCAATCAAGAAAAACCCTTGATTCCATTTCCTTTGTGTAATTCCGATTGAATCTATCATGATAGGAATTGTAAAAAAAATTAAAATTAAAGTGATACTGTCATATTTGACATGACAGATGTTGAGGTCTTTAGCAACTTGATGTTTGTAAAGAGAGTTTGAATCTCATTACTTTTTTTTAAAAAAGAAATTTTTTAGAATCATTTTCACCCTCCTTGGCTTTCTATTATGTGTGGGAATTTTTTCTTTGCCTTTTTTTTTATTGAAATTTTTATTGAAAGTAACATTCTAATGTTTGACATTATATTCTGTACTCAGAAAACATTTAGCTTTTGCTCCTTTTTTTCCTTCAGCATGAAAAGGAGTTATCTTACAGTTTAGCTATATATTCCATGAACATATATGCACAATTGATTTATCTCTATGTGCTCCAAGATCATAAGGCTTGCGGGTGTATGTGCCTTAAACTGTCGATGAAACTATGCTGCTGCTACTGAATATTTGCATGTTCTCACATGATTTTCATCTTTTCGGTATCATGTGCAGGGGATCTTGGACAAAGTTTTGACTCAAATAGCACACTTTCTCATTATGAATCAAATCCCAAGGCACAGGCCGTGCTATTTGTTGGAGACCTTTCTTATGCAGATAACTACCCAGATCATGACAATGTCAGGTGGGACACATGGGGCAGGTTTATTGAGAGAAATGCTGCGTATCAGCCATGGATTTGGGTTGCAGGAAATCATGAGATTGACTTTGCTCCTGAACTTGTGAGTAGAAAGTACATTGGTTCAAGTATATTTACTGCACAATATTTTCATTTATGTTATAACGTTAGATATCTTCTAGTGCAATAAAGCATCGACAGATGGTCATGCTAAGTTGATGATATCTACTAACAGCGGTTGGCTGGCATTTGTAGTTTGTGTCACTATCAGGAGTTAAACGACCTAAGAAAAGCACTGATTGTAAACTTTGAGACAGCTACGTAGTAAATCAGGAAGTGTATCTCAAGCATTAAGCATATTGTAGGGGTCTCTAGTTTTGCATCAATTGCATACCGAGAGAGGGATAACAGACTGGCATGGTATATACAAGTGTGACAAAGATCAGAGGACACTGCAATTGTGAGCAGGGCTTGAGTTTCCGTTGAAGGGTCAAGAAAAAGAAAGGAGAAATTTAGAAGAGTTGGATTAAACTTGTGAAAATTTGACAAAGATAAGAATGACAGAGGTAATTTTCATCCAAAATGGATGGGATGAAGCTGGATGGTTAAAGTTATGATGATATCGTGTTTATATTGACGACTAATTTGTTTGGAACAATTGGTTAGGGGTCACTAGATTTTATCAAGCTGTATGGTAGATTATACTGTTCATAAGATTTTGAGGCTCATGCTTGTTACTTCCTTTCATGTTCTAGGAAAATAAAATTTTATCTTATGGTTTTTATATGCAAATTTAATCTGATTTGATATTTAGAATTAGAAGTGAACAAGTTGGAGCATTTATATATTTGAGGGATTCAAAAGACTTAAATGTTCATATCTTTATTGCAGGGTGAAAATGTGCCATTTAAGCCATACAGTCACAGGTATCATGTTCCTTATAGGGCTTCTGGTAGCACATCTCCATTCTGGTACTCCATCAAACGGGCCTCAGCATACATCATTGTCCTGGCATCATATTCAGCTTATGGTAGGTATACATGATGCATTATTCTGATTTTTTAATGCATATTTAGCATTTTTGAAACATGATGCACCTTTCTGGTATTCATATATGATGCATCATATTTGGAATATCTTTTTTCTGAAATTTATATAAATTTTCCAGAATAAGTTTGACATGATGAAAGAATTTTACTATCTTTGTATGCATTTATTCATCAGCTTTATTATGGTGGAATATAGGCATTTAGAACAACCTCCATCTGTGGAACTTATGCTTCCCTTTCACCATTACATCTTCGAAGTACAACATGGCTACACTTTGCATTTATTGTCCATTCAAACTTGCAGAAATTGAATGTGTAGTTTCCTGAAGTCAATAGCATGCCATAGACTGCACACAACTTTGGAATTACATTACAATAAGTTACCTTAACTAGTTTTCTTATGTTGGAATTATACAAAGTCACTCCTACACAGCACACTAACATTTGCAATGTCAACCACTGGCATGAAAAAAATTAGAAGGGATCCAGATAATAATCCGTATCACATTAACTTATGTCATTCTGATTATTGCACCTGACTTTTGGTAAACTGGGGTTTGTTGATACCTTATTAATGGTTAAATATGTTCTGATTATTCTTTTTTACTTCTTCATTTATTCATATTTATTTATTTATCTGTATTTATATTTTATTTTATTGTTGGTGTTTGGGGGGGGGGGGGAGGGGGGATCTATGGCCAAGCCATTTCTTCTGCATTTATATTTTATGTTATTAGGGGGAAGGGGGATCCTTGTTAGTGCTCTGCATTTCATCTCAACAATGATATTAAGTCATAACTGATCAATAAACCAAAGAGTTACAGGTCCATTTCTTCTACAACGGTTATTTGATGCTTTTTTTTTTTTATATCATTCAGGTAAATACACTCCTCAATACGAATGGCTTGAAGCAGAGCTACCCAAAGTAAACAGAAGTGAGACACCATGGTTGATTGTTCTCATGCATGCACCATGGTATAATAGCTACAACTATCACTACATGGAAGGAGAAACCATGAGAGTAATGTATGAGCAATGGTTTGTAAAATACAAAGTTGATGCTGTATTTGCTGGTCATGTCCATGCCTATGAGCGCAGTGTAAGTGCATATCATTCTGCCTAATCATCTTCTACTCTCTTGCACCATTTCATAAGCACAAGTTTCCAGTTCACCACTGCCTTTTGCTAGATATGGGATTATTTATGCATGACCAGGAATTTCTGTTTTTTGCATACTAAATCAAGCGTTGCTTCCTACACAAAAACACACATCTTAATTTATGACCTTTTAATTTGTCCCAATTATTTATTTGCTTTTCATGGCTGTGCTATTGGAATTAAAAAGCTATTAGAAAAGAGCCTCTGCCAGGTTGCCTATACTCCATTCGATTTAGGTTTCTGTTAACATCAATGGTGTGCCATGTATGACAAGTTATACTAAGAGCGATAATTTATGTATTAGCAAGAACTACAACCATATGGTGCTTTAACATTTGAGTTGGTCTGTTGGGAAGTCCTCTTCTATTGAGTCTTCCTGCCTAAGGTCTTTCTTTGAGTAGTTTCCTACTCCATAGACAGTTCTTGTTGGTCTTGTTTTACCTCCACCATCCTAGGTCATGAACAAATCTGATGATTTGATGGTTCTGTTTTGCAGTATAGGATATCAAATATCGCATACAATATCGTGAATGGGAAATGCAAACCAGTTCCTGACCAATCAGCTCCTGTATACATCACCATAGGTGATGGTGGAAATCTCGAAGGGCTCGCGACTAAGTAAGACAAATACAAGATCTATAATTATCATTTCATTCCCTCGCTGTTTTCGTAACATTTTGCTGATGCGATCGGACCTAGTGATTCTTCATGGACTGATCGAGTTTTTTTCATCCACAATGCAGCATGTCAGAGCCACAGCCCAGTTATTCAGCTTACAGGGAAGCCAGTTTCGGTCATGCTATTTTTGACATCAAGAATCGGACCCATGCTTATTATACTTGGCACCGCAACCAGGATGGTAATGCAGTTGCTGCTGATTCCATGTGGTTTTACAACAGATACTGGCACTCTATTGATGATTCTACTACATCTGCTACATAAGTTGATCCACTAGTTCTGAGTCTTTGGAAATAAAACTTTGTCTCAAATTTTGAGGCAGGCTTGGATACTTCTCCTTTCTTCGTTACTTCTCTACTTCACCTTTGAATCGAAAATCTTGTAACAGAATACTCTGCCCATTTAAATAGCTTATTTGTTGCTTTGTCAATAATCATAGTTTGGAGACTATGATGTTGATATGGAGTTGGTTCTGAATCAACAAATCACTGGTCTGAAAGACTAGCTTCATTTCAATGAAGGAATTCTAGAACTTGTGTGATTGCGAAGGTCCAGTTAGCTCAGTTATGATAACTTGCAATAGTGCTTAACATAAATTGGATCAAGTTAATTAATTTGCTCAAGTGATTCATAAATTTATTAATATATTGATTAATAGTATTTATAAATAATAATATATTTAATATATCAATATATTCATTAATAAATAATTAAAAAATATTTATTAATTATCAATAAGTCTAGCATAGGATTTATTAACAATTAATATATTTGTTTATATACCAAAATTTGTTAAAATTTATTTATAATAAGAAATATGTTTTCTATTATATGTATAATTAATTTAATAATCTTTATTAACAAGCAAATATATTTCAATATTTGAAATAGCTAATATTGACAATGTTATATAAGTGGACCACAAATGGTTAACAAATGGATCGAGAAAAAATATTGTTACTCGAATTGTTTATTCAAGAATATTCTTAAAAACATGGTAATATTTCCATATAAGATTACCTTTAACTAAATACAATAATTTTTTCAATATTATTTTTATAGTAAATTTTCCTTAACCAAATGTAGTAATTTTTTCCCCCATTTATCAGATTATCGTGTAATAAGACCTAAGGTAAGCCAAAATACGACCGGCGGAGTTCAATATCCTCTCTCCCAAGATGTACCAAAACGAACCTCACCTCACTTCCCAAATATAAATAGATATTTTATTATTCGTTCCTGTACTCAAGTGAGCTGCATGAGTCCCACACGATGGACTCGACGGTGTCACCGTCCCGGCGTTCCCTGTCTCCTTCCCGCTCCTTCTCCCATCCGAATATTTCAAAGTCAACGAACGTTTCCAGACCCCTCAGTCTATATCCATCCCTATCTATTCCCACCTCCCTCTCTCTCCTGTTTTGCCGTGTAATTTCCTTCCCTATTCCACTCCATATCGGTCTCACATTCTCTCTCCGTATTATTCCGGCACGTATCTTCGGGTGTGTACCGAGTGAGGAAGTCTGAGGACAGGTGAGAAACAGGGGAAGAGGAGGGTAGAAGAAGCGGAGTGACAGGACGGATGGGGTGGCGGAGGGCTTCTCGCCGGCTTGGTGTCGCTCTGGCTTTGTCTCTGGTGGTGGTGGAGCTCGCAGGGCGGTGCCATGGAGGAGTCACCAGCTCCTTTGTGAGGAAGACGGAGAAGACTGTCGATATGCCACTCGATAGTGATGTCTTCCGTGTTCCCCCTGGCTACAATGCCCCTCAGCAGGTCTTCAGTTGGCTCCGGTCCGCTTAAAACTTGTTCCTTTGATCACTTTTCGGTCTGTGGTTGTTTGATTTCTGTGTTTATCTTTTTTCTGATATTTTGACTCTATCCATGTGGTTTTTCCGTTATCCATTTTTTTTGGTCTGTCATAGTTCCTGATATTTGTTCCTTTGGTATTTTGGCTCCCATTATTTTTTATTAGTTCAATCTGTTCTTAGCATCTGAAATTTCGTTCTTTTGGTTCCCCTTTGGATCTTTGATTATAGGGTTTCTGTTATTTTCCTTTTAAAATTTTTCTAATGCTCCCTTCTTAATTTGGTTCTACCAAAATAGATTTTGCTCCATTAGTTCGTGGCTTGATGTCCTTAATCATCTCTATTTGTTGTTACTGTTTTTTTTTTAAAGTTGATTTATTGGTAATCTATACTCAATTTGACTCTACGTTAGGTTTTTGCTTCCTCTTATTCTTTTTTATTTTTATATAACTCTGTTCTCTTTTTCCTTTTTCCGTTCAGTCCTTAATTCTTCTTTTCCTACCTAATGAGTTTCTTTCTCCTTTTGCATTATACGTTTGTTATATCCTTTCATGATGTTTGGTTGTTCATGTTTTTATTACTTGCCTTCACTAGATTGACTGCGTATTTGAACTTTGGTATGTAATTACGCTTTGATGCTGAGGTTTTGGTTTCCGATTCATCGTGTTGATGCGCTGGCATTGACACTGGTACGGGCTTGTTTGCTTGGATTCCAAAAATATTAATCTTCTGTTTATTGTTTCAAAGGTTCATATAACTCAAGGCGACCATGATGGTGCGGCGATCATTGTATCATGGGTGACTCAGGATGAACCTGGCTCCAGTGCAGTGCTTTATGGGACTGATAAGAACAAGCTCGAATTCTATGCTGAGGGCAAGTATACACATTATAAGTTCTATAACTATACTTCTGGCTACATCCATCATTGCACTATCAGGAATTTGAAGGTGATTTGGCAATCTCTAACCTCTTGTCTTCTTCTGCTATGAATTTTCACAGCTGAATCCTCATCCATGACATTAAACTCGAACACTAAGCATGCTCGATAATACTTTTGGTAATCAAACAAAAGTTTACAATTAGAGGAGTTTGGAATTCAAAGTAATGCAAGTTCTTGTTGCTTTTCAGCATGACACAAAATACTACTATGCTGTTGGGATTGGGCATACAATGCGACAGTTCTGGTTCATGGTCCCTCCCAAAGTTGGTCCTGATGTACCATATACATTTGGTCTTATAGGTATTTCTAGCTGTCCTCACACACTCTCTCTCTCTCAAAATAATTAGACAATCTTCTTATGACGCCAATATAGTTATCTTATTGGATTCTGTAGGCAGCAAAAGAAACCTTCTAATCTATAAGTTTACTTCAATCGTGGATACCACAGAAATATGTTTTGCATAAAATTAAACGTTTTTAATGCTATAGATGACCATGCATGCCTGCATTTCAGAGAGTGAAAACATGGACCATGTTTCAAGTGACTTTTTATATGGATGCAGTTCTCATGACGTACGTTTATAAATGCTACCTTGTTGACTATAAATCTGAGAAAGTGCTTATATGGTGTTACTTATTGTGGTATACACAATTAATTTAAAATTATTGATTATAAGGTTTCTTTTGCGGCCTACTGAATCCTATAAGATAACTGTATTGGTGTTCCATTAGAAAACAGATACTATCATCTTCAGAAAATGATGTTTTTGAAGTGAATATGATTTTCTTATTTTTCCTTGAAGCTTCCATTTTTTTTTTTCTTTTTGAGCAAATGGTGGTGAACCAGGCACAAATTAGCTGAAGTAAAATGAGTTGAAGGTATTCTATTGACATGAGATTGTTTCTCTTGAACGATTTCTACAGACATTCCTGTCAATCAAGAAAGACCATTGATTCCGTTTCCTTTATATAACTAAGATTGAATCTATCATGATAGGAATTATAAGAAAAGGTTAAGTTAAAGCGACACTGTCAGATTTGACATGACATATGTTGAGGTCTTTGGCAACATGATCTTTGTAAGTAGAGTTTGAATCTCATTATTTTTTTTTAAGAAAACTTTTTTCAGAATCCTTTTCTCCCTCTTTGGCTTTCTATTATGTATGGGAATATTTTCTTTGAATTTTTATTGAAATTAGCGTTCTAATGTTTGACAATATATACCCTACTCAGAAAACATTTAGCTTTTGCTCCCTCTTTTCCTTCAGCATGAAAATGAGTTATCTTACAGTTCAGCTATATATTCCGTGAACATATATGCACAATTGTTTTATCTATATGTGTTCCAAGATCATAAGGCTTGTGGGTGTATGCTATTTCTACTGAATATTTGCATGTTATCACATGATTTTCATCTTTTCATACCATGTACAGGGGATCTTGGACAGAGTTTTGACTCAAATAGCACACTTTCTCATTATGAATCAAATCCGAAGGCAGAGGCAGTTCTATTTGTTGGAGACCTTTCTTATGCGGATAACTACACGAATCATGACAATGTCAGGTGGGACACATGGGGCAGGTTTATTGAGAGAAGCGCTGCGTATCAGCCATGGATTTGGGTTGCAGGAAATCATGAGATTGACTTTGCTCCTGAAATTGTGAGTAGAAAGCGTATTGCATCTATATATGTTTTTGATCATTGGTTAGCTTTAAGTACTATTTATTGCACAATATTTTCACTTATGTTATAAAGTTAATTTATTATTTATGTTATAACGTTAGATATCTTCCAGTGAAATAAAGCAAGGACAGATGGTCATGCTAAATTGACGATTTCTGCTAACAGTAGTTGGCTGGCATTTGTATTTTATCATTGTCAGAAGATAAAGGACTTAAGAAAAGCTTTGATGCATACTTTGAGAAAGCTATGTGGTAAATCAGGAAGCGTATCTCAAGCATTCATATTGTAGAGGTCTCTAGTTTTGCATCAATAGCTGACTGATAGAGGGATAACAGATTGGCATGGTACAAACATGTGACACAAAAACCAGAGGGTGCTGCAATGATGAACAGGGGTTGGGTTTCTGTTGAAGGGTTAAGAAAAAGAAAGGAGAGATTTAGAAGAGTTGGATGAAACTTGTAAAAAATTGACAAAGGTGAGAATGACAGAGGTAATTTTCATCCCAAATGGATGGGATGAAGCTGGATGGTTAAAGTTATGGTTGTATCATGTTTATATTGACGGCTAATTTGTTTGGGTCAAGTGGTTAGGGATCACTAGATTGAATAGAGACGTATGGTAAATTATACTGTTCATAAGATTAGAGGTTCATGCTTGTTACTTCCTTTCATGTTCTAGGAAAATAAAATTTTATCTTATGGATTTTAAAAACAAATTTAAACTGATTTGATATTTAGAATTAAAAGTGAACAAGTTGGAGCATCTATATATTTGAGAGATTTAAAAGACTTAAATGTTCATATCTTTCTTGCAGGGTGAAAAAGTGCCATTTAAGCCATACAGTCACAGGTATCATGTTCCTTATAGGGCTTCTGGCAGCACATCTCCATTCTGGTACTCCATCAGACGGGCCTCAGCATACATCATTGTCCTGGCATCATATTCAGCTTATGGTAAGTATACATGATGCATTATTCTGATTTTTTAATGCATATTTAGCATTTTTTGAAACATGATGCATCTTTCTGGCATTTGTATGTGTTGCATCATATTTTGAATATCTTTTTTCTGAAATTTATACAAAATTTTTCAGAATAAGTTTGACAGGATGAAAGAATTTTACTGTTCATTAGCTTTATTATGGTGGGGTATAAGCAACCGAAGTTTTTGATCAAGTGGTTCCTTACCATCTTTCTTTTCTGTCCATTAGAAGCTTACCTCTTGTCTCCATCTGTGGAACTTATGCTTCCCTTTCACCATTATATCTTCGAAGTACAACATGGCTACACTTTGCATTTATTGTCCATTCAAACTTGGCGAAATTGAATGTGTAGTTTCCTGAAGTTAATAGCTTGCCATATACTGTACACAACTTTGGAATTAGATTACAAGAATTATATAAAGTCACCCCTACACAACACACCCACATTTGCAATGTCAACCATGGCATGAAAAAATTTAGAACGGATGCAGATAATAATCCGTATCACATTAACTTATGTCATTCTGATTACTGCACCTGACTTTTGGGAAATTGGGGTTTGTTGATACCTTATTAATGGTTAAATATGTTCTGCTTATTCTTTTTTACCTCTTCATTTATTCATTATTATTTATTTATCTGTATTTATATTTTATTTTATTGTTGGTGGGGAGAGGGGGGATCTATGGCCAAGCCATTTCTTCTGTATTTATAATTTATGTTATTAGGGGGAAGGGGGATCCCTGTTAGTGCTCTGCATTTCATCTGAACAGTGGTATTAAGTCATAACTGATCAATAAACCAAAGAGTTCAGGTCTATGACCAAGCCATTTCTTCTACTACAGTTATTTGATGCTTTTTTTTTTGTATCACTCAGGTAAATACACTCCTCAATGCAAATGGCTTAAAGCAGAGCTACCTAAAGTAAACAGAAGTGAGACACCATGGTTGATGGTTCTCATGCATGCACCATGGTATAATAGCTACAACTATCACTACATGGAAGGAGAAACCATGAGAGTAGTGTATGAGCAATGGTTTGTAAAATATAAAGTTGATGCTGTATTTGCTGGCCATGTCCATGCCTATGAGCGCAGTGTAAGTGCATGTCGTTCTTCTACTCTCTTGCATGTTTCATGAGCACAAGTTTCCAGTTCACCACTGCCTTTTACAATATATGGGATTGTTTACTCATGACCAGAAATTTCTGTTTTTTGCATAACTAAATCGACCGTTGCGTCCTACACAAAAACACACATCTTTATTTATGACCTTTTAATTTGTCCCAATTATTTATTTGCTTTTCATGGCTATGTGCTATTGGAATTAAAAAGCTGTTAGAAAAGAGCCTCTGCCAGCTTGCCTATACTCCATTGGATTTAGGTTTCTGTTAAACATCGATGGTGTGCCATGTATGACAAGTTATACTAGGAGCGATAATTTATGTATTAGCTAGAACTACAACCATATGGTGCTTTAACATTTGAGTTGGTCTGGTGGGAAGTCCTCTTCGATTGGAGTCTTCCTACCTGAGGGCTTTCTTTGAGTAGCTGCCTACTCCATAGACAGTTATTGTTGGTCTTGTTTTACCTCCACCATCCTAGATCATGAACAAATCTGATGATTTGATGGTTCTGTTTTGCAGTATAGGATATCAAATATTGCATACAATATCGTGAATGGGAAATGCACACCAGTTCCTGACCAATCAGCTCCTGTATACATCACCATAGGCGATGGTGGAAATTGCGAAGGGCTCGCGACTAAGTAAGATGAATACAAGATCTATAATTATCATTTCATTCACTTGCTGTTTTCTTAACATTTTGCTGATGCGATCAGAACTAGTGATTCTTCCTGGACTGATCCAGTTTTATTCATCCACAATGCAGCATGTCAGAGCCACAGCCCAGTTATTCAGCTTACAGGGAAGCCAGCTTCGGTCATGCTATTTTTGACATCAAGAATCGGACCCATGCTTATTATACTTGGCACCGCAACCAGGATGGTCATGCAGTTGCTGCTGATTCCATGTGATTTTACAACAGATACTGGCACTCTGGATGATTCTACTACATCTGCTACATAAGTTGAGCCACTAGTTCTGAGTCTTTGGAAATAAAAATGTCTCAAATTTTGAGGCAGGCATGGATACTTCTCCTTTCTTCGTTACTTCTCTACTTCACCTTTGAATCGAAAATCTTATAGCGGATTACTCTGCCCATTTAAATAGCTTATTTGTTGCTTTGTCAATAATCATAGTTTGGAGACTATGATGTTGATATGGAATTGGTTCTGAATCTACAAATCACTGGTCTGAAAGATTAGCTTCATTCAATGAAGGAATTCTAGAACTTGTGTGATTGCGAGAAGGTCCGGTAGCTCAATTATGATAACTTGCAATAGTGCTTAACATAAACTGGATCAAGTTAAGTAATTTGTTCGAGTGATTCGTGAATAGTTACAATGAAACCAGTTTGCAATGAAACCAGTTTGCAATGCGGATAAGTTAAGAATTCAATTTGACAATTTATTGGAAGAACAAAAGGCAAGGAGGAAGAGTACATAAAGGAAAATAACCATTTATTGGGTAAGTTCTTGACTGGCTCAACTCCTTGACCGTCAAATGTTTTCTTTACAACTATGCGCAAAGCAACCTAAGCAACTTCAGAAGTTAACAAAATATATTTCCACGTTTTATCCAAAGCAAAACTCTGTACCCCTCCTTTTCTGCTTTTTTTTAAAAGGTAAAGCAAAATCAGTTTGTTAACAAAGAGAGAACAAAGAGTGGACTGCAAATTACGTGATCAAGTGAACCAACAAATGAAGCAATCCTGAATCCAGACCGAAATGGATCGAATCAATCAAGTCCACCTAATTAAAACAGGTTAGAAACGACAGGTTACCTGCCTGCTTCTCAGCTGCACTACCAAAAAGACCATATCAATAGTTTTATCATTTAATTTCCTGTAACTTATTGGATCTTCTAGGGAGTTGGGAGTTTCCATCTGTGGAATTTTGATGAGCAGAAATGGAAGAAGATGGACAAAGAAAGACTTTGGGGATTCATCTATCTATTTCAAAACAAAAGAGAAGAAGTTTCTTCTTCTTTTTTTTCTCCATCTTTTGAGAAGAAACAAAAGAAGGGAGATTTTAACAACAAAATGAACTTTGACTTTAGAAAGTAAATAGTAAGCAAATCATCGACATTCCTTGCAGTTCATTCCTTGGACAATGCTACCTCCCATGGACCAGATCAAAGCAAATGGCATCGACCAGACCCAAATAAACCATTAATCAACTCGGAATTTTTTTATGGAAAATCAGCTTAGAAATTGGGCTACTCCAACAGCTTGGTTATCCCGTTCCCTTTGATGGATAAGAATTGGTGCAATGCATGAAGGTTAGGTGAGTGTTGCATGAGGCTTGGGTCATTTCATAAGCACCATATCAGCACAAATAATTTAGCAGACGGGTATAGGGAGGTTTAAGTTTTCATAGGGAGAGAATCTATGTGGTATCATTGTATTTTCTGATTTTCAGTTTTTAAAAATTCAAACACAACAACTAAGACAAAAAAGCTGTTTGGTGGAGTAATTTTTTTTATTATATGAACTCTATGCCATTTTTTGAAAAAGTTATTAAATGCCATTTTTAATTTTTGAGAATAGAAGTAAGTTATATTTTACATGCCCAACAATCACTACTGCCACCTATATCACCATAATCGCGACCATTACGACCATAGTTACCACTGTCACCATGATCACCTCGTTTTGCTATACTAAGTGTATTTATATATGAATATTTTCCAAAAAATAGAATTTATTTCTTTAAATTTTAAAAATTAAACACAAAGATATCAAATGTTATCTTAATTTTTGCTTCATAGGGCAGTAAAAATCATATTTATGTCTGGGCACGATCTTACCCATAGTTTGAATAGGATCTCGCCAATAAATTGAGTACGATTTGAACACTGTAAATTTCTCTACATCGCCGATCAATGATCCATAATAGGTAATTGCCCCGTGCTTCCTTGTGGCATGAAACTGACTCAAACAACAATCAAACCAAAATAATAACCAAACATATTCCAGCTTAATTAAAACCATTCAATCTACTTGGCAATTAAATTCTGTGATTGCAATGATGGACTACTTTGTTGAATGAATACCAGTCAGCTGCGGATAACTAAAACCAAGAGTCATGAATCAGTTTGCCTTAGCCAATTAAATTAGGGTTTGAGAATGACTCGCATTGAAAGTCTCAAAATTTCGAAGCTTAGGTTCTCTTATGCTCTATTTTAACAAGAGAGGTCCAGCATCAAATCATCAACTAACCGATGATTGGACATGATAAAATATGTACCATCCCGGCCGGCTCCAATCATCTACTGTCACAGCAATACACAGGACGCAGGTGATATTTTCCATTTAATGAAACCAAAATAAAAACCAAACCGGCTCTGGCCTCTGGCTTAGTAAAATTCTTGATGAACGTTGAACCGCACTTCAGAGATCCCATTTCTCTTCTCTCTGAATGCAGCGGAGAAGAGGAGACTTCTCTCGCTCTCCCGCTTTAAATAAACCCCAAACCCTTGCAGACGAGATCCGAAATATTAGTTGTTGCTAGTAGCGAGCGAGTTCGATCTCATTCTCTGTCGGAAGAAGAGAGCGAGAGCGAGAGGGATGGAGGAGAAGGGGGAGGAATCTGAGGCGGAGAGAGAGAAGCCGGCTAGGGATCCGGAGTTCTGGAGCTGCCTCCTCCAGCCGCCGATCGCCCACAACGACCCCGATTACGTCGGGATCCGCCGCCTCCTCCTGCACCGCAAGGCTCGGTCCTCGCCGGCGATCGATCACCGGAAGGTACCTATCTCTCTGATCTATTGGTTGCGGTTTATATTTTGATGGATCTTTAGCGGATTCTTGTCAAGAAAATGATCGAATCTTTGGTAAATTTGGTAATTTATTGAATTTAATTGGATTCTTGTGTTAAAAGGAATGGAGATGCAATGGCAAAGGGTACGTGGCGTATCGGAATTTCATTCGCCGGCCAAGGAATTGGGAGAGTTCCGCTAACCAGAGCCAGCCGAGTACCCCGGGGCACAGGTTGGTGATCCGACGTGGTTGAGTTCGTGGGCCTGAAATGGAGTCAGAGGTGTTGAATTTGAAGTATATGGACAGAAGTAATTGAATGTTAGATGTCAAAGGCCCCATGCTTTAGAACCGCTTCTGAGAACTGCTAATTAATGTTTCGTTTGGTTGAAAAAGTTTCTATAGGAAAGATATTAGAAACTCAGCATACTTATAACTGAATGCTGTATAATTTTGTAATATCTTCAGTATGGATATCACATACTCAAATCTATCCTGAAAATTTTTGTCAGGTTGATTTCATTTTGCATGAGAAATGATCGAAATCTTTTTTATTAAGGGATAGGTGAAGCAAGTTTTTAGGCTTTTATTTATTGATTAAATTCTTCAACTCATCCATAACATGACAGACATTTGATATGACTGATATAGATATTTAATTTCATAGTGTCAAAGAATTGATTGGCTATCTCTGCCTGGTTGCATGTGAAATATGAAAAATAGAATATACTCTACCTAGAAAGCAGAAAAATACTTAGAATGTGCACATAAACAGAAATGTTGTATATATTCAGGCTTGCATACAAAAATTTATCTGCATCATCCAAGTAAAATTATTTTCTTTGAATTATTTCGGAAAGAGCCATACCATGTTCATATTGGATATGGTGATGTCAGTCAAAATCTAGGTAAAGTATATGCGTATATACTTTAACTTCTTATTGCTATGAAGTCTCTACTATAAAGTCTTCATTTTTGTTGAACTTTTTATTATCTTAACTCATGCACTTTTTTTTAAAAAAAAAAATTAATTGTGCTTTCACTCAAATCTGATATTAAGTTATTGTTGATGTATCAGTGGGCGTTGGGCTTCATCTCCAGGCCCGCAGTCTATTCTGTTTGAGGCAGACAGCTGGAGTTCTAGCAGGGTATGTGCTGCATTCTTGCATGCTTTCTTGTATTAACTTCGAGTAGTTTATTTTCTAAAAAAAAGTTTTCTCTCTAGAGTTATATAGCTTGTACTTTGCTTCACATTTAAATAACTAATCTGCACTATCTTTTCCTGTATTATGATTTAAATTTTGCTTCCTAATTCATTATGTAAACATTTTGACAGTATCATTTTTTTCCTGAAGGACTTAAGAAGTTCCAGCCAAGCTTTTAGCCATCGTGCAAGTTTCAGCTCGAGCATAAGTGATGCTGACCGTCAAGTTCGATTTGTTGAACCTGCATACTCATTTGTTGGAATGCACTGCATCTTTGACAACTGCAAAGCTTCAGGTGATTTTCAATGCATAAAACAGTGTTTTGTCACTATTTTCTTTTCTACTGTTCAAAGGAACAATATCTAATATAATTTTCCAATAGAAACTCACTGAAATGTTGTTTTGTCAGTAACAATCTTAAAATTTGGGCATATGAGTTCGGATTTACTTGCATATGGTGCATCAGATGGAAACCTGACAATTTGTCATGTCTCTGACCCACCTTCCATCCTTCAGCAATTAAGAGGACATTCAAAAGCCATCACAGGTTAGACTGCGTGTCAATTATCCAGAGCTCTATATTTATTATAACTCAAATTTTTTATTCCCGAAGAAAAGCTATCATATAATTTTCATATCTCGGCTTTATTGTATATTGCATTGTCACATGTGTTTCAATATATAATACATAGTAAATTATGGCTGAAATGGTGCTAGAACTAATGTTTAAAAATGGGCATCTCACACATCAAATAGAAGATAGAGGAAGAAGCAGAAAGTTCTTGAAAGTGAAAAAAAGGGATGCATCAATATTACATTCCGAGTACTTGGTATTTTCAATGCATTACAATATAGCTAGTATATGCATTGGTTAATGAGGAAACTTGGAAATCTGTTTTCCTAGAATTGGTGTCTAACAAATCTAGAACCTAGTAGAACTTGATTTTCTTGAACTTTTCATATGAAGCGAACCTACCCCACTTAATGCTTCTGTGCATCATCAAATAATTTTGTTCTTGAATCCTCTATGCATCCCTTCATGTAAAAGCATCTCTTTATTGTGCATAACTATTACTTTAGGGTGAGTATGGAACTCTTTACCTTATATTAATAATTGTTTTTTTATTGTCAAGGAATCAATTTTATGGTATTTGAGAGTACCTTAAATCTTGGTGATATTGGATAAAATATGATGATGGCATCCTACCATCAAATTGGTTAAGGTGTCATTTAGAGAGATGACATCCTCCACAATCTAGGGGTGGAAGCAAGGTTCGTAATATCACTACTAGACTATGTATCGATGCCATGCTAATAAACTATTAATTTTTCCGGAATGGGGGGCCAGGTCGGCGTACTGAGACTCGGTGCACCCCTCATACCGAATGACAGTTCGGCACTGGTACGGTATGATATGTTCGGTATAGGATGGTATGTATCGGTATGGCGGACCTTGGTTGGAAGTCACAATGAACAAGAGGACATTGAAAGTGAATGGAAGAGATCAAATTGCATGTATTCTATTAATCTATTTTTATGAATCAACATAAAATAACTGTTAAATATTCATATTAGTGTTGTTAAGCCAACACCAATTGTTTCTCTTCTTATCTCTCTTTATAGAAGTGTTATTATAAGCTTTGTCTAACCCTTGCAACATCTGCTAGAGTTTGTAATTTCATTTCACGTTTTTACACTCAATCTTCGAAATATGTCCAACCATTTTGCACAGTAGTCAACATTCATCTTGCACTTTATTTATATTAATATGTTTTAACAACTGTATATCTTCAGTTTAAATAATTGGGAATTATTCAATTGAATTTGTGACGTTGGTCACATGAAATTTTATGGTGATTTCACATCTTTTGCACCAATACTTGTTTCCTCTATTCCCAAATTGCTAACTAGATTACAGATTTTGATTTTTCATCTAACAATCAGTACATTGCTTCGTCCTCAATGGATAAGACTGTGCGAGTATGGGAAATATCTAAAGGTCATTGCATTCGAGTAATATATGGAGTTTCTTCCCAATTATCCATTCGCTTTCACCCGGTGAGTAAAGATTCATGTCACTCTTTCTTATTTTTCCTATATAAAGTATCAAGATATTTATGAAAACTGGTTTGTTGTTTCACCCACAGTGTGCCCACATGCTCTGTGTGCATGTGTTGCAAGGATTCTGCAATTTATATGTAATCAATATTGCAAATTAACTTGATTGATCATGCACTCTCATAACTGTTACTTGATTGATTGTTTTCTCTATCCAGTAACTTGTGAAACACCACATTTTGAATCTACTTTAGTCTAGAACCACAAAACACTCACTAGAAATTAATGCCACCTAATTTGCCAGCTCAATCTGGTGATTTTAGTTCCAAAAGCACATTTGCTTCATATTACTACTTAGTCTAATGTTGTTTGTTGGATATTGCAGCAAGAAGTTGCGATTCACAGCATAACTATATTATTTATATTTTTCAAGGCCATCTGTATCTTATAAATTATAAATACCTTTTTAGTTATATTAAATGCATTACCTTTTAGTAATTCAGTAGGCCGTTATGTGTTCCTTTGGGATCTTTTTTGTCAAATTATCAGACTCTTCTCTATTAAATTAATATTCTGCACTAAGGGGAATAATAAGAATCTTACAGGTGTCAATACCTGTATTGTCCCTGATACAGATCAAACTTCAACCAGCTTAAAGTATCTAATGCATTGAATAAGCTTTGTACATTTGATCTTGACCTGTGCAACTATCAGAAGATTACCGGATTGTCCTATCAGATCAAGAGTTCTGATTGTTATGTTCATCCATTCTCGTTCTGTTTTGTCGAAGCTGACCATGGCGTCACTATCAGCCCCAAGATAATGTTAGATTTCTCAAGAATAAGCTGATATAGAGTACTATGAGTAAGAGAATTTAGGAATGCCCCCCAGGCTTACATCCTTTACTATCAAGTTGAAAATCATGCATGTATGAGAGTTTTTCTTTTATAGTATTTGTTGCTTTATCTTTACATGTGCTGATTGGTTGCATCAATCTTGAGTCTAACATTAGGTATGTGCTGGCTTTGGCATATTACTAACATACTTGATTTTAGGGACTAACTTGGGTGTGGCTAGCATGGATCAAGGCATCTCGTAGTGGTGGCATTGCAGGCTTGATAGCTGAGACTGGCATGGTATCTGCAGTGCCTTGCTAGCAAGGTTCATAATCTCGATGCTAGATCCCATATAGGTAACATGTTGATACAGTGTCATTACATCTGTTATGGGGTCGGATTGGTGTACCAAGACTTAGTACACCGCTCAAACTGAGTGTTGGTTCAGTACTGGTATGGTACGGCATGTTTAGTATAGGATGGCATGCATCGGTATGGCATGTCTAGTACAGGATGGTATGCATCGGTATGGCAAACCTTGCTTGCTAATGATTCATATAATCTAGCATTACTATTGGCCAAGCATTGGCACGCTATTGTTACCATGCCTGGTGGAGTACATAGCATGTTCTATCATGCATGCTGACTAGCACTTTGATTAATAATTCTTAATACCAAGAATTTGAAAAATCATGAAAAATTTGAAAAAACACTGCACAAATTCACATCATTAATCTGACCTGAAATCTCCACACAGGTTTTAATACTGAATGCATAACTTTTGTAGTCATTGCTCTTTGCTGGAGCTCCTAGCATAACTTCACCCAAAATCTTCACACGGGTTTGCCTTGGAAAATTGCAATGGTATTGAAGGCATTGTACTAAGTAACCTCTTGATACTTCTTTAGAATTGCATGCTTTCATTCCTACATAAAGGTGATTATACCTTTAGCATCTGATGCTGAAGGATTTAATTGTATGACTACATGAAAATCTCTTATTATGTAATGCAAGTTTAGACTTTTCCATGGTGAAGTTTTGGGATACCATCTTCCATTTATGATTAGGCATGACAAAAGAATGCTTTTTTTGAAAATAGTTGCTGCCATTTACTTGGAAGTTCAACAGTCTGCCTATCAATTAGCTAGAGGCCAACCAACAGAAGGTTATCCTTCCTTAGTTGATGTGTGAATAATTGGAGCTTGTCAATGTCATTATTAAGAGTAGTCTTTCATGCCGAAGGTGCATTAGCCAGAACCTCCTCTTTTAGAGGCTATAGGCATAATGTTCTAATCTTCTCAACCTCAATGTTTTCTCATTCTTGGTTTTGCAAACAATGCGCCAAACTACAATATAAATTTTGGGAAGGGCAATGCTGCTACTTCTAGGACTGGATTTTGGTGTTTCTTGTTCCTTCAAGTGCCAGTCTGTACAAACAGGGAAGCAGTACCATAGATTTGACAGCTGAGAACAATATAAGCAAGCTTGTATATCTAGCAAATGAAGTTTGTCCTTCCATCAAGAAATCTGCAGTGACTAATTTGCAAGGTGGATAGAAGCGTCTGATAGTATCAACCAAAATAGAGAATTTTAGAAGTATTTTTAACTTACTAAACTGCTCCTTTCTTTGATCTTCTGAAGTCAGATGAATTTTCTCTTTGGATGTTCCAAATCTGCCACTATGCAATGGAGAAGGGTTGTGTCAAGCAAAAGTAACGATCTTTTGCTCTCTCTTTCTCTCTTGCCTTCCAAACCTATGGTAGTTGAAAAGACTTCACAAACACTTTGGACCAAAGATGGCACATATTTATGGGCTCTTGCTACTGAGACCATTTAGTGACCCTGAAACATGTAGTTATTTTCATTTATGGATTTCTTGGTTGCAATGGGTTGGTGGATGATCTTGGTTTGGCTCTTTAACTCCAAATTTTGTTGACTCGTAATCCTTCTACCTCTTCTTTGCTCATGGTTAACATAATTCATGTCATTTCAAAAAAATGTGTCACATTTTTTTTAAATGTTTACTATCTAGAAAAATATGAGATATTGGGTTATTATGTTGTCCAGAAATTGGAAATATATTAACACTGATTCTAAGCAGTCTTTGTAGATACGGCTTTATTTATGATCTGCTTGATGCTGGTTGCAGGTGAATAACAACTTGTTTTCAGTTGGCAACACAAACAAAGAAATCAATGTAAGGTTTTTATTCTGTCTCCATGCCATGTTTTATAGAATTTTATATTTCTCAAGATTGTGTTGGTAAGACAGAATGCTTTGTCCCACAAGGGGTCTAAAGCAAGAAAATTCTAGAGGTTTTCTCTCTTAGGAATTCCATATCAGTTTGTCATTTTCTTTTTCTTTCTTTTGACATAATTTGTTTTTTTTTTTTATTTTCTCTCTCTCCCCCCTTCTTACTATGTTTTAAATTATGCCTCAGGTTATCAATTTTAGCACCGGTCGGGTTATTAACAAACTTCTCTTTGAGAATGAAATAACAGCTATGGATAATGATCATACTGGTCAGCTTATTTTTGCTGGCGATGGACAGGTAGGGTCATATTAATTGAACCATGTCCATTAATTTAATGAAAGAATATATTGTATCCAGAATATTACAACTTGAGTGAACATCACAGGGATGTGTATACACTGTTAGCGTGAACTCCCATACAGGGTCCATATCCAGGTCCCATCGAAATAGGAGCAGCTGGAGCAAATCTCCAATCACAACTGTGCAGTATCGTACGTTTTCTCTTGTGGCACGAGGTCCTGTACTTCTTACATGTGTTCAAGATGGAAACATTTATTTCTTCAGGTTTTCTTTCATCTCTTGCATTGAAAATTCCATCAATCTGTATCTTAAGCTTTCGAGCTTTGTTTCAGTACTCATCTAGTTATGCTGTCTTGTGCAGTGTTGCCTTGGAGGTGAAAGGGTATTTGACTCTTCTGTGCGCTCTCAAATTAGCTCCCCGGGTGCACAGCATTCGCGCTTCTTTCTGCCCTCTACTTTCTCTTGAAAAAGGGGAATTTATTGGTACATATCACACTTAGAGGTTCCAATGGCCTGCGCTATTTGTGATACCTGAAGTAGTATTTTCATAATCACTGATTAAATATTTATTAGGTCCTAACATGCAAGATATTAGGAGATGGAGGAAGAGGTATTAAGAAGGAGATAAAACAATATCCTGGCAGATTGTCTTAGCAAAATAGGCTATTTGTATGTCTATCTTTTATTTCATGGTTGGAATAATGAAGCTTCGTATTTACCTTATAAAGGTCCTCTTGGTTGGTTGCAAGATTTACCATATCAATTGTACTGACGTACCGGTAGGCACCGGTACCGGCCAATAGTGCGAGCGCTCTTTCCCGCGTGCGGGCGCGCGGGGAAGCTGCGCTTGGGCTGATACGAACTGGCCCGGTTCTTACAGGTATCTGCTTGTACTGGTGCGAATCGGCAAGCCGCGCTTGGGCCGGTGCGAATTGGCCCGGTTCGCACTGGTACCGGTATAGTACGTGCGGAACCGGCGGCCGGTTCAGCAGACCTTGGTTGGTTGGAAGTTTGGAATAGAGCTTAAACCTTTGCTTTGCCAAAAAAATATCAGAAAAATGTTCCAATTGCAAAATTGATATTTGACCTCCATTTATCTTTCAAAAAAGATATCTGGCCTCCATTTTTGGATATGGTGGAACAATCACTTTCTGAAAAACCTAAGAACCATATTCACTTTAATTTTACAATTGCATCATATCTGAAGTGGTTGCATTCGCATCTTTGTCCACCTACATAAAGATAGTTGACTGGACAGTTAGAGCCCTTTGATCGTAACTGACAATCAGGCTTCAGTCTTGATTATATTCCGGATTATCATCCTTTTTGCTGGGGGCATATGGTCCTGCTTGATATGAAACAACACTTCAAACATGTGTCTACTTCGCATGCTCTTCCAGACTTACAGATATAATTTCTTTTTTTATTTCAGTTAAATGATCTTTTCTATGACAGTTGCACTTGCTTAATGATATAAATATTATTAGTATCTCTTTTTGTTCATTTCAGTAAACTCAGATTACTGACTAACTGATTTGCTGAACATTTAAGTTTCTGGCAGCGAGGATTCAAATGTTTACTTCTATGACTTAACTCGGCCAAAGCACACGTGTGTAAATAAGCTGCAGGTCTGCCCACTTTCTAGATTTTGCTGCATGCATAAAACCTCAGACTTCATGCCTGCGATGCTGATTTATTTGTTTCGGCAGGGGCATGGTTCTTCAGTTATAGGAGTTGCCTGGAATCATGGGGAGAACTTGTTGGCCTCTTCTGATTCAGATGGAACAGTGATTGTTTGGAAGCGAGCAAAGACAACTTGACTCTTCTGTGCACTGCCCTGGAATCCTATCGACTCTTCTGTGCACTGCCCTGGAATCCTATTGATCAACGCAGCCAAACATGACAATAGTCACAGGGACACATTGACAGCATCATGGCAATAGCATATCCTTTCTCTAATCTGCACAGATGTGGCCTGAAAAAATGACAGCTTCAGTTTTTCAAGTCGAGCCTTAATATGCCTATAGGCATCCAGAGTACGGAAAACTTATCTTGGTATTTGTTGTTGTGTAATTTTTTTTTGTTCTGTCCTCTTATTTTGTATTGCTATTGGGGCTTTTTCAGTCTTTGTATTGTATAGAATTCTTAGTATTGCATGCAGCGGGAAGAATGGTTTAGACAAACTTCAACATTTTTACAACTTCATGCTGTGTGATCTAGTGCAAATCACCTGTATCGGCAGCAGCAAACATGAGAATGTCACCTGGATATTGTTCTCTCTTTGGTACAGGCAAATTTTCGGTAAATAAAGGACAAATCGTTTTCCAATTTTTCTACTTACTATTTGATCTTATAAACACCAGAACACAAAAAGTTTGCTCTTTGTTATGAAAGTCACCCAGCTGGTTTATCGGACTCTTATGACTCCCTCTGAATTGGCATCATGAAATGTGCCACATAATGAAATAAAATGAGTGGTGCAATACAGCTGATAAACTTTTTTTAGAGAGAGAGCTACTCACCATGACTACCCAGGTCTAAATTTAGGACGCACCATCCAAATTGCTGTCATGCTACCATTAAGGTAATCTCCAAAAGCATTGCCCTTCCTGTTTTATTGTCTCTGGCATACCTTGGCTCGGTAGGATACATAAAGATCCATATTGAAGCAGTACATCTTTAGATATTGGTTCGGCAAACCTTACTCCTAGATATACACTTTAGTAGTTGGGGAAAATGTATCATGCTCCAAGACCAAGGTGGTAGTGTTAGCCACCCATATGGACTTGTCGTTTTTACATAATCACTGGATTCGATGCAAGAGTGTAGGATCCATTGCTATAAGAAATATGGTGCATATTATGTGTTGAGGCTTGCCATGCTACAAAATATCAACAAACTCTGCATGCATCTTCACATACCTGCATAACAATAATGATACGCCAACTTGCCTGAACCTCTCTGCAAACGAAAACCTTTTTGTTTGCCCTCATTTATCATACTTCCCGACAACAATTGCTCCATGTCGTTGCATGCATCTTAACATCTTGTACATCTCCATGCAAACAGTTTTTGGCATTAGTTTCTTTATAACAGAGAACATTTCAGTCCTTGACACGTTAACAATTTTCACTTGCATGTTAATTGTTTGGTCTCATAAAACTGTCAATTGAAGTTCAATTAACATAAATACCATATAATACAACAGAGTACATGACAACCAGCAGGAAACAAGTATAAAACCCACAAACACCACCCTTTTTGGAAGCATTAAATCTTATTGATACTCCTAACCCCTGATCAGTAATCTCTGCTATTATGTTTTAGAGTATTCCAAGCCTTTGTACAAGGTCCTGACCCCCTATGGTAAAATGCAGCCATCAGTCAACAAGTTGCTTAATATATACTCCCTTTCTTTAATAAAAATGTACACAGGACTTTGCTCAAAGAAATATGTACACATGACAGCAGGAGCTGATGGCTACTTACAATGCAGGCAGTTTGGGTAACTTTTGCTCGTAGGTATATGCAATTAAGCGATGATTTTCTTGCACTTTTTTTGTTTCTAGTGCCTTTTCTAAATCTTGGCATTTCTTTAGAGCTGCCCTTATCTCCCTCAGCATTTCATCAATGCCAACGAGTTTTCTGCAACAAGCAACAAAATAACAACATTATGACATAATAGCCACAATGGGTAGAACCAGCCGGAAAAGAAAGAATTATGGCATTACAACTGCGAAGCTTTAAACCAAGATTTGTCGTCCCGTACTAAACCGGATAGTACAGGACGTACTGCACCGTACCAATTCGGTATCGGTACACGATACAGGAAAGGTACTGACATTCGGTATTGTCAAACCATTCCCGTACTGTACCAACATAGTGATATGGTGGCACTAGTATGGGCCCGGTACCAAGACGGCGTACCTTGCTTTAAACCATAGAGACAAAGGTATGTTGTGTCTGCAAAAACTGCAGATATCAAATAACATCCTATATGTATAAAAACAAATAGCTTTCCATTAAGAAACCATAAGACTAAATAGATTTGTAGCCAACATCAATTCTAGCAAATCTTTATGGGAGGCATACCACAAATAAAGTCAAATATTTTGTTCATTTATATAATGTGAAAGCCATGAATGATTGAATCCAGTGACACATGGCATGCAACATTATCTAGAATAAAAAAAATGGAAAACAGGAGACGAGACTAGCATTGCACATCCTCGCATTTTCCCCATGTCTATGCTACTCAAATATGAAAGAAATACAGCCAACTTAGTCAAGTTGTCAATTGAAACAAGATTTTGCCTATTAAAAGATTTATTGAATTACACAAATAAACAAAAGATATTTCAAATGAGATGGGGAATCGCACCATCATATCTCCTCTCACATGCAGTATGCATGGTCAACTCTAGTATAACTATTGAGAAACAGGTAACGAAGCCAAGGCTAGATGGTAGTAGGAGCTAAAAGCCCTTCCAAACATTATAATCACACACCAGAAAAAGAGAAGCAAAACTGCCCTGACAACTTAGCCAAGAAATTTTATAGGATCCAGCCCACTTCCAGATAAGGTCACTGAAAGATAGGTTCATGTGCCTTTCCTCATTTTATTCCACATCATAACCATGATCTAAGTTTTAATAATCATTCAAGAGACAATGTCCGATTCCATTATATTAACAGCAAAAAAAACAGATAAAGAATTCAGCTTTACCATGTTATGGATTCAGGAGGCCAGTATTTGCAGTAAATATAACCAACTTAAGTTTGATTTTCTTTAGTAGCACATGTCTAGTGACTGAACAATAGACATCTTCCATTACCGACATTCCTGATTAGCATGATTAAATCTACAAAAGATGAAACATGTTGCAGAAAAAATCTATAGCAAAACAATAAGCACAGTAGTTTTATTAGAACTATGAAAGAATGCAAATTCATCATGTCAACCTATGATTTCACCTAATACAGATTCTAAAACTTGGCAGGTTAAAAATGCTATACTCTCGGACATAATCTTGAGAACACAGACATGCAGATACCCTTGTTAAATGCATAGAAACACACACAACGTGCAATTGTGCAGTGCCTGATGCCTCATGTATAATAACTAGGCATCATTCTTGAGCCCTTGTTATTTTCAATTCCATGTGCTGCAAAAAGAGCATTTCTCAGAGATCTGTAATAGGTTCCGCACTCTTGGTCTAGTTTATTTTGAATTTGTTTTGTGCCCTGTGAACAGCTGTCCTCAGGTGTGCTACATCCTTGGTCCAGGTTGCTTTTAGTTCTCAACCACTGCAATTTGATGATGCAAGGCAAGCACACATTAAAATCAAATTCTTAGTGAAACACCTCATATAGAAACTCCCAACACCTCATTCTAGGTTCAGATCTAAGATGAGATTTCTTTCAGGCAACGATAACAGGTTCACAGGTAGGATTAGTTCATATCAGAACAGCATCATCAATCTGCTGTTAGCTGCTGAGAAAAATTGTTGATCTTGGTCCTTTTGACCCAATGTTGTTACAATCGATTGCTTGGGCATCTGCATAATAGTCTTTAAAGTTGTGGCCTGTGGGAGCCTGCCTTTAAGGAATTCTACTATACATACGTTGCTGGCAAGAAGGATTGAGATTTGGTGCAAGCCAACAATTCTATCTAGACAATATGTGAAGGCACTATAAATATAGGATAATTAAGCCAATGGGATAATGATAGATCATCTTTCCGTGGATGTAATGTCATTAATACTCTCTATATTTCTTTAATTTCTACTATAAATTGACAATTTACACAAGCGAGCTTCCAAAAGTTGAACAATCCCCATTAAGCTATTCTTCTAGGGTAATAGAGGTGTCTGGTGGTGTATCCCGCTATTAAACATCGATAACAATAAGAAATGTCCAAAAAGGTTGAATATTCTATTATAAACTATAGTTCCACTTTCTTATGCCGAGCTGAAGTTTTCTCTTATTATAAAAAAAAAAAGAATCTGGAGAAGTAGTGACTAAAAGTTCATTAGGAAAGTATGACAAAAGAAATTGTGTTTAATGGTGATATTTATGGATCCAATTAATCATTAATGAAAGAATCATACTTCCGAAATGTAACAAGCATTTTAGTCTTATTATTTTGGATGTCAATGTAACTAGGCCTAGCATAAAAGAAAGGGAAATAAAGTAAGAGAAGGAAGTAATTATACTTAAAGGAAATGCAGAATAAAGATTATACTGGGACAGGATCTTACAAAACACTAGCAGCCACAACTGCAAGAGGTCTTGGATAATCCTCTATCCCCTTTTCCTTTGACTGTTCATTACTAGCTCCTGAGGAAAGTATGGGCACACCTTTACTTTCAGCAGATAATTCCTGCCTCATTTCTAAGTTAGGTGCCTCTCTACATCCAATCTTGGAGACTTCTTGTACCAATGATGGCAGCCTATCCCGAGCCTGTTATAAAAGTGATGGATGTATTATTTTAGACTGAAAATATTTTCATGAGACACATGGTCGAGTCTTACTTAAATCTTGTTGAGCAAAATACAAAGGATCATTAACCAAGGAGAAGGTAAAAACATGGATATAGCTTTGTATAAGAGCATGAATTTTATTGGAGAATGGAACTAGAATGCACCTCTGGAAGGTCAATCTTGTTTAACACTACTATATATGGTCGTTGAAGATAATCTGGGTTGTACATTCGTAATTCCTGCAAGAAGGTCCACCTATTGTCAAAGCTACTCCTGGCAAAAGTAGTGTTTTTTGATTATCATAAGCATGCAATAAAGAAACATTAGCCACCGTGAAAGGATGAAGATACAGAGTCCAAATGTTCATGGCTTAGTTCATCCTTGATGCAAGCATCATCATAGGCCAAGTGGATTTTAAAATGGTAGTATTATCATCTGAAAGAGTAGAGCTTATAAACATCTAGTTAGATCTTATCTGTGTAGCATAAAGCATTTGGAAGTCCAAGATAATGCAAAATCAGTTTTTTTATCTTGAGAAAACCAACAAAATTTAGGCAAATGCAAAACATATTAAAATATATGTACTATGAGAACTATAGCCTTAGTCCATAAGCACTCTCGCAGAAAGGACTTGAATTGGCCCTTGGCGAGGGTGCTTGAGTCACCTATCCACAAATACAAATTATAATAATGAAAAAAATCGCTAATAGTGGCTTCAAAGACTCCATCTTCACCACTCTCGATTCAAGCCTTGCTAGATCTTTAAGGAAGAGGAGAGAGAGAAGAGAGGAGGGGGTGGGGAGTAGGGGAGAGAAAGAGAGAGAAGTAACAGTCAAAAGTGAATATATTCATCGAGTTATTTAAAATAGTAAAAATCTTCGATAAGATAAGGGGTCACAACAATCCATACTTCCTCTAATACGAGGTCAGCTATGCCGAAACCGGAGCCTAGACTGGTTGCCTGGCGTCACAGGTCGGTATGCTCTCGTATCGTTCTGTCAGGCTCGTACCGACACAGTAGAGGAGGCAGGAAAAAGGAAGAATAGGAGAGAGAAAAAGAGAGAAGGGGGAGAGAGGGAGGGAGAGAGGAGGGTGGCGGAGGCCGACGGAGTCGCACGGAAGAGGAGGCGGAGCCCCTCCTCCACGGCTCACTAGCCTCTGCAACCCTCTCTTCCTTCCCCCTCTCCCTCCCTCCCCTGCTTGCACTTTCTCTCTCTTCTCCTCTCTTTCCTTCTTCTCCCCCTCCATCGGATAATTTTTGTTTTGGTTGTCGGAACCATCCCGGTAAGTCGCCGATACGGCTCGGTACTCTCCAAACCACTCGATTCGGGACGGTTCCGCCGACCTTGCCTTGACATGTCATTTGCATTATTTTAGGTTGCTTAAAAAAAACTTTGAGCAATTCTTTACCTAAAAAGAATTGCATTTTAAATTTAAGTGGAAGCTTCGTCAGATCCTGTCTAAAAACTTCTAGCCATATTTTCTAAGGTCCTCATTCTAGATTGCTTATATACATGTCCTAAGCCTCTCTTGTTACTGGAGTATCTTACATCACACTTGATCATATCACACAATCTGCTGCCTATCTACTCATCTTCTATATGATAATATCTGAGCCATCATTAATAAATTTATGTCTAGATTTATCCTTGTTTCTCCAAGCTATCAAATTGACACCTCAACACAACAACATATAGTTTATAAAACTTCAGGGCATGATAGCCCTTATCATAATATAGCATAAAAGTCAGGTACAATTTTATAACAAGCAAAATGGGTTAATATGTTTTAGACACAATTGGAAATTGATGCAGTTTTTGTATTAAACTAGACATCGTATAATCATATTTTTACTAGAAGATACCATATCCAAGTTAAGGTTGGCAAACATGATACTCCTACTCCAACATTCAAGGATGCCAGAAAGTTTCAAGGTACTTAGGATCCATAATTCTATAGCACTTACACGAACAGTACAAAGCAGGGACTATACAACTACAATCTTAAAAAATATAATCAACTCAAGTGGTGTCTGTGCAATTGTTTGTTGCTTACCATCTCCACTTGTGGGATACTGCTAAATAAACATAGCTTTATCTTTTTTTTTGTTGGTACCATTTGCCTTTCTTTTTTTTTGAGGATTTAAATATCACCTATTCATTAACAAAAGGTATAAGAGAAGCCTCCTTCTAGATGGTAGGGACATAAAAGGGCATCCTAATGCACAAGGCTCCTACCACTGTGGGCTTTGGGGAGGGTCGTACTCGTATGTATGTTATCTCTATATGTGGAGAGGCTTCGTATTTCGAACCTGTGACACTAGATCATAATGGAGCAACCTTACCATTGCGCCTGAGAAGTATGCAGCCTTACCTCCACATACAAAGAGGTTGTTTCTATGTTTCAAAAAAAGAGGTAGCTTAGAGCACGAGGCTCCCACCATTGTGGAGTCCAGGATCCAAAATGATAGGGATATCATGAGCCCAAATTCAAAAAAGGGATAGGTTGATAAACATAGTGTTTGACAAGCTAATAGATGCACCCTGTTTTTGAGCTGCACTTCTTCTAAATCTCTTTTAAAGACTATCTATCCTCTGTAGAAAGATATGCACAAAGAGTATCTAAAATATTACTATCAAAAATAAAATTTTATCATTCATGTTAATTCAAAGCATCTAACACATGCATGTGCTTAATTTCAGACACTGGAGTTGGCAAAAGACAATATTGGCAATGTCAATATGGAGAATCTCAATTCTACCATAATCAGATATTCAGATCTATCTAAAGGATAAATATTTTCATGTGGATCATCATTGGAGTATTCCAAAACTTTTTTCTAAGCTGTCTGAAAGAACTATAAATAAACTTTCAATTTAAGCACATAGTCATTGTCCACAGCTCTTTTAGAATAAATAATCTATCACATGCAATCTAGTTGAAAAATTGATGAGAGAAGTTTGAAGCCTATTAGGCTCCCAAAAAATTTTCATAGCAATGGAAGTTTTGAAATCCTTTGCAGACTCTAGCTACCAGTTTCATGCTTATGTTGTGGTCTTTTGCGTGTTCTGGATTCATCTGTTGGTCAATTTTGTTTTTGGATCCTTTGCTAAGTTCAGTTTTCTTGTTCGCATGGCATGGTAGAAACAGAAAGTACTTTTGGTGACTTGAAACATTATTATTTTATTGATGCAAGAGTTGGAAACATGTCTTTGAAATAGATTAGCATTATAAATATAATAATGTATGTGAAAAATCAAGATCGACTTTTGAGAGTAGATATGTGGTAGCAGTTAATATGATCGACTTTTCTCCATGAATTGGTGATGACTGAGATAATTTTATCATGGGTTGGTGCACTGACCCAAAACATAACATCATAATTGCAACAAAATTTGTTCAGAAATTGACTGGACTCTGGCAATAAAAGGTACAGTCAGCTAAGGAAGACGAGACTACTTCAGTGTCATGCACTTTCAATCAAATGTTATATAATAGGACTTACCAATTCATCATCATCACTTCAAACATGACAAGAAAAAGACTAATAATGGTATTTTCAATACTATATCAAGGATTCTGTAACATGCATATAAATTCTTGATACAACTTCACTTTAATTTGAGCTTTTGAGAAGCATTTTTTGCAGGGTAACTTCAAACATAGTCAAATGGCAGGATATTTCCAGTTACTTGATGGCAATTTTCCCTATCGCTATTAGCTTTTACTATCTGAAGGCCACTAAGACAATGGGCACATCTGTTTCAAGAAAAGGAATTAACAGCTTCAATATCCCAACTGTATTAACATGACCATGTTTTCAACTGCCCATATTGATCAGTACTGGCACAAGCGCGAGCCATAGCAACCTACTTGGTATCATGCAGTGCTGGTTCAAAATGGGATGGTCACAGAGCTCTTAAGCCCCCTTTTGGGTGGGGATGGGGGGGGGGGGGGGCAGGTTATGGCAAGGAACGCGTCCATCCAGCATGGCACAATGCAACATGTGCAGTGTTGGCCACTGGCTAGCACCCTGCAAGCTGAGTATCATTCAGCTAATTGACCATATTTTACTTCATATGATCAAAGAATTCCATAAGTACCTTTAATTCTACCAAAACTATCTCTGATATCTGAGGTACTGCTTAGCCTTTATAGCTATGTCTGCTCATAAAACATCAGTTCAATAGCTAGAACCACATTCAACCATTTCCACACTAAAGTCATCTACTACAGTAAGCTATTGAAGAGGTTCCAGTTAAAAAAAAAAAGAGCAAAAACAAAATGAAGATAGAAACTAATAAATTGCTACATAAGGAGCAAAAAGATAGGTTACCTCCCTGACAGTTCTATAATCATTTATTGGGTTCTCTGCAGCAGCATCAACAACATGAACAAGAAGCCGAGTTCGCCTTAGGTGTCTTAAGAAATTCCGACCAAGCCCCTGTAATAAAATATATTTTTTTGTGAATAAAGCATCTGATGCTGTCAATAAAGGAAAATATGACAAGATACGATGAACACAGAAGTACCTTGCCTAAATGAGCACCTTCAATCAGACCAGGCAAATCAGCTAATGTTGCTCCAGAGGAATACTTAAGTGCTTCTAAAGTAGGGTCTCCATCAAGGCGACCAAGGTTTGGCATTAAAGTTGTGAAAGGGTAGTCAGCAATATCTGGTTTTGCAAGCGTGATAGCTGCCAAAAGAGTTGACTTTCCAGCATTTGGGAGTCCCTGAAGGGAGCAAATAAGATACCCTTCAGCCAAATGTTCCTTTATTTAGTACAAATAAGCTATACATGAGCAAGCACTTCACTAAACTCAATGCAACAAGGATTGAGTTGATAAGGTAGCTCTCTAGAACCTATATATCAATTACAGAGTTCCTATTGCCAAATGAAATGCTGATATGCTCTCTTTTTTTAATATAGTAAGCACTATTTGTTCTGATGTCTCTTGGGCCTTGGCAATGTAATGGTTGTTTGTTTATATTAATTCAAACCTCGTGCATTTTGATCATGTTTTATAAGGACTTATGACAATAATATGAGCATTGGGCTTACTGAATAACGTAAAGCACAGGTTGGCATGGCTCACCTTCTTTGCACCCCTTCATAAAAGCATCCTTATGTAAAATAAAAACTGGTGAAGTATTAATAGAGCAAATCAAAGTGGCTTCAGCAATGGTGATGGATGAGTAAGGGTAGACTTACCTGATTCAAGAATCCAGGAGGGTTTAGATAATCTCAGTAGGTCTAGATATACCACAAATGGCAAACATAACCAAAGTGTAGAATTAGTAGTTACTTAGGAAAATATGAGCATTGTTACTGCAGCAAAGGGACAGACATATGATTATACTCATGTTCTCAATTTAGTTGGTGTTTCCATCGCTAGTGGCAAATCACTAAAATATCTGTGATAGTCAAAGTCAATGTTGGCCCCTTGGATGTTTTACATGAATATTTGGGTTCATGATTGATCATATTAAGCTCCAAGAGAGCACTATACAAAATTAAATCATGCTAAAAATATCTCTAGCAAGAATAGTATGCTCAAACCAATCAAAAGGCTTTGGAATCTCATGATCAGCCTAGGAAGGGATGCAAAGAACCAACATTAGGATCACTCTAGTAAATGAGCTTGTATAATAGAAACAGTTCCAGTAGAAACCCTGATCATATTAATAGTTGCAGTAATTCATCTTTGTTGACAAGCTTCCACCTACAAAGCTTGGAGCAACACCGAAATATACATGAGCATGATAAAAGTAATAGAAGAAACTAAAGCACTAAGGAAGCAAGAATGATGCTCAACCTCACTACTGCAAGAATTGGGAGCTAAGGACACAGTAAGGCATGCATACACCTTACAGCAAAATGACTGACAGGGTCTAGACAATGCAACGAAGCATTGAGCACTTAGCAGGCCAATAAGTTCCAAGTGAAATAGCAAAACATACAAAAAATGAATAGAGTATCAAATCTCTTAATATAAATAGGCTTTCCTGATGTTCAAACACTCTCAGGGAAGACACTGCAGTTCTGGTCAGCCAAGTGTGAAAGGGCAACATAAACCAAGAGAACAAGGCTTTGTAAGTTAAACACCGAAACGATTTTACAGATACCAAGATGCTGTCAGCAATCTCGAAAAGACACCAAATGCCAAAACAGTGTGTAAGAGGCAGTTAACCCATAAACAGAAAATAAATGGAAGAAACGGTTCAGAAAAAGGTCCTCATAGAATGGCCAAAAATAAATCCTTGAAAAAGGGTCCTACAAGAAATAAACGAAAACCTCAGACGGATCTTGAATCAAATCCTAATCAAATTACATGAGTTCTCTAGTTCTGATTTAAGTTTCTAATTAGGTAACAATCTAGCTAGCTTAAGTGTCCATTTCACTCAGACTAACCAAAAAAGGAAAAAAAAAAAAGAAAAAACCTGCATAAAGTTAGAAAGGCTCAAGAATAGAAACAAACTGGTAAAAAAAGAGTAATTTATTTGGAAAAATTTAGTATTGAAAAAGTATTTGAAGACATTTCAAAACCTTCTTTTGCATAGAAAAAGTGAGTTAAACTATCTGACATTTTGAGGTTCTATTGTAAGTAAGCAAAACATAGAAAAAGCTTGTTTGCAACCACTGACTAGGTTAGCAGAAAGAGCACCGAAAACATCTAAGAAAGAGCCTTAAAAAGCGCTCAAGGTCTACCAACTACAATGATGCCAATGTAATTTGAGACTAGCAATGCTCATCCAGAATAGTCCTCCAACAACAAAAACAAAAGGAAAATGATGAAATTATCAAACAGCTGAAAAGTCCTTTGGATTTGTCAATCCAGGGCAAGTGTGGTGTTCCCCAAACTTCTCATTGGAGGCTTTTGAAGAGGTCTACTACCATGCATTCTTGCATACAAGAGTGGGAAAAAAAGCACACTACAGGGAAAAGTGGCTTTTCCGATAGTGATCCACCGACGTTATAAAGAAGCGTCGCCAATTTAGTCACCACGTCAAATTTTGGCGATGCGAGGAGGTAGCATCCGTATATTCTGGCGCTTAAAAATGTCAGAGTGGGAAGAGAGCTACGACGACACTTATAAACGTTGTCAGAAGCCTAAGTTAATACTACGCTTTTTAAAAACATTGTCGGAAGCCTTAGTGCGCTAAGGCGATGCGTTAGAAAGCGTCGTCGGAGACCTAATCGTCCCACGAGGATGATGCTTTAGAAAGTATTGTCGGAGGCCAAATTTCACCCCCAGGACAATGCTCTAGAAAGGGTCGTCTTAGGCCAATTGCACCCTCACCCCCAACAACCCTTTAGAAAGCATCGTTGGAGGCCGATTGCCCCCAACGACGCATTATCCCCCCTCCCCCAACAATGCTTTAGAAAGCGTCGTCGGAGCCCCCTCCCGATCCCTAACCCCTCCAGCTGCCCCTCCTCCTTACAAATCCCTAACCCCTTCCAACCCAGCCATCCCTCCTTACAAATCCCTAACCCCCTCCCCTTCTCTCTCCGTCGCTCGCTTGCGTCTCATTTGAGATCAATCTTTCTCGATCTCCGACGATGGCTGCAAACTTTGTCCTCACCAACGGTGGCAAGGGGCGGTCGCCTGGCCGCCTCGTAGCAGTGTACAGCGAGGTGCAGACAAGCCGCCTCAACCACCCCCTCCTCCTCCCCTTTGCCGTCAGAGGGCCCTTCAAGATTGTCGATGGGGCTCCGAACTCCGCCGCCGGAAACCCCGTTATCCATCTTCCTTCGTTTCTCTCTTTCGGTTCTTGGTTGAGATCTATGTAGATCGACCTGAGGTTCTGATAGTAATATTTGTGATGGTATGGGCTGCAGATGAGATCAAGAAGTTGTTTCCTAATCTCTGCGATCAACCATCGGCCAGCTGGTGCCGACGGGCGCCGTTTCGTCGGAGATGGCTGGGAGTCTTAAGGTCGGCATGGTGCTCTCCAGAGGCCAGGCTCCCTGTGGGCACAATGTCATCTTTGGAATCTTTGGTGAGTGCTTCTTTTCGTGGTTTTTGGTCGTCTTTTTCTCCCCGTACAAATTGATTGATTTCTTTCTTTGTCCTTTCATAGTTGTGGATGATTTTGTGTTTTTGGTTGATTGATTGTTAGATTGATCTTTTGATTTATCATTTTTTTCTTTTCTTTTCTATGGTTTTTGGTAGATTATTCGCATAATCGAGCCAAGGGGAGCACGCTGTATGGATTCAAGGAAGGTCCGACAAGGATCATGAAATGCAAATACGGTGCTAGAAGGATGACCTCTGACCTTTAAAGCTGGCTAAAAGGAAAAAAAAAATTATATTTTTTTAAAAAAATAATTATAACGACGTTTTAAAGCATTGTTATAAAAACAATTAGCGGTTAAAAGCCGACGCTTTCAAGAGTCGCTAACTGTTCGACACTTATAAGCGTCGGCTTTTAGTGACGCTAAAGCGTCGGCTTTCTTTTTTTCCACTCTCACATAGCTGACACTTTTGCAACGCCTTAGAAACCGTCGGCGACAAAATTACCGATACTTATAAGCGTCGGTATAGGCTTTAAAAAGCATCAGAAAAGATAAGTTTTTTTGTAGCGGCATAAACATCTACTTGCGATGGTGACAATATAGTAAATGATATGAGAGTTTGGTTTCCAAACAAATACAAAATTATATGTGCAGCCAATGTCGAAATGGGGTCCACTGGTAGCAAAAATAATGTGACAGAAGATCATTGGCCTCTATTTCTCTTTTCTTTTTAGATACTGCAAGCATTAGAAAAAACACTCAAGAGCAAGAACTTCCTTTGTTGTCAATCTTGTAAATGATTCTTGCATATCTCTCACAGTAGCCAGCCATTTTTCTGAAAAAATATAAAAGTACCTTGCAAAGAAGAAACAATGCAATTTGTCACCACCTTCACACATTTAGAAGGTACTTGTGATACCACCTTATAAATGCTAGGCATTACACAGCTTACTGGCTTATTTCAATCAGGCATCCTTTTATGACATTTCCAAATAAAAGTGATATATCTTGAAACTCTTGACAAAATTTAAAGTAATCATAGTAAGGCCCTCTCACCCTCACTTAACTAAAAAAGAATAAGCTTTTATATGGCCTTCCAATTATTTTGCACTCGAAAGGCATCATGTATCATATTGTACAAATAAAACTGAGGATGCAAGTGTTTGACCCTCCTTTGATTTGAATTACATAGCATTTCAGAACACATGGCAATCAAAGTTAATATTACATCCCATCTAAAGTTCCTCATGGTAAGTAAGAATTGTCATCTTCATCAACCTAGTTAAACTTATCTCTAGATACTGCAGTTGATGGTTTAAAAGAATGAAGAGCACAGCACTACTGACCACTAATTTCATATAATAAATGCCAGACCTAGAAAGCACTTCAAGATTTGTTCACATACCACAAGACCAGCGTCAGCAACCACTCTTAAGATGAGTTCCAAGCTAACCTCCTCCCCAGGCTGACCAAGAACTAGAACCTTCAAAAAAGCAGCAACAAGATGCTTATACAGAGAAAAAAAATACAAACACCTCGTGAATGAGACCAACTATAACTTCAATAGCTATACTGATATAACAAATAAATTATGGGATACATACGCCAAAGTTTCAGGGATAATGATATAGGAAATCCAACTGATTCAAAATCTTCATATAGAACCAGTTATTCTCCTTGTGTTAAGTCTTTCATCCTTTCAGTTTGTGTACCATTAAGCAAAAATCAAAAGGCCTAAAATATAATGTTATGTGAAACATTTGTGAATAAATTATGTGATATATACTGCTAATAGCAAATAAATTATGCGATACATATGCCAAGGTTTAAGGTATGATGTTATAGGAAATCCAACCGATTCAAAATCTTCATATAGGGTTAGGTATTCTCCTTGTGTTAAGGCTTTCATCCTTTCAGTTTGTGTACCATTAACAAAAGTCAAAAGGGATAGAAATATTTTATAGCCTCTCTGTCATTTTCTTGCCTACTCTAACATGTGGTTTTCCTTCTGTGATCTTGGCAGTGTTTGTCTAATGGATCAAGATACATATCAGGAATTAGATTACCACATCTACATACTCAACCATAGATTGCAAATTAACATATGCTCAAAGTAGATCAAATCAGAAGGCAAGTTTCAACAGTCATGATAGCGTGTAGTGGAAGATCTTTAAATTTTGAGGTTGTAGTTAAAGGTCTGGTATGCAATACAAGTTATGTTTCATTCTTTGGTCTTTTGAAATTTCTCCATTATATTTTGCGGAATTGATTTGGTTTAACATTAAAAGAGGAGTAAATTTAAAAATTTTAAAAAAGTTATTGCTTACTTTAGAGTTCTCAGAAATCCTTGGGAATTAAAAGCAGAAACTGTCATGAAATGATAAGTTCAGCTCAGCCTGTTCACAACTCATCTCAACTTTTAGGACTAATTTAATCTTTTCATTAATAGTCTATCTCCATTTTGTCTTCATCTTCAATAAAAAAAAGGTTCAAATTATATCATTCCTAATCCTTCTTGCATCGCATCTTAAATATTAACAACCAATTTCCCCCAAAGAGAGAGAGAAAAATGTGAGATGAACTTACTCAAAAGCCTAGCTAACATCTTCAGATAAAGTTCAAAGGATATTGTAGCCATTAGGCCCAAGGTTCGCCGTACCGGTACCGAACCCCGTACCGGTGCCGCACTAGTATAGGCGTACCGAGTGTCGGTACGGTACCGTACGCTCGATACCGACCGTACCGACATTGGTGTACCGATACCGGTACCCATCGGTACGGGTACGGTACGCTCGGTACCGACTGGTACCGACCGGTACAGCGAACCTTGATTAGGCCTGTTAACGAGCCGAGTTGCTCGGGCCCGGCTCGAGCTCGGCCAGGTAAAAGCTCGGCTCGAGCTCGGCTCGTTAATCAAACGAGCCCGAGCCCAAAATAAAGTCCATTTAAACTCGAGCTCAAGCAGCTCACGAGCCTGTTTGGGCTCGTGACTTAACCATTTTTAACTCTCCCCCGGACCACAGACCCCCCACTCCACCCCACCCCACCTCTCTCCTCTAAATATTGCTCTCAAGGGTCCGGCTCCCCGGCCTGAATCTCAACCCGCCTCCCTCGACGACCTCCTCCACGCCTCCCTCGGCTCCCCGACCTAGATCTCAGCCCGCCTCCCTCGACGTTGTCGACGACCTCCTCCACGCCTCCCTTGGCTCCCCGACCTGGATCTCAGCCCACCTCCCTCGATGACCTCCTCCACACCTCCCTCGATGACCTCCTCCACGCCTCCCTCGACGACCTCCTCCAGATCCCCCAGGCCCAGGACCCTCTCTGCCGCCCCGCCTCGCCCGGTTCGACCTCCTCCACGCCTCCCTCGACGACCTCCTCCAGATCCTCCAAGCCCAGGACCCTCTCCCTCGCCGCCGCCTCCCTCGCCCGCCTCGACCTCCTCCGCCGAGGGCTTCCGCTCCTCCAAGCTCGCCGCTGCCTGCCCCAACCTCCGCCACCTCCTCGCCCCCTGCGTCTTCAACCCCCGCAGCCCCGCTACTTCGAGTTCGTCGACGACGCTTCCCTCCTTGCCCTCGCAGCCGCCTGCCCCCGTCTCTCCCTCCACCTCGTCGACCCCCCCCACCCTCTCCCCCGTCCGCCCCATCCCCATCCCCATCCCCATCCCCATCCCCGAGCTCGGGCTCGAGCTCGTAATTGAAACGGGCTTTACAAGCTCAAGCCCGAGCCTTTGCTGTGCCAAACGAGCCCGAGACCAATACAGAGCTCGGTACTGAGCCTGAGCCCGAGCCCGAGATTCTATGAAACGAGCCAGAGTCATATCATTCACATATTAATCAGAGTCAGAGGCAGCAATATATGTGTTATATATACAAATTTAATGTTATGGAATTTGGACAAATTGATGCATATGTACACGCAATAAATTAGGTACATGCAAATAGCAGAGATTGCATATGTACATCGCAAATCCTTCAAACTAAGAGTATCAACTAATACACATAACTAATATTTATATGCTTATTTGAGTATTTTAGCTGCAAAAAGTTGGTATCCTTAGCAGTCATTCATGAGATCATAAAGCAATGAAAGACACCATTTACAAGGTTCTAGATCTAGAAGTCTTGATTGTGTACTTTATTATTATACAATATCAACTATTATTGCGATGAATGCAGTCAAGTGTTGGTCCCTGCTGCATGGCATGTATTCTGCCAGCCAAGGACAGGCATAGAACAGGGGATACGAACCCCCTGTATTGCTCTTACTAGAGTACATACCAATTCTTATCAGTCCATGCTGGTGCATGCCAATTGGCACACAGTGGCATGGATAGACAAGGACCAGCATAAACTCATTGTTCATGTTATAAGGATGGCACAAGGCTAGCAGGCACCACAAAGGCACAAACAGTATGTTACCAGACTATGCCGACCTTTGACAGACGCAAGTGCGGCAAATAGGAGTTTTCCTTAGAATGCGATCTTCTTCATTTTCCTACTTTCCTGAATTTAATTAATTAACTAATTAATAGTTTGATTGATCAATGCATCTCAAGTACATCAAAGGCATCACATGTCGACAGCTACAATTCATTTTGAGAGACAACAAATTACAACTAAGCAAGTACAATAATTGATAGATATACCTAAATTCAGCTTCAATAACACAGTGACAGAAGCTTACCTTGTCACTTTCATCTCTCATCACATTACTAGATAGTGCCATCAACCTTTTCCTTCCATGTTCAGGCATCTCTAACAAGCTAATCTGTGAAAAAGAAAAGGGCATGACACGTATAACAGTGAATAAGTGAATAAAAGTTAATTAAGCACTATGGTAAAATGAAAATATTGTGTATTGACTATCAGGCTTAATCTGCGTGCCGCTTTAGCTCATAGACATCAAAATTACATAAGCATATTTTATTATACTGCATACTACAGGATGCAAAAGAAAATTGAAACTTTACAGACATAATAGCAAGATGATCAAGAAATCTTGCTAGCAAGCAAGTAAATTATGCAGTCAAAAATTTGGAGACAGCCACTAGCCAGGCCCATCAAATTTCATCTTGGTCTATGACATGGACATAATCATCCAAGCCCCTTTGCATCAAATATGACAGCTATGAAGCACACCTGTCAGCTCTAAGACAAGAAGGCTTCATGTTTCCCATCAAATTTTGTTCTATTTTATAAACTGAAACTAAAATAAAGAAAAATTTCTTTATAATGGGGTGAATATGGAAATTGAAAAACAAAATGTCAAAAATATTACGTGTTTGTATGTATATAGATTTATATATTATCATAGCGAAAGGAGCTTATTTATTATTGATTTCAGTATAGGTTTACACGTACATAATACATTTTCCATAGTTTACATGAATTGACTCCATCTTTTTGATCTACATCTTTAAAAAGAAACAAAAATTGGCCATACAATAGCTTAAATGGCAGAAATGATAGTTGCCTTCATCCACTCAAATGCTTCTAACAAGCTGTCGATTGGACGATGGCAACTACAGTTCCAAACTTAGTGATAGGGCTTGGTGAAAGCAAGAACTAGAGCAATACCTCGAATCAAGTAAAAGGCATAAACTTGGCATATACTCAGAGAGAATAGGCACATATTTACATATATACATATGTACACGGTACATATACATGCAAGCAAACATGCACATGCATGTGCATGCACATAGAAGAAAGGATGGAAAGAGAGGTAAACCATTCATTGGGATATTGAGGCAAAAGAACATGTCCTCAACAGGGGACATGATTTTTGCATAGTATAGTAGTTTGGCTAAGGACGGTGGAATTGGTACCAGGCACCGTACCGGTTGCCCGGCGGGATGAGTCGGTATGGGCCCGTGTTGCACCATGCCGGGCCCATATCGACACATCTTCTACGCCAGGGGAAGGGAGAACGAGAGAGGAAAAGATAGAGAGATAGAGCGGGGGAGGCTCCTCGGCCTTCGTCAGCTGGCCCCGGCCTCTCTCTTCCCTCCTCTCCCTCTCCCTCCCCCCTCTCTCTCTATCTCTCTTTTCCTCTTCTTCTTCTTCCCCTCCGGTGAGTCTCGGTTTCAATGGCGGAACCATCCTGGTCCACCGCCGGTACGACCTGGGATACCTTGAACCGGACGGTTCGGTTCCGCAGACCTTGAGTTCGGCTTTTATAAGAAAGTGCATATACAGTGTACAGCTCACAAAACTAAAGAGTAAGTAGTTGGGTCATTACTCGAATGCAATCAAAAATCAAACTTCCCTCCTAAAGTTGTTGTACTGACAAAAAATCATGCATAACTTGCCATGTAGATCCTTCAAACTAGTGAAAGAATCATCTAATTGATTTTCAAATCAAAAGAAGAAACAATATTTCCTTGCCAGCAATTTTCTCCTAAACAAATTTGCAAGCAACAGCAATGTGGTTATCAGCTTTAGAACACCTGGTTTAAGGCTATAGAATCGCACCAAGGTCATCACATGGTTGAAGATAACTTCATTTACCTTTAGGCCATCCAAAACAATAGAACATAGCAAAAATTAATATCTAGATCCTCGAGTATATTAATGCGTAATTGTCTACTTCAATTCTTATAGTCTTTTTGATAATTTTATCTTATATTGGTTCATGGCATAAACGTTAAAATGATTTTGTTACTATGTATGCTTGAAGTTCATTAATTAATTAACTCTTTACCATTGCAATGTGCTTTCCAAGTAGTTTAGCTAGACAATCATCCACATTAAGACATCTAGGGGCTGGGGCTCTATTGTCTTTCCTTGGATAAGGCAGGCATGTAATTGAAAAATCTGAAACTTGTTGATTAGTAAAAATAAAGCTAATCTATAAGCCAAGATAAGAAAAAGGGAGGTTAAAAGCATATCTATATAGCTTTTGCATATCTATAACTGCTGTTGTCTCTATCCTGAGCCAATATGTGACAGTACATGGCACCACACAGCTGTTTTTGTGGCTAACAGCTGTTAGCTCAGTTGGTCCGCACCCAACTCTCCATGGGAAAGCCTGCATTCAATCCAGGTGATGGCAGATAACCACCATATTGCTTTAAAAAAAAGAAGGGGGGGGGGGGGGGGGGGGGGGGGGGGATGATGTTTTAGTTTGATTAATATTTGCATAATATAAGATACGTCAGAGCTTGGACTGAGCAATGTTAAGATCAGCAACTCATCTAGAATTTTCCAAGTCCAAATAACACAGGTAAGGTAATTTCACCAAACGATCAGATTTTTTTGATTATTTCATGTTGTCAGTGCATAACCTCAGTTAATTGAAAGCCAGCATACATCATCTGAAATAGTAACAAAAGCATTAAATCTGACTTTCCGCAGATATGAACATAATTTAGTACGCACCCCACCGTGACCACCCCTTGCAACAAGAATTTCATCACCTGGATGTGCTAAGTCAGCAAGAAACTTCCCCCTCTTGCGTCTTACAACTGTACCTGTCATTATTATAAACAGTTAGATTTGGATGTCGCTCTGTCTAATTAATATTCAGTGATTCAATATCTTGTCAAGCTAGACACTTTATAAAAATGATAGGCATTCACAGATGGTGAAGAATCTGGTAAAAATCTTGGCGACGAGGAATGTTGAGATGTTTGCATTCAAATACCATTAATCTTCATATATGGGCAGTCTAGCAAGGTAAATTCAGAAATCTACAAACAGAAATACAACAACCAACACATCATTTGGTTTTTTTTGAACCAGTATTTGGCACGTGTTACACACATGACTTATTTTTATTTATAGATGGCTAAGGTTTCAACGTGATATATCTAATTGACAGAAGTATGCATGGTCATAGTTAATTGGCATTTTTTTATATTAGGGTGAACAATTCCATGGATGGTTTTGATCCCCTCACACCAATGCATGCGGTACTCTAAATTAGGTGGGCATGGAAAAGATTTAATAATATATACATATTTTAGTTCGCTCCAATAAGACTGGTTAAAGAAAACAAAGATGAGTGTGCTTATTATTATTAGTCTACCATTTCAAACAAGAAAAGGAAAGCAAAGAAGAGCTAGGAATAGGATCGGAATCGGAAAATGAAGCATACTCAAATTGCTGGCACAAAGACAGAGAAACTCGTGAACATTTTCCAAACAAAGAAGCTAATTTGGGTACTGGAAATTTCATAACTGTAAACACTTCAATGTTCCAATAGACCCTTCATGTATTATTAAAATGAAAATACCCATGTTCTATAAAATTTTCCTAACATATCTTTAGAGTATTTATTTACTTGGTTGTATATCTTTGAGTGTTTGACATATGCCAAGTATCCGGGCAAGATAGTGGAAATGCATCATGCAGGTACATACTACAACTATAATACACATTAACTAAAGGCTTGGAGATTACAACACCCGAAACATAATGTTCCAGGGATCTACACATTGGAGTAAAGTTTTTTCTGTGTAGCAGAAGCATCAAGCAATCAAAAATTAAAACACCCAAAACATGACAGTTCATATATGCTTTAAAAATTAAAGTAAAATTAAATCTATAAATAGATTTAATCACATAATTTACAAACCTACAGGCACAGGTATTTGTAGCGTTGGTGCAGCATATCCATCATGCAATTGTGAAGTCAGAGTACCCATGGCATCAACATTCCCCCCTCGCTTTGCACCATACCGGCTCTTTTTGTGAAATTCCAGGAGAGATTCTTTGCTCTCATCTGCATATATGACTACATCACCCCCATGTCCGCCAATGGGTAGGATAAGTGAGCCATCCGAATCCCTTTTGTATGTGCGCTTTTTCGTTGACTTTTCCTGGTCATGTTTTCCTTGTGATTTTGAAGTATTTCTAAGGTTTGGCAAGCTGAGAACAGCACCATGGCCTCCATCTCCAGAACGTACAGTAATGACAACCTGATCAAAATACTTGTGTGGTTCTCTTATCAATGCGGCAGCATTAGTGGACGGAGATTCTTTGACCCTTGCAGATCTGCAGTTAATGACAAAGTACTGAATGCCTTTTGAACTATAACTCCACTGTCTACCCCTGCAAAAGAGATAACTCATGGTAAAATTATGAGTAATCTAGAAATTCAAAAATTATTCCAAAATTTCCATCAAAACAAAAGCCTCGAGCACCAAAGAAATGTAAAAAGCAAGATATCAGAATCCAATTGTACAATAAATGAAAATAGTTCAAAGTTTTCATTGAAATAAGAACATCGAGAAACAAAGAAATGTAAAAAGCAAGAAATCAGAAACCACTAGTACAGTGAGTGGCTACAGTAAAGGATATAAAGATTGAGAAGAGTAAAATTTAATCCTACCAATACTTGAGGCTGACCAAAAACCAATCAAAAACAGACTGGAAGCTAAAGCCAAATATTTTGGGCTGTTATCGATTACTTGTCTAAGCAGCATGAAGCCCCTGAAGACACTAGCTCTTTTATGTCAAAGAGTCATGCAATTCCAATATCATTTTTAAGCTCATTTACTGAATATAGAACCCGCAGCTTGACTTAGGTAACGATAGTCCATCAGCATATATCAAAGGGCCAGGCCAGTCACAGACGTGTAAGCATTCAATTTCAACCTACTTGGTGAGGGTTCCCCTAGATTCTTAGGTCCAACCAAGTTTTATTTTGGCCCCAGCCTGCGGAAATTAGTTTATTATATTAAGTGCCTATGTATCTACAATTTTCAGAAAATATAAAAAGTGACTATGTTATTTAACCCTAACAAAGCCATGATCGGAAACCTTTTGTCCGATGCAAATGTCAGCAAGGCAAGGTAAAACATGGACATTCAACCCACCCTTACAGAAAATCTCATGGTTTCACCCTATCATCATCATCTAAACTTCTTGAGAAGATGTTGACAGAGCGAAATAATCCAGGCCGTCCTTGTGTATGCATCAGATCTCTTATGCTATCAGGCTTCCTACAATATCTCTTCGAAGAAGTTGTAATAAGAAATAGTTTTTTTCCTACTAAAATCCTTCATGAAGACAAAATGAGAATTTACAAAGCTGTAACATGCTTGTACCTTTTTCTCCTGAATATGCAAAACTATCATCTTAGTGAAACTATCTCTAAAGTATAATCTGGTCTTCTCAAGCTTATTACAATGCCCATTGCAGAACTATCATCTTAAGTACTCCTTGCTTGCACAAATCAACAGAACAAAACGCTATGAACTAATAAACTCAGAGTGCTTCAGTTAAATATTTAATCACAAATTCAGAGTCTAAAAACAACTAGACAAGATGAAAATTCTGGAGAGAGACAGAAAGAGAAACAGGGGTTCACCAAATTTCCAAAAAAGAATTCAATGTTCGATAAATTGAATATTAAACAAGAATATGTAAAAGAGATTAGACATCATAAACTATGGGTTGTCATCTCAAATTTAAAAGAAAATCACATAGAAATCGATATAAATCTACATCAACTCCCTTACATACCATCTGATTCCCAGACTCCTGACCCACGCAGTGGCCATTCTTTCTTTGCTCAATCCATAAATACATCATTTGCTTATCAAATCCAATATAAATAATCCGCCTCACTCAACGATGCACCCCATGCAGCTTATCATATGGTGTTTAACTAAATGCAGCTTATCATATGGTGTTTTTGGTTAAATTTAATAATCTGCAAGACACCTCTTCACCTCTTATCATACCCAAACTGTGATGCTCAAGTTGATCCACTGGGAGGATGTGACATCACTTAGGTTGCGAAACAGAAGGATTAGGCGAACTACAATAAGAATCATTGTTAATTCTTCCAGGTTCACAAAAATCATAAACCATTGACTAGTCAGTGAACGGTTCAAACAATCCAAGATAATTGGTTAGCTATTCATCCAATAAAAAAAATTGCAAAAGAATTCAAGAACTTACAATATTTTCAAGAACAGTATGATTAAAAATCACGAGTTCAAGACAGATAAAATCTACTTATTCTATAATTAATTTCTTTAAATTCCTCAGCTTCAGACACCAATCAAGAAGAATAAGCAACAAGTACTTCACCTCATGACCAAAGAAAGATTGGAAAAGATAGCAGAGACTATAGAAAAAGAGGGGGAAACGAAAGATTATTGACTAGTCAGCGAACGGTTCAAACATTCCAAGATAATTGCTTTCCTGTTCAGCCAATAAAAAGAAATTGCAATCCTACCAAAAAAAAAAAAAAAAAATTGCAAAAAATTCAAGAACTTCCAATATTTTCAAGAACGGTATGATTAGAAATCACGAGTTCAAGACAGATAAAATATATTTATTCTATGATTAATTTCTCTAAATTCCTCAGCTTCACGCAACAATCAAGAAGAATAGGCAACAAGTGCTGCACCTCATGACCAAAGAAAGATTGGAAAAGATAGCAGAGACGGCGAGAAAAAGAGGGCGAAACGAGAGAAAGCCAGCAGAAAACCGCTAAAAAGAGGGGTAAAATTAATGAGCGAGAAGGAAAGAGGGAGCCATGTCGGAAGCGAACAACCTGTTTGTGGAAAAGACGAGGGATTTGGGAAACGGACAGTGCGTCGAAGAGTCTTCACGAAGCCACTGGGAACTGAGAGGAAGAGAAGGGTGGAGAAGAAGAGCCATCCAGACAGAGCCGCCTTCGCGTGCTCTCTTGCTCTAACGAAGAGAGAGCAGCGTCTCACGGATGAGATGATTTCTTGGAGGGGGACACCGGAGCCCAAAAAAAATATCATCGGGCTTAAATAGGCACGGATTGGACCGTTCGCAACGGACCGTCATTAGGCGGCGAAGAGATCTTAAGCCTCAAGAAAAAGACCTTCAGTACTAAACCAAGTCTAGCGTGACTCTTAACCGATGTCCTGGAGGCTTAAGATTCGGATTAGACCGTTATCAAGGAAAGGGGGGATGGTACTTAATATTTATAGTTATCGAGTCGTAGTTGTATCCTTCGGGCAAATGAAGGATTTAACTTCCTTCGCGCGAATCCACCGTTGGATCATCCACTGCTCGCTTTGAGAGCTGTGCAGGCGGATGCATGAGGCGTTTGTATCGCATTCGGATCTGTGCGGTGGGTAATCCAACGGTGGAAGGAGCGAAGGAAGGTAATCCTTTTTTTGCGCGAAGGATACAACCGTGGTCCATTACGTATCGGGGGTCCACCAAGTACGCGCCCGAGCTGGAGGTAGACCCAATTCAACCACGCTCTACCGTCTCCTGCTCGGTCTCGCTCCTCTCTCTCTCTCTCTTCTCCTCCCACTCCGACCTCGATCTTCGAGTCCCCGTGCAAGGATCACGGCAAGAGCGACGCCTCCGTGAAGGAGAAGCTCGCCCGCTTCCGATCCTTCGAGGACGACAGCTCCTTCGTCGACGAGCACAACGCGGCTGCCAATTCCTCCTCCACCCTCGCTCTCAATGCAGTCGCCGGTCTCATCCACCATGAGTTCCAGCTCACTTGCTTGGGGCTCAGCGCCCGGCTCGCCACGCCCTGGGATAACCGGAAGGCGTTTCGGGGAGTTCTTGGCGATGTTCCGGACTCGATTGATTGGTGGAAGGAGGGGCTGTGACCCATGTTAAGGATCAGGGCAGCTGCGGTATGATCGCCTAATTTTTTCTTTATCCATTTCGTTTAAAACGTTGCTTTTCTGTTTTCTTCCCATGAAAAAGCTTCGTTTTTTTCTCTCAATTCTTGTTGGTTTGATCTTATATTGCGAAGTTGCGAACCATTAGAAAGAAGAAGCGATTAAAGTTAAGATCATTCTGAAAGAATTTTTTGTGCTTCCTTTAGGTTCTAGCAATTATTCATTTTAGTGGAGACTCTAGGTATCATCATTTGTCCATTGTTTTAAGATAGCGAAAGGAGAACCTATTTATGATTAAGGCCATCCCGGTCCAGCATTACAATCATCTCCATCATGGACATAATGGGCTTAATATTTCAATAATTGCAAACTTTTTTACTTTATAGGTATTCTTATAGTGATTAACTGTAAGCTTCATAATTTTCTGAATATTTATAATTCTTTTTCATTGTCAGCATAGTTTGCAGGACATAAGAGTTTCCATAGCTATACTCAAGTTGAGAGTGCCGCTCTTGGTTGCCAGATTCAACAATGATTTGGATTTCTCACAGCAACTTGTTAGATCTATTGGAGCCCTATCCAGTTAATATATGTCAATCTCCATTGCTAGATTTGTCACACTATAACATTTTTCAATAGCAAAACATTGCTAGATTTCTTTCTTTTTGTGTGTGTACAACGGCAGTTCACACTCACCGTATGTGGGTGCAGCTAACAAAATCAGAAAAAAGAAAATAACATAAAGGGTAAGGTACCAACACGTGGTCACCCCAAGTAAAATCTCCAGAATGGTGGGTCGCGAATGAGGCCACCCAATCAGCCACATTGTTTGTCTTTCTGAAGATATGTGTGGCCCACGAGAGACCATCGTCATCCAAGAGTCTGCGGATTTCTTACTATAGGACTTCAAGTACTGTGAGATGAGCCACTAGATATTATCTTTTGAGGTTTTCATAATGAAGCAATAATCTTGGATGTACTGCAGAAATAGAGCCAAACAAAATAACAGCTATTCTGAAACCTTGTGGTCAAGGGAGTATATATTATAGCAATCGCGCTTGGAGCATAAATGAAATTTACTACTATGTAAGACCGGCAATATCAAGTGGTCTCGAATGGCCCTGTTGTTCAAACCACTGTGCTTTCTTACGCTGTAGCTTGTCCTTTCGCTTGTGGGATCTATGTAAGAACACAATGTGAATATTAATGGAAGTCTCATGTCATACTCTTGATCGTGTCCAAGCAATTCCATTGTGGAGGTAATAAGAATTAAATTCATCTTGCTTTCTGGTTAGCTATGTAGAACTTTTATCTCGATATGTTGTTGGCTTCACCTACATTCTTTACAAAGAATTAACCAAGCTAGAAATACAAATAGTTGTAGATACCCTCACAATTCTGCAAAACGTTATGAATTAGTGAGGGTCTAATGTGTAGAATCAATATGCTTTAGTTTACCTTCACGATTTTTTCAATTTTGTGATAGGTCAATGTAAGAACTAATCATAACACACTATTTGGCAAGGTTTATCATATTTCTTGATTGCTTTAGGAATTTAAACCTAATAGCTTCTTACTCATGTATCTTATAATATTGACTTAGGGCGATTTCAACTCCATGTTTCATTATGCTAGATATATCGATATATACTATAAGGTTCTTAGGTACACTAACTCTTGTATAGACATTGAAACCAAAATACCACGTACCAATTAAATTGAGAAAGAATACATCAAAAAACAATTTTAGAAAGAAAAAGACTGGTCTAAAAACCACGGACAGCATGGCTAGATAATGTCACTATGTTGTTGTTTATGAGCATCAAACAACCAACCTCAATAATTGCATATCTTCATTTAGGGTCCAAATAAAATCCAATCTAGTGACTAATTTCTCTCTTAACGGCAGCCTTCTGTATAGGGATCACAAGAGGGAAGCTAGGATCTCTCTAATCCAGAAATAAGAAAAATCATTGGCACAAAAGGAGTGCTTCAACCAATTGCACAAAAAAAAAACTCTCATATGATTCTCTTGGTTCCAATTCCTCTCTCTTAAAATTTTCGAGAGACAAAAGGAGTGCTTCAACTAATTGCACATATGCATTTATCAATTTTTGTTAATAAAAAAAAATTGTGTGAAGCACATCACAACTAGGGTAGTTAACGAGCTCGTTCCATAAATTTTTGGGCTCGGTACTGAGCCGTGTATTGAGCTCGGGCTCGGGCTCGTAAGGCTCGTTTGCCCGAGCCTGAGCCCACCCCATCCCCATCCCCATCGTTCGTCGGAGGAGAAAAGAACGAAAGAAAGAAAGAAAAGAAGAAGAAGAGAAGAAAGAAGGGGGGCGACCGTGAGCACCGCCGGCACGGGCGTCGGCCGCAAGCACAGCCGCGGGCTTGGCCGCAGGAGAGGGAGTGAAAGCTGGGGGGGAGGGGGGTAGGGGGAGCCTCGGCGCAGGAACGGCCGGATGGGGCGCGGGGGTTGGGGCGGCGGCATCGGGGGCGGAGAAAGGAGAGGAGGAGGCGGCGGAGCTTTCCGGAGAGCTGGGATCGGGTGTACGTCGTCGTCGTCGTCCTCATCGTTGTAGCCGTCATCGGAGGGGAGGAAGGCATCATCTTCGAGCTTGGGAGCAAGCCGTCGAGGAGAACAAAAAAGAAACCGAGAAGAAAGAAGGGGTTGGAAAAGTTCTGAAGAAACCGAGAAAAAAAGGGGAAGAAATTAAGAAAAGAAAAATGGGTTAACGGGTTGAGTCTGAACCCGAACCAATCTAATTCGATTTAAAGAAATTAAATGAATTTGGGTTAGCTCGGATTTGGTCTGATCTAAATCCAACTGTGTTCAGTCAGATTGGGATTTAAATTGATTAAGCCAAATAAAATTTAATTGGGTTGAGTCCAAATTTAATTGGGACTCAATTAAATTGTTAATTGGACTGAGCCTTCATTTGGGCTTGTGAGCTGCTCGGGCTCGGATTTAAACGGGCCTCATTTTGGGTTTGGGCTCAGGCTCATTTGACTAACAAGCCGAGTTCGAGCCGGGTTTTTACCGAGCCGGGCTCGAGTCAAGCCTGAGTAACTCGGCCGTTGACAGCCTTGATCACAGCCACCCATCCATTCCTTTCGGCAGCATTGCATGGGTCCATTACTTAAATTTAATAAAAAAAGAAGAAAGATCGAGTTTGAGTCTTTTGCAATTTGTGGGTGATCTGTGGGTGAACATTTCACCCACCATCCATAGATTATAAAACGGGATCGAATGGGTGATTGAACATTTCAGTCCTACGTACTAAGTTGTCGACTGTTCTTTGGTATAAGAACACGGTAACGTCTGCAGTTCAACCATAAATCGCGGCGGATTCGGACTCAAATTGGCCTGAGGCCCTGTTTGGGGGAGCTTTTGGAGGGCCAGAAAGCACTTTCTGGCCATCCAAAAATACTTTTAGATGAAAAACTGTGTTTGGTAAATTTTTCAAAAAGCTGTTTCAGCTTTTGCGGGAAGCTGAAAACAGCTTTTGAGAGGAAGCTCCAATTTGGAGCTTTTGGGAGGAAGCTGTTTCAGCTTTATCGGAAAGCTGTATTTTTGACAAAAATGCCTATATTAAAATAGCATAATTACATAGTTTGTCCCTTTATAAACCTAAAAATCTGCTAGAGCCAAGAACCCTAGTCGTCAGACTCCCTTCTGTAAGAAAAGGTTTTTTTCTTTTCAATTTTTGTATGCATCTCCTGAGCCACATTTTAGAAGAAAAATTTTTTAATCCTTTTCTATACCTTCCAAAATCAATCTATTATTTTTAATCCTTTTGTTGTACGTATATTAAAAGCTAATTTTAACCGGAGGGTCTTATATAGATCTAAAAACATTCTAGATTGGGTTTTATGCTTGCGTATCCTCAGAAATATTAAAATTTATATAAATATTTTGTTTAAAATTGATATTTACACACACACACATATATATATATATACATACTTATAAAATATTTGTTTTGCGTGTATATTCTTTATTTTTTTTCTTGCATATGTGTCTACACCATCTAACACATATGTGCCTGCACAAAAAATGACTGAAATATTCTCAATAGATAGATATGCATAAAGAAACATATATAAAGGTATATATATAAATAATACTTTGCGAAGATACTCACGCAATTTCTCATATTTAGAAAGATTTGCATGCAAAAATTGTAATTTTATTTTTTCTATTTCAACCTATTTTAACACTTGGATTTGTCGTCCACTCCTCAATATTGTTTCATAAAATATTGCTTAATAAAAATAATTCGACAATTGGATAACAAAAATATTTATAGAAGTTCTTCCACTAATTATGGAATTATTCTGCTTTATTCTTCTTTATTTATAACAACAACTATATGTTATTTCATCGACACTAAGCTTATAATATTTATTGTTATAGATGCATATATGAGGGCATGTATTAGAATATAACAAAATATTAGAACCTCTTAAAGGCACACAATAGAATGCGATAATCAAGCTTCCTTTCTACTTTATGCTTATAGCCTTGTAGGTTGAAAAATAATATCAATCATCCCCGAGGAAAGTCACTAAAGGACTTCGAACCTTTCAAATTTATTAACAACCTCTGTGACTATACGGTAAAAGGTCACCTCTACATTGTGTACCTTAAGCTACTTTTATTTGGAGCTTTAATTTTCTATAAGAAGAAAAGATTTAGTGTATAGGGTATATCTTGTCACAGTATTTTAAATCAGCCACTAGCTTACACAAAAAAAAATTTAAACTCTAAAAGATAAATATTTCAAATCTCATACATTAAAAAATAAACTCTGCAAACCTCTCACAACACTTTTCTTTAAGCAATTTATAAAGCTAAAGGCAAGACTTACTATTTTTATGTAAAAATGATATGATGAAGGGCTGTTTATGGTGGAGAAGGAAGTCAAGAAAATAATTTTAATTTTGGACGAAGAAATAAAAGAGAAAGTCGAGATAGATCGGAAAATTTCTTAATAAAGATAGAGAAATTAGTTTAATACAACTTGTTAACCTGATTTAGAAATAAAAATATGCTTTTATAATTTTAATTAATTTTTATTTTAAATAAATATAATTTAGCTAATCTGTGTAGCTATATCAAAGGTATTCATATAAGAATAGTATTTTGTAAAGATATACATGTAAATATGAATTTAAAGGACATTCATGTAAATTCTAGTATTTTAAAAAATATTTATATAAAAATTTAAATATATAAAATTATATGAATATTTTTTAAAATTATGATTTGCATGTGTGTGTATATATATATATAAATAATATTTATGTATATAAAATTAGTATTTATATAAAAATTTAAATATATAAAATTATATGTATATATTTATCCGTGAAGAGTATTTTTGCCCTTTTAATTTTAAACAGCTAGGTTCTGAACACGGCATGGATAGGCGCAAAATGAAGAAATAATATTGAGATATATATATATATATATATATTAATTCGAAAAGAGTGTTTACATAAATTTTAATATTTAGAAGGTTCCCAAAAAAAAAAAAAACCCTACCATATGGAGCACCCAACCTGAAGCCGGGCGAGCCGAGAGAGCCCGTACGCCCTTCGCTCGTCGCCGGTTGTTCTGCCTCGCCCGCACGCGCCTGCGGAGCGATTCGGAGACCGGCCAAGCCGAGGCCTGGCCTCCTCGAGTTCTTCTTCGCAGTGGTGGCGATGATGGACTTGGATCCCAGGCAATACGAGCACGTCGTAAGTTTTTTCTTCTCTCTTTTTCTCTCTTACCCCTTTCTTTTCCTTCTTATTCTCTTGGTTACAGTTTTTTTTTAATTTTTTTTTTGAGTCTCGAATTGGTCGGCTAGGTTTCTCTGTAGTTTTTGATGCATTGTTGTATTACAACACTCGACGATCTCTGCGAAATCGTACGTCTTCATAGTTCTTATCTTATTTTGTTTTATTTCTTTTTTTTCCCTCTAGCTTTCATCTAATCGGATTTGGGTAGGCGTTGCGATTTAAAAGGACGATGGATTATAAGTTGTTATCAGAGGGAAGGGTTTTATGGGGCTTAATTTGGTATTGAAAATGATCTTTAAGTCAAGAGAGAGAGAGAGAGAGAGAGAGAGAGAGAGAGAGAGAGAGAGAGAGAGAGATAAGTTTAGTAGCTTGAAATGGCGTTGGTGGAGCGTGATTTTGTGAATTTCGAATTTGGCTGCGAAATTATGGAAGTATTGATGGAACGTATAGTTGAATGGGGAAATGGCAGTTCCAAACATCTAACTTGGTGGAGCTTTTCAATATTAGATCACACTGAATGCCTTAAGTGAGAGCGTTAACGTTAGCATTGTTATTTGTTGATGTATTGGTCTCGCACAGGTTTTCCAGTTTCTCAAAAACTTTTTAAGATTTAGAATAAGCCGTGCTGCAATTTGTTCATCCGATTGTTCTCATCTGGGCATCTGATTAAAATGACTATTTGAGGTCACCTGAATTTAGTAGATAAAATAAGGGACACATTGCTCTTAGCTTCTTCACTTCTATAGAGCTTCCGTAGTACATATCTATTATGGAATGAAACAGTGGAAGGCAAAGATTGATTAGTTACGAGAAGAAACTAGATAACATTCTGCTGGGACTGGAGGGCTAAGGAAATAGAACAACTTAAGAGGTTAACAATAAAATCTATTAACCTATCACATTTGTAGCCCCTGCATCCATCTGGGATACAGCATTATCAAGGACAATTGCATATGTATTTGCTTTGTCGAATGAGTTTAGTGCTATGATTAGCAGATATATTAATTGAGGGTTTTAATTTATAAAATATGGATCTGATATCTCCATAGTCACGTTCTAGTAAATTCAACAAAGCTGGATGAGGTTCATGTTCCCAGAATGAAATGTCACACTTCTTCTTCCTCTTGTTTTTTCATGTTCTAGTAAATTCAATGGTGCTAAACTTCTGTATGGAACTCTTATGGAACAGCATTTTGGTGCTGCTGTTGTGTACTGGTCATCCACCTAATTGATAATTTAGTGCATTTCTTTCACTACTTTCTATGGATGCACAGAGAAGAGGCTTGTCCTAGATTTTATCTTCTTTTTGCAATTCCCCTTTGCTAAATTTGGTGCAATTTCTGCAGTTGGCTGATGTTTTGTGACATTTCTATTGATTTAATTATCATATAGCCTTCTTCAGTATCTTTTATTTTTAGTTTGATCATCAGCGCCAGCTTGTTTCTTTTGTATTTTTTTCTTTCCTTTTTGCATCTGAATATAAGTCAGTAGTTGGTCTATAGAAACAAAAAAAATCTATCTCTAAGAATGGAAGTGACCTGATGGAAGTTTTATTGTTACAGTTTGCAAGGGCCGAGAAACTTGTACCTTTGGAGTGCTTTGATGAAATCAATTTTCACAGAGTTTAGAAATCTATTTGGTCATCCAAAAGCCCTGCATGACTTTGTAAGGAAAATGTCATCCTTTTCTGTTCCATCGATGAAAGTTGTGTTGATTCAGATTGATGAACGGTTGAAGATAGATTTTAGATGTAGCACAGTGGCCTTGAAATTGGCTATATAAATGAAGTTCTTAAGGAGATAGAGGAAGAGATAGCTATGTTGAATTTAGGGATTGCAGCAATTTGATTATGCCAAGCACCTTGTCAGGATTGAAGAAACATAAAGTTTCTTGAGACTTGAGTAATGGTATTCTTAACAAGTCCTTTGGAAGAAAGAATGATATCCATGTATTGGACTTGGGGTGTTACCAGGCTTAGCTACAAAATGGCAACTTCAACTTCATCGTTTCATTGGTAAAATACCACTTTCAGTTTTATAGACCTAGGTCCTGCTGCTGAACCTAGGAAGGAAAGGTTTTTAGAGCTAGTAGCACTGTCTGGTCTAAGGATCCCTTTACCAGATTAGTGATCCTTATTATAGCCGTGTATTTTTTATTTCACAACTGGATGAGGGTACCAATATATGATAATTTGACCAAAATGATCTTTCACATGGCCGGTAGCATTTGGTCTGTATGTTATATACTTAATACATGCAAGATTTTTATTGTTTCAAGTTAGGAGAAAAGGTTTTTCTACATCAAGCACTGTCCAGTAATCAACATACAACACTGTATAGCAAATCCTAAAAGGCATATGAGAATTAGGCATTTTAGAAGGAATTGATTATTATTATTATAATTATAATTATAATTATTATTGTTATTATTGTTGTTGTTGTTGTTGAGGAATTGTGACTATAGTAAGAAAGAAGAAATCCTACTGGAAAAAACTAAGGGAGAAATCCTTTTTGAGGGTTCAGAGGGCCAATACTTGATCATATTTGTGAAGCTGCATCTCTCTAGCCTCTTTCTACTCTTCCTCTTTCTCTCTAATATTTATTATGTACTGGGGCATGCCAAGTATTGGCAAGGTATGGTATAATATTGTGTTGGGGCTTGATTGGGACTGGCTTAATACACAAAATGTTAAACCTTGCAATCAGCAGTCATGGCATGAAATAATACGAGTTGATTGTTGGAGGTTAAATGCTCCTACCAGCAAACAAACCCAGGCAGGAATATTAGGGAAAAGTGAAAATGTTGAGTTCATGTTCAAATGTTTCTCCCTACCAAAATTTCCTTTAAGATATTGTATTTTCTTCTTTCTTTGTGCATATACCATCATGTTAATACATGATGATAATAATTTAAAATTTTTCATGATTTCGTGTGAGGGAAATTTAATAGAATTAATTATGATAAGTAAGTCCCTCATTAGTATGTGCTAGGTAAGACTTAGTGGGGTAAAATAAAACTGTGATTAAGATACATCATACTGTACCGAACTGGACGGTACGGGGTGTACCATACTGTACCAGTACTGAATCGGTGTACGTTATGGGGGGCTTGCCAATACTTGATACGCCGAACTAGCCTCTTTACCAGTCATACCGACACAGTAACAGAGTGGAAACGGTATGGGACCCGAAATGAAAATATAAAAATAGAACGTTTGGGCTAAGGGTCAAGTTGGTCATTTTTCTTACATTTCTCTCTCCCCACCCTCCGAAAAAGTGAGCGATGAGATAGCTCCGCACCATCAGATCTTTTCTCAGCCATCAGATCGGCCACTCTTCCCTTTTCCTTATACCTTGGAAGATGCAAAAGAGCTCGACTTCGAGTATGGTCTTGTTCTTAATTGCCTGAGAGAGCGTATACATCCTCTTTGTCGTCCCTTGCTAAACCTCCACAAGGCTTCCCATGCTTGCTAATTGAACCATCCGTCTTAATCTTAATTCATTCCTTTCAACCGAGACGGCATACCTTGATTGTGACTATTTACCTTCTTAGTGCTACATTCTCATTCTTTTGACTTGAAATCTCTCTTAACAGAGTTTGTGCTATCTTAAAGGTGCCTCTTCATAAATCTCTGCAAGATTCACAAGCTAAATCTTATCATAGTCTCGCACACTAGATTTTGGATTTTTTTAGTTTTGCAAGTTTTCTTGTTTTCCTTCTACAAACTTAAATCAGAAATAATTGGTAGACAGATATCCTAAGAATAGTTTTTTTGAGCAAAAGGTTGGGAAGATTTTGAGACTAGGTGGTATGGCAGTTTCTTTATTTTTGTATCCTCAATAAGAATTGTATGTCATATTTCCCACATTTTTCATTTTTCTTGCACTCGTTATTGACCTGCTTCCCTAGCATCATCAAATGATTCCTGAACTATTTCCTTTTATGTTGAAACTCTGGGTATTGATTTTTTCCCTTTTCGTTGTTTATAGATAGTCAATGACAGTGATGTTCGCAACATTGTCCTATCATATCTTGTGCATAACTGTTTCAATGAGACGGCAGAGACCTTTCTTGCTTGTACTGGAATGAAGCAGCCTGTTGATTACCTTGTGGACATGGACAAAAGGAAATGTAAGTGACTCGCAGTTTGTTCAGCGCATGCTAATCTTAGATTTCTTTTTTCCCTCTGGGATATAGCAAATTTAAATTCAATATATAATTATTATCGGAGATCAATTTATACCCATTGCCTAATCTTCATGCAGTGAAATGTGCATATTCATCTATTTAGACTGTTGAACTGTTTGGTTGCTGTTAGATGGGACATGTAATTCTTTTGGATGGTCTAAAAGAATTCATACAGTAAGCTAGCCTAGATGATAAGACCTTGTCAATAAAGATGGGATTCATACTTGTATAATGTAACACCGCGCATAGTTTAGATTGTACCTTAACATGTTTTAAACTAATAACAAAAACACTTGCTCCAGGAGCAGAATTTTTTTCCAAGGAAGCCCTTTAGGTTGACTCTTGTTTTCACTTCTTTATAAAACTTGGACCTTGGAAATTCAAAGGCTGCCCAATTCTTTGAAGGGATGTGGCAGCTTGAGATGTAGTCGAGTCAAGTCATTGTCATGATAAAGTGATTGATCTATCTTTTATTGATGCTGTTGATTAAATTAGATGTATAAAAATAACAAACCTGGTAGATTGTAATGTCCAATTAACTTTCTGTATATCTGACTATACATACAATAAATGTCATGACCGACAGGTATGTACTAATATATTCTTTGAAATGGTAAAATATGTAGAATGAGCCAATGTGTTAATAAATCATTCTCCTGCAAAAAGTCGCAAAGACACCCTCTTTCTGAGTATAATTTGAAGTCTCACATCATAAAGTGAATCATTTTCATATAAATAAAATGAAAGAATTTACCTTTTGCCATGTTATCTTCATACATTTGGAAAAATCATATCCATAAAAATGGTTCTTAATTAGCTTGCTGTTTATCTGAATATCTCATATGCAACAAGTGTCATAACAAACAATTATGTTCTGATATATTCTTAGAAACAGTGAAGCGTGTAGAATGAGCCAATGTGCTACTAAATTATTGTCCTTCAAAAAATTTAAATTGACCCCTTTTTTATCTGAAATAATTTGTTCTCAAATCATAAAGTGAATCAATTTCGTAAAGGTAAAATGGAAGAATTTACCTTTTGCTATTTCATCCTTAAATATTTGAGATGAGTAAAAATATAGTATATATTGACTTAACGTGGTAACCATATTTTTTTTGGTTATCCCTAGCAATATTCCATTTTGTGTTGGACGGAAATGCTCTCAAGGCCATAGAACTGACAGAACAACTAGCACCGAACTTACTGGAAGATGACAAGGATCTGCATTTTGATCTATTAAGCCTTCACTTTATCGATCTTGTCTGTTCAAGGAAATGGTAAGGGATCCATAAATTATCATTCGGAAAATGACATGCAAGACTTCTGACCTAATTATGATTCATCTGTAAATGACAGCACAGAAGCTTTGGAGTTTGCTCAAACCGAGTTGACACCATTAGGAAAGTTGCATAAGTATGTTGAGAAATTGGAAGTATGTCTCTAAAACTAATATACTTTTGCCGAACTACCCTAAAATATCATATCTTTCATGATTCACTGTTTATCACGGCCATCAAGTTCTTATAAAAACAATACTTTTTGGTGTACACCAGGACCTTATGGCTCTGTTAGCTTATGAGGAGCCTGAAAAGTCACCTATGTTCCATTTACTGAGCTCCGACTACCGACAGAATATTGCAGACTGTTTGAATAGAGCTATCTTGGGTATGTTAACTGTATAGCAACTCTTTGTTTGCATCTCAACTAATTTACTCTCCCCTTTTCTTGATATGAAAGTGACTATTTTATAATATTTGATCTGACGGTTAGTTTCAGCATATCCTAATCTGCCTAGCTATTCTTCAATGGAAAGGCTGATACGGCAAGCAACTGTGGTTAGACAGTTCCTACATCAGGAGCTCAGCAAGGTACATAATTACTTACTTTTCTTTGTTATTTACAGATATGCCTCATCTAACCTTTTTCCCTCTAAAGTAGTTCTTTTACATAATGAAATCATTTATAAGCTTATGCCAAATTTTGACTATGTCTGTCAGACACCTGCAATTTCTGACTTAAAACATGTGATTAAAACTAGCTTGAGTATAACCGTAGGCCTTGCTCAAACTATTTGGAGTCAGTGCAAGAGGTTACTTCTGTCTTGTTTGAACTATTCTACAATTTTGTAAGCTGACATAACAAATTATATTGGGTCCTTCTGAATCATTCATCTAAATTTGTAGTATAAGGTGGCTAAAATGGAAACTTAAAACACACAAAACACACAGAGGGTCTTCTGAGGTACTAGGGTCTAGGATGTCTCCTTACTTTTGGAACTTGTGGGCGAGCAGGATGGTCCTCCAACTTTTTCTCTGAAAGCCTTTCTGAAAAATTAGGCAGAGATGGCATGCTCGGACTTGCTTACCATGAGCATGGCTTGTTTCATTCTCCTTCGGATTACTGTTTGCTGCCCGTGATTTTTGTACAAGGTCCAGTCATGCAGAAGGTAGTTGCAATAACTTGGCCAATGTAAATGTTAAATATTGGGAAACAATCATATGCATCTCTTTTTCTGGTGTCTGCTTATGTTTTTTTTTTTAATAAACAAAATCATTGGTTAAAAGCCAAGTGGTTTCTGATCTGAGAGAAGTGGCTGTTGCTTGTCGAGTGCATGCTGGGAGAAGATGGGATATCAGGGTCTTTTCTTCTATTTATTCTAAATGTAACTCAAACTGGCATATGAAGAGAAGCAAACAGAAGCCATTCTATCTTGCTCCACAATTGTTTGGCCTCTGCAATTTTTGATTTGTTAATTCAGAGTATCAGGGGTGTCTTAATGGCTTTGAGATGGCATCAATAAAAAGCCTCCCGTGATCAATGATGAGTTGATTTTTCTTAATAAATCTGGACTCTTGCAAAGCTCTTACTGAAATGCTCTGAATTCTGCTGCAACATGTCAGCGGACTAGTTAAGGGTTGCCTGAGTTTGAGCAAACTGTGATTAGTTCCAGCTTCAGAAATTCCCCACTTTAACACCAACTTCAGCAGATTAGAGTCGGAATGTAAATGGGCTGGGCCCATCCGCAATTTCAATGAGCTCAGCCTGAACAGTAAAAAATCTTGCCTCCAGGCCGGCTTATTTGCAGCCATCCATCAAAGAGATGTATGGTTACAAGAATCTTATTTCTGCTCCAGATACCTTGACACATCTCGCCTTGATTTCCCAGCAACATGGCCGAGAGGATCAAGATTGCCCCGAAATGGTAACAAAGATTTTGGACTTCAAATGCAGATATAACCTCTGTTTACTAACTGTCTTTGAGATGTTTCTTCGAGAAAAAAATTAATTATATGCTTATTTTTCATGCTCTCACCACGGTTACTAAATGTTTTGTCTATTCTTATTAGGCGACCATGGTCTATCCTGGTTCCCAGCAGCTGGTTATACATGGCTGGAAAAATAAGGTCAGATTGTGATAGTTTGGGATTGCTTCAATCACCTATATATGTCATAATTGCAGATACTTGGCTTGAACATTAATTTATAAGCAATTAACTCCAAGAAACTAATCTCCATAGCACATGAGGATGCTTGGAGTTGCAACAGCCACCACCACTCTTTTCTTTTCATTTTGTCAACATTTTATTCATCTTTAGTAAACAAAGTTCGCAGGGATAACAGCATACAAGTTCATGATATCTTTATTAACTTATAGTGCACAGATCAAACAAAGTTTACAGGAATAACAACATACAAGTTCATAATATTTGTATTTAGAGTACACAGATGCCAGTAAGCCCCTCCTAAGACCCATCCAATTCAACTGTTTTATCAGACAACCACAACAGCACTGAGACACAAGTTGTTTGTATCCTTATTTACTAAAGTACACAAATCGGAGGGGTTATTTCTTATTTTTCGGCCCACAAATCGCCCCACAGCAGCAAGTAGGCACTATGTCAGCTCCAATTGCATCAAGATACGCTCCTGAGCGTCCAAAGTAGCCGACAATCTTACCATTCAGCACAGGAACATAGAAAGGAGTTCCTTCCCTTGTTGGAGATTGATGTAAAAAGTGAGTGACTTTACGACAACTAAGTCTCCAAGTGGACCGGAATAGCCTGATATCCCGACAAGAAATTCCCCCGGCTGAAATACTATCTGCAAAAAAATGAAAAATAAAATTAGATCTAACAAAGTTAAATAAACAAAAATATATCTGAAAGAACAGCTGAATTGGAATGCTTAATTAGATGACAAATCACATATTCACATATTATTCGAAGCTTATTCCATGGAAAGACTATATGGATGCCTCAATTCCTAAATTTTACATGCACAATAGCTTACATACTTCAGACTCCCGTTTTCAGTTGTCTGAAGTCAAAAATATCATAGACCTGAGCAAAAGCCTATCAATAAGCCGTTACGATGGTCAGAATTCATGTTTGTCATTTATTTTAATGGACAAATACATATGTTTAAGGCATAATGGATGCGTCCCCAGCAGTCATAAAAGATGATAATTTCATGATAATAGTTTCCAAATGCTGCACACGAAAATGGCACCAATTAATTTTAGATTGGGCTAATTTGGCATCTTTGATGACTAGAGGCACAGGAGTGTTACCATGTCATAATATGGTAATGTTTGACAAATGTAATAAATGAGAAAGGATGTTCGATTAGAATAACTATTATTCCTATCTGATTAAAAATATCTATTATTTATGTAATTCAAAAAATATTTCCTAATTTTTGATGGAATGGCTTTTCTATTTTTTATTTTTTTAGCACAATTTTTTTTTTTGATGGAACGAAAGTATCATACATAACGTGTACGAATACAGCCAAAAAAGTCAAAAAACAGTACATCACGAAGAGCAGTAGGCACCTCCGCCTCTCCCATCCATAGGTGGTCTTCTGAATGGTTGGCGACAAAGGAAGCCACCCAGTCCGCAGCCCCATTCACCTTTCTAGATACATGCTTCGTCTGGATAACCATCCCATCATCTAACATGGCTAGGGATAACCTCCTTGAGCACAACTTACCTTAAACGATGTGCTTACTAAAGATCGAAGGAGCTATAAAAGTGTGGAGAGTGATGGAGATATGAGGAGCGAGATGCTTGATTTCCAATTCCATTGCAATTAAATTATATTTGCAGGGAAAAAATTATTGTTGAACTTCCCAAGATAAAGAATGTTATTTCTTCCTCATAACACTAAAAAAGAACGTTATTATTGAATCATTTATGAGGTCATCAGTTTGGAAATTACAGACAATTCTTTCTCTCTCTCTTTTTTTTTTCCTGATGAAAATGATACTTAGGAATCATCCCTTAGCTACCTGAATTTTATTTCAGAATGAAAGAAAATTTACAAGGGAAAGAAAAGAAAAGAATGTACAGTGTACAGAAAAGAAAAACAGTCCTATAGTGACAGAGAAAAAAAAAAGAGCCAGCCCTGAAGACTACAATTTTACCCCAAAACAACAGAACAGATGTGTAACAGAGCAAAACACACATGAACAGTCTTAAAAAGCCAACCCCTTCCAGATAATATGGTTGAGCAACAGAACAGAGCTGCGGGGCCCATAACGCCATTCCTTTGAGTCTCCAGGTTGTGCTGGCCACGGGAAGAAGAGTCTGGAACTGCCTGGAAGCAGGGAACAGGTAAGCGAAGAAACAACATCACCATTCCTTGGGAGCTAAAAAAGTGAACTTCAAATTAATAAGAGGACTCAGACAACTTCAAAAATTCCTCATATTGTTTCAGAGTTCTGTAAATCCTGCAAGCACCTTCTGATGACAAAGAAGAGACCAACCCGATGTTTGAGATGGTAAGTTGCAATAGACAGGATACTGTAGTCCAACAAAGAAACTGGAGCAAAAATGGCTGTTTAAAGAGGAGTAGCTGCAACCATCGAGATGGTAGCACAGTTAGAACGGGGTTAAAATTCTATCAGAGTGGCCCAGATTCAAAATTCGCGGGCATCGATTAAATGCGGAGATCGAATACCCTCCACCTGGTTTGTCCGATAGAGTCGCTATCTAGTCTGCCGGTATTTAAGTGGTGCTGATGTGATATACTCACACGTGGAAGGGGCTACCATATTGGTGAAGCTTCTCTATAGATGGAGAGAATATGAATAAAATTTATCTGCTCGTATCGAACATTTTTCAGTGAAAAAGGAGCTTAGTGAAAATTGCTATGCGGGTAAGATGTCCCCCTCACCCCCTAAAAAAAAATAGGAAAGGAAAAAAAAAGGAAAAAAAAAAAAAAAGAAAAGAAGGGAGGGATGGAGTAGCTGCTGTCTAAATGAGTACCAAAGAGACCAGCTTCCAGAGAGGGAAGAGGCCAAAACAGTACACTCAACGATAGAAACGCACCCAAAAAAAAAAACAGCTTGTAGCGGAGGTTGACAAGTTCATTAATCAAGAGAGTCCATGCCTAGACTTGCGTGCAAGGCTCCTTGCTGTACGTGTGGTTGGTAAGATTATCTAGGTCTCAATTCACTTCTTGAAAAATGTGGAAATATCTAAACTAATCGCTAACAAGGTATCATTTCTGAAAGCTCTCGGTCACAGCATAATATATAGAATTGTGTCAAGCACTTGCAATCCCAGCCTTCAAAAATGTTTTGAATTGGTTGTGTACCAATGTGTATGTGCCTGTGCAAAGTATTTGGCGTTACAATTACGCATCAATTTTTTGTCGAGCTAATCATCTGTATGTCTTGGAGGTATTCAATATTTGCGATCTCAATCATTTATTAAATATCCATAAGCAAAGATCTGTATCACCTAAAAGAGATAGAAAAAATCTAATAAAATATTTAAACCAAAATACATTTCTTATTTCGATAGCAATTGTACTCTTCATAGTTCCTTGCTCTTGGCAACCGTATTTGATGGAATAACGGAGAGATTATCATAGGCAATCATAAGGAGGGATGAATAAAAAAGACATTTTTTCTTGCCCAAAGTCCAGAGAGAAAAGAGGGGAGACAAGGAATTAATATCATATTGTCATGACAGACTATTATTTATTTATTTATTTATTTTTGATGTATTTGGAGGAAGGAATTTTTTTCTCTAATTTATTGATAAAGAATAAAGAAAATACTGAATTGGGAGAAGTTACATTGAAGTAGTAGTGGAATAACAAGTAGAGTTTCTGCCTTCGGATTTCAAAAGATCTGCGTCCAACCATCCTCTCTCTTGAGCAAAGATCTGGCTATAGGTGAAAATTTGATAAAGCCTTCTGAGCACAGATTCGATTGATCCCTTTTTCTTACGAAAAACTCTTGAATTCGTCCTCTTAAATTTAGAGACTAAATTGTACCGTACACGGAGTAGCGGCCCATGCAGCACATCGGCCTGCTTCATCACGAGCCGTCCGTCATGAAATATATGCAAGGCGGGGATCTCGTGATCGAATGGTCAAGGATCAATTCCGCATAAATTAATAGACGAAAATAATCCAGCGTCGCTTACTATGGGATGCGACACCGTGCCTTGACAGAAGGCACCGGGATAGCATCGTTGGAAAACCGAACCGGATTTCTAACTGACCGGTCTGGTGCCCGCTCGAACCGAAGCCAGCCTTAGTTATGGGCCGGGTCGAAGGCTTCGCGTCCCTTCCTTGCCGTCGAGAATTAAAGCAGCAGGAGGGTTTTCTTTTTTTCCGTCCTTCGACGTCTCTTTCTTCTGCCTCTCCTCCTCGATCGTCTCCACCCGCTTCGTCTTTCTCCTTTGATTTCAATTGCTTCGGACAGAGGTAGCCGATTGATTCCCTCTCCGCAGCGTCTTCCTCCCCCTGCTCTCGACCACCGACACAACGGCGGGTACGGTTTTATTCGATCTCCCACCATTTGAAATCCCCTTGCTTTTCTTTCTCTGATATTTTAATGCAATAGTTTTACTCTTCTTATCTGTGACTGCTTTGCTGCTTGAATGATATATATTCTTCTACTTTTTTGGATTATCAGGGCAATTGTGGTGGAAGTTCTATCTGTCTTCCCCTTTAGCTTGCGTATGATGCTTTTTGCTTGATATTAAGTTTAATTAGATGCCATTTTTCTTCATATCTTAATTACTCTTTTCCTTATTTGTATCCTGCAATGAAAACTACCATGATGGAAATCATGACTACTGGTTAGATGTAATTGGGATTGCATTAAGAATGCAAATCTGCTTTTAAAAATTTCGTTTGAAACTTCGAAATTTATGGTGAAGGTTTTATGGGAATAAGTTTGCAAGTGTTCGAGAGTACCAGGAAGCAAGTGCAGTGAAATTATGAGACTCCATGGGACGCATCGTTTCATATTTAATCAGCACAGAGAAATAACGATTTCCTAGAAAAAAAAGAAGAAGCAATGCATAAGAAATTTAATTTATATACATTAGCAAGCAATTCAACTCAATTGCTCCTCTGGTCTGAATATAATATAGAACATATCACTTGATGTACTTTTAGAAGAGGATGGCTTAATCATTTTTCCATGAGTTATAGTATCAATTTTGAGTTTGTTACCTGAAATTATTGATTCCAAGCAAGTAAAAGAGGAAAAGGGATTACCTTTATGGGACTAGTCTTACTCGTCTATTAACTAGCTTACTTTTTTGGCCTTTGAGCAATACTAACTTCGATTGGATTGACGGAGACTAGAGAGGTCTAACTGTATTATTGCATTAATTTTTTAAGGTTTAAGGTTGCTAAGATGGTATATGAGCTAACATCAGGTTAATGATTTCTTTTTGATTAAGTTATAAACTGCCACATGATCATTATGCGATTTGTTTACCAGCCGATTAGAAGTACTCTGAGAAAGGATGTAGATAAACTCAGTTAATACAATATAAACTTCCCAGTAAATGTATTTTAGAGCAATCGCTTACCACTGAACCAATTGGAGAGATCATCACTATCCAAGCCTTCCCCTTTAAAACAAGGCCCACTATGGAGGTTTTTGATTTACATACACAAATTTTATGTTGCACAAGCTCAATGTACTTATTCTTTTGAATGCCATGGTTACCGCTAAGCCATAACGGAGCACATCCAATTATTTGTGACTACTGAATTATTTCATATAACTTTATGTATAATATTATGTTACCTTTTTACATTAGACTGGTCAAGTTGGGCTACTCAGCTAGCAAAATGCTAGCATGCGCTCGGCATAAGATAATTTTGAGCCAAGAATTTCAAGCCGAAGCCCTTCCAGGCTTTTTGAAAATATCTGTTGGTTTTAAGTGGCCTTTTGCTATTATATTTAATATGCACCCTTATGATAATTTTGAGCCAAGAATTTCAAGCCGAAGCCCTTCCAGGCTTTTTGAAAATATCTGTTAGTTTTAAGTGGCCTTATGCTATTATATTTAATATGCACCCTTAGGATTCTAGTTTATAATTAATTAAAAACCAATTATTCTACAAAGACTTTGGGTTATGTTCCATAAGAAATTGCTGGTGATTATTCTATGCTCTTGTTAATAAATGTAGGCTTAATAGACGTGGAGTTATTCAATTTGCTTGTAGTAGAATCCTATCAGAATAAAGGATCACCTGACCTATCACAATAAGGCATTAGTAGTGCACACATAACAAAAGAGAAGAAAGGGGTGGCTTGGGATGCTAAGCAGAATCTTCAGCTACCTTCATGTCCATATCAACCTGGAAAGATGAGACAAGAGGAGATAGACGGTGTTTTTTTTAAGACAAGAGATAAGAGAGATAAAGAAGGACAAGAGGAGAAGTAGACAAGAAAGGTAATAGAAGAATTAAACTTTGAAGAGAAAAGGAAAATGGAAAGAAAGAAAAGAAGATACCCACTTAAATTGTATAATCATGTTTATGCCAATTACTAGTTTGTTCATTAGAGATAATTAAATTAGAAGCATCTATGCCGATCATGTTTGATTAACATATGACGGTCTTAGATCTAAACCAAAGTTTGTTATCTCGGTACTGGACCTTGTATCGATACTGGACCCTATACAACCATTCTGTTACCATATTAGTATGTTTGGTATAGGGCCGGTTTGGCATACCGACACTCGATATGCCTTTTGTACCATGCACCGATTTAGTACCGGTATGGTAAAAACTAATACGTGGTACGTTCGATATGCACTGGTACCAACCGATACGACAAACCATGACCCAGACTATGATCATAGTACACATAATATAGTGAAGTGCAGTTAACAATTGAAGAACCTTCAAAACAAAGATAACAACATCTACAAAGTAAAATGGTTTATTGAAGCGGAGTTGTATAACATGAAAGGATATCAGCAGCATCGCTGCTTTACAAAGCAAAATCTTTGGTTGCTTTGTTCTATTGTGAACTTGGAAATGAGTAACAAATAGCGATAACTACTATTATTTATTGCTGATGTGAATTAGCAGCACAAGATTTGTACAGTATCTCTTCGTTTTTGGATGCTTTTTTCATGAATATGATCCATGATACTATCACATAACAATTATATATGACATGGTTATTCATCCTCCAGCTGTATCTGAATATAAGTTATGATTAGGAACTGATAGGATTTTCTTGCCTATATATACTGAGTTACATCCTACAGGTTGCAAATCTAGATCTTATATTAAGCATTACCCAGGCTGGTCTAACAATTTATAGATACATCTGAGGGAAAAAGTGAAGTTTATTGTTTGTGTATTAAATCTTCTAGAAGCCTATACAGTAAATCAGTCTGTATTTGGGATAGAGGATGTCCCAAGACATGCCGATTGGGATGTCCGGAGGATACCGGGATGGTCCTATCCCGACATGGGATGGTACCCCATCCCGGTGTCCCGTGGGACGTCCCGCCGGGACTTGAATCCTTGCTTGCATGTGCAGAAGCTCACTTAATTCCTAAGCAAAATAAATATTAATCAATAACAATGTGGTGAAGAAACCAGTCTCCTTATGCTGAACAAAGAGTGCTGTTACTAGTAGTATATAAAAATTTAGTTAACTGCACGAAGATTACATATTGATTTAGTGGATTTGTTTTGCAGAATTTTGAGCAGAAATGCAAGTTGTTTTTCGACTGTGTTATTGATGTTCAAATTATGGCATCTGCAATATTCTTCCACCTGCAAAACCTGTGGCCATTCTCCATATTTAAGACTGATGATCTGAAAGTTTCAGCTCGATTGGTTCGAAAGCTTTCAATCCCGGAGCAGACAAAACAGTTTGTTTTTGCTATTAGAGAACCTGAATCCGATGCTGTGGTGTATATATTGGCTGCTAATAACTTGTCCGAACAATCTGCACTTGATGCAGAGTATCTAATTAAAGAAGTGCAGCCTAGAGCTGTAGTAGCTCAGGTTGATCCATCAGCATTGGACGATGTCCAGGCCGAGGAGAAGTGCTTAAAATGTGGTCAATTAAACAATGTGCCGACATCATCTTTTGGAGTGCTTAAAGGATGTTTAACAGAAAATATTAACAGAAAGCAGTATGAGAATTTTGCTGGCTTGCAAATCTTACAAGAGATTTTTGGTGTTGGATTATACGGTCATTTATTGGCCGCTAAGAGAGCTGCGGAAGAGAGTGATTCACATTTCCTGTTACTTGAGTCCCCATATGAAAATAAAGGTATTGTAACTCCCCCGGGCAATGTGGAAAGTGGAAAACAAAGCTCAGGGTTAAACTTACAGATGAGTAGCTTGCTTCCTGGAAAAGTTACTCCAGCTGTCTGCTCAAATTCTAGAAAATTTAGTCTCACGGACACTCTTCAGTCAGAGATGGTTCAGTCATTAACGTCCTCTCTTGATTCATTAATTCCAAAAGCAACTTTGTCCACCTCAGTTTCAGATGTGGAAACAGGAGAATGCCAGCCATTAAGTAGCTACCAAGCTCCACCATTTGCGCAATCTGTCTACCCCTTGCTAGCAGATCTGCGTGACCTATTCATTGACCTTCCATCTATTGGAAAAGCTCTGTTTTCTGCACAGAAAATGCTTACTAATGTAAATGATGGAGAGCCAGTTGATACTGAAATCATATCCAATATATATGCCTTCAGAATCGCAGTTGAGGGTCTCAGAATAGCTTTAAACGGTGCTGCACGGTTTCCCATTGACCAAATAGCAAATGGCAACTCAACGAAGTTGGAGTTCTCCGAGCTCCCTTCTGAGGAGAAATGCCATGTACTTTTGGCACAAGCTCTCAGGATTCAAGCCAGAAAGTTTGGGTCTGTCGTCGCTATAGTTAATGCAGGTTGCTTGGCTGGTCTCAGGAGACATTGGAACACATCCTTGCCTCAAGAGGTTGCAGATTTAGCTGATGAGCTTTTCGCACATCATTATGAAGATAAACATAATACTGACAGGGAAACTGTGATGGAAAACGTGGAAAGGAGGTGGCTATTAGCAGATAAGCCTGTGATTGCGGTTGGTGCAGGAGCAACGGCAATTCTGGGTGCATCTTCTCTATCAAAAGCCATTCCTGCATCCGCATTTATTAAGCTTGCTACATACAAGATTCCCGCATCCCTTAAATTTGGCTTAGTCCAACTGCAGCGAAAAGCTGTTATTGGACTCAGCAAATTTCTTGGCCCATCAAAACTTTCTGGTGTTGCAAGTGCTGGAGCGAAGACATCAACCATGAAGTTTACAGCATCAGCTGAGAAGATTCGTGCAGTGATGCACAGTATGATTACCTCGGCAGAGAGGACTAGCTTACTGGCAATGCGGACGTCATTCTATGAGATAATGAGGATGAGACATGCTCGACCATTCAGGATTGGACCATGGGCCACCTTTGGTTGTAGCGTGGCTGCGTGCACTGGGCTTCTGGCTTATGGAGACGGGATCGTGTGTGCAGCTGAATCAGCGCCATCAGTTCCCATGATCGCCTCCTTGGGTCGTGGTCTCCAGAGCTTGCACCAGACATCTCAGGAAGTGAGACAGACAAATGGCCCAAAGATACAGGAAGCTTTACAGTCTTTGATGTACAATTTGAAGAAAATGAAAGTTTCAGCGGACAAGGTTTGAGATCTTTCCTATGCAAATCGATATTTATAAAGGAAACGATGCTTCAAAAAAATTCAGCTAAGCACAGACTGTACCTCTCAAGGCGGTAGGAAATAGGGAATACATCTGAGCTTCTCTGCCTACGATCTGCTTTTCTGTAGTAGAAGAGCTTCATATTTGCTATTATAACTAGCAGGTGATGAAATGTGATAAGTTAGGGTTTATGGGATGCATTTCTGTATATCAATCCATTTTCTGTATAAAGGGCATTAATTTTTTATCAAATTCCATCAACTGCTAGTGAATATATGTGCTGAGTCTTCATATAGATATTAGTGCATTTGATTTGCTATTCTCTTGGATCGTCTCAATGTCTTCTGCATACTGCATGTAAAATAAATAGTGCATCTTGTATGTGCCAATCGAGAGAGGGCTCCGAGATTTCATCGATTCTCGTCGGCAGGTTGTGTTGTTGAGGTATTCGTCTCCCTCTAGCTCGTAAGCACTAGGCATGACTGTAACTAGTGAAGATCATATGCAATTTTTTTCTGTATGCAATTTTTTTGTGTCTACATGGAGCATGTGTCTGCATAGACTTTTTAACTGATCTTGCTTTTGGCTACTGCCAGCATGATCCACTCTTCCTAGAGGATTCAATCGCAATCTGATGCCATGATGGGTAATTCAATCTAATCATGTTTAGAGCTTCTAAGTCACCCGAATCTCGCCTGATCAACAGTTCGACTTGTTTATGTGTATAAATTTCAACTGTAACCCAGATTAGTTTTAGCAGAAGGTGGTTCTGACTGTTCAGAAGTTCATCTACTGTCAAATTATAGCACAGCACTCAAGTGGCTGGCAAATGATCCTGTGCAGTCTACTGAGGTGGCAAGTACTGGGGAGACTGCTGGCCTCAAAAATTTCTCAAGCCTTCATATATTTTGGACTGCAAACCTCATACCTCTGAAATTGCAAAGATCAAAAGTTTATTGCAACTAATTCAATCATTGATCGTCTTTTCATTATCGAAGGCCCAGAAAACCTTAAAAAAAAAGGGCTTCAGTTTTGTTTGTATTATCAATTATAACCAGTCCAGTTTGCAAGTTCCAACCGAAATACAGCTCCTACTCTTCCGGACCCAAGCAAACAAACAGAAGGACATCTCTTCTTCTTGTATCTAATGTGATTCCCGACACATTACATTAAGATAAAAGCTCCAATAATGGAGGCTACTTCAACGATAGAGACAATGGACGGTATTTGGTCTCCCGCACGTGGTCCTTTTCTCCGATCACGGGCGATGTCGGCATCCATCATGTCTTGTCTTGGTTTTGTCGTGGCAATAATAAAAGACAGCGCTTGAACATAGAAGGCGGCTGCGCCTTCACCACTTATTTCCATGGAGAAATCGCAAGTGTGGGGGATGAAACCAGAGATATTCTATGCTTGAATTAATGGATGGAGGAAATTATACGGCATGGCGATAGCCAAGTTGCAGGTGCTGCCAAGCTAGAAGTCCGGCGCCGGCCCTCGTGGTCAGTGGGATTTTCCTATCATATTTACTGGTGATGGGGGCAATCCCATCAACTATATATTGTTCATTTTTCCAAACCAATATGACTTAATTTTCAACATCTTTCCTGTTGCGCATGTGCTTACGAACGATTGATTGGAACATTGGAACTTAATTGGCTCTACAATGCTGGTGCTCGCATCAAGAACCGGTGAATCATTTTAACTGAAGAAATAAAAGTCAAGTATGAAATGATAATCTTATGGAATGCCTTCAGTCGATCAACTAATCTACTGGATGTTGATAGGCGTAGGATGGTGATATTCAGGTGCATCCCACTATGCCTCAAAACGCCTTGATGCGACTTGATGATATCTCAACATATGCGACTTGATGATATCTCAATATATAATTGGAAGTTTATTAGTTCATTATTCTGTTTTTGCTGTCATTCCCATATAAACGTCTAATGAAAACCACAATGCCAGTGCACCTCAGCAAGTTTCTCATCTAGAATTGTAGTGGTCGAGTAAAATAGAAAATGAGTAATACTTGAGGCAACTGTTTCAGGCATAAATTATTGTCATGCGATACAAGAAAATTGATCATTAAATACTGAATTCTCAGACCAACATCATTGATTCACTAATCCCTTCCGGTCATGTGAGATGGCCAATTGATTACTGAACTAAATAGCGGTCCATGGAGATACATATACCGTAATTTGACTTCAGTATATAGACTGTTCCTTGAAAGTGTATACTGTTGGATTATGGATGAGACAAAGGCTTCCCCAAATCAATCTCTCTCTCTCTCTCTCTCTCTCTCTCTCTATATATATATATATATATATATATATATATGTATGTATGTATGTATGTATGTATGTATGTATGTATACATGTGTGCATATGTATATATATAATATAAGAAAAAGAAGTAAGTGGGAACCAATTAGGACAAGAAATTACATGTCCGTAATTATACATGCAACCTTTTTTTTATGAAGATTATGCATCTAATTTGAACTGCTATGGTAACACCATGTAATGACAATGAAAGATATTCCTGGCAGATCTCTTTGTTGCACTAAGTTTGTATCCACTACCATAAGATTATACAATAAAATTGATTTTAGGTGGCAGAATCAGTACGCAAGCTTCAAAAGGAATCGAAACGCAAGTTACTGCCTTGCCACAAATAAAGAAAACAGAAATTCTGGCTATTGGCAGCAGTCACATGCCAGTCCAGCTGCATGTCAAGGCTCCAACAAATCTTGGCCTTTTCCTTTCACTGCGCAGCATCTGGATGAGCAAAGCGACAAAGATTATCTATCACGCAATGGTACGAGCTTAAATTAAACATTAGCAGTTGTCTCGTACAACTCCAAGACTATTAATTATTTGATTTTTCTCCCTGACGTGAGTGTGGGCCGCCAACTCCGACCAGCTCGTTGCTAAATATCGGAAGATGGTCATACCAGATCCTCACCAACTCTCTTCCTACAAAGGAAGTAATTGAGCTAGAGCAATAAGAGAAATAGATAGGGAGAGAGCTGGGGACAGAAACAACGGCAATGGCCGGAGAGACGCCCCAGGAAATGGAGAAACTAGAGAATGGCACAGCAGCGGAGCCAGAAATCAAGTATAGAGGATGGACAGCCATGCCATATGTTATAGGTATCAAATGACATAGATGAACACTATATCTAGTATTGATTTCCATACAATAGCTACTTAGTTTCTTTCTTTCATCAATCGATTCATATATATGAGATGGTAAATACGAGCAGGAAATGAGACATTCGAGAAGTTGGGGACCATCGGCACGGCGGCGAACCTGTTGGTCTACCTCACCACGATCTTCCACATGAAGAGCGTCACCGCGGCCACCCTCCTCAACGTTTTCAATGGCACTACCAACTTGACTCCTCTTCTTGGTGCCTTTCTCTCGGACACCTATTTGGGCCGCTACATTACTTTGGGATTTGCTTCCGTCTCTTCCCAATTGGTATCTCTTTCTCTCATCTCGGAAACTGCCTCTTTTCTTCCTCAGCTGGTTCTGATCACTCATTAGTTACTTCAAGATAAGTGTTCATGTGTTCGTCGACAGAGTAGACAGAACTTTCACAGTCGGATTGGACCCACACCACAATACCTATTATTGAGGCTCACAGCACGTGTTGGGCTCTTGTCTGCATGCGTTGGGTGCCCCGTTAGAAAATAAGTTGAGCTTAGTATACTAATGCTCTGAATATAAACTAATTAGCCTTCGATCGTCACTAGCCCTTAAAAGTATGTGCGATTATGGATTGCCGAAAGAATAGTCCACTTAAAATATTGGCTCGAGTTGAATTTGATGTAAAATTTCCGAGTAAGCATAGCTTGAATGCTGGTGATGTTGCTGAGCCGTGTCGCTTTTAGATTTGGTCTCATCTTAAATTCTATTTCCTGGCTGACCATTGAAGCATCTTTAAAACCTTTACTATTATAAAACGAATTTCGGAGATATTTCTTGATCCCTACGATTCATTCCAGTGTATTTGTAGTTCTTTACTACATCTTTTTTTTTTTTATTTTTTTCTCATAGAGTCATAGTCAATAACAATTTATGCTTTTTGACCTTCTGTGATGTATGGTTTTCTAGAATTCTCGACAATATTTGATATGTAGATTCCATTACATATTATAGCCATAAGATGGGAGAAGTTTTTTTCTCTCCTATATGTATCTGGTACAGATGGAACTCTTGACTCAGATATGTGTATGAGTTTACTGATCTATTTGCTGGTGTTCTACTTCTACAAATACTACCTATCCTATCCCGAGATGTACAAACGTGTCAAGTTTCGCTGTGGTCATCACTTGCAGCCAATAGTTTTTTTATGGCTAAGAGGAGTCCCATATGCGAGTCCAAGATTTTCACTTAAGAAGGATGTCCATCCGTATTTTGACAAAAATATTGGTAGAACCAATCAAAACTCTAGATCTTGGACCGACTATCACCAACTTTTTTTAGGTTTTTTTCTCCTCTGCTCCGCAGAAGCATGATGATGAATCCATGTAGGGGAAGACAAAAACCTCAAAGTGAAATATATATCAAGCTGACTTGCCTGTAAGAACCTGTAAAAATGGATGGATGATTAATTAGTATGGACTGCCGGAGAAATTTGCTTGAAGGTATGAATTATTTAACACAAAGCCTCGATAATATCTATATCTACAAGTGTTTTTCTATGTTAACTTATGTATGTGAGAACTAGTACGAATAGTTGTGATCTTAAATTAATTAATTTTAATTTATATAATTTAGCAAATATATTTTTGATTTTGATAGAAAATTCAAATCATGGCAGCAACCAATATGCATCACTAAAAAAGAGTGCTCCTGTATCTGCTGAAGCAATGGAGGACTGTGAGAAAATTAATGCACAAACGGTGTCAAGCTTGAAAGCTTGGGTTTGAGAGCAGATATAAATTATGAAAAATCTTTTTGAAATTGCATTAGCAAATATTCTCACTTTCTTGACAACTATTGTTGCCTTCATTTAAGGGCATGCTCGTTCTCACTCTCACTGCTGCAATCTCCAAGCTGCACCCTCCGCAGTGCGACGAAGGCCAAAAATGCGCAGGTCCATCGCCAGCGCAGCTTGCGGTCCTCTTCTGCAGCTTTGGTTTGTTGATCATCGGAGCGGGGGGCATTCGTCCGTGCAACCTAGCCTTTGGCGCAGACCAATTCAACCCCCATACGGAGTCCGGAAGGCGGGGTATCAATAGCTTCTTCAATTGGTACTACTTCACTTTCACAACAGCCATGATGATCTCGTCCACCTTCATCATCTATATCCAAAGCAACATCAGCTGGGCGCTGGGTCTCGCGATTCCCACCATCCTCATGTCCTTCTCCTGCGCTTTCTTCTTCCTTGGGAGTAGGCTCTATGTGAAAGTGAAGCCTGAGGGGAGCCCCTTCACCAGCATCGCCCAAGTCTTGGTAGTGGCATTTAGAAAACGAGGGCTGAAGCAGCCTGATGATCCAAAGACGTCTCTCTTCAATCCTCCCCATTTTAGTTCTCTTGTCACCAAGCTTCCATACACTGACCAATTCAGGTAATTATAGTCAACATCCTCTCTCTCTCTCTCCTCTTCTGTTTTACATACATAAACACTTGCACATTAAGTGGAAAGGAGCAGTAGTGCTAAATTTAAATATAACGGTTGGAAAACAAAATCAAACAATGTCGTATGGTCCACACAATCAAGGCATACAAATAGTACAATTCATAAACACCATGCATGAAGATGGTGGAGTCAAGTCGGGCTGCTGTAGGTCATGCCGGAGATGGACCCAACCCAATCCACTTCCGGCTCTAGTCCTATTTGTCCTGCACTTCACTGTATTCCATTGTTTCCTAACTGGGTTCTGTGCTATTTATGGTGTCAGGTGTCTCGACAAGGCTGCGATCACGACTCCTATGGATGAAATCAAACCAGATGGACATGCTGCAGATCCAAGGAGACTATGCAGTCTCCAACAAGTTGAGCAGGTAAAATGTCTTGCAAGAATCATTCCTATATGGGCTACAGGCATCATCTTCCATGTTTCGACTATCCAAGAAACAACTTTCATCGTCTTTCAAGCCCTTCAAGCCGATAGACACTTTGGAAAGAGTAAATTTGAGATACCAGCTGCTTCTTTCAATGTATTCGCCATGTTAGCCTTGACAGTTTGGATACCTATTTATGATCGCATTTTAGCCCCATGGCTTCAAAGAGCTACTGGTAAAGAAGGTGGATTGACGTTACTCCAGAGGATGGGAATTGGAATTGTTCTCTCCGTAGTCGCTATGATTGTCTCTGGATTGGTCGAAGAGCGAAGGAGGAGTTACGCCATTCACCGGCCAACCCTTGGGACGGCGTCGAGTGGTGGTGCGATATCATCATTTTCTAGCTTCTGGTTGGTACCTCAGCTCGTGATTTTGGGCTTTGCCGAGGCTTTTAATGTGATCGGCCAGGTTGAGTTCTACTACAAACAATTTCCAGAAAACATGAGAAGTATTGCAGGGGGTCTACTTTTCTGTGGGCTGGCATGTGCTAATTACTTAAGCGGTTTAATGGTGACAATAGTTCATCGAACAACTGGTCACAATGGGGGAGAGAATTGGCTAGCCGGTGACCTAAACAAAGGAAGATTGGACTATTTCTATTTCCTGATCGCTTTAATCGGAGTTTTGGACTTAATGCTTTTTATTGCTTTCGCAAGATGGTATAAATACAAAGGTTTAGATGATCGTTCTGAGATTGCCTTGGAGAAAAGCAAATCGAGAGATTCTCATGTTTAAACTAGCACTACATAATGAGATATAGATTTTCCTTGGTGTCTGGTATATTTTAGTTGTCACAATATTGGAAATATATATATAAATGCAATACAATAGTTGATATTTTCTTGCAAATTCTTTTGCTCATTCCATTTAATTTACTTCTCCCGAGAAAAGTAACCAACGTGCACTTTTGCATATGATTTGTTTTGAAGGTCACCGAGCAATTCAGGGATATCCATTGCACCCACATCCCAACATCCAATCTTCTTATGGCTACATGCCATTCACAATTTTCTATTTAACATTTCCATCCATCTATAGGAATAGAAGTTATGTTTATAATATATTTGGATATTTTTATAGAATTGGGTTGAAAATTTAGCATGAATCAGTTCTGTTGGTCCATCTATCTCATGCCTGCCCCAATCCTAATGTTTAGGTTGCTGGAAGGAAAAAAAGATCCACGAATTTTTTTTTTCTTCTCGCAAATTTGGAATGGAAAGTGTTTGGTTGAAAGAGCCATGCATAAATGGGCTACCTAATCCACGAATACTGTAGAAATTTCAGCCTAATTTTGTAAAAATATCCAAATAGACGTTTATAAACTTTTAGAAGCCAATCATTCATAATTTTTTATGACCATGCATTAAAAAACAAAAGAAAAAAAAATCAGGGAATGACCATGAACATCCGAGGCATGATTTCTTAAATTATTTGCTTCTGAAATTTATTGCTTATAAAAAATTGTTCTTCTATAGAGTTTAGATGTTAGGACTGTTGGAAATAATCTATTTGCTAAAAACTTATAAATCTCTTTTATGTGATTTTATTGTTGAGTTATTAAGTAGAAAAATGATGCTCTCATGGATGGAAAGTATGATTATTTTTTTATTTGTAGATGTGAATGGGTGGATTAGGGCTGTTAACGAGCCGAGCCGAGCCCGAGCCTCCGCAGGCTCGGCTCGGCTCGTTTCACCAATTCTCCGGCTCGGGCTCGGTCTCGGGCGGCACAGCTCGGGCTCGAGCTCGTAAAGCTCGTTTGCCCGAGCCCGAGCGGCGAGCCCGAGCCCGAGCCCGCCCCATCCCCATCCCCGTCTCTGTCTCCGTCGGAGAGAAGAACGAGCAGCCGCCAGCCAAGCTCGGTTCCGACGGTTCGTCATCGGAGAAGAATGAAGGAAGGAAAGAAAGAAAAGAAGAAGAAGAGAAGAAAGAAGGATAGAAAGAAAGAAATTAAAGAGAGAGAGAAATAAAGAACGGTTCTCTGATCTCTTGGAAAACCATATCTTGTCTTTGATTCCGTCCAACCATACATAAAGTATTGTGCACTTATTAAAATTTTTATATTATTAAAAAAAAAGGCATCTCTTAGTGAGTTTGCCTTAGGCCCCCAAATGCATTGGGCTGCCCCTAAGTATTCCACGAGGTATGGGTTTGCTTGCAGACCCAAACATATATTGGATGATGTCTTCTCGCATTATAAGCATTCATTCGAAAGCTGAACGATACATCCAAGCAAACTCGAGTGCTTAGCATTGTTTGGTTAGAGATTCGAGTGATATTAAGGCACAGATGCATTGTCCTATATATACCCCATTATCCGCTTTATCCATCCATCCATCCCACCCCACGAGAAGGAAATTAACAATTTGGAGTGCTGCAAACTGCTTGTTTCTTCCTGCGTAGCTCAACTACTCAAACTCAATGTTTGGGCTGGGCTCCAACATATTAGCAGTGGACCCATGATTGTTGGATCACTACTTTGCCAGTGTTGTTACCTGTCACCATTTCATTCTCTGCTCGCCTGCACGAAGGATAGGTGTGTCTTGGCGGAGTCTGGCCATTTCATGAGCGCTATGTCAGCGCTCGCTGGAATGTATTATTTAGATTTCTTAGCCTATATGAGTACTATCAGGATATATAAAGCTGTGGGACTAGATGCATGACCGCATGGGTTCTCACAGGACTGAGGCTGCCGTGAAGTATTCATATTTTTTAGAATTAGCTTTGATCTTGGTCGACTGTTTTGCTCTCTTTAATCATTAAGCATCACAGGCTATCCGATCGAGATGATGGTGCGATCATTTATAGGCCGTGGGCTGGTTCTGTTGGAACTCCATGGGAATTAAATATCTTAACTCTTTCCAAAATCAAAATCTGCCGCACTGAGGATGAAATCCTTTCCATCTCGTTCCAATGCAAGGATGGTGAGACACTTGGCTGGTCCCCCAGGTGCGGGTGTGATGGTGGTGCAGCCCAGCCAAGATCTGCTTTACACTCACAATGGTATTTATTAGATTTTTAGTTTAAAATATTTTTTTAGTTATTTATTTAATGTATTTTTATAATTGGAAAAATGAATCCTTTGTCTCTACAAAAAGTCATTATGGTTGGGTTCAGGTTGTATCTGCCGCATGAAAGAATGATCGACCATTAGATCGTATATTGGACAGATCTCAAAGAATTTTAATTTTTTTCTTCCATCTATCTGTATAAATCTTGAAGCAGCCACGACCGTAAGAGAAGGTGAATCATTCTTTCGCGTGAAAGATACAACCCGGTGGTTATTATAGCAGAATTTAACTTTTGTTACTATCAAAAATGAGCATGGTCCTTAACGTGGAGACAGAAACTTTGTTTTGCTTTCTATCACAGCCTTCCATCCATGGAGGCTTGGGGTTTTTTTAATGCAATTGGAGTTTAATGGAAAGGTTCTCCCGGACCAATTGGAAGATTTCTTATGGTAAGTGTCACGGCCCCGGCCCGAGATAGCGAGCCATATTGTAAAACTCCGGATCGAGCTAATTCTTCGGATCCGTAAAAACAGTAAGAAATCGTGTAATGAGCTAGACAGCCTAGTAAGTAATAAACACCTTAAATAGTCAATTCGTATAATAACATAAAATATAAATACAAATTACGATGAATCAACATAATAATATAATCAATTCCTTTTCAAACACAAATTCATTAAAATCCGTATTTTTCAAATATCCATATACATAATCATAAATCTGATTCGAAACAAATCACATTCATCTCATCAGCCTTTAACTATGACCACACTTATACCTTGTGGCTAGGCCAGAAACAGAACCGCACTTATATCCTGCGGAATGGGCCAGAATACCGCATTTATACCATGCGGAGTGGGCCAGAATACCACACTTATACCCTGTGGTGGGGCCAGAATTGCCAATGCATAACCCCCAATTGGTAGGGTCCAAAATATAGTCAGGCTGAGAGTTCTAAATCTGATGCACATCAAAATTCTTTTGGTAACATAATACATGTATCATAATCTGATCTAAATATACATATACGATGCAAGAACAGTAAATATAGCAATAGTCCGAAAAATATTATTCCAGTTCACATATTCATTTTTTCATTCAAATCATCATCTCGTAAAATTCATAAATCACATATAAATTCATTAACAACTTATTCGATACAAAAATAATATTATATAAATGAAGAGTTTAGAGAAGACAGTTCATTACTTACATCGAACGCGATCCAATTTATCTCACAAATCCCTCGTAGAACCTAATATCCAAAAATCATATTTTTCTTTTAAAATTCATCACAGTATATATATAACTTAAATTTTAACATTCTCCCAGGGCCGACCCTGCAGAGGTGTCTAGCACCCCGGGTTCGGGTTCATACCCGTAAACCGCCCTCTTCTCTTTATTATTATTATTATTATTATTATTATTATTTTCTTTCCTTCTCTTTTCTTTTTCTTTTCTTTTTTTTCTTTTCTTTTCTTCTCTTCTTCTCTCGAAGCTTCCTCTCATTTCTTTCTTTTTTTCTTCTTCTTCTCTTCTCCTCTCTTTTCTTTGGCGGAACAGGGGACCCATACCCCCGCTCCCTTCCTTCTCCGTCGGACTCAGGGGCGGCCGCGGTGGCCAGCCCCGTCGGCGGCAAGGGGTGGCGAAGCAAGTGCGACCACCCCCAGCGGTTGGCGGCGGCGCACAAGGCCGGCGGCGAGAGGACATGCCCGAACAGGGCTCTTCTGTTTTTGAGTAAAAATCCCGACAATAGCCGGCTCAAAGCCATGACAACTTGCATCATGGAAGGAAGAGATGAAAGTTAGAAGCCCTTACCTTAGCCTCCGACGAAGACCGGCGATTCTCTTCCTCTTCGGCGGCAATGGAAGAAACCCGTGCCGTGGCTTCTCGGCTCTCTCTCTCTCTCCCTCCCCCTTGGGCGGTTGCACGAGGAAGAAGAGGGGACTCGGAGGGTTTGTGGCTCCTCTTCCAATGGACTCAAAGGAGAAAGAGGAGAAGCCCTAAAAAAGGGCTCCTCCTTCTTCGGGATGGAAAGAATCCATCCCGCTGCCTCACGTGCGTTGAGGCCAAGTCTTGGGACTGGGCCGGTCAAGTGGACCGGGCCCAGTTCCAGGGTCTCACAGTAAGCATGCTCCCTATGCTTCGCTAAATGACCAAAAACTTCAAAGAGAATTTATACCAATCCCCCTAACTCAAGTCTGCCATAAGAGCGCATATTCAGTGAATAAGGTTTGAGATTTTTTCTTTACAAATCGATATCTATAAAGAGAGCCATGCTTCAAAAATTTTAAGAAAGCGCAATTGGTATTTGGTACCTCTCCCAGCTGTGGGATATAGGGAATACACCTGAGCTCCTCTAGCTGCAATATGTTTTCTAGAATAGAAGAGCTTCATTTTTGCTATTATTACTAGCAGGTAATGAAATGATACGTGCGAAGATCCTTGCTAGGGTGCTTTTAGTCCCACATCAGCTATGCATCGGATAGAACTTACGTATTTATTCAAAACCAAGGAATCTAAATAATAATTTTCAGCTAGTTTTTTTATATGAGATTCTGGGTTGTGACAAATTGTATCAAAGCAAATCCGACTTATGGCCTATGTACACTAGACGACACCGCAACGCGGACCTAACTGGGTTGACCATGAACTAGTCATGGCATTTGTGATTGGCTTTATGGTACTTGTAATTAGATTTGAATAAATTTGGATTCTTAATCTGATGAGAATGCTAGAACTTAAACGGGAGGAGTATGCGGAGGATCCGTTCGGACATATATTTAGCTCCACATGGGCAATGCATTTGAATGATCTTGTTTACTTATATAAGGATGCATTTCTGTATATTAATTCACTCTCTATATATCTAGCGCATTTGATTTGCTATTTGCTTGGATGTATCCATGTCTGATAGATACCGCATGTAAAAGCAAATAGTGCATCTTGCACTTGCCTAACAGGTGGGTAACCAGGTTTTCATGACCTTTTAGCTGGTAAGCACTAGGCATGACTATAACTAGTGCAGATCATATGCAATTCTCTCTGTCAAGAGTATGAGCAATTGAGTCCAGCAAGTCTACAGGACCATACCCAGGCACTACGCTTGGTGTATGCTGGGCATGATAGATGAACAAATCTTTTAACGTTGATCTGTCAGCATGCAGCTTGTATCTGCATGGCCTTTCTAGCTGATCTTGCTCTTCATTAAGAGTATCGTTTGAGAGGATTCAATCATGATATCATATCCTGGTGGGTAATTCAACATGATCTTCTTTAATTAGAGCTTCCAAGTCACCGTAATCTCGCCTCAATCCACAACCCCAACTTGTTCCTGTGCACAAATTTCTATTGTAGCCCAGACTAGTTTAGCGAAGTCATGTGGCGGTGTAGTTTTAATTGTTCCAACGATCATCTTTCATATCATAGCACAGCACTCAAATGAGAGACAATTAATCAATCTTCTACGATCTACGTACTGAGGAGGCAAGTATACTGCAGTTGGCCCTAAAATCTCTCAGTAGGTAATAACTGAGGGTGCTTAATGGTAAGTCATTGATTTCCTCCACAGAAGTTTTACTATAGACATCATTCCTTGGAAATTGAAAAGATGAAAAAAAAAATTTGCAACTAATTCAATCATTAATCTTGTCTTCTCTTAATCAAAGTCCCATCAAAAACAAAACAGTTTTAAATTTTCTTTATACTGTCCAGTTTTTTTCACTTCAAGGGCCTTTTTCTGTATCTGAACAAGTTAGCAAATTTCCCCTTGCTTCACATTTTTTATAATACCCTCCATATATCTGAAACTAGCCAAATCCAAATTATATATTTTTTTAAAAAAAAGAAAAGTAGGCGGAGTGGAACTCCGCGTGCTAAAATGGAATGTAAAGGAACTCAGAACAAGAGAATAAGTAATGTATTAAGTACTGCCAATCTGAGAAAGCTATACCAGAAATCCAGGCCTTTCAAACAAAAAAAATCTCAATCACTAGCCTAAATTCAAGAAGATACAAATAAACACAATTTTTCACTTTAAGTAGTTTAAGCAAAATAACTAACTTTTGGTCGCAATATGAAGAGGGTATAGAGATTCAAATTTTTAAATATTATAAATTTTACTTGAAAAAAATCTCTGCCACTGTGGAGCATTTCTATTCATCCTTTTGGGCTAACACCAAATTGCATTGCAGACAAATAGGCATCAAGAAAATTTTCACTAATTCAATGAGTGTTTAGAGAGATTTCTACATTATTAATCATTTCAACGATTATATGGCTTCTTCATTGTCCTAGGCTCCTATCTATTCTCTTAAACTTTGTACAAAGCTAGTGATAGTGATATTAAGCTATATTCTTGCACAAGAAAAACTAACTAATTGGATAGACATTTTCTTTTTGGTGCATTAAGTAAACTTGTGTGCTTGATTTTACAACTTGGTTCAGTAGATTCTTTACTCATATGCCTCAAATAAGTTTGCCAATTTATTACGATATTTGGTACTTTATATTCCCACCTAGACTAATTTAATTTTAGGTTAGAATGTTATTGGATCCATATCTGGCCCTAACTAAAGAATCTATGATCCATACCCATCCTAGATGGAGCTGGGTTCGGTCGGGCTTTGGGTTGGGTCGAACTTTTAGATTGGGTCAACTTTTGCCACCTTTACTATCCATCTATGTATCTCTAAGTACTCTTTGGGTCTCTAGTGCAACATTCGCCTCACATTATCTTGAGATATGTATTTGAGTATTTGACCTTAGGAGACTTTAGGATTAGCTTATTAGAAATTCATATATAACTCAAAGAGTAAGGTAGGAGCAAGTTGAAGGATTGTTACTTCGATTTGATATGCATGTGTTAGAGGAAAATTTATGTAAAGCATTTATCCGTCTGATGGCAGGCTAATGTTCCTTGAATACTGGATATCTTCATATAACAAATTCAACAAGCTAGGAACATCTTCAAAAGTTATTATATTTTATTGTATCATTTTTTTCACTTTAGCCTAACTTGGGCAAGTGGCCGTTTAACCCATTCCCTACTTCGATACAAACCAATATAAAAAATGCTGGCCAGTTTAAGAAAGGAGTGGGCAGAGAGAGAATGCGATCTACTTATTATTAGATCCTAGATTCAATTTGTAATTGAAGTAATTGTAGAAATTCTGGATTCTGTAATTAGTTCAATCTATTTCTCCCCCTTCTACATAGGGGGTTGAACTAATTGTGGGATCCTTGATTCTATATTAAGTCCAAAAATGTTCCCCTTGCATTTGAACCGAACTGAGATTGTTTCAAGGGACACTTGTATCTTTCATTCATGGAGCGAAAAAACCGGCAAGCTGGCATTAATCAAACTTGACAATTTGGACAACTGAGTTCCTCTTATTTTTTTGCATGATCTTGGACGACGGCCGGGGCCTCCTTGTGCTAGCAATCGGACATGGCCTTGTCATAGGGCTTCCTCAAAGAGAAATTATATCTTACACTACTTCATTCATGCACCACACCATCCAGATTTTTCGTTCCTATGGGCTCTATGCAGCTCATCTCGGATTGTATCCCTCCTTACCTCGTCGCGGGACTCAAGACTGTTTCTTTGGTACAGGTGATGAATGTAATAAGGGTATAATTTTCCCTGCTCAAATCTTTTTGTAACATCCCAAGACCTCACCCAAAATGGCTATCCGGAAGGTATTATTTGGGTTCATTGATCCTGTAAAAGTATCCAAGATCTACCTAGCAAATAACCGATGTGGGACTAAACACACGCCCGCACAGGTCCTCACATACTCTCCCCGTTCAAGCCCTGACGTCCTCGTCAGGCTAAGGGTTCAAATCTATTCAAATCTATTCACAAACACCACGATTGGCCCGTGGTCAGCCCTAATGGATCCGTATTGCAGTGTCTCCTAGTCCACATAGATTATGGGCCGGGTCCGCTCTGTACCATTTGAAACAACCCAAGACCTCACCCAAAATGGCTACCCGGAAGGTATTATTTGGGTTCCTTGATCCTGTATAAATACCCAAGATCTACCCAGCAAATAACCGATGTGAGACTAAACATACGCCCGCACAGGTCCTCGCACTTTTTGTCCTCCCTAATGGTTCTCGAGGAGCTTTGAGTGCTGTGAGAGGCTCATTGAATTAGAGGTGGGAGGTGGAGACGTCACTTTTCGAGCTAAGCATGTATATAGAGATGTTAATGGAGCTGTGGATTACGTGGCCTCATATGTGGCTGACCACTCTGAAGGGCCCTATGGGTTGGTTAGATGGAGTTGCCTAAAGCACTCTGTAGCTTATTATATTTGGATTTTTTTAGATGTATCACACTAGATGCGTATGAATTATTCGTTGTAGAAAAAATAGATAAATAAATAAATAAATTGAGGCTTAAAGGAGGAGGTGCCTCTCCGTATGTTATTATTCAAGGCAAGAGGCCATTTGACTCGTATCTTACTTTGACCCAAACTGGTTCAAAAAGTGCAGGCCGTTCCAAGTAAGGAGTGGAGAGAGAAAAAAAGTGATCTAGTTATTATTGGGGTGATCGTATCCCAAATTTCATAGTTGCAGAAATTCTGGATCCCATAATTAGTTCAATCTACTCCTCCGCCTTCCGCATAGGGGTTTGAACTAATTGTGGGATCCTTGACTCCATATATATATTTACTTCAAAATTTCCCCTTACGTTTGAACTGATCAGTTGGAATTGAGGTTGCTTCGAGGATATTTGTATCTTTAATTCATGGAGCCAAACAACTAGCAAAATGGCATTAATTGAACCTGGCAACTTGGACATTTGAGTTCCTCTTACTTTTTTCATGATGTTGGACTGACGGCCAGGGCTAGTTTGCGCCAACAGTCGGAGGTGTCATTGTCATAGTGCCTCAAACCTTTTCGTCCTCTCTAAGGGTTCTGGAGGAGTTCGGGTGCCGTGAGAGGCTCATTGAATTAGAGGTGGAAGGTGGAGATATCACTCTCCGAGTTAAGCATGTATATGAAAGGTCAATGGAGCTGTGGATTAGGTGGCTTCGTATGTGGCTGATCCCTTTGAAGGGCCCTATGGGTTGGTGAAATGGAGTTGCCTAGAGCACTCTGTGACGTATTATATTTTGATTTTTTAGGATGCATTCACACTAGATGCGTATGAATTATTCGTTATAGCAAAAAATAAATAAATAAATAAATAAATAAATAAATTGAGGCTTAAAGGAGGAGGTGCCTCTCTGGATGTTTCATTGTGCGAAGCCTGAACTATTTTATTGTGCGAAGAAGGAACTCGTGCAACAGCATGTGGTGTGTTCCCAGCTTTTCCTATCCCCTGTGTTGGAAGGTTGGGTTAAAATTTTCAAATTCTAATTCTTCAATTTTCCAAATCCCACGTGCATCATGCACGCATCGCGTTACATGGATCACTGTTTGTTTTTGAGTATAACGAGGCCATGTTCTCCTTCCAATTAAGAACGTAATCCCATTAACGCGGTCTTTTTCAATTGATGGATTCTTGGTGATAACGTTGCATTGATATTGTAAAAGTTTAAAAGCTCTATTTTTTAGAAGTGCCGCATTCGTCGTCCGCGTCCGGAATGGAGGAGAGAAACTTAACAAAAAGCTGCTGCTAGCTATCGCAGCATGCCTTGACTAGCTTCAACGTCCCAATGAATATATAAGTATATATAAACCCTTCTTCTTTTAATCTTTTAACTATATAAAAAAAAAAAATCCCACGAGGTCCATGTTTCGGGTTAGCTCAACTCTTAAGCGACTGAGACGGCCGCCTAAGGCCCCAGCCTAAAAAAAGCCCCTACTTATGTAGGAGAAAATTTTCGCCAACCGAATGGGTTTTACAGTAAAATTTCTAAATTATTAAACATTTCAACTTATTATGGCTTCTTCATTGTCCTAGGCTCCTATCTATTCTCCTAAATATTTACAAAGCCACTTGATAACGATATTAACTCAAAGAGAAAGGTAGGTGCACGAAGAAGAATTATTACCTTGATTTGGTATGTGTTTGAGGAAAATTTATTTAAAAACCTTATCTTTCTGATGGCAGGCTTATGTTCCTTGAATACAAGATATCTTCATATATCAAATTTGACAAACTAAGAACATGTTTAGAAATTACGAGATTTTATTTTTCACTTTAGCCTAACTTGGGCAGGAGGCCATTTGACTTGTATCCTACTTTGACCTAAACCGGTTCAAAAAATGCGAGTCGTTCCAAGAAAGGAGTAGAGAGAGAAAAAAAGTAATCTAGTTATTATTGGGGGGATCGTATCCCAAATTCCATCGTTGCAGAAATTCTGGATCCCATAATTAGTTCAATCTACTCCTCCGCCTTCGGCATAGGGGTTTGAGCTAATTGTGGGATCCTTGACTCCATATATATATATATATATTTAGTTCAAAATTTCTCCTTACATTTGAATTGATCAGTTGGAATTGAGGTTGCTTCAAGGGACACTTGCATCTTTAATTTATGGAGCCAAACAACTAGCAAGATGGCATTAATCGAACCAGCAACCTGGACATTTGAGTTCCTCTTACTTTTTGCATGATGTTGGACCGACGACCAGGGCAGTTTGCACCAACAATCGGAGGAGTCATTGCCGTCGTGCATCCTCAAACCTTTTTGTCCTCCCTAATGGTTCTGGAAAAGTTTGGGTGCCGTGAGAGGCTAATTGAATTAGAGCTGGGAGGTGGAGATATCACTTTCCGAGCTAAGTATGTATATAGAAAGATCAATGGAGCTGTGGATTAGGTGGCCTTGTATATGGCCGACCACTTTGGAGGGTTCTATGGGTTGGTGAGATGGAGTTTTCTAGAGCACTCCGTGACTTATTATATTTTGACTTTTTTAAATGTATTCACACTAGATGTGTATGAATTATCCGTTGCAGCAAATAAATAAATAAATAAATAATAAATAGAGGCTTAAAGGTGGAGGTGGTTCTCCACAAGTTCCAAGGGGATGGCTGGAAGGCGGAACTAGTTTATTGTGCGAAGAAGGAACTCATGCAATAACATGGGGTGTGTTCCCAGCTCTTCCTATCCCTTGTATTGGAAGATTGGATTAAAATTTTAAAATTCTAATTCTTCAATTTTCCAAATCCCACGTGCATCGTGCATCACGTTACATGGATCACTATTTGTTTTTGAGTATAACGAGGGCATGGCCTCCTTCCAAGAACGTCACCCAGCGCGGTCTTTTTCAACCGATGGATTCTTCTCGACGGTGCTTGCAACGGTGCTTACACTCTCACGTGGCCCATGCTCTTTGATACTTGCACCCAAAAAATTTAAACACGAAGACACGGTGGGTGGCCGGATTGATATTCCGCGATTTTGTCAGGTACCGGACCGTTTCTCACGTGGCTGATATGGGTCGAGGTTGTATCCAACACAAGAAAGAAGGGTAAATCTTCCTTGGCGCCTGCCGACCGTATAATCAAATCCTATCCGCTTCCAGATAAGTGCAGGTGGACGAATGACGTAATTTCGAACGCTCTGAGATTTCAAAGCGGATGATCCTATCACGATCCAGTTGTACGGAACCAAAAAAGAAAGTTCAACTTACGCCTGCATGCACGTCCTTGTGTCTATAAATACCCACCATCCCTTCAATTGCTCCTCCATCAAAACCAAGGAGAGGAAACCATTTTGTAGTTAGCACAACTTCTCAATGGTGGGGCTCAACATCTTCTGGTGGAGCTAATTTCATCATCAGTAGTTCATTTTATGTTATTACTTCAACTAAAGTTAGTATGTCTACTGTTGCAGGCCAGCATAGAGGATGGTACCATTGCGTTAGGGCCGTGGGGTGGATCTGGTGGTACTGCATGGTCGTTTCAGAATGCTCGAGCGATCACCAAAATCAAAATTAGCTCGGGAGATGTTGTTGATTCAATTACCTTCCAGTATATCGATGGCGAGTTAGTCCGTTGGTCCCCTACATATGGAGGGACCGGAGGCAAGTCTACGGAGGTACTTACTCTAAGATTTTCCCCCCTCTAATCTCATATAATTTTTTAACAATAAAATTAGTTTCTTACTAATAGATATGGCAGTCATGTCGACAAGGCTTGCCACCATCTCTATGTTTTAACAAATATAAATAAATAAATATTATGGAAGCAATCGCTTGGATGAACAATCTCATTAAACGCATGCATCCTTCGAATTAAATATCAACGAACATTGGTATATATCTTCTGAAGAAGGAAAAATAAAAAGGAGGATTACATGCGACTCTGATGGTGATACTGATTGAGTGAGCTTTGTTGTTTTCGAAGTAGTAATCTGTGTACTTCACAGTATATATTCTCGCCTCCACTTTTCAATGCTGCATTTCACTAAGGATAATCAATACGTCGGTAATTTATCCGACTGCAATAAAACCTGCTTCGGCAATGTATATAATTGTTGGGGGGAATAAAGTTTCCCCCCAAATGACATAAATGCCCCTAAGAAGCCGTACAACCTCCGACCCCGGACAGCCGAAGTCAGCGTCGGACCTCGGAACGCCCGGCCACAAGACGACCGACCCCGAAACCTCCGACCTAAGAAAAACCCCGATGTCCGAGGACCGAACTCTAACACCCCTCCGGCATTTATTGCGTATGGCCGCTGTAATCTTCCGGCACACTCAACAATAAATGCGGATCTCCGGCTTACTCCACCATTAATGCGGATCTCCGGCTTACTCCATAATAAATGCGGATCTCCGACTTACTCCACAATAAATGCGCATGGCTCCTGACATCTACGGATCCCCAGCTCTCCACGGCAAATCAACCCAGCAGGGTCTAGTCGACTATGATAAGTCTCTGATCTCGGCCATACCGCCGACATCAGTGCAATGATTCGCCTGACCGAGCGCCGACCTGAACAACATGCCAAGCCGTACTACGGTCTCGCCCTGTTACATCACAGGTAAACCGACCCCCGCATATAAAGGGGAGCCTTGGCCTCTCAAGAGGGGATTGGAACATTCATACACCCAAAAATCACTGTTTATCTCCTTCTCCCCACTATTTGCCCCCTCCCTGACTTGAGCGTCGGAGGGCCGGCGCCGGAGAACCCGGCCACCGGTTCGTGTGCAGGCACCCGGACGGAGGACGCCGCCAGCCAACGGATCGCCGCCCCGCTGCGAGGACCTGCTGTTCCTTCTCTCCGACCGCCCCGGACGGAGGAAGCCGCCCGCCGACAGACCGCCGCCCCGCCGTGAGGACTAACAGTCGCTCCCTCTCCTCGGCCGAAGATTGCCCCCGGGTCCAATTTCCAGCAACAGTTGGCGCTAGAGGAAGGGTCCGAGTAGCAGTCATGAAGTTGAGAAGTAAGGGAGCCTCTAACGTCTCCCGGCGTCCCCCGCAAAGTCCTGGACACTCCGTCCAGAATTCTCCAACTCCGGCTGACCCAGCTCCTCAGGTCCAGCCGGAACAGTTCAATGCCCTGGTACAGCAAGTCCAGGCCCTGGCCGCCGCCGTTCAGGGCCTGCGGCGCGTGGAGGCTTTACCGGCACTTCCCCCGCAGGCCCAGGCCCCGCCGGAGTGTCTCTCCAATGGCCCGGTTCTCCCCAGCCAAAATTTGCATGGTTCCTCCAGAGCTAACAATGGAGAACGAGCTTCTCCCCGGAGAGAGTTACCGGGAGAAGGTTTCGACCGGAGACCCCAACTTTCTGAGGCGGAGTCAGCCCCGGATCACCGTGAGCTGGCGCAAACCACAGCGACAATCCCACGGGTGGGGGAGCTCGACCGAAAAGTCGAGCATCTGGAGCGCCAGATTGCGGCGCTCCACAGCAAGAAGGCAAGACAGGAAGGGGGCTTTGAGTTCACTACCAAGTCCCCCTTCTCCCGCCAGATCGAGGACGAGCCAGTTCCCGCGAGGTTCAAAATGCCTCAGGTGGAGCCCTACAGCGGAATCACCGACCCCCTTGACCACTTGGAGAGTTATCGGGCCCTCATGGCCCTACAAGGGTCCTCGGAGGCCATACTCTGCAAGGCCTTCCCAGCAACCCTCCGAGGGACCGCTCGGCTTTGGTTCTCTGGTCTGAAGCCGAACACGGTGTCCTCTTTTGAGCAGCTCGGCAGGCAGTTCGCCACCAACTTTGCTGCCAGCCGGCGCCAGCGACGGACATCAGACTCCCTCCTGGACATCAAGCAGAAGGAGGGGGAGTCCCTCAAAGAGTACCTGGACCGCTTTACCGCCGCCACATGGGAGGTTCGCGAGCTAGACCAATCGATAGCCATGTCGGCTCTGAAGACTGGGGTCCGCTCCTACCGATTCCTCTTCTCCATCGAGAAGAGCTTCCCGGCCGACTTCACCGAAATGCTGGCCCGAGCCCGGAAGTACGCCAAGGCCGAGGAGGCAGTTGCCTCCAGGCGGGGGGCAATCGAGCCCACCTCGAAGAAGCGGAAGAAGCGCCGCGAGGAGCGCGGTCGACAAAGGAGCCGGTCTCCCCGCCGAGAGAAGAATCTCCCCAGACTAAGGAGCCCGCCCCGTCAGCAGGGGCGACCTCAGCAGAGGACACCTCCTCGTCCGAGGTCTCCACCACGGCCCCGGACGTACCAGGCGAGGTACGAGAACTATACACCCGTCAATGCTCCTCGGGCCGAGATCCTGATGGAAATTGAGGGTCGGGACTTCTTCCGACCCCCGCCTCCTATGCGAGACACGGGATTTCCCCGAAATTCCAGGAAGTACTGCCGCTTCCACCGAGATCGCGGGCACGACACGGAGGACTGCTTCCAACTCCGGGACGAGATAGAAGCTCATCAGACGGGGAGTACTCAACCGGTTCGTGAGGAACCGACATGAGGAAAGGAGGCCGGCGGAGAATGTCGCACCAACCGAAAATCCTGGCGGCAACAGGCCTATCGCCGGCACCATCAACATGATTGGGCGGACCTCGGCAGGAACAGCCGCCCAGGGAGCACCCCCGAAGCGCCCACGCACTGATGAAGTCATCTCGTTCTCGGACGAGGACTTAGAAGGGGTCGAGACGCCTCACGATGACGCTGTGGTCATCTCAATGATTGTAAATAGGTTTGATGTAAAGCGTGTCCTAGTTGACAATGGAAGCTCAGCCAACATTTTGTACTACCATGCCTACCAAAAAATGGGGTTGACAGAAGGACACCTCCGGAGAATCAATGCCCCGCTGGTCGGGTTTACCGGAGATGCGGTCCCGGTTGAAGGTGAGGCTAGCTTCCTTGTCACAGTTGGCCTCGCCCCCCGGGAGAGCACTGTGAGGATGGACTTCCTGGTGGTCCGTCTGCCCTCGGTCTACAACGCCATCCTTGGGCGCCCAGGGTTAAACGCCCTTCGAGCCGTGGTTTCAACTCGCCATTTGCTCATGCGGTTCCCCACCGGCCAAGGAGTGGGCGAGGTCCGCGGAGACCAACTGGTCGCCAAGCAATGCTACGTGGCGGCCCACACAGTAAAGCAACCAGCCGAGGCACCAGACCGCCCGATGGGCCCTTCACTGCCCATAGAAACCCTCGATGCGAGGGACACTCTCTGGAAGAAGCAAGTAGAGCCCGGTGAGCTCCTTATTCAAATCCCACTACAAGAAAATTTTCCCGAGCTAACCGTGCAGGTTGGCTCCGGCCTCGGCGCCCATGAGAGGAATCGCCTCGTCAGCCTCCTGCGGGACAACGCTGACGTCTTCGCCTGGTCGCCCGCGGACGTGCCAGGAATTGACCCCGAGGTCATGGTCCACCGACTCCAGGTGAGGCCAACCAGCAGGCCTGTAAAGCAGAAGAAAAGAGGCTCCGCCCCTGAGCGACAACGAGCTGCGGCCGAGGAGGTGGACAAACTCCTCGGAGCCGGCTTCATCCTGGAGGTCTCCTACCCGGATTGGCTCGCCAACGTAGTCCTCGTAAAGAAGGCCAACGGAAAATGGCGTATGTGCGTGGACTACACCGACCTGAACAAGGCCTGCCCAAAAGACAGCTTCCCTCTCCCGAGCATCGACCAGCTCGTCGACTCCACTTCAGGACACCAACTGCTAACTTTTATGGACGCCTTTTCAGGATACAACCAAATCCGAATGGCGCCAGAAGACGAGGAGAAGACGGCCTTCATCACCGACAAGGGCACCTACTGCTACAAGGTGATGCCCTTTGGCCTGAAAAACGCTGGAGCCACCTATCAGAGACTGGTCAGCCAAATCTTTAAAGACCAGATCGGCCGGAACATGGAAGTCTATGTGGACGACATGCTGGTAAAGAGCCAAGCGGCGGAACACCACATAGCCGATCTCAACGAGACATTCGCCAAGCTCAGAAAATACCAAATGAAACTCAATCCGGCGAAGTGCGCGTTCGGGGTCACCTCGGGCAAGTTCCTGGGTTTCATAGTGACCCAACGCGGAATTGAAGCCAACCCGGAGAAAATCCGGGCACTGCAAGAGATGTCGCCTCCAAAGACAGTTAAGGAGGTGCAGCGGCTCGCGGGGCGGGTAGCCGCCCTGGGAAGGTTTGTTTCTCGATCAGCCGAGCGTTGCCTCCCCTTCTTCAAGAGCCTCAAACGGCCGAAAGACTTTCGGTGGACAGAAGAATGCCAGCAAGCCTTTGAAGAGCTTCGGAGCCTTCTGGCCTCTCCCCCGCTGCTCACCAAGCCCCAGAAGGGCGAAATTCTTTACTTATATCTGGCCGTCTCCCCAGCTGCAGTAAGCTCGGTCCTCGTCCGGGAAGAAGACAAGCTCCAAAAGCCGGTCTATTACACCAGCCGGGTTCTCAGGGATGCTGAGACCCGATATTCTAAACTTGAGAAGACCATCTTCGCTCTCATCATCTCGGCTCGGAGACTCAGGCCTTACTTCCAAGCCCACACGATAGCTATATTAACCGACCAGCCTATGAAGCAGATATTGCAGAGGTCGGATCGTGCGGGGAGGATCGCCAAATGGGCGGTCGAGCTCGGGGAATTCGACCTAGAATATCGGCCCAGGCCGGCTATCAAAGCTCAGATACTCGCTGACTTCATCGTGGAGTTCACCCTTCCGGACGACCCCGAGCCGCCATCTGAGTCCGTGGAGGAGACCCCGAAGCAGCCATGGGTCCTGCACTCGGATGGGTCTTCGACCCCGGGGGGCAGCGGGGCCGGACTTATCCTCACCAGTCCAGATGGAGTGGTGGCCGAGCAAGCTCTGCGCCTCGAGTTCCCGGCCTCGAACAATGAGGCCGAGTATGAGGCTCTCATCGCCGGGCTCAAGCTGGCGAAAGAACTAAAAGTGGGAGACCTGACGGCCTTCAGCGACTCCCAGCTGGTGGTGAACCAGGTCCAAGGAGATTTTGAAGCTAAAGAGCTATCCATGCAAAAGTATCTCCAAAAGGTGCGGGAACTCACATCTGCCCTGAATTCTTTCAATATTCAGTATATTCCCAGAGCGGAAAACCTCAGGGCAGACCAGCTATCCAAACTGGCCACCTCCCGCATGAGCGAGCTTCCCAAGGGAACAGCGCTCGAGTATCTTCGGGTCCCCAGCATGGAGGAACCCGAGCCCACTATGTGCATCGACTCCGAGCCAAGCTGGATCGACGGGCTCGTCTGCTATCTTCAGGACGGAACTCTACCTCATGACGAGACGGAGGCTCGCCGAATCAAGCGCCAGGCTCCCCGGTATGTCTTGTACGAGAATAAACTCTATCGACGATCATTTACTTCTCCCCTTCTCAGATGCCTCCGCCCCTCCGAGGCGGACTACGCCCTCCGAGAGGTCCATGAAGGGATCTGCGGAAATCACCTGGGGGGTCGAGCCTTGGCCCATAAGATCCTGCGGCAGGGATACTACTGGCCCACACTCCAGAAGGACGCAACAGATTTCGTCCGCAAGTGCGATCGGTGCTAACGAAACGCCAATATCCAGCGCCGACCTTCAGCTCTGCTGACCTCCATCATCGCCCCCTGGCCGTTTGCCCAATGGGGGATCGACATCCTGGGGCCCTTTCCCCTGGCCACCGGACAGAGAAAGTTCCTGGTCGTCTCCATCGACTACTTCACCAAATGGGTCGAGGCCGAACCTGTTGCCCAGATCACCGAGCAAAAGATGCGGGACTTCGTGTGGAAGTCTATAATCTGCCGATTCGGACTACCCCGTATCCTTATATCTGACAATGGTCGACAATTTGACAATGTTCATTTCAGGGAGTTTTGCTCTGAGCTCGGCATTGATCATCGCTTCACCTCGGTTGCCCATCCCCAGACAAACGGGGAAACTGAGGTAACTAACCGAACTATTTTGCAGGGACTCAAAGCTAGGCTTGATCGGTCCAAAGGACAGTGGGTCGAGGACTTGTACAATGTCCTTTGGGCGTACCGGACCACGTTCCGACTGCCCACGGGAGAGACCCCCTTCAACCTAGCATACGGCATTGAGGCCGTCATCCCATTGGAGATCGGCTTGCCTTCTCCGAGGGTGGAGCATTACGACCCCGATACCAATTCCTCCCAGCTCAGGAGCAATTTGGACCTCGTCGAAGAGACAAGAGAGGTCGCCCGGGTGCGCATGGCAAGATATCAACAGCGAACGGCCCAATACTACAACTCCAGAGTTAAGCCCAAGCTCTTCAAAGTAGGGGACCTCGTCCTCAGAAAAGCCGAGGCTTCTCAACCAACCGAGCAAGGAAAGCTCGCCCCAAACTGGGAAGGACCGTATCAAATCGCCCGGGTACAACGGCCAGGGGCGTACAAATTGAAGTCCCTGGAAGGGACTCTGATCCCATGAAGCTAGAACTCCGAGAATTTACGAATGTACTACCAGTGAAACCCCAAGGGGTTCAAGATAATCAGGATAATGGACTCAGCTCCTTTTTTCTGCAAATATTTCTCTCATTTTGATGACTGTAATCCTCTTCTAATATTGGGTCGTCTGTGATCCTCAGATTCCCCGGCCAAAATCGGGATGCCTCGAGGCTCGACCGTAGAGTCCCAAACTCCCTCGACCTCGGGAAGAATCGCAGGACGGTGAAACGTCGACTGGTGCAAGATTCCTCGACTAAGGTCGAGATGTCCCGAGTGTCGACAGTGCGTGCCCAGACCCCTCGACACTTCGGGAAGACGGGGTAGTACCTTCGCAGTCCCCCGTGGCGCTCGACATCAACAACGGGGTAGTACCTTCGCGGCCCCCCGTAGCGCCTCCTCGACTAAGGTCGGGATGCCCCGAGGGTCGATCGTAGAGAACCAGACTCCCTCGACCTCGGGAAGGCGCCGTGAGGGGTGGAAAGGGTGGCTCCACCCGGGGCGCCACAAAGTGGACCCCCGGGAGCGGTCGACGATCCCCGATCCCCGAAGCGAGCGATCCCTCGACTAAGGTCGGGATGCCCCGATGGTCGACCGTAGAGAACCAGACTCCCTCGACCTCGGGAAGCGTCGCCGGTCGGTAGAGCGTGCCCAGACCAGCCGACCTGACGAACGATCCCTCGACTAAGGTCGGGATGCCCCGAGGGTCGACCGTAGAGAACCAGACTCCCTCGACCTCGGAAAGGCGCCGTGAGGGGTGGAAAGGGTGGCTCCACCCGGGGCGCCACAAAGTGGACCCCCGGGAGCGGTCGACGATCCCCGATCCCCGAAGCGAGCGATCCCTCGACTAAGGTCGGGATGCCCCGAGGGTCGACCGTAGAGAACCAGACTCCCTCGACCTCGGGAAGCGTCGCCGGTCGGTAGAGCGTGCCCAGACCAGCCGACCTGACGAACGATCCCTCGACTAAGGTCGGGATGCCCCGAGGGTCGACCGTAGAGAACCAGACTCCCTCGACCTCGGGAAGGCGCCGTGAGGGGTGGAAAGGGTGGCTCCACCCGGGGCGCCACAAAGTGGACCCCCGGGAGCGGTCGACGATCCCCGATCCCCGAAGCGAGCGATCCCTCGACTAAGGTCGGGATGCCCCGAGGGTCGACCGTAGAGAACCAGACTCCCTCGACCTCGGGAAGCGTCGCCGGTCGGTAGAGCGTGCCCAGACCAGCCGACCTGACGAACGATCCCTCGACTAAGGTCGGGATGCCCCGAGGGTCGACCGTAGAGAACCAGACTCCCTCGACCTCGGGAGGAATCACAGGTCAGCAAAGCGTCCACGAACCCGCCGACCTGACGTGAGATCCCTCGACCAAGGTTGAGGCGCTCCGAGGTCCGACCATAGGGTCTTAAGCCCCCTCGACCTCAAAAAGGGCTACAAATCAACAGAGCCTCCCCAGATCCTCTCAACTCCGGCAGGAGTCGCCGGGTCCATGGGAAGCCCGAGCCCCTTTTACAAGTCAAAAATGACTCCGGAGGTCGACGAGGAAGGGAAGCGACCTACTCCACCATGCGAAGCATGACCCCGAGAATGCAAGAGGTACACCCAACTAGACGCCCTCCTTGTCAAATTTTATCTACATATTGCCGAGCGGGATCTCGTCCAATGTTGGAGTCTTATTTTGCCCCAAAGCCGGGCTTCTTCGCTGTGTCGGCTTAAGACCGACCTCCCAACTTCATTATGCCTGCTCTGTTCGTCAAGTCTCCGCAATCCGTACTAAGGCTTCATAAAGTAGGGCCCAACTCGGCTCTTCTAAGTAAACTCCGACGTCCAGCTGAGAAAGTGGTCCCGGCCACGAATGTACCAGCCAAGCACAGGTACCAAGGCAATCTTTGGGAATCCCAGCCTTGTTCACCGAAATCTCGGCAGGGTCCGAGAACGATAACTATGAAAACCTTCGGCAATAACTTGTTTATTAGCCCGCGCTCCCTATGAGAGGTTCGGAGTTGAGTTCGGAAACCCGACTAAACTCCCCGAATAGCGGCACGAATAGACCTATTCCGGTCCCACTTGAAGGGCTAAGGCCCGACCTCGGTGCCTTAAGATTTTCCTAAAGGCCAAACGTGGCAACTCCCACGACTCTAAGATCCGAGTTATAGGACTTAGAGAAATTTTCTAGAAACCTAAGCTCGGAGCTCCTTTTGGTCGAGACGACTGGAATCCGAGAAGGGCAGCTAAGATATAGCCAGGGAAAAGGGCAGCTTCGTTAAGCAGCCCAAAGATTAAAATACGAAGTTAGAGGTCGTCGAGGCGGTTAGCTAAGGTTCTAGCCTCATCCACGACAACAGAGGGAAAGATGAACACAGAATGACAAAAACATTTCTTCATTAACAAAGGGCCGGAAGGCCAATTACAAAATTGGAAGTCGGCCACTCAAGGGCCGACCCCGGATACAATGAAAAAGAAAAAGAAAAATATGCTAAGTCCTAAGCGGCGGGAGCCACATCCGGGGGGTCATCCGGCACATTGATGACCTCATGATCTTCCTCCGGAACAGGCTCGGGGCCGGGAGCAGGAGCTTCGGGCGCCGCCTCCGGGACAGCGTCGATCTCGGCCGCCGGAGCCGCCTCCATGACACCGTCCGCCTCGGCTACCCCCGTCGAAGGCTCGGCAGGGTCCTGCTCGTATATTCCCGCCTCGGACGTCAGGATGGCAGGAAGGGCTTGCACGTCGGACCCCCAGCCCCGGTCCTCCCTCGGACGGACCGTCGAGAAGTCGTACTGAGGGCAGTACCGGCGCACCTGCTCCCGGAAGTTCTCGAAGCCTCGAAGGAAACCGTCGACCGTCTCCTCCTCCAACATGTCGCGGAACTCTTGCGACTCTTTGAAGAGTTCCACAGCATGCTCGGCTCGTTCGAGGGCCCTCCTCTCCCGGGCCTCAAGTTGCCCGAGTCGGAGGCGGAAGACCCCCTCCTCATACTCGAGGGCCGCGACCCTGGCCTGGACCTCCCATAAGCGCGCCTCCGTGCCGCGCATGGTTGCCCTGGTCAGGGCATGAGCCGCCTTCTCCTCCTCGAGCGCCCCCACCATGGCAAGGCGCTCGGCCTCGGTGGCTGTCCACCGAGCCTCGGCCGCGGCCAACGCCGCCTCCAGCTCGGCGACTCTTTTCTTGGCCGGCTCCAGTTGCTGGCCGAGCTGTTGAACTTTTCCCGATACCCATGGGCGATGAACGCCATGGTGTCGAGCTCGAGAATATGCCGAAAAGAAAGAAACGAGGGTATTGTGAGTTGAAAAGCACATATGTACGCTAAAAACTCGGGGAAATTAAGAAGGAAGCTTACCCGGGCGGTGTTGCAGTAAGCACTGCCGACGACCTCCTCCAGCGAAATACCCCGGAACACGGCCCGGTCCGCTGGAAGCACCGCACGCCGCAACATGGAGCGTGCGACCTCGGCATCTTGAAAGGCCGAGCGCCCCTCGGGAATAGAAGAATCCGGCTCGACCGACTCTTCTCGGAAAGCCCGGGAAGAGCTCGGCACGATCGAACCCGAGGTCCCGGAGCCGCTCGCCTCGGTGCCTCGGGTAAGCCCGGGTCCTGGCTGCTGCGGCCGGACCACGGACGGCTCCCCCCGCTGGGCAAGGGGGGTAGGGCAAGGAGGGGCCGACGGGCCCGCATCACCAACAACCCGCTCCCGCCTCGGGTCGGCTGCAGGGGCCCCCGCCTCGGGGCCACTTGTCCCGGCCGACGAAGAAGCGCCGTCCGTCCTCGCCCTCTTCCGAGGCTGGGGCGCAGCACCCCCGGCCTCGGCCTCTCGCCTCCTCAGGCGAGAGAAAAGTGATGTGTTGCTGGTCGGCATGCGTGGAATATCTGAAATCAAGAATTTTGTTAAGAGTCAGACCAGTGACCGTAAAGACGGAGAACAAGAAATAAATAAATAGAATAATGCAACCGCCCTTACCCTCGGGGCGCGCCGAGCTCAGACCCACGCTCGCCAGGGCGTCCTCCCGCAGGAGCTCGGTCAGGTCGTTGCCCCTCCCGAGGGCTCGCAAAGAGTCCAGGGTCCTCAGCTCCCTCCCCGTGGGCTCGGAGAGTTTGTTGAGGGCCTTCAGCCGAGGGTGTCCCCACCTTGGCTCGAACCCCCAAGGCGCCGCAGACGCCAGAAAGAAAAACTTCCTCTTCCACTCGTGAATCGAGGAAGGGGCGCCCCGGAAGAGTGACATACCGCCCCGAAAGGCGAAATATAACCACCCTACGTCCGCCGGATTTTTCTTTAACAGAAAACACCGGCGAAAAAGGCCTACCGAAATCGGGATCCCGTGCCCGAGGCACAGGGATAAAAACCCGATTATGGTCCTCCATGAGTTCGGAGCCAACTGCGCCGGGACGAGCTGGTACTCGGCCAGCAAGTTGCTCACGAACTTATGGGCGGGAAAACGCAGGCCCGCCCAAAGTGTCTCGCGGTAAACCGCGATCCGACCTGGAGGCGGCTGCGTCACCCTGTCTTCCGGCCCTGCGGTTTCAAGGCGAAACCCGGGCTGGAAGAAGAAACGGGAGCGGATTAACTCCAGCTCCTTTTCCGACAGACTCGACCCAACCTCTTCGGGACCGGAACCCATTCTCACGGAAGAGTGGAGCAAAAGTTAAGAGTAGAAAATGGAAGTTGACGAGGAGGAGAAAAGAGGAAACCCTAGTGAAAACAGGAAGAAAACCTACTGGACATTGCCGGAAATCGCTCCGGGCACCACCAGCGAGATTCAGCTGAGGGAGGAAGCAGGGGGGAAAGACGACGAAAATAAGAGGCAGCCAAACAAGACCTTTAGGGCAGACTCGTGGGGTTTATATAGACCCCCCTGACGGCCCAGATCGACGGGGTCGGTTCCCATCCCCCCGACCGGGTTGCGCCACGTGTCGACCTCGGAAGCCGAGGCACCGTATTCACTCCGGTTTAATAAATCGGATACGAAATCGAAGCGTTGTCCCATCGGATCTCGGGGCCTCATCATGGGTCCACAGAATCAAATCGTCTTGAGGAACGAGCGGACGTAACCCCCGCTCCCCTCGTTTAATAAGATCTGGGACACGTGGAGCCCCGATGAGGCCTCCACTTCTTCGGAATTATGATCCAGTAACATGAAATCGAAAGCGTCCGACCTCGGGTCGCGCCGCGTGTCCGTTTCAAACCCCGTAACGGCACACTCATTAATGAGCCAGAAACGTCGATTACGGAATCGAGACACCGCCTCGACGAGCTCGAGGTCCCCCATCATTAATCCGCCGTAAAATGATCCTGGCGATTCAAGAAGCATGATGATACGAGCTCCATCATTAGCTCACCGAATAAAGCAGCCTCGAGGCGCCAAAGGGCGCACATCTCACCATGAAAGCTCTGGAAAGCACGAGGGGGCGGGCGAGACCTTCCCCCCAACCTTAGTGACAGACTTTACTTCCCACGTCCGAGCCCCACAAGCCGCTCGAACTCGGAAGTCGGGGGGTAGTGTTGGGGGGAATAAAGTTTCCCCCCAAATGACATAAATGCCCCTAAGAAGCCGTACAACCTCCGACCCCGGACAGCCGAAGTCAGCGTCGGACCTCGGAACGCCCGGCCACAAGACGACCGACCCCGAAACCTCCGACCTAAGAGAAACCCCGATGTCCGAGGACCGAACTCTAACACCCCTCCGGCATTTATTGCGTATGGCCGCTGTAATCTTCCGGCACACTCAACAATAAATGCGGATCTCCGGCTTACTCCACCATTAATGCGGATCTCCGGCTTACTCCATAATAAATGCGGATCTCCGACTTACTCCACAATAAATGCGCATGGCTCCTGACATCTACGGATCCCCAGCTCTCTACGGCAAATCAACCCAGCAGGGTCTAGTCGACTATGATAAGTCTCTGATCTCGGCCATACCGCCGATATCAGTGCAATGATTCGCCTGACCGAGCGCCGACCTGAACAACATGCCAAGCCGTACTACGGTCTCGCCCTGTTACATCACAGGTAAACCGACCCCCGCATATAAAGGGGAGCCTTGGCCTCTCAAGAGGGGATTGGAACATTCATACACCCAAAAATCACTGTTTATCTCCTTCTCCCCACTATTTGCCCCCTCCCTGACTTGAGCGTCGGAGGGCCGGCGCCGGAGAACCCGGCCACCGGTTCGTGTGCAGGCACCCGGACGGAGGACGCCGCCAGCCAACGGATCGCCGCCCCGCTGCGAGGACCTGCTGTTCCTTCTCTCCGACCGCCCCGGACGGAGGACGCCGCCCGCCGACAGACCGCCGCCCCGCCGTGAGGACTAACAGTCGCTCCCTCTCCTCGGCCGAAGATTGCCCCCGGGTCCAATTTCCAGCAACAATAATTATTAAAGTAATAGACTTTATGCTGATGAACTCCACAAAATCCAATACCTGGTTGCCACGGATGCATAGCTCAATGTTCTTGGACTCAAAAACTATAATGTTTTTCGTTCCCTCCAGCGTTACGTTTATTGTGGCATGTGAATGCTCTACTAATCTCATTATTATCATCATCGATATCATCATTATTATTTCTTTTAAATTGTGTTATCAAGAGAATTTTCTAGACGACTTAGAAATTTCTAGATGAGTTCAAATTAGTATTTTAACGTGTACCTATATTATATTCAGGATGGATACAGGTCAATATTCCACATCTTGAACATATCTGTTACGGATTGTTCCTATTAGTATCTTTTAAAGCATTTGATCTGGAGCTTTTGATGTCAAAAGTGCTTCAAATGGTCTCTGAATTATTTGGCCCGAGATGGATATAATATAGTTGACCTTAAATTTTTCTTTTTGTTTTATAGATTGATCTTGGAACCGACAGTTACCTTACGGCTATATCCGGTCATTATGGCAATTATGATGACATCGTCGTCATAAAGTCTCTTACATTTGTGAGTACCAAAGGCACCTATGGGCCATTCGGTACGAAGGAAGGAACTGCTTTCTCCGTTCCTGTGAATGGTGGGAATTTTGTTGGCTTCTTCGGACGTGCCGGCGAATGGCTTGATGCTCTTGGGTTCTACTTGAAGCCCACTTCGGCCTAGTTATTCCAAATTATCTTTGGATTGGATTGTAATAAATAATGGAGATACTATCTCCAAACTCTATGTGGTTGTAGTTGTCTCTTTGATCCCTGCTACCAACTATGTATGTTTGCTAAATTTTAATCTATTTTATGAAAATAAATGGAAGTGTGATGAAATCTCGATGTTATTATCTTATTAAATTTTACTTGTAGATTGCACGGGCATGGATGAAAGCTTGAGGCATCATTTGGATTTAAACTTTGAGAATATATTTAATTCCTGGTATCGTATTCTAAGATTTACAGGGAAGCCCAATTTTGTCTAGTTATTCTACATTACAATGGGATGGGATATCTGCTTTTGATCTATGCCAAAATATAATAAATAATAGAGTTGCTATCGCCAAATCGTGCATGTTGTTGTCTTCTCGATTTGGCCTACAAAATGTGCACATTTTCTTTATCTGTTTATAATAAATAGGGATGTTATGGACAATAAGAAGTAGGCCCCTATTTTAAAAAAAGATATAAATTTATATGCATATATATAATTACATCTTTATACATAGATATAAATTTACATACATATACATACATACATACATATAAATATACAAAGAAATATATATACATATATATATATATATATATATATATATATATATATATATATATGTATCTATATGTATGTATATATGTATTAGATAAATTAGATTATAGAAGCATTGAAAATTGAAAGAAATAAATGGTCTATATCGTACTCTAAAAATGATGGTAGAAGGAAATGGATAACTTTTCAATTTTTTTAAACAGAAATGAATAGTACTTGCCGGCTTTAGTTTAAAATTGATCCAGTTATAATGGTTCTCACACAATCAATTTTATACAGCCCACCGAGGTAGCACGCATGGTCCACTTGGGCCAAAAAATATCTCAATTGGTAATAACAGTTATATTTGAGTGTGCTTCATGGTGATTCATTGATTGCCTCCAAAGAATATCCCAAGTCTTGAGCAATCATGATTTAAAATCTTAAAAATAGAAAAAAAAGTAATGTGCTACACCATCCCTGCAGGCAACATAATACATTAAAGTAGGGTCTAAGCATGCCAAGAAAATAAATAATCAAATAGCATAATACTAGCTGGAAATAAATCAAATCTCGAGCAATGTATATATATATATATATATATTATTTTTATAAACTGATACTAGACCCAACATCAAGCTATAGCCACGTAACCTAGTGGCATGGGTCAGATAATAGATAGTGCCAGATAACAGATACGATTATTCTAATCATTAGTAGCTTGATGTTGAAATCAGTTTCTCAGATTATAAGTCGACATAACTAATGAATTATCCCTATTGACGGGGCCAGATATAGACATGCTGAGAATAAATATATAAAATAAATTTTGTAGTTTACCTAGTCATAATTTCTAAATTATTATATTAGAAGAATTAAAATTGTAATAATGAAAACATGCCCGACCCATTTAATCAAATATAAAACAACGATCATAATTAGATTTAATAAACTAATTATAATTTTTTCAAAGGTCAAAAAATACACTTTGAACCGCTAGGTTATTTACCTCTTCTCGCTTCGAAATCCCATATCACTTAAACAAGTCAGGTTTACCTATTTTAAAATTATTAAAATATAATTAAATTTATCGCCAAGCAAAGCTAAAAAAATTAAGATATTATTGCGGATATGACTTTATGCCCAAATTAGGATGGAGAAAAAAATATGGTCGATCAGGTGATAATACCCAACTGCATAGATCGATCTGAACAAGATGAACTAAACTGATCAGATAAGCTATGATTTGAGTGACGTCTAAGATCAATGGTAACCAAATTCTAAGGTGCCTGACAAGACTGGGGTACTGAGCTGGTATAGCGTTTGGGTATCGAGATGATGTAGGACCTCCACCATAGGGTCAACTTGGATCCAAGCAAAGAAAGACGAATCCCTAGGCCTACTTAGAGAGAGAAAGTGAGAGAAGAGAGAGAAGAAAGAGAGAGAAACAATGCAGGAAAATAAGAAGAAGAAAGAAAGAAGAAAAGAAGAGGAACAAGAAGAGGAAGATGGAGATAAAGAGCCAGGTTGAGTTCTACTACAAACAATTTCCAGAAAACATGAGAAGTATTGCGGGGGGTCTACTTTTCTGTGGGCTGGCATGTGCTAATTACTTGATTGGTTTCATGGTGACAATAGTTCATCGAACAACTGGTCACGACGGAGGAGAGAATTGGTTACCCGGTGACCTAAACAAGGGAAGATTGGACTATTTCTATTTCCTGATCGCTTTAATCGGAGTGTTGGATTTGATGCTTTTTATTGTCTCCGCCGGATGGTATAAATACAAAGGTTTAGATGATCGTTCTAAGATTGCTTTGGAGAAAATCAAATCAGGAGATTGTCCTGTTTAAACTAGCACTCGATAATGAGATATAGATTTTCCTTGGTGTCTGGTATATTTTAGTTGTCACAATATTGGAAAAAAATATATAAATGCAATACAATAAAAGATATTTTCTTGCAAATTCTTTTGCTCATTCCATTTTATTTACTTCTCCCGAGAAAAGTGAGTAACCAACGTGCGCTTTTGCATATGATTTACATGTTTTGAAGGTCACCGAGCAATTCAGGGATATCCTTGCAACCACGTCCCAGCATCTAATCTTTTTATGGCTACATGCCATTCACAATTTTCTATTTAACATTTCCATCCATCTATAGGAATAGAAGTTATGTTTATAATATATTTGGATATTTTTATAGAATTGGGTTGAAAATTCTGCATGAATCAGTTCTGTTGGTCCATTTATCTCACGCCTGCCCCAATCCTAATGTTTAGGTTGCTGCAAGGAAAAAAGGATCCACGAATTTTTTTTTCTACTCGCAAATTTGGAATGGAAAGTGTTTGGTTGAAAGAGCCATGCATAAATATGGGCTGCCTAATCCACGAATACTGTAGAAATTTCAGCCTAATTCTGTAAAAATATCCAAACAGACTTTTATAAACTTTTAGAAGCCAATCATTCATAATTTTTTATGACCATGCATGAAAAAACAGAAGAAAAAAAATCAGGAAATTAATGACCATGAACATCCGAGGCATGATTTCTTAACTTATTTGCTTCAGAATTTATAGCTTATAGGAATTTGTTCTTCTCCAGAGTTTAGATGTTAGGACTGTTGGAAATAATCTATTTGCTAAAAACTTATAAATCTCTTTTATGTGATTTTATTGTTGAGTTATTAAGTAGAAAAAGGATGCTCTCATGGATGGAAAGTACGATCATTTTTTTATTTGTAGATGTGAAAGGGTGGATATGATTAGATGCTTAAGCATCCTTTCGTTGAATGCATCCATTCACATAATCTATCCATTCATTAAGTTTGTATCCCTTGGGTTCATCATTGGATTAGATGCATCTTTTTATGAAAATGTATCATTTCGTCCATGGAAGTCTCCGAAGAGTCCATTTACGAAGCATCGCTTCGGGATATCTTGTGAAAAGAGAAAGCGTCTCTACGCTTCTTTTTTTTAAAGATACCACATGAGAAATAATTAGAAATGTATCCATAGAATTTTCGTAGAATTTTAAGAGAGGAGAGAGATAAAGATAGAAAATTAAATTTTATCTATTTAGAAAACCAGGTTATTTGGGAGTCTAAGATAAGTTTTTATATTTAACTATATTTATGTTTTGAAAAATATCAAAATAGAATTTTACAATCTCAAAATTTTAAATTAAATATTTTATCAGTAAACCAACAAGGATCACTTTAGCTGCAAAATAGGAACTTATTGGAAATTTTCGATGAAAATATTCAATTTTTCATGTTTTAGCAAATAGAGAAGGGGGGATCTGCGCTCTAGATGCTGCAGTGTGGGAATAATGACCAGTATTCCACAAGGTATGGGTTTGCTTGCAGACCCAAACAAATATTGGATGATGTGTTCTCGCATTATAAGCATTCATTCGAAAGCTGAATGATGCATCCAAGCAAACTCGAGTGCATAGCATTGTTTGGTTAGAGATTCGAGTGATATTAAGGCACAGATGCATTGTCCTATATATAATACCCCATTGTCCGTTTTATCCATCCATCCATCCCATCCCAGGAGATGGAAATTAACAATTTGGAGCACCCATATGTCAGCAAACTGCTTGTTTCTTCCTGCGTAGCTCGACTACTCAATGTGTGGGCTGGGCTCTAACAATTTGCGAGTGTTGTTACCTGTCACCATTTCAATCTCTGCTCGCCTTCACGGAGGATAGATGTTTCTTGATGGAGTCTTGTCATTCCATGAGCGCTATGTCAGCGCTTGCTGGAATATATTATTAAGATTTTTAGTCTGTATGAGTACCATCAGGATATATCCGGTATATATAGTTGTGGGACGACTAGAAGCACGACTGCATGGGTTCTCACAGGACTGAGGCTGCGACGAAGTATTCATATTTTTAGAATTAGCTTTAATCATTAAGCATCACGGGCTACCGAGACTGCAGCCCAGCCAAGTTCTGCTTTGCACTCACAATGGTATTTATCAGACTTTTAGTTTAAAAAATTTATTTATTTAGTTGATATTTTCCTATTATTGGAAAAATGAAGACTGTAACCCTACAGAAAGTCATTATGGTTGGGTTCAGGTTGTATCTTTTGCAAGAAAGTATAATCGACCATTGGATCACGTATTGCACAGTTCTCAAAGAATTTCAACTTGTTTCTTCCATCCATTTGCATAAATTTCGAAGCAATCCACGACTATAAGAAAAGGTTAATCATACTTTCGTGTGAAAGATACAACACGGTGGTTAGTATAATAGAATTTAACTTTTGTTCATGGTCCTCAACGTGGAGAAAAAGAAACTTTGTTTTGCTTTCTATCACAGCCTTCCATCCCATCCATAGTGGCTTGGGGTTTTTTTTGGTGCAGTTGGAGTTTAACGGAAAGGTTCTCCTGGACCAATTGGAAGATTTCTTATGGTAAGCAACCTCCCTATATGCTTTATTACATGACCAAAAACTTCAAAGAGTTTATACCAATCCCCCTAATTCAGGTCTGCCATAAGAGCGTATATTCAATGAATAAGGTTTGATATTTTTCTTTTGCAAATCGATATCTATAAAGGGAGCCATGCTTCAAAAATTTCAAGAAAGCAAAACTAGTACCTCTCCCAGCCATGGGAAATAGGGAATACAATTGAACTCCTCTAGCTGCAATATGTTTTCTATAATAAAAGAGCTTCATTTTTGCTATTATTATTTTCAGGTCAGATATGTATACCTGGGATCTCATTGGGATGGTCAGGAGGTCTGCGACACGGCGAATTGAGGGGGGGTGTGTTGGTGCTGTGCAGAAGCGTGTAAATTCCTGATATCCGCTAACCTAGGGCGTCCCCTAGGGCATCAGGCCGCGTGGTGAAAGAAGAAAGAGGAGATGAAGAATCACAATCACAAACTAGAGTTTTCGTGGAGAAGAGGAGAAAGAGAAGAGAGAACATGGGAGAAAATTTTCTGGCAGCTCCTTTATTGCTCAAGCAATAATCCAAGTGATAGCCCTAAAACTGATTACATTAAGCCTTTATGTAGGCACCCAATTTTAGTCTAATCATACACCAACTCAATCTCCCCCTAAGCCACATTAGAAAGCACTCAACCCAAGTTCATGACTTACATGCTCTCCCCCTTTGAGCCTAAATCTAGCCCAAGAATGACTTAGACCCTTTGAGACTTGAAAAACCTTGACTTGGCCTGCTTCATGCCTGAAAATTCCGTGAAAACAGTCATGGGGTCGACCCCTGCAGTCCTAGGGTCGACCCCTAAAGCTGTCCCAGAAAACAACTCTCGGACCTTTTCCTGTCTCTCTTAAAGAGTCGACCTCTGAAGTCCTGGGGCCGACCCCTGCACTGTGCCAAGTCTTCACAACGTGCCGGAGTCGATTCCAAGTCTCCGAGAGTCGACTCCAATATTGTTCACAGCCCAAAAACTTGTTGTTTTCCTTTGGATGCGCCACACTTAGGCCTACAATCTCCACCTTAGCGCTCCAAAGCCTCCGCAAGCTTCTCCTGGTCCATCAATCCCATCAGCGCCACACACCTGAGGAAGCTATCCCTTGGAAGAAACTTGGTCAGTGCATCTGCCAGGATCTCCTTCGTATGAACTTTGGCAAGCTCCACTTCACGTTCTTCCACTAACTTCCTAATCTTGTGGTACCTGATGTCAATGTGTTTGGTCCTTGCATGATAGACCGAGTTCTAAACCAAACATAATGCACTCTGGCTATCACAATGCACCCTGACAGCCCTCTATGCAAATCCCATTTCTAATGCCAATCCTTTCAGCCATAGAGCTTCCTTGGCAGCTTCTGTGATGCCAATATACTCCGCTTCTGTTGTAGACAATGCCGTGATTGGTTGCAAGCTTGATCTCCATGACACTGGACCTCCGTTCAAGTAAAACATATAACCTGTGGTAGAACGCCGTGTGTCCATGTCTCCTCCGTAATCAACATCCACAAAACCAATCATCCGGCTCTGGTTCTCCTTGGTCATGTTGGAATTCTTCTCCTTGCTACCTTCTAGTCCATAGCAAATACCAACTCCAACTGTGCCCACCAAGTATCTGAAAACACCTTTCAGTGCTCTCCAATGCTCCTTGCCAGGGTTAGCCATGAACCTGCTGACTTGGCTAACTGCATGTGCAAGATCTGGTCTACAATAAACTATGGCATACATCAAACTCCCAACTCTTGAAGCATATGGAATTCTCTTCATATCCTCAGCCTCCACCTCAGTTTGTGGTGACATTGTTTTCGAAAGACTGACATGACCAGCTATTGGTAATGCTGCCGGATTTGCTCCATCTATGCCATATCTCCGCGAGACCTTTCTGATGTAACCTCCCTGAGATAAATACAGTACCTTCTTGGTTCTATCCCTGAGAATCTCCATGCCTAGAATCTTTGTGGCTGGACCTAAATCCTTCATCTCAAATTCTCGAGATAAGGCTACTTTTAAGTCTTCCACAATTCTTCTACTCTTGCAAGCAATCAGCATGTCATCTATATACAAGAGTAGATATAATCTAGACTCATCCTCAGATTCTTCACATAGACACAAGGGTCATACTCACATCTGGTCATGCCAATGCTCCTCATATATGCGTCGAACCGCAAGTACCATTGCCTTGATGATTGCTTCAACCCATAGAGTGATCTCTACAGCAAACAGACCTTTCCTTCTGACCTTGGCTCATCAAACCTCTTTGGCTGCTCCATATAAATCTTCTCCTCCAAATTTCCATGGAGGAAGGTTGTTTTAACATCCATTTGCTCCAACTCCAAATCCTGGATGGCAACAATGCTCAACAGCATCCGAATAGAAGTATGTCAAACAATTGGGGAGAATATTTCATTATAATCAATGCCCTCCTTTTGGGAGTATCCCTTAGCCACTAACCTGGCCTTGTATCTGATGCTTTCTCTATCTGAAAGTCCTTCCTTGCATTGGAACACCCATTTGCATCCAATGGGCTTCTTTCCACTTGGGAACTGCACCAACTGCCAAGTCTGATTTTTCTGGAGAGACTGCATCTCCTCTGCCATAGCTTGGACCCACTTATCGCTATCCTGGTGTGCCAATGCCTCCTCATAGGTTTCTGGATTTTCATTCACAGCAACCAATGCATAAGACATGGTTTCGCCAAAACCATACCTCTCCGGCTGCCTCACAATCCGCTTAGGCTTGTGCAGTGCAACTCTGATGCTTCTGCTGGGATCTTGTTCCTTCCTTTGCACATCTCATCTTCGAGTTAGCATCTCGCTCCTCTCCACATGTGGAGGCACCTCTGATTGGTGCTCCACCTGAATTTCATGTCCTTCTGGTGCACCTGCAAAAGGTAAAACTGAATAAGAAGTTACCTGTCCAACCCTGTCTAGTTGGTTCTCCCCCGCTCTTCTTCCACCCTTTGTATCTTTAGGACTGAATTCTCATCAAAGACCACATCCCTACTGATAGTAGTCTTCTTCTCCAAGGGATCCCACAACCGATAACCCTTGACTCCATGTGGATATCCTATGAACACCATTTTTCGTGACTTGGCATCCAACTTGCTCCGCTCACTGGGATCAATATGCACAAATGCCGTGCACTCAAATACTCTAAGATGGCCAACCTCCACCTTCTTTCCAGACCATAGCTCCTCTGGAATCCTCCCATCTATCTTTGTATGAGGAGATCGATTCACCAAGTAGCTGGCCATGTCTGGAATCCTCTGGAATTCGCCAGGCATCCTCTGATGGTAGTGCAAGCCCTTTTCTCCAAAAAAAACCATTCCTTATCTGTCATACCCTCCGGTCTGTCCTCCAAGGCTGAATCCAAATAGTTCTGCACCAAGAGATTCTTCACCCGAACCTTCCACATAGAGAAACTTTCCTTTTCATTAAACTTCTCAAAATCCACCTTCATGTTATTATTCATGGTTGGCCAGACCACAATTACAAATAAACACAAATCTGATTTGAGAAATTACCTTGAAGGAAGATGAGCGGATTGCTTTCCTCTTGATGTCTTTCCTTCGTTTCTTCTTTTCTATGCCAAAACCTCGCTCTGATACCAATTATTGGCGCTGTGCGGAAGTGTGTGGATCCCTGATATCCGCTAATCTAGGGCGTCCCCTTGGGCGTCAGGCCGCGTGGTGAAAGAAGAAAAAGGAGATGAAGAATCACAATCACAAACTAGGGTTTTCGTGGAGAAGAAGAGGAAAAAAAGAGAGAACGTGGGAGAAAGTTTTCTGGCGGCTCCTTTATTGCTCAAGCAATAATCCAAGTGATAATCCTAAAACTGATTACATCAAGCCTTTATATAGGCACTCAATTTTAGTCTAATCATATACCAACTCAATCTCCCCCTAAGCCGCACTAGAAAGCACTCAACTCAAGTCCATGACTTACATGCTCTCCCCCTTTGAGCCTAAACCTAGCCCAAGAATGACTTAGACCCTTTGAAACTTGAAAAACCTTGACTTGGCCCACTTCACGCCTGAAAATTCCGTGAAAACAGTGCTCGGGTTGACTCCTGCAGTCTTAGGGTCAACCCCTGCTGTCTTTGGGTCGACCCCTGCTATCCTGGGGTCGACCCCTGCAATCCTAGGGTCGACCCCTGCTGTTCTAGGGTCGACCCCTAAAGCTGTCCCAGAAAACAACTCTCGGACTTTTTCCTGTCGCTCTTAAGGAGTCGACCATTGAAGTCTTGGGGTCAACCCCTGCACTGTGCCAAGTCTTCACAGCATGCCGGAGTCGACTCCAATACTGCTCACAGCCTAGAAACTTGTTTTTCTTTGGATGTGCTACACTTGAGCCTACAGGGTGGATCTGACGGCTACGTATTCACCCTCGGGTGGCACTGTTTGTTTGAAAGATGGTCTGGGGTTGTCTGCCCACCAGGGGAGTGCTGGCCCGGAGGGGGGTGAGCATCACCCCAGCTTGTGGGGCTTGTCAGGCGGTGGTTTAGTCTATTTCTCACGTCCTATTTGAATGCTAGCGAGCTGTTTAGATCTGGGAGTTCGCCTGGGCCTCTTCTGCTTTGTGTCGAGGATGGGCGTCAGTCTAGAATTTTCTGATCTTCCTTACAGAGTCGTCTCGGTGGCCCGGGCAACTTATCTGGCTTATCACTACTGGCTAGATAAAAATGCCCGAGTGTTTGAGGATAGAGGTGCACATCCGAAAGTGGTGGTGGATAGGGCCATACTTCATGCGACTGAGGTCCTCGACATCACTACGTCGGCACCCCTTGGGTTGGGTAGAGAAATCTGGATAACTCACTCCACTCATGTAGCATTCAGAGTTATGCTTTTCTCCTTGGAGCCCTCACTTCCTAGTTTCTCAAGGTGAACTTCGACAACAGTATCACGACAAGCAGATGCTATGGTGTCAGATTTGTCATCAGAGAACAACATGCCAGATTAGTGGTGGCCAGGGGCCGGTGCATCTTCGATCAGATCGTTGCTAGAGTCGAGGTCAGAGCCGCTTGGAAGGGCGTCTCTTATACGAGGCGAGTGCTGGGTGCGGTCTGCATTATTCTTGAGGAGGATGCCGCCACGATGATCGAGGAGATTCAGAATCCACGACATTTGCTGTCTTTTAGGTGAATGCACTGCCTTTCGGGCTTCTATTGTGTACAGAGAGGCCAACAATGCTGCAGATTGGGTGGCTTTTTATGCAGCCCAATACTTCGGAGATATCATCGGGGAGGGACACGACCTTGCACCGTCTTCTTTATATTTTCTGCTTCTTTCTGACTTTATGGGCTACACTTACACCCGTTATGTGCGAGTAACCTATGTACCAAAAAAAAAAAGAAATATTACGTGTGAAAATCCTTGCTGAGTTGCTTTTAGTCCCACATTGGCTATGCATCGGATAGAACTTAGATACTTATTCAAAGCCAAAGAATCTAAATAGTACTTTTTGGCTAGCCTTTCTGGATGAGATCCTAGGTTGTGACAAATAGTATCAAAGCAAATCCGGTTTATGGCCCATATAGACTAGAGGACACTGCAATACGAGCCTAATTAGGTTGACAATGAACTAGTCATTGCATTTGTGATTGGATTTATAGTACTTGTAATTAGATTTGAATTCTTAGCTTGATGAAAAAGCTAGAGCTTAAACGGGAGAAGTATAAATGCATTAAATTTATATTGATCCGTTCGGACATGTATTTAGCTCCACATGAGCAATGCATTAAATTTATATTGATCCAGTCTCTGTATTTAGCGCATTTGATTTGCTATTTGCTTGGATCGATGTCTCGATGTCTGCTCGATACTGCATGTAAAAGCAAATGCTTGCACTTGCCTAGCAGGTGGACAACTAGGTTTTCATGACCTTTTAGCTGGTAAGCACTAGGCATGACTATAACTAGTGCAGATCATATGCAATTCTCTCTATCAAGAGTATGAGCAATTGAGCCCAGCGAGTCCACAGGACCATACCCAGGCACTACGCTTGGTGTATACTGGGCCTGATATATGAACAATTCTTTTAACGTTGATCTGTCAGCATGCAGCTTGTATCTGTATGGCCTTTCTAGCTGATCTTGCTCTTCATTAAGGGTATCGTTTGAAAGGATACGATCATGATATGATATCCTGGGGGGGAATTCAACATGATCATGTTTAGAGCTTCCAAGTCACCATAATCTCGCCTCAATCCACAATCCCAACTTGTTTCTCTGCACAAATTTCTACTGTAGCCCGGACTAGTTTAGCAAACTCATATGGCGGTGTGGTTTTAACTGCCCCAATGTTCATCTGCCATATCATAGCACAGCACTCAAATGAGAGACAATCAATCTTGTACGTACGATCTACTGAGGAGGCAAGTATAGTGTAGTTGGCCCTAAAATCTCTCAATTGGTACTAACTGAGTGTGCTTAATGGCGAGACATTGATTTCCGTCACATAATTTTGACTGTAGACATTATTACTTGGAAATTGAAAAATGGAAAAAAATTTATTGCAAGTAATTCAATCATTAAGCTTGTCTTCTCTGAGACGAAGTGCTGTCCAAACCAAACATGTTTTAAATTTTCTTTATATTGTCCCTTTTTTTCACTTCAAGGGCCGTTTCTGCATCTGAACAAGGTAGCAAATTTCTCCTTACTTCACATTTTTCATCTTCAATATTTAAAATTTATAATACCCTCCGTATATCTGAAACTAGCTGAATCCAAATTATATTTTCTTTATAAAAACAAGTAGGCAGCGTGGAACCCCGCATACTAAAATGAGAATGTGAAGGAGCTCAGAGCAAGAGAATAATTAATGTTTTAAGTACCGCCAAACCAGAAAAACTATCCTAGCAATCCATGCCTTTTTAAATGAAAGAAACCTAAATTACTAGCCTAAATTCAAGAAGATACATAAGCACAATTTTCCACTTTAAGTAGTCTAAGCATAATAAATAACTTTTTGCTGGGATATGAATTCTTGTGTTCAAGATGATATAGAGATTCAAGTTTTTAGATATTATAAATTTCACTTGAAAAAATATCACAGCGACCGTGGAGCATTTCTATTCATCCTCTTGATAGTGAACTATGTACAAAGCAGTGATATTAAACTATATTCTTGCACAAGAAAAACTAACTAATCGGGTAGACATTTTCTGTTCAGTGCATTAAGTAAACTTGTGCGCTTGCTTTTACAACTTGGTTCAGTAGATTCTTTACTCATATGCCTCGAATAAGTTTGCCAATTTATTATGATTTTTGGCACTTTATATTTCCACCAGTTACACTCCTTCATACTTGAGTCATTTAATTTTACGTCAGAATATTATTGGACCCATATCGGTCCCTAACTAAAGAACCCATGATCCATACCCGTCCTAGAGAGAGCTGGGTTCGGTCGTGCTTTGGGTTGGGTCAAACTGTTAGATTGGGTCAACTTTTGCCACATTTACTATCCATCTATGCATCTCCAAGTACTCTTTAGGTCTCTAATGCAACATTCGCCTCACATTCCGTCTTGAGATATGTATCCAGTATTTGACTTTAGGATAAGCTTATTAGTATTTCATGAATAACTCAAAGAGAAAGATAGGGGCACGTTGAAGGATTAATTATTACCTTGATCTGGTATGTATTAGAGAAAAATTTATTTAAAAACCTTATCTTTTCAATGGCAGGCTAATGTTTCATGAATACATGATATCTTCATATATCAAATTTGACAAACTAAGAACATATTTAGAAATTATGTGATTTTATTTTTCACTTTAACCAAACAGAGGCCATTTGGCCCATATCCTACTTTGACCCAAACCGGTTCAAAAAATGTGGGTCCTTCCAAGGAAGGAGTGGAGAGAGAGAGAAAGAAAGCGATCTAGTTATTATTGGGGGGATCGTAGATCTCAAATTTCATCACTGCAGAAATTCTGGAGCCTGTAATTAGTTTAATCTATTCCTTCCCCTTCCACAAAGGAGGTTGAATTAATTGTGGGATCCTTGATCCCGTATTTAGTTCAAAATTTCCCTTTACATTTGAACGGTTAAAATCACCACTGGTGCTTTCAAAAAAATTGCTCTCCCAAGTGCAGGAGAATCGCACAAGTAATATAACTCGGAAGTCCGAGGTCGATTCCTCAGGGAACGATCTATAGATTATTAGCGTAATTTTTAGATGTAATTTTCAGTTGATTTTCAAAATTTAAAAGCAGAGGATTAATAGATAATTAAACAAAGTTCAAGAATATAGAGAAGGCTAGGGATCCGGAATCCTCCTTAACAATATTACTTTCAATAAATAAACTCGGCGATTCTTGATTAAAGATTAATAAGATAGAGTAGTTCTAATCATGGAGTATACAATCTGAAAACATGAATTCAACATCTAAGTATTTATCGTGCCGGTTACGTCTACGACAAATCAAAAATCGAAACAATCCATGCATCAATATATATATAAACCATAAAAGATCTATCAAATAAATAAATATTCAAGAATTCAAAACATACCAATAGATATAAAACAATTAGATTAAAAGATTAGAGTATACTTGATGAAAGCAATATGACAAGGATTCATCCATCACCCTTTGCCAAAGAAGTTAGCTTTCCATTACAACAATCACCTCTTTTATATTTTTTTTCTTTTCCTTTCCGGAAACAGGGCATACCCTGTTTCCCTCTTCTCTTTTTTTTTTCTTTCACTGCAGCAGCCCGACTCCTCTGTTCCCCCCCCCCCCCCCCCCAATCAGAGCCCCTGGCAGTCGAGAAGGCCCTCTTCATATAGATCGCCCCAGAGCCCATGGACAAGCTAGGATTCCCCTGATCGCGCGTGGAGAGGAGGTGACAACGGAGCGGATCCGGCGCTGATGGGTGCGACGCTTCACGGGATGCTGGGGTCTTGGACTCGGGCGGTCGCTGTGGAGGAGATTGCGAGCGGATCCGGCGTTGAGAACGGACGCCGAGGATCGTGCAAGGGAGGCTGAGGTCTGGGAGGTGATTGCGGGATGATCACGGCAGATTGCTCGCAGTCTGATGCTGGTCCGGCGCGTGAGGCAGGCTCGTGGAAGAAGAGGAGTTAGATGGCTGGGAGATTCAAATGGATGAGAGCTGCGGCAGGATCTTCGGATGCTGGGATCCTGGGACGCTGCTCACGGACGGCTGTAGGCGGGATCACATGCTGAAGAACGAAGATGGAGGAAGCTGGGAGGCGTGTGAAACGGGCGGAAGAAGGGGCGTTGATCGGGATGCTGGAGATGGAAATGGTTGCAACGCTGGAGGAGGCGGATTGAGCGGACGGGATGACTGGGACGCTCGGGCTCGGGCGGACGCTGTGGAGGAGCGCGATTTCTTCCGGACGGCCGCTGGGAAGATTCACGGGATGCTGGGATGAGTGAACTGATCACGGTTGAGACGGGCGGACGAGTGCTGGGATGAGCGGACGAACGGGATCGTCCCGGCGAAGATGGAAAGACTTCGCATGGACGCTGTGGAGCGGGAAGCTTGGATGCGGGTGCTCCACGGACGCTTGGGAGGTGATTGCGGTCAAGACGGGAAGGGAGCTGATCACTGGTGCGGATGGAATCAGGATGCTAGGATTGGGTGCGGGAGATCAGATCACATATCCTGGCTCACGGACGACTGGAAGCTTGAGTTGCATTGCGGAAGTTGGGGAGTCGCTTGGGTGCGCGGAAGAAGAGTCATAGACTCTGTTCTGCAGTTGGGAGGATGCATCCTTTTTAGATGAATTTATATAAAATAATGTTAAAAATTATAATAAGTGCTAAGGATAAAATATTAATCATGCAAATGTTAACATCTATTATTTATCATTATTTTGCTAGCATTAGGCTAAGTTTAATTGGTACTTAGATCGCACTTTTGTGCTCTCATCAACTACTAGTCCCAAAAACTTAAACCGATAGAATTAGGTAGATTTATTTATATATTTTAATTTTCTTACACTTCTCCTCACATGTGGGGTAGACTTTTCTTTAATAGGTGAGCCTAACATGTGAAATTTTTAATAATGGGGTTAAAGAGTGCGGAGATAGGATTCGAACTCAAGACCTCTACTTTGATACTTTAGGACAAGTGGTGATTTTAACATGAACTGATTACTTAGACTTGACGTTGCTTCAAGGGACACTTATATCTTTAATTCATGGAGCCAAACAACTAGCAAAATGGCATTAATCGAACCTAACAACTTGGACATTTGAGTTCCTCTTACTTTTTGCATGATGTTAGACCGATGGCTAGGGCCAGTTTGCGCCAGCAGTCGGAGGTGTCATTGTCATAGTGCCTCCTCAAACTTTTTTTTCCTCTCTAATTGTCCCAAAGGAGTTCGGGTGTCGTGAGAGGCTCATTGAATTAGAGGATGGCAGGTGGAGATGTCATTTTCTGGGCCAAGCATGTATATTGAGAAGCCACTGCAATTGAAGATTAGGTGGCCTTGTATGTGGCTGATCACTTTGGGGTGCCTTATGGGTTGGTGGGGTGGAGTTGTCTAGAACATTCTGTAACTTATTATATTTTTATTAGTTTGGATGTGTTTACACAAAATGTGTATGAATCATCGGCTGTAGCAAAAAAAATAACAATAAAAAAAAATAAATAGAAGCTCAAACGATCGAGGAGGTGCTTCTCCCCACATTCCACGGGGATGGCTGAAAGTGGGAACTATTTTATTTTGCGAAGAAGAAACTCGTGCAATAGCGTGTGGTGTGTTCCCAGCGGTTCTTATCCCTTGTACTGGAAGGTTGGATTAAAATTTTAAAATTCTAATTCTTCAATTTTCCAAATCCCACGTGCATCATGCACGTATCACGTTACATGGATCACTATTGGTTTTGAGCCTCTAGCTATCATGCACGTATCACTATGGATCACCGACACACACCTTCTTCTTTTAATCTTTTAACTATAGACAGGAACAATCTCACGTGGCGCATGTTCTTTGATACTTGCAAGTAGAGATGGGCACTGGGTCGGGCCGCCCACGGCCCGGCACGGCACGGCACGAAGCGGGCCGTGCCTGGCACGGCCCGCCAGCTACAGTGACGGGCCGTGCCTGGCACGGCCCCTTTGATAGGGCCGTGCTGGGCTAGCGAATCCTGGCCAGCGGGCCGTGCCAGGCACGGCCCGCTTCGGGCCTGGGCCGGCACGGCCCGGTCTAGGCACGCGGGCCAAGCACGGCACGGCCCGCGTGCCAGCACGGCACGGCCCATAAGGGCCTGGGCCGGGCTGGCACGCGGGCCTGGCACGGTCCGGGCCTGGGCCCGGCTCGGCCCGATAAAATTTTTTTAATACATTAATAAATTATGAACACTAAGAAATCTTGATTTATGAATATAAAGCCACCTTAATGGTGGGGGGTTTGGCATAGACCCCTACCAGTTTATTAATTTCAATCAAAATGGTACATGAAGGGAGGTTTGGACCTTGGTCTGACCTCTAGATTCTAGAATACAATAAGAAACTAAGAAAGGGCCGAGGTTTGGACCTTGGTCTGACCTCCAGAATACAATAAAAATGTACAATTATAAAAAATTAAGAAATCTTACTAATCATCAGTGATTCAGTGAATCAGTATTCACTCTTCAGTCTTCAGTCTTCAGTCTTCAGTCTTCAGTAGTGTTTGTATCATCATCATCAGAGGATGTTGTATTATGTCCACCTTTATCTTGAAGTCTTGCCTCAGCATCCAGCCAATCCTTGAAGCAGAGAAGCATCTCCACCGTTTCGCCCGTCATCCTACTTCTCTTTTCGTCAAGAACACGCCGACCTGCACTAAAAGCGGATTCCGATGCTACCGTGGACATCGGCACAGCTAAAATATCGCGTGCAATTGCAGACATAACAGGATATTGATTTCTAACACTCTTCCACCAAGATAATACATCTAGATTCTCTATTTGATTTTCATCATATGCAGACTGAAGATCATTTCGTAAATAAAATTCTAGTTCACTACTTAAAGATGAAGAAGATGAAGAGGAACTTGAAGCATGTGTATGTCTTCTCTGTGCAATGAATGAAAAAATAGATGACGAACGAGAACTACTAGAAGGAGGAATAGAGGTTTGTATTTGTGTTCTAGATCCACGAATTTTTTCATCATATATAGCATAAATATCATAAAGAAGTTGTCTTACCTCATCTTTAGCAGATTCAGCATCTTGATTCATATTTTCAGCGTATGCATCAAGTAAAATTAGCACGCCATTTAATTTAACTCTAGGATCAAATACAGCAGCTAAGTTATGCATAGGACATATCCTGTCCCAATACTCATTCCATTTAGATTCCATTAGGTGAATAATAGGCATTAAAACATCATCATATCTATGTTCTGCAAATTTTTGACTAATTATATATGCTTGTTGTAAAAATGAACATGAAGTAGGGTAATAAATACCAGAAAGAACATTGGTAGCATTATAAAAACTAAGCAAAAAATCTTCCAAAATTTTTCCTTTATTCCAATCAGTTTCAGTCAATGTAAATCCTAATCCACGATCATTAATATATGCACTTAATAAATTTTTATATGGGTATGCATCATGTATCATGCTATATGTGGAGTTCCAACGAGTAATTACATCAAGTTTAAATTTTTTAAAACGTTTACCATGATTTATGCATAATTCCTTAAATTCTTGAAGTCTTGATCTAGAAGCATGAATAAAAGAAACTGCATTTCTAATTTTTGAAATCACATCTTGAATCATGCCCATGCCAGCTTGAACAGAAAGATTTAAGATATGACATGCACATCTAATATGCAGTAAATTTCCATCTAATATGGGATGCAATGAGTCTCTTAATAATACAATAGCAGAATTATTATTAGATGCATTATCAAAAGTAATAGACATAATTTTATCATTAATATTATATGAACATGCAGTTTGATAAATTATATTTGAAATTTGTTGCCCAGAATGTGGAAAATCAAAAGCACGAAAAGCAAGAATACGTTTATTTAATTGCCAATCATTATCAATATAATGAGCAGTAATGGCAATAAAAGAATTACTACCTACAGATGCTGACCAAATATCAGAAGTTAATGAAATTTTTACATTTAAAGTAGAAAGTGTTTCAATTAAATTTTGTTTCATTGCTAAAAAATTGGTCATAGCTACTCTTCTAAATGTACGCCTACTAGTTCTTTTGTAAGCAGGTTGTAGGTTTAATTGAACATATTCTTCAAAATTAAAAGATTCACATAAACTAAAAGGTAATTCATCCTTGACTATCCATTTTACAAGTGCTTTTCTTTGATTTTCATGATTATATGCAAAATTACCTACAAGTAATCCCCCTTGTATATTAAGGCTACTTTGAGTTTGAGCATGAGAATCATGCATCCTATGACTCTCTTGATGTCTTTTTAAATGTCCTGTTCCCCCACTACTACTACAACTATAAAGTTTGGCACATTTTTTACATTTAGCTTTCCAGACTCCCTCAACCATAACTCTATCAAATTCATTCCATACAGTACTAGTCCTCTTACGAGAAGAGGTTTGACCTTCACTCGGTTCACCAGTTCTAGAGGAACTAGGAACAGGGGGTTGGGGATTAGTTTCTTCCCCCTCAGAAACAGGAATGCCAAACTGACTTTCCTCAAAAGATGACATATCTATGATTAATTCAAAAAATAAAAACTAACCGCAAGGAGGAATTGAGTAGAGGGTCGGAGGGCAGAGGCAGCGCCGAGATTCCGAGCTTCCTCTTGTGCTCTCAACAGAAGCGACCTTCTCTTCTCAACAGGAACCTCCTCTTGTGTAGCACTTGAACAAACTAAAAATTAAATTGCTAGAAGAGCACTTTAGAAGAGAGAAATAATAGCAGTAGAGAAGGAGAGAATGAGAGGTTTGGTGTGGTGAGAATGAGGGAGGAATGGGCTATTTATAGAAGCCCAAAAAATTTTTTTCCCAAAATACCCCTCAATTCAGCCGTTATAGGACTGTTGGGAGGGGCAAAACCGTCTTTTTCCCGAAAATAGCCGTTGGAAACGGCTATTTTCTTCCCTCCTCTCCAGACGGGCCGTGCCAGGCACGGCCCGTCTGGAGCCGTTACGGGCCGTGCCAGGCACGGCCCGTTTAGAGACGTTGCGGGCCGTGCCTGGCACGGCCCGTTACCGCCCGTTACGGGCCGTGCCTGGCACGGCCCGTGCCGTGCCGTGCCCGGCCCGGCCCACCAATAGAGGGGCCGGGGGCCGGGCCGGGCTTGCCTTCCGTGCCTCACGGGCCGTGCCAGGCACGGCCCGCTTCATAAGCGGGCCGTGCCAGGCACGGCCCGTTTAGAGTTTTGGCCCGGGGGGCCTGGGCCGGGCCGGCCCGGCACGGCCCGTTGCCCAACTCTGCTTGCAAGTTGCAACCGAAAACGGTGGGCAGCCCATGGTGACGGATATTTCCGCGATTTTGTTTGGTTCCGGACCGTTTCTCACGTGGCTGATATGGGTGGAGGTTGTATTATACGCCAGAAAGAAGGGTAAATCGCGCCTCCTTCCTCGGGCCGAAGGATGCAACCGGGTTTTTTTACCAAAAAAAAAAAAAAAAAAGAGAAAAAAACACCCGGGTTCCGGGGGATACATCACGATCCAGTTGCACGGAACGAGAAAAAGAAAGTTCAACTTACGCCTGCTCCCACGCTGGCATGCACGTCCATGGCTCTATAAATACCCACCATCCTTCATTCGCTCGTCCATCAAAACCAAGGGGAGGAAACCATTTCGTAGTTAGCACAACTTCTCAATGGTGGGGTTCAAGATCTTAGGGTTCACCATCCGTAGTTCATTTCATATTATCACTTCAACTAAAGCTAGTATATATGCCTACTGTTACAGGCCAGCAGAGAGGATGGTAGCATTGTGTTAGGGCCGTGGGGTGGATCTGGTGGGACTGCATGGTCGTTTGAGAAAGCTCAGGCGATCACCAAAATCAGAATAAGCGTGGGGGATGTCATTGATTCGATTACCTTCCAGTATATGGATGGCGCGATAGCTCGCTGGTCCCCTAGGTACGGGGGTTCTGGGGGCAAGTCTACAGAGGTACTTACTCTTAAGACTTTCTTCCCTGCACTTAGATTTAATTTAATTTTTTTACCGAAAAATCAGTTCCTTACAATTATTTTGACGCTCGTCTAACAACTACATATCCCAGTTAGTTAATTTGCAGGCCACTGTAACAGATATGGCATGTCAATACCATCGAGGCAGCATATTAAACCTGCGTTGGCAACGTATATAATTAAAATTAATATTTGGCTTCACATAGATGAACTCCTCAAAGTCCAGAAATGATAGTTTTACCGATCGCAACAGCTTTATTTTCATCATGGCATGGGATAGTTTTACTAATATCATTATTACTGCCTCTCTCATCATCATTTTTTATCATCATTATTATTTCTTCTACAGATAGAGCTTGGATCGACCGAGTTCATTATCTCCATGAAGGGCTATTACGGCGCTTACGCAGGAATGACAATCGTATACTCACTCACGTTTGTTACCACTGTTCGTGAGTATGGTCCTTATGGCCGAGAACAAGGAACTCAGTTTTCTGTTCCAAAGGGTACAGGTTGGATTAGCGGCTTCCAAGGGCGCTCGGGTAACCTGCTTGATGCAATTGGGGTATACATGAAAACATCTTTGGAGGTAAAAAGATCTTTCAGTTTGCATTGGATGATCAGATGATTAGAAACCTAATTAAAATTAAGAGCCCATCAATATTGCCCATAATAAGTTTACCTCACAAATATGCTCTCTTATAATCATAGTTAACCTAATTAGGTATGCCATTTGGCATCTCTCTTTTCACCACATGCTATAGTAGGAAGACTTTCTTAAACAAATTTGAAAGATGGCATTCCTGCTAGGTCTTCTTGAAAAAATTATCTATTTATTTTTATGCGGTGGTAAACTAACTACCGGCGTACGAGCAGTGCTCAACGCAGTGCATTTGAAAAAATTCATTTGACCCTAAGATGAAATAATTTCATCTTAGATTCACGCCTAATAATTATCCTATAAATACCTATATATTATCCCTCCTTTCGGTCGTCCATTAAAAGAAATTATTTGTTAGCACAACTTCTCAACGTTGGGGTTCAAGATCTTAGAGTGGAACTAATTTCATCCTCCATGGTTCATTTTATATTACTTCAACTAAAGCTAATATGTCTACTGTTACAGTCTGCCGTCGTGGTTGGGCCATGGGGTGGATCTGGTGGGACCCCGTGGTTATTTGAGAATGCTCTGGCGATCACCAAAATCAAAATTAGCGCGGGGGACGTCATTGATTCAATTAGCTTCCAGTATATGGATGGCGCGACAGCCCGCTGGTCCCCTACGTACGGGGGGACCGGGGGCAAGCCTACAGAGGTACTTACTCAAAGATTTTTTTTCCTTCGAATCTAATCTAATTTTTTAATAGAAAAATTAGTTTCTTGCTATTGATTTGACACTTGTTTAGCACCTATATATGCCAGTTAATTAACTTGTTAGCCTCTGCAATAGATGTGGCAGTCAATGTCGGCAAGACGAGCCACCATCTCAATGATTTAACAAAAATAAATATGATGAAACCAACAATTAATTACCTTAAGGCTATATAATTGTCCTTAAGCTTTTTGTTTTTTGTTTGTAGATTGATCTTGGAACCAACAATCACCTTAAGGCTATATCCGGTCATTATGGCAACTATTATGGCATCGTCGTCATAAGGTCCCTTACATTTGTGAGCACTACGGGCACCTATGGGCCATTCGGACAGGAGGAAGGAACTGCTTTCTCTCTTCCTGTGAAAGCCGGAAATGTTGTTGCCTTCTTCGGACGTGCAGGTCAATGGCTTGATGCGCTTGGGTTCCACTTGAAGCCCACTTCGGCCTAGCTATTCCAAATTAGCTTTGGATGTCTACTTATCTACCGCATTGTAATAAATATTGGAGATGCTATCTCCAAGCTGTGGCTGTAGTTGTATCTCTTTCATCTGTTCTACCAGATATGTATGTCTGCTTTTGATCTATCTGATCGTAATAAATTGAGATGTTTTGAACTCTCTGTTATTATCTTATTAAATTCCATTGGTAAATTTCTTGGGTATGGACGAATTCTTGAGGCATCGTTTGGATTTAGACTTTTAGAATATATTTATGTTCTAGTATCCTTCTCTAATTTTACTTAGAAGCGCAATTTGGTCTAGTCATTCCAAGTTACCAATGGGATGGGATATATGCCAAAATGTAATAAATAATGGAGTTGCTATCGCCAAATCGTGCATTTTCTTTCCGTTCTGGGCTGCTGATGACGGTGCCCGTTTTCTCTATCCATTTGTAATAAAAGGAGATGTCATAGAATTGGATTAGGTTGGATGCTTGGAAGGGTGTGGTCAAAAGAAGTAGGCCCCTCCTGTTGGACGAATAGGCCCACCGAGATTGGCTATTCCACGTCTCTAATGTCCGATCTACCACTCTGCATGCCTACCCAACACGTCACCATCCCATCTCTTCATCAACTCGTTCGGTGTAGAATTACAAATAAGGACTTGCATGCACCTCTCCAGCTTGAGATAGATTCGGCATAGAGTTAAATATCCATACAGATTGTGAACGGAGAGCCCCGTAAACGCAACTCTCTCTCTCTCTCTCTCTCTCTCTCTCTCTCTCTCTCTCTCTCTCTCTATATATATATATATATATATATATATATATATATATATATATATATATGCAGATACACATGCTTCTATGCATACATATTTATACATAGATTTATTTACATACATATACATACAAATATATAAAAGTACATGCATGCATGCATACATACATACATGTATGTGTGTATGTATGTATTAGATAAATTAGATTTGTATAGAAGCATTGAAAATTGAAAGAAATAAATGGCCTATATCATACTCTAGAAATGATGGTAAAAGGAAATGGCTAATTTTTCAATTTTTTTAAACAAAAACTAATCGTATTTGTGGACTATAGTTTAAAATTGAATCAATTGTAACGGTTCTAGAAAACACACAATCAATTGTATACAACCAAACGAGATGGAACGCACAGTCCAGTTGGGCCTAAAAATATCTCAATTGATAATAACAATTATATTTTAGTGTGCTTCGTGGTGAGCCATTGGTTGCCTCCAGTTGGGCCTAACACCAAATCACATTGCGTACAAATAAGCAGCGAGAAAAATTTCACCAACTGAATGAGTTTTTAAGAGTGAGATTTCTACATTATTAATCATTTCGACTTGTATATGGCTTCTATATTGTCCTAGACTTTTATCTGTTCTCCTAAATTATATACAATGCCTGTTGACAGTGTTATTAAACTATATTCTTATACAAGAAAAAAGTAACTAATTGGGTAGACGTTTTCTATTTGGTGCATTAAGTAAACTCATGTGCTTGGTTTTACAACTTGGCTCGGTAGATTCTTTACTCATATACCTCGAATAAGTTCACCAATTTATTCCGATTTGTGGTACTTTATATTCCCACCCAGACTTATTTAATTTTAGGTCAGAATGTTATTGGATCCATATCTGGCCCTAACCAAAGAATATGTGATCCATACCCATCCTAGATTGAGCTGGGTTCTTTGGGTTCGGCCGGGCTTTGGGTTGGGTCGAACTTTTAGATTGGGTCAACTTTTGCCACCTTTACTATCCATCTATGCTTCTCCAAGTTTTCTTTAAGTCTTTAATGCAACATTCGCCTCCCATTATCTTGAGATATGTATTTCAGTATTTGACTTGAGGATAAGCTTATTAGTATTTCATATATATATATAACTCAAATACATTTATATCTTTAATTCATGGAGCTAAACAACCGGCAAACTGGCATTAATCAAACTCGACAACTTGGACATCCGAGTTCCTCTTATTTTTTGCATGATCATATGATGGCCGGGGCCTATCTCTTTGCGCTAGCGATCGAACATGATCCAGTCATAGGGCTTCCTTAAAGAGAAATAATACCTTACACTACTTCATCCACGCGCCCCACCATTCAGATTTTTCGTTCCTATGGGCTCTATACGGCTCGTTTCTCGGACTGTTCCTAGGGGTATAATTTCCCCTGCTCAAACCTTTTTGTCCTTCCTCCTGGAGAGGCTCATTGAATTAGAGGCTTAAAGGAGGTGGTGCTTCTCCACACGTTCCATGGGGATAGCTGGAAGTGGGAACTATTTTATTGTGCGAAGCAGGAACTCGTGGCCTTAGCAAAAAAAAAAAAAAAAAAAAATTGTAGGAGGTCGTGCAATAGCATGTGTTGTGTTCCCAGCTGTTCTTATCCATTGCATTGGAAGGTTGGATTAAAATTTTAAAATTCTAATTCTTCAAGTTTCTAAATCCCACGTGCATCATGCACGTATCACGTTACATGGATCGCTATTTGTTTTTGAGTATGACGAGGCCATGGCCTCCTTCCAAGAGACAACGCCAGAACGTCATCCCAATGCGGTCTTTTGTAATTGATGGATTCTCGAGTATGCTGAGCAAGCTGCATTAATATTTTAAAACTTTAAAAGCTTTAATTTTTCTAAGTCCACGCCTCCAGTGCAGGAGACAAACTTTAATATTTAGAAAAATTTTCTTTTTTTTCTAAGTGCCACATTCATCGTCCACCCCCCGAATGGAGGAGAGAAACTTTAATATTTAGGAAAAATCCCAAAGAAATTATAAACAAGGCGGGCGTTCTTCCTTTCCTTAAGAACAATAATCCGATAGGCAACAGCCCGAAAAAAAAAAAACAAATTTCTATACTTTTATATTCTTTTTAGCGCGCATCTAAAAAAAAAATAAAAGTCATAAAGTTTTTTCTGCAAACAGAGTTGCTAGTTCTATAATTTAGAAAAAAAAATACAGTAAATACTAAATGGCCAAATAATATACACCAGATAAATTAATTATTTACAAAGTCAATACAAATATCTAGATAAATTAGTACATAAATTCTACAATATGTTCTTCACCATTATATACTAAAAGATTCGGTGATATAGACTTAGCAAATTAGTTATCCAGTGATCCAATACATACTTCTAAGTAAATTAATACACAATTTTTAAAATATTGTATTCATCAATACACACTGTATGTCTAGTGATATACACTCGACTTTTTGATACATACTTAAGCTTATCATATATACTCATAGCAGTGATCTAATACACACTTTTAGAAAATGCAAGACATAGTTTTCGGAATAAGTGTTTTATCAGTATACACCGACTAAATGATATATACCAAATAATTAATTCTTTCGTATTTATTTTTTTAAAAGCTATGAAATTTTTTGATTTTTTTTTAAGATGGACGGAAAAAAATAGTATAAAGATATTTCTTGCCGTACTCTTGCCAAAACCTATCTGTTTGGTATGGTTGTGTGCGGGGAGAGGGGCAATCGGCGAGCCCCCGCTTCTCAAAAGCTGTGGATTGTCTAAGGGGTTTTTCTGTCTTAGAGCTGTCTAAGAGCTGTCTTAAGTTATAGCTTAAACTTAAGACAGATATCCATAGCAATTGAGAGATATACAGTCTTAATTAACTATTAGCAATTAAATTGTACATATGCTTGATGTTATATTGCTCTATAAAGATTGACCATTGTATAGACATGCGGACATTTTTTTTATTTTTGAGGAAAGATGTTGTCATTCTGATCTCCCTGGGTGGAAAATTAAGTAGTTCCTTGTTCCTTTATAATGGATGCAGTCCTCTAGCTCACGATTGTTCTTATTTTGCGAATGAAATCATAATTCGCAAAATCATAATTCGTTATAGCGGGTGTTCGAGTCGATTAATTTCCAGTACGTGTTCGACGGAGCGGGCAAATGGTCTTCCACCTGGGGCACCGAATCCGCATGCATGGCTGAGGTATGGTCTGCAAACTTTCCTCCTCTCTTCTCCTATTGTTAATACATATATATACTCGTACCTTTGTTTTTCATCAAAAAATATGCTTATACTTTTGTAATTTTAAAACATATATTCTACAAAGGATTTTTTTTTTGATGTAAAGGAGGCATTGCCGTCCATTTTATTATTTTTGTACGGAGTTATTGCTGGTTATTAGTTACAAGGTGTTTTTTTTTGTTTAGTAATTTGTTTTCTTTTTTTTTTAATATCGACTAGTAGTTTGGTTTGAAACAACTGAATTTAAGTTTATCTTTTTGTTTTGTAGATTGATCTTCGAACCAATCATTACCGTACAGCTATATCCGGCTACCATGGCAATTATCATGGCTACATCGTCATAAGGTTGCTTACATTTGTGAGCACCATGGGCACCCATGGACCATACGGTTAGGATGAAGGATCCACTTTCTCTCTTCCTGTGAAAGCTAGAAAAGTTGTTGCCTTCTTCGGATGTGCAAGTCAGTGGCTTGATGCTCTCGGGTTCCACTTGAAGCCCAATTCAGTCTAGTTATTCCGAATTAGCTATGGATATTTGCTTACAATCGCATTGTAATAAATAATGGAGATGCTATCTCTAAGCTATGTTTGTTGTTATTTTGTTGATATGTAATACCAACCATATATGTTTACTTTGATCTATCTCTCGGTAATAAATGGAGATGCAATGAACTCTGGATGGCATTATCCTAATTGATTCGATTGGTATATATATTGCACCGTTATAGAGAAAAGCTTGAGGCATCATTTGGATTTAGACTTGAAGAATGCATGTTGTTGCTAGAAATTGGACCCGAGGGCAATCTTCGGTCGAGGGAGAGGGAGCTGCGGGTCACCACGGCGGGGCGGCGACCAGTCGGCGGGCAGCGTCCTTCGTCTGGGGTGGCCGGAGAGAGGGAGCTGGGGATCCTCACAGCGGGGCAGCGATCCGTCAGCGGGCGGCGTCCTCCATCTGGGTGCCTGCAGACAAGCCGGTGGCCGGGTTTTCCGGCGCCGGCCCTCCGACGCTCAAGTCAGGGAGGGGGCAGATAGTGTAAGGAGGAGATGAACAGTGCTTGTAAGGCACGGAATTTCCCAACCCCCTCCTGAGAAGCTAAGGCTCCCTTTTATAGGTGGGGGTCGGTTTACCTGTGATGTAACAGGGCGAGGCCATAGTACGGCTCGGCATGCGGTTCAGGTCGGCGCACGGTCAGGCGAATCATTGTGCTGATGTCGGCGGTGAGGGCGTCGTACGACCCGAACCAGTACGCTACCAGGCGAATCATTGCATTGGTGTCGGAGGTATGGCCGAGATCAGAGACTTATCATGGTTGACCAGACTCTGCTGGGCTAACTTGCCGTGGAGAGTCGAGGATCCGTAGATGTCAGGAGCCATGCGCATTAATTGTGGAGTAAGCCGGAGATCCGCATTAATGGTGGATTAAGCCGGAGATCCCCATTAATGGTGGAGTAAGCCGGAGATCCGCATTAATGGGGGAGTGAACCGGAGGGTTACAGCGGCCATGCGCAATAAATGCTGAAGCAGTGGCAGGGCATGGTCCTCAGTTGGACCTCGGAGGAGTACGGCCGTAGTAGGTGGCTGACAAGGGTAGACCTTGAGCGTCAGGATTTTCCTAGGTCGGAAGTCTCGAGGTCGGATGTCTTGAGGTCGGGCGTTCCGAGGTCGGACGCCGACTTCAGCTGTTCAGGGTCGGCGATTGTGCGGCTTCTTGGGGGCATTTGTGTCACTTGGGGGAAAAATCTTATTCCCCCAACACTACCCCCCGACTTTCGAGTTCGAGCGGCTTGCGGGCTCGGACGTGGGAAGTAAAGTCTATCATTAAAGTTGGGGGGCGAATCTCGTCTGCGCCCTCGTGTTTCTCGGAGTGTTTATGGCGAGACTCGCGCCCTTGGGCGTTTCGAGGTTGCTTTATTCAGCGAACTTATGGTGGAGCTCGTGTCTTTACGTTTCTCGGAGTGGGTGTAGCGGGGGTGGCGTCTCTTGGATCGCCAAGATCGCTTCGTGCGGCGGACTCATGATGAGGGTCCTTGGGCTCGACGAGGCGACGCCTCGATCCCGTAATCGGAATTCTTCGCTCATCAATGAGCGTGCCGTTACGGGGTTCAAAACGGACACGCGGCATGACCTAGGATCGGACGCTTCCGATCTCGTATTACTGGATCATGGATCCGGCGAGGTGAAGGCTACGTCGGGGCTCCACGTGCCCCAGGGCCTTATTAAATGAGGGGAGCGGAGGTGCCGTCCGTTCGTTGTTCAAGGCGATTCGATTCTGCGGACCCATAATGAGGCCCCGAGACCCGATGGGACAGGGCTTCGATTTCGTACCCGATTTATTGATCCGGAGTGAATACGGTGCCTCGATCTCCGAGGTCAACACGTGGCACAATCCGATCGGGGGATGGGAACCGACCCTGCCGATCTGGACCGCCGAGGGGGTCTATATAAACCCCTTGAGGTTGCTCTAAAGGTTTTATTTGGCTGCCTCTTATTTTTGTTGTCTTTCTCCCTTGCTTCCTTCTTCAACCGAACCTCGCCATCGGTGCCCGGAGCGATTTCCGGCAATGTCTAGTAGGTTCCTACCCTGCAACTGCTAGGGTTCTCCTTCCTTTTCCTTCCCCAGTTTTCATTCTCTGTTTTCGATTTCACTTCGCTCTTGTAAAATGGGTCTTGGTCCGGAGGAGGTAGGGTCCAGCCTGTCAGAGGAGGAGCTGGAGTTGATCCGCTCCCGCTTCTTCTTTCGGCCCGGGTTTCGCCTTGAAACCGCGGGGCCGGAGGACAGGGTGACGCAGCCGTCCCCAGGTCGGATCGCGGTCTACCGCGAGAAACTCTAGGCTGGTCTGCGGTTTCCCGTTCACGAGTTCGTGAACAACCTGCTGGCTGAGTACCAGCTCGTCCCGGCGCAGTTGGCTCCGAACTCGTGGAGGACGATAATCGGGTTCTTGTCCCTGTGCCTCGGGCACGGGATCCCGATCTCAGTGGGTCTTTTCCGCCGGTGTTTTCTGTTGAAGAAGAACCCGGCGGATGCAGGGTGGCTATACTTTGCCTTTCGGGGCGGTATGTCACTCTTCCAAGGCGCCCCTTCCTCGATTCATGAGTGGAAGGGGAAGTTTTTCTTCCTGGCGTCCGAGGCGCCTTGGGGGTTCGACCCGAGGTGGGGACACCCTCGGTTGAAGGCCCTCAACAGGCTCTCCGAACCGTCGAGGAGGGAGCTGAGGACCCTAGACTCTCTGCGAGCCCTCGGGAGGGGCAACGACCTGACCGAGCTCCGGCGGGAGGGCGCCCTGGCGAGCGTGGGTCTGAGCTCGGCGCGCCCCGAGGGTAAGGGTAGTTATATTACTTTCTTTCCTTGTCCTTTGTTTTCACTGCTACTGGTCTGACACTTAGTGAAATTTTTGTTCAGACATTCCCCTCATGCCGACCAGCAACACATCGCTTTTTTTCCGCCTGAGGAGGCGAGAGGCCGAGGCCGGCGGAACTATGCCTCAGCCTCGGAAAAGGGGGAGATCAGACGGCGCCTCGACGTCGGCCGGGACGAGTGGCCCCGAGGCGGGGGCCTCCACAGCCGACCCGAGGCGGGCACGTGTCGTCAGCCACGTGGGCCCATCAGCCCCTCCTTGCCCTGCCCCCATTGCCCAGCGGGGGGAGCCGTCCACGATCCGGCAGCAGCGCCCGGGACCTGAGCCGACTCGAGGCCCCGAAGCGAGTGGCTCCGGGACCTCGGGCTCGGGCATGCCGGGCCCTTCCCGAGCTTCCCGGGAGGAGTCAGTCGAGCCGGACTCCCCTATTCTCGAGGGGAGCTCGGCCATTCATAACGCCGAGGTTGCACGCTCCGTGCTTCGGCGTGCGATGCTTCCAGCGGACCGGGCCGAGTTCCAGAACATTCCGCTGGAGGTGGTCGTTGACAATGCTTTCTGCAACACCGCCCGGGTAAGTCCTTTTTTCGATTTCCTTAAAGTTGTTAGTGAATCCGTATGTTTTTAACTCATGATCATTTTGTCTCTTTCTTTGCAGCATGTTCACGAGCTCGACACCCTGGTGTTCATCGCCCAGGGATGCCAGGAAGAGACCCGGCGGGTCTGCCGGGAGTTGGAACCGGCCAAGAAAAGGATCGCCGAGCTGGAGGCGGCGTTGGCCGAGGCCGAGGCTCGGAGGGCGGCCACCGAGGCCGAGCGCCTCGCTATGGCGGAGGGGCTCAAGGAGGAGAAGGCCGCTCACGCCCTAACCAGGTCGGCCTTGCGCGCCTCGGAGGCGCGCCTGGGGGAGGTCCAATCCGAGGTTGCGGGCCTCAAGTATGAGGACGGGGTTTCCCGCCTCCGAATCGAGCAGCTCGAGGCCCGAGAGAGGAGGGCACTCGAGCGAGCTGATCATGCCGTGGAGCTCTTCAAGGGGTCGCAGGAGTTCCGCAACATGTTAGAGGAGGAGACGGTCGACGGGTTTCTCCGGGGTTTCAAGAACTTCCGGCTGCAGGTGACCCGGTACTGCCCCCAGTACAACTTTTCGACGGTCCGCCCGAGGATGGACGCGGGCTACGGGTCCGACATGGAAGACCTTCCTGCCATTTTGACATCCGAGGCAGAATTGTACGAACAAGACCCATCCGAGCCTTCGACGAGGGCGGCCGAGACGGAGGGTGTCCCGGAGGCGGCACCGGCGGCTGAGACGGTCGACGTCCCGGTGGCGGCACCCGAGGCCCCTGCCCCCGACCCCGAGCCTGTGCCGGCTGAAGATCCCGAGGTCATCACAGTGCCAGACGATTCCCCGGATGTAGCTGCCGCCGCTTAAGGCTTGGCGTATTTTTTCATGTCAGCGGGCGAGATTGTGGAGGCACAGGCGGAGAAGATGGATCCTTCCCTGATAGAGATGCTAAAGAAGCGTGGGCAAGACAAGTCAGGGAGAAAGAAAGGTGCTGACTTGAAACGGGAAGGGGGATGGCATGATCTGGGAAGTGCTAAGCCAGTTGGAGAAGACCCCGAGCCTGTGCCGGCTGAAGGTCCTGAGGCCATCGCCACGGACGACCCCGCGGATGTTACTGCCGCCGCTTAAGACTTGGCGTATTTTTTCTTTTTCACTGTATCCGAGGTCGGCTCTTGAATGGCCGACCTCCAATTTTGTAATTGGCCTTCCGGCCCTTTGTCAATGAAAAATACTTTTGTCATTTTGTGCTCGTCTTTCCCTTTCTTGTCGTGAATGAGGCTAGGGTCTTAGCTAACCGCCTCGACAACCTCTAACTCTGTATTTTAGTTCTCGGGCCACTTAACGAAGTTGCCCTTTTCCTGAGTTATACCTTAGCCTTCTCGGATCTTAGTCATTCCGAGCAAAGGGAGCTCCGAGCTTAGGTTTCCAGAAAATTTTCTAAGTCCTATAACTCGGATCTTAGAATCGCGAAAGTCGTCACGTTCGGCCTTTAGGAAAATCCAAGGCATTGAGGTCGGGCCTTAGCCCTTCGAGTAGGACCGGGCTAGGTCTGTTCGTGCCGCTATTCGGGGGAGTCTAGTCGGGTTTCCGAACTTGACTTCCGGGTCCTTTGTAGGGAGCGCGGGCTAATAGTCGAATTATCGCCGAAGGTTTTCATAGTTATTGCTCTCGGACTCTGCCGAGATTTCAGTGAGTAAGGCTGGAATCTCTGAAGATCGCCTTAGTATCTGTGTTCGGCTGGTGCACTTGCGGCCGGGACCGCTTTCTCAGCTAGACATCGGAGTCTATGTATGGGGGCCGAGTTGGGCCCTAACTTACGGAGACTTTGTTCAAGTTGAGACTTGACGAGCGGAGACTTGTCGAACGGAGCATGCATAATGTAGTTAGGAGATCGGTCTTAAGCCGACCCATTGGAGTAGCCCGACTTTGGGGCGAGATAGGACTCCAACGTTAGATGATTAGCGGTATGTAGATAAAATTTGACAAGGAGGGCATCGAGTTGGATGTACCTCTTGCATTCTCGGAGTTGTGTTTCACATGGCGGGGTAGGTTGCTTCCCTTCCTCATCGTCTTCCGGAGTCATTTTGACTTGTAAGGGGGCTCGGGCTTCTCACGGACCCGACGACACCCACCGAAGTTGAAAGGATCTGGGGAGGCTTTATCGATCTACAGTTCTTTTCGAGGCCGAGGGAGCTTGAGACCCTCTGGTCGGACCCCGGGGCGCCTCAACCTTAGTCGAGGAATCTTGTGTCAGGTCGGCGGGCCTGTGGGCGCTCTACCGAAGTAGGGTGCGCGCTAGTTCAATGGCAGAGCTCTGCTTCAGAAAGTATTGTCCGCTTCGGGGATCGGGGATCGTCGACCACTCCCGGGGGTCCACTTTGTGGCGCCCCGGGTGGAACCACCCTTTCCACCCCTCACGGCTTCTTCCCGAGGTCGAGGAAGTCTGGTTCTCTACGGTCGACCCTCGGGGCATCCCGACCTTAGTCGAGGGAAAGTATTGTCCGCTTCGGGGATCGGGGATCGTCGACCGCTCCCGGGGGTCCACTTTGTGGCGCCCCGGGTGGAGCCACCCTTTCCACCCCTCACGGCTTCTTCCCGAGGTCGAGGGAGTCTGGTTCTCTACGGTCGACCCTCGGGGCATCCCGACCTTAGTCGAGGGAAAGTATTGTCCGCTTCGGGGATCGGGGATCGTCAACCGCTCCCGGGGGTCCACTTTGTGGCGCCCCGGGTGGAGCCACCCTTTCCACCCCTCACGGCTTCTTTCCGAGGTCGAGGGAGTCTGGTTCTCTACGGTCGACCCTCGGGGCATCCCGACCTTAGTCGAGGGAAAGTATTATCCGCTTCGGAGATCGGAGATCGTCGACCGCTCCCGGGGGTCCACTTTGTGGCGCCCCGGGTGGAGCCACCCTTTCCACCCCTCACGGCTTCTTCCCGAGGTCGAGGGAGTCTGGTTCTCTACGGTCGACCCTCGGGGCATCCCGACCTTAGTCGAGGGAAAGTATTGTCCGCTTCGGGGATCGGGGATCGTCGACCGCTCCCGGGGGTCCACTTTGTGGCGCCCCGGGTGGAGCCACCCTTTCCACCCCTCACGGCTTCTTTCCGAGGTCGAGGGAGTCTGGTTCTCTACGGTCGACCCTCGGGGCATCCCGACCTTAGTCGAGGGAAAGTATTGTCCGCTTCGGGGATCGGGGATCGTCGACCGCTCCCGGGGGTCCACTTTGTGGCGCCCCGGGTGGAGCCACCCTTTCCACCCCTCACGGCTTCTTCCCGAGGTCGAGGGAGTCTGGTTCTCTACGGTCGACCCTCGAGGCATCCCGATTTTGGCCGGAGAATCTGGAGACCACAGACGGCCCAACATTAGAAGAGAATTACAGTCGTCAAGATAAGAGAATTATTTGCAGAAAAGGAACTGAGCCCATTGTCCTGATTGTCTTGAACCCCTAGGGGTTTTACTGGTAGTACATTCGTAGATTCTCGGAGTTCCAGCTTCGCGGGATCAGGGTCCCCTCTAGGGACTTTAATTTATACGCCCCTGGTCGTTGCACCCGGGCAATTTGATACGGCCCTTCCCAATTTGGGGCGAGCTTTCCTTGCTCGGTCGGTTGAGAAGCCTCGGCTCTCCTGAGGACGAGGTCCCCCTACTTTGAAGAGCTTGGGCTTGACTCTGGAGTTGTAGTATTGGGCCGTTCGCTGTTGGTATCTTGCCATGCGGACCCGGGCGACCTCTCGTGTCTCTTCGACGAGGTCCAAGTTGCTCCTGAGCTGGGAGGAATTGGTGTCGGGGTCATAATGCTCCACCCTTGGAGAAGGCAGGCCGATCTCCAATGGGATGACGGCCTCAGTGCCGTATGCTAGGTTGAAGGGGGTCTCTCCTGTGGGCAGTCGGAACGTGGTCCGGTACGCCCAAAGGACATTGTACAAGTCCTCGACCCACTGTCCTTTGGACCGATCAAGCCTAGCCTTGAGTCCCTGCAAAATAGTGCGATTAGTTACCTCAGTTTCCCCGTTTGTCTGGGGGTGAGCGACCGAGGTGAAACGGTGATCAATGCCGAGCTCAGAGCAAAATTCTCTGAAATGAACATTGTCAAATTGTCGACCATTGTCAGATATAAGGATACGGGGTAGTCCGAATCTGCAGATTATGGACTTCCACACGAAGTTCCGCATCTTTTGCTCGGTGATCCGGGCGACGGGTTCGGCCTCGACCCATTTGGTGAAGTAGTCGATGGAGACGACTAGGAACTTCCTTTGTCCGGAGGCTTGGGGAAAGGGCCCCAGGATGTCGATCCCCCATTGGGCAAATGGCCAGGGGGCGATGATAGAAGTCAGCAGGGCCGAAGGTCGGCGCTGGATATTGGCGTTTCGCTGGCACCGATCGCATTTCCGGACGAAATCCGTCGCATCCTTCTGGAGTGTGGGCCAGTAATATCCTTGCCGCAGGATCTTGTGGGCCAGTGCCCGACTCCCCATGTGATTTCCGCAGATCCCTTCATGGACCTCTCGGAGGGCATAGTCCGCCTCGGAGGGGCGGAGGCATCTGAGAAGGGGAGAAGTGAATGATCGACGATAAAGTCTATTCTCGTACAGGACATACCGGGGGGCTTGGCGCTTGATTCGGCGAGCCTCCGTCTCGTCATGAGGTAAGGTCCCGTCTTGGAGATAGCAGACGAGCCCATCGATCCAGCTTGGCTCGGAGTCGATGCACATGGTGGGCTCGGGTTCTTCCGTGCTGGGGATCTGAAGATACTCGAGCGTTGTTCCCTTGGGAAGCTCGCTCATGCGGGAGGTTGCCAATTTGGACAGCTGGTCTGCCCTGAAGTTTTCCGCCCTGGGAATGTACTGAATATTGAAAGAATTCAGGGCAGACGTAAGTTTCCGCACCTTTTGGAGATACTTTTGCATGGATGGCTCTTTAGCTTCAAAGTCTCCTTGAATCTGGTTCACTACCAGCTTGGAGTCGCTGAAGGCCGTCAGGTCTTCCACTTTCAGTTCTTTCGCCAGCTTGAGCCCGGCGATGAGGGCCTCATACTCGGCCTCGTTGTTCGAAGCCGGGAACTCGAGGCGCAAGGCTTGCTCGGCCACCACTCCGTCTGGACTGGTGAGGATGAGTCCGGCTCCACTACCCCCCGAGGTTGAAGACCCGTCCGAGTGCAGGACCCATGGTTGCCTCGGGGCTTCCTCCGCGGATACGGGTGGCAACTCGGGGTCGTCCGGCAGGGTACACTCCACGATGAAGTCGGCGAGTATTTGGGCCTTGATAGCCGGCCTGGGCCGATACTCGAGGTCAAATTCTCCGAGCTCAACCGCCCATTTGGCGATCCTCCCCGCACGATCCGACCTTTGCAATATTTGCTTCATAGGCTGGTCGGTCAATATAGCTATTGTGTGGACTTGGAAGTAAGGCCTGAGTCTCCGAGCCGAGATGATGAGAGCGAAGATGGTCTTCTCAAGTTTAGAATATCGGGTCTCAGCATCCCTGAGAACCCAGCTGGTGTAATAGACCGGCTTTTGGAGCTTGTCCTCTTTCCGGACGAGGACTGAGCTCACTGCGGCCGGGGAGACGGCCCGGTATAGATAAAGAACCTCGCCCTTCTGGGGCTTGGTGAGCAGCGGGGGAGAGGCCAGAAGGCTCCGGAGCTCTTCAAAGACTCGCTGGCATTCTTCTGACCACCGGAAGTCTTTCGGCCGTTTGAGGCTTTTGAAGAAAGGGAGGCAGCGCTCGGCTGACCGGGAGACGAACCTTCCCAAGGCGGCAACTCGCCCTGCGAGCCGCTGCACCTCCTTAACTGTCTTCGTAGGCGACATCTCTTGCAGTGCCCGGATTTTCTTCGGGTTGGCTTCAATTCCGCGCTGGGTCACTATGAAACCCAGGAACTTGCCCGAGGTGACCCCGAACGCACATTTCGCCGGGTTGAGCTTCATTTTGTATCTTCTGAGCTTGGCGAATGTCTCGTCGAGATCGGCTATGTGGTGTTCTGCCGCTCGGCTTTTCACCAGCATGTCGTCCACGTAGACTTCCATATTTCGGCCAATCTGGTCTTTGAAAATTTGGCTGACCAGTCTCTGATAGGTGGCCCCAGCGTTTTTTAGGCCAAAGGGCATCACCTTGTAGCAGTAGGTGCCCTTGTCGGTGATGAAGGCCGTCTTCTCCTCGTCTTCTGGTGCCATTCGGATTTGATTGTACCCTGAAAAGGCGTCCATAAAAGTTAGCAGTTGGTGCCCTGAAGTAGAGTCGACGAGCTGGTCGATGCTTGGAAGGGGAAAGCTGTCTTTCGGGCAGGCCTTGTTCAGGTCGGTGTAGTCCACGCACATACGCCATTTTCCGTTGGCCTTCTTTACGAGGACTACGTTGGCGAGCCAGTCCGGGTAGGAGACCTCCCGGATGAAGCCGGCTTCGAGGAGTTTGTCCACCTCCTCGGCCGCAGCACGTTGCCGCTCCGGGGCGGAGCCCCTTTTCTTCTGCTTTACAGGCCTGCTGGTTGGCCTCACCTGGAGTCGGTGAACCATGACCTCAGGGTCAATTCCCGGCACGTCCGCAGGCGACCAGGCGAAGACGTCAGCATTGTCCCGCAGGAAGCTAACGAGGCGATCCCTCTCGCGGGCGCCGAGGCCGGAGCCGACCTGCACGGTTAGCTCAAGAAAATTTTTTTTTAGTGGAACTTGAACAAGAAGCTCACCGGGCTCTACTTGCTTCTTCCAGAGGGTGTCCCTCGCATCAAGGGTTTCTATGGGCAATGAAGGGCCCGTTGGCTGAATTGTCGCCTCGGTCGGTTGCTTTACTCCGTGGGCCGCCGTGTAGCATTGCTTGGCGACCAGCTGGTCTCCTCGGACCTCGCCTACTCCTTGGCCGGTAGGGAACCGCATGAGCAGATGGTGGGTTGAAACTACGGCTCGAAGGGCATTCAGCCCTGGCCGCCCAAGGATGGCGTTGTAGACCGAGGGCAGTCGGACCACCAGGAAGTCCGTCCTCACAGTGCGCTCCCGGGGGGCGAGGCCAACTGTGACAAGGAAGCTGGTCTCGCCTTCGACCGGGACCGAATCTCCGGTGAACCCGACCAGTGGGGCGTTGATCCTCCGGAGATGTCCTTCTGTCAACCCCATTTTTTGGTAGGCATGATAATACAAAATGTTGGCTGAGCTTCCATTGTCAACTAGGACACGCTTTACATCGAACTTATTTACAATCATTGAGATGACCACAGCGTCATCGTGAGGGGTCTCGACCCCTTCTAAGTCCTCGTCCGAGAACGAGATGACTTCATCAGTGCGTGGGCGTTTCGGGGGTGCTCCCGGGGCGGCTGCTCCTGCTGAGGCCCTTCCAATCATGTTGATGGTGCCGGCAATGGGCCTGTTGTCGTCCGGATTTTCGGTTGGTACGACATCCTCCGCCGGCCTCCTTTCCTCGCGCCGGTTTCTCACGAACCGGTTGAGTACTCCTCGACGGATGAGTGCTTCTATCTCGTCCCGGAGCTGGAAGCAGTCCTCCGTGTCGTGCCCACGGTCTCGGTGGAAGCGACAGTACTTCCTGGGATTACGGGGAAATTCCGTGTCTCGCATAGGCGGCGGGGGTCGGAAGAAGTCCCGACCCTCAATTTCCATCAGGATCTCGGCCCGGGGGGCGTTGACGGGTGTATAGTTCTCGTACTTTCTCGGGTACGTCCGAGGCCATGGTGGGGACCTCGGTCGAGGAGGGGTCCTCTGCTGAGGTCGCCCCTGCTGACGGGGCGGGCTCCTCAGTCTGGGGAGATTCTTCTCATGGCGAGGGGATCGGCTCCTCTGTTGGCCGCGCTCCTCGCGGCGCTTCTTCTGCTTCTTAGAGGCGGGCTCGATTGCTCCCCGCCTAGAGGCAACTGCCTCCTCGGCCTTGGCATACTTCCGGGCCCGGGCCAACATTTCGGTGAAGTCGGCCGGGAAGCTCTTCTCGATGGAGAAGAGGAATCGGTAGGAGCGAACCCCAGTCTTCAGAGCCGACATGGCTATCGACTGGTCTAGCTCGCGGACCTCCCATGTGGCGGCGGTGAAGCGGTCCAGGTATTCCTTGAGGGACTCCCCCTCTTTCTGTTTGATGTCGAGGAGGAAGTCTGACGTCCGTTGCTGGCGACGGCTGGCAGCAAAGTTGGTGGCGAACTGCCTGCCGAGTTGCTCAAAAGAGGACACCGTGTTCGGCTTCAGTCCAGAAAACCAAAGCCAAGCGGTCCCTCGGAGGGTTGCTGGGAAGGCCTTGCAAAGTATGGCCTCCGAGGATCCTTGTAGGGCCATGAGGGCCCGATAGCTCTCCAAGTGGTAGAGAGGGTCGGTGATTCCGCTGTAGGGCTCCACCTGAGGCATTTTGAACCTTGCGGGAACCGGCTCATCCTCGATCCGGCAGGAGAAGGGGGACTTGGTAGTGAACTCAAAGTCTCCCTCCTGCCTCGCCTTCTTACTGTGGAGCGCTGCAATTTGGCGCTCCAAGTGCTCCACCTTTCTGTCGAGCTCCCCCACCCGCGGGATTGTCGCCGCGGTTTGCGCCGGCTCACGGCGGTCCGGGGCTGACTCAGCCTCAGAAGGCTGGAGTCTTCTGTTGAGATCCTCCCCCGGTAGCTCTCTCTGGGGGGAAGTCCGTTCTTCGTTATTGGCTCTGGAGGAGCCATGTAGATTCTGGCCGGAGAGAACCGGGCCGTTGGGAAGAAATTCCGGCGGGACCTGGGCCCGCGGGGGAAGCGTTGGTAAAGCTTCCTCGGGTCGCAGGCCTTGAACGGCGGCGGCCAGGGCCTGGACTTGCTGTACTAAGGCGTTGAACTGTTCCAGCTGGACCTGAGGAACTGGGTCAGCCGGAGTTGGAGAATTCTGGACAGAGCGTCCAGGACTTTGCGGGGGACGCCGGGAGACGTTGGAGGCTCCCTTACTTCTCAACTTCATGACTGCTACTCGGGCCCTTCCTCTAGCGCCAACTGTTGCTGGAAATTGGACCCGGGGGCAATCTTCGGTCGAGGGAGAGGGAGCTGTGGGTCACCACGGCGGGGCGGCGACCAGTCGGCGGGCGGCGTCCTTCGTCTGGGGTGGCCGGAGAGAGGGAGCTGGGGATCCTCACGGCGGGGCAGCGATCCGTCAGCGGGCGGCGTCCTCCGTCTGGGTGCCTGCAGACAAGCCGGTGGCCGGGTTTTCCGGCGCCGGCCCTCCGACGCTCAAGTCAGGGAGGGGGCAGATAGTGTAAGGAGGAGATGAACAGTGCTTGTAAGGCACGGAATTTTCCAACCCCCTCCTGAGAAGCTAAGGCTCCCTTTTATAGGTGGGGGTCGGTTTACTTGTGATGTAACAGGGCGAGGCCATAGTACGGCTCGGCATGTGGTTCAGGTCGGCGCACGGTCAGGCGAATCATTGTGCTGATGTCGGCGGTGAGGGCGTCGTACGACCCGAACCAGTACGCTACCAGGCGAATCATTGCATTGGTGTCGGAGGTATGGCCGAGATCAGAGACTTATCATGGTTGACCAGACTCTGCTGGGCTAACTTGCCGTGGAGAGCCGAGGATCCGTAGATGTCAGGAGCCATGCGCATTAATTGTGGAGTAAGCCGGAGATCCGCATTAATGGTGGAGTAAGCCGGAGATCCGCATTAATGGTGGAGTAAGCCGGAGATCCGCATTAATGGTGGAGTGAACCGGAGGGTTACAGCGGCCATGCGCAATAAATGCTGAAGCAGTGGCAGGGCATGGTCCTCAGTTGGACCTCGGAGGAGTACGGCCGTAGTAGGTGGCTGACAAGGGTAGACCTTGAGCGTCAGGATTTTCCTAGGTCGGAAGTCTCGAGGTCGGATGTCTTGAGGTCGGGCGTTCCGAGGTCGGACGCCGACTTCAGCTGTTCAGGGTCGACGATTGTGCGGCTTCTTGGGGGCATTTGTGTCACTTGGGGGGAAAAATCTTATTCCCCCAACACATGTAATTCCCGGTATCCTATTCCAAGTCTTACTTAGATGCCCAATTTGGTCTAATTATTCCAAATTACCAATGGGATGGGATATCTACTTTCTTATCTATGCTAAATTGTCATAAATAATGGAGCCGCTATCTCCAAGTACATTTTCCTTATCCATTTGTAATAAATGGAGATGTTATGGACTCACTACGATTATTATCCTTTTGGGTTATGTTAGTTGATTGGAAGGGTGTGGACAATGGAAGTAGGCCCCTCCTATTGGACCAACAGGCCCACCGAGATTGGCTATTCGGCATCTCCAACGTCCGATCTACCACTCTGCCTACCCAACACGTCATCATCCCATCTCTACGTCGACTCGTTCTGCGTAGAATTAAAAAGGAGGCCTCGCAATCGAGTTTCCGCGTAGAATTAGATATCCATATAGATTGTGAAAGGAGAGCTCGCACAATCAATTTTGTACGGCGTACCAAGGTGCGAAGTATAGCCTAGTTGGGCCTAAAAATATCTTAATAACGATTATATACAAGTACACTCAGTGACGAGTCATTGATTGCCTTCGCATAATTTTGATCCCATACCTCGCACCGTGGAATTTGGGAAGATGAGAAAACCTTGTCGCAGCTAATGCAATCATTGGTATAGCCTTCTCTTAATCAAAAGACCACTGGAAACCAATAAACCAATAAGTCAATAAATAAATTTTCTTTATATTGTCGATGTCTTCTTCCTTTCAAGGGCCTTTTCTATGAAAAAATGGAACAAAGTTGGCAAATTTCTCCGAGCTTCAAGTTTTTTGCTCAAATATTTAATCTTCATAAGATTCTCCAAATTATATTTTTTTAAAAAAAATAAAGACGGGTGGAGGGAAATTCCACCTAATAAGATAAGTGTGTCAAGGTGCTAACAATAAGATAGAATTAACATGTTAAGCAATGCATGATCCAAAAAACTATATTAGGAATCCATGCTTTTAAAACAAAATTAGAAACCTCAATCACTAGTCTAAATTCAAAGGGATACATGCGAGCACAATTTTCCACTTTAAGAAGCATATGCAAAATAAATAACTTTTGGCCAGGATATGAATTCTTGTTTTCAAGATGCTATAAAGATACAAGTTTTTAAACCTTATAAATTTCACTGCAAAAAATATCTCGGCCATCATGGAGCATTTCTATCCATCCTTTCAGTCTAACACTATATCACTGACAAACATGCGGCGAGAAAATTTCAGCAACTGATCGAGTTTTTAGTGCGAGATTTCCATATAATTAATCATTCCAATTTTTATATGGCTTTTGTATTGTCCTTGGCCCCCATTTGTTCTCCTAGACTATGTACAAAGCCTATTGACAGTGTTATTGAACTGTATACTTGCACAAGAAAAACTAACTCATTGTGTAGACATTTTCCTTTTGGGTCATTAAGAATACTTGTGTAAGCACCACCAAACCAGAAAAACTATACCAGCAATCCATGCCATTTAAACAAAAGAAACCTCAATCACTAGCCTAAATTCAACAAGATACATATTAGTACAATTTTCCACTTGAAGTAGTCTAAGCAAAATAAATAACTTTTGGTCGTGATATGAATTATTGTGTTCAAGATGGTACAGAGATTTGAGCTTTTCGTATTATAAATTCCACTTGAAAAGATGTCTCAACCACCGTGGAGCATTTTTATTCATCCTCTTGGGCTAACACCAAATCACTCTGCAGACAAAGAAGTAGGAGAAAATTTTCACCAACCGAATGAGTTTTAGAGTGAGATTTCTACATTATTAATCATTTCAACTTTTATATGTCTTCTTCATAATCCTAGGCTCCTATCTATTCTCCTAAACTATGTACAAAGTCAATTGAATAGGCTCTCTCACTATTGCGTCACGAGGTAGAAAGCACCCACAATCTGGAAATGTTTATATTCAATCTCTATTGTCCGTCGAACTCTGATCTTTGCTAGTATACCCGGCTATTTATTTCTCGTGCAATACCATATACTCGAGTAACTTATCTAACTAGTTGGGGCAGTCCTGATTCGGAGGTTTAGCATTACAAAGCTACTCTTTGATCGACCAAGCCGAAAGGCAGACACATTTCCTAAAGCCATGCCCCTACTACCGCCAACATCAGATATTCCTTCAAGCCTTCAAAGATCGAATTCAATCGATTATTTGCATTTGACGTTGAAAGGGTCCTGATGTAGTGGGATCATTCGGATTGCTACAATCTCTAGCAGATGGTTTGAAACTGATTCTAAAAGAACCTATTTCACCAAGTAATGTTAATTTCTTCCTTTTTAGAATGGCTCCCTCTAGAGGTAAAGGAAAGGCCCTTCCCTCTTTGGAAGGTTGTGGGCGAGGAGGGATTCAAAACCCTGACACCATCCTGGACCAAGAGCCACTCTACCAGCTCTAATTTCACCACCAGGTATAGTAGATGACAAAATCGAAAAAACCTGAAAGTTTGATTTTCGGATTCCAAACGAGCAAAATTTGATGAGGCAACATCATCTTCATCTAATCTAGATGCTCCATAACTCATCCTTGAGCCTGAGGCCGCTCTAGAACTCGTCCTTGAGTCTGAGGTGTGTGCAGTAGCACTCCTTATTTCCAAAAAATAGAGGAGTAGAATGAAAAGAGGCATAAGCTTGTAATCTTCAATTTTCCGCCTTTGAAATGCATGGGTCTTGTAGCGGCATGTGGATCGGAAAGGAGGAGCTCATTCGACTCATCAGTGATCCCAGTGCCTACCTCAAAGATGGGATTGGTGGATTGGAAAGCTTAGACAGGAGTCGAACATTCCATACCAATCTGTCTGATCCGCTACTAGTAGGTGGTCCTCTCCAATCCAATTTCTTCATTTATAGGTGGGGTTAATGAATTCGTAGGTTACTGATTTGGGTTGTCAAGAGGAAGAAAGCTGGTACAGGTCCCGACCGAATAGCTGCACCTTAATGAAAGGCTCCGCTTTATCTCCAGTCCGAAGAAAGACAGAAAGAAGTTAAGACAAAAATATGGGTTTCCGTCACAATTAGGTGATGCCATAGCTTATGAGTCAAGGTTGTTCTGGGTAAATTTAAATAGGTATATAAAAAAGTTCATGTTGTGGGTTTGGAGGAATGGAAAAAAATAAGCCGCGATAAGATTGGGGGGGGGGGGGGGGGGGGGGTGCAAGTGTTTTTCGGAATGACGTGGCGTAAAGGGCACGTAGGCGGTGAATCAGGTTAAAAGTGAAATTCGCCAAAAACTGGCAGAATGCTCTTGAAACCAAACCCGACACCGTTACTTCTGCCTGGTTGTCTGAAGTGAAGTAGCCTTCCCGCTTAGCTTTCATTTGACACTAAACCGTCATGGTTGACTACTGGGATATAATCGTTGCCCTTGGTCCTAACAACTTATTTACCCCTTAGATGAATGCGATTTAGAATCTGTCCCATCCGTTTTGTCCTCTACTAGTCTCTTCAAATAGCAAACATCCACTGATATCTATTTGTCCCTTAATTTAGTCAGTACGGTAATAACGAGAGTATATCCCGGAGTTCCATACCCTTATAGTACACCAGGCTTGTGGTTTAGACTCCTTCCCTCACTTCATTCATGATAGTCCGTTAGTAGTCCCTACCTCCCTTAGATGCGTATTAGTGAGGCTCGCTACAATGCCTCTATCTCATATTGTAGGCCGATAGGTCCGCTATAGCGACCCTATGGAATGGAAAAATTTCTTCTATCATCAAAAAAAAGCAATAAAAAAAAATATTTGAGTCCATCTTCGTACTTAAATAAAGCCCTTTTTTTAGCTTGTGCCTGTGCTTCAAAAACGAAACTTGGAACTATGCTTCCGGGCCTTGGTCCCCCATTTTCAAAATCATAGGTTACTTATGGAATGTAAAAACTTTCTCGATGCCGTCCAGGCCAGACATCAAATTGAGGGGGCCCACCTCACCTCTCCCCTTCCCCTGGTCAATGGCGGTGACTTGAAGTGACATTAGATCATAATCTTGCACAAGAAAAACTAACTAATAGGTTAGACGTTTTTTTTGGTACGTTAAGTAAACTTGTGTGCTTGCTTTTACAACTCGGTTCACTCATATCAGCATATGCCCCGAATAAGTTCGCCTATTTATTCTGATTTTTGGTACTTTATATTCCTACCCGGACTCATTTAATTTTAGGTTAGAAAGTTATTGGATCCATATCTGACCCTAACTAAAGAATCTGTGATCCATACCCATCCTAGATAGAGCTGGGTTTGGTCAGGCCTTTTGTTGGGTCGAGCTTTTAGATTAGGTCAACTTTTGGCACCTTTACTATCCATATATGCATCTCCAAGTACTCTTTGGGTCTCTAATGCAACATTCGCCTCACATTTTGTCTTGAAATATGTATTTCAGTATTTGACTTTAGGATAAGCTTATTAGTATTTCACGAATAACTCAAAGAGAAAGGTAGAAGCACGTGGAAGGATTATTACCTTGATTTGGTATGTGTTAGAAGAAAATTTATATAAAAACCTTATCTTTCTGATGGCAGCCCAATGTTCCTTGAATACATGATATCTTCATATATCAAATTTGACAAACTAGGAATTACATGTTTAGAAATTATGTGATTTTATTTTTCACTTTAGCCAAACATGGGCAGGAAGCCATTTGGCCTGCACCCTACTTTGACCCAAACCGGTTCAAAAAATGTGGGCCGTTCCAAGAAAGGAGTGGAGAGAGGAGAGAGAAAGCAATCTAGTTATTTTTTTTGTGGGGGGGGGGGGGGGGGGGGGGGGGATTGCAGATCCCAAATTTCTGTAATTAGTTTAATCTATTCCTCCCCCTTCCACATAGGGGGTTGAACTAATCGCGGGATCCTTGACCCAGCATTTCGTTCAAAATTTCCCCTTACGTTTGAACTGATTAGTTGGACTTGAGGTTGCTTCAAGGGACACTTGTATATTTAATTCGTGGAGCCAAACAACTAGCAAAATGACATTAATGGAACCTAACAACTTGGACATTTGAGTTCCTCTTACTTTTTGCGTGATGTTGGACTGACGGCCAGGGCCAGTTTGCGCCAGTAATCAGAGGTGTCATTGTCGTAGTGCCTTCTCAAGCCTTTTTGTCCTCCCTAATTGTCCCAAAGGAGTTCGGGTGTCGTGAGAGGCTTATTGAATTAGAGGATGGCAGGCGGAAATGTCATTTTCCAGGCCAAGCATATATATAGAGAAGCCATTGCAATTGGAGATTGGGTGGCCTCGTATGTGGCTGACCACTCTATAGTGCCCAATGGGTTGGTGAGATAAAGTTGCCTATAATATTCTGTAACTTATTATATTTTCACTTTTTTGGATGTGTTTACACAAAATGTGTATGAATCATCCGTTGTAACAAAATAATAATAATAATAAGAAAATAAATAGAGGCTCAAACGAAGAGGTGCTTCTCCCCATATTCCATGGGGATAGCTGAAAGTCGGAACTATTTTATTTTGCGAAGAAGAAACTCGTGCAATGGCATGTGGTGTGTTACCAGCTGTTCTTATCCCTTGTACTGGAAGGTTGGATTAAAATTTTAAAATTCTAATTCTTCAATTTTCAAATCCCACGTGCATCATGCACGTATCGCGTTACATGGATCACTATTGGTTTTTGAGCCTCTAGCTGTCACAGCACGTCTTGGCTGAATTCCACGTCCAAATGAATATACACACACACACACACACACACACCCCTCTTCTTCTTTTAATCTTTTAACTATAGGCAAGAACAATCTCACGTGGCACATGTTCTTTGATACTTGCAACCAAAAAATTTAAACACGAAGAAACGGTGGGCAGCCCATGGTGACGGATATTTCCGCGATTTTGTTTGGTTCCGGACCGTTTCTGACGTGGCTGATATGGGTGGAGGTTGTATCCTACGCCAGAAAGAAGGGTACATCTTCCTTTCGCGCCTCCTTCTTCGGGCCGAAGGATGCACCCGGGTTTTTTAGCAAAAAAAAAAAAAAAAACAGAAAAAAACACCCGGGTTCCGGGGGATACATCACGATCCAGATGCACGGAACGAGAAAAAGAAAGTTCAACTTACGCCTGCTCCCACGCTGGCATGCACGTCCATGGCTCTATAAATACCCACCATCCTTCATTCGCTCGTCCATCAAAACCAAGGGGAGGAAACCATTTCGTAGTTAGCACAACTTCTCAATGGTGGGGTTCAAGATCTTAGGGTTCATCATCCGTAGTTCATTTTATATTATCACTTCAACTAAAGCTAGTATATATGCCTACTGTTACAGGCCAGCAGAGAGGATGGTAGCATTGTGTTAGGGCCGTGGGGTGGATCTGGTGGGACTGCATGGTCGTTTGAGAAAGCTCAAGCGATCACCAAAATCAGAATAAGCGTGGGGGATGTCATTGATTCGATTACCTTCCAGTATATGGATGGCGCGATAGCTCGCTGGTCCCCTAGGTACGGGGGTTCTGGGGGCAAGTCTACAGAGGTGCTTACTCTTAAGACTTTCTTCCCTGCACTTAGATTTAATTTAATTTTTTTACCGAAAAATCAGTTCCTTCCAATTATTTTGACGCTCGTCTAACAACTACATATCCCAGTTAGTTAATTTGCAGGCCACTGTAACAGATATGGCAGTCAATACCATCGAGGCAGCATATTAAACCTGCGTTGGCAACGTATATAATTAAAATAATTAATATTTGGCTTCACATAGATGAACTCCTCAAAGTCCAGAAATGATAGTTTTACCGATCGCAACAGCTTTATGTTCATCATGGCATGGGATAGTTTTACTAATATCATTATTACTGCCTCTCTCATCATCATTTTTTATCATCATTATTATTTCTTCTACAGATAGAGCTTGGATCGACCGAGTTCATTATCTCCATGAAGGGCTATTACGGCGCTTACGCAGGAATGACAATCGTATACTCACTCACGTTTGTTACCACTGTTCGTGAGTATGGTCCTTATGGCCGAGAACAAGGAACTCAATTTTCTGTTCCAAAGGGTACAGGTTGGATTAGCGGCTTCCAAGGGCGCTCGGGTAACCTGCTTGATGCAATTGGGGTATACATGAAAACATCTTTGGAGGTAAAAAGATCTTTCAGTTTGCATTGGATGATCAGATGATTAGAAACCTAATTAAAATTAAGAGCCCATCAATACGGCCCATAATAAGTTTACCTCACAAATATGCTCTCTTATAATCATAGTTAACCTAATTAGGTATGCCACTTGGCATCTCTCTTTTCACCACATGCTCTAGTAGGAAGACTTTCTGAAACAAATTTGAAAGATGGCATTCCCGCTAGGTCTTCTTGAAAAAATTATTTATTTATTTTTATGCGGCGGTAAACTAACTACCGGCGTACGAGCAGTGCTCAACGCAGTGCATTTGAAAAAATTCATTTGACCCTAAGATGAAATAATTTCATCTTAGATTCACGCCTAATAATTATCCTATAAATACCTATATATTATCCCTCCTTTCGGTCGTCCATTAAAAGAAATTATTTGTTAGCACAACTTCTCAACGTTGGGGTTCAAGATCTTAGAGTGGAACTAATTTCATCCTCCATGGTTCATTTTATATTACTTCAACTAAAGCTAATATGTCTACTGTTACAGTCTGCCGTCGTGGTTGGGCCATGGGGTGGATCTGGTGGGACCCCGTGGTTATTTGAGAATGCTCTGGCGATCACCAAAATCAAAATTAGCGCGGGGGACGTCATTGATTCAATTAGCTTCCAGTATATGGATGGCGCGACAGCCCGCTGGTCCCCTACGTACGGGGGGACCGGGGGCAAGCCTACAGAGGTACTTACTCAAAGATTTTTTTTCCTTCGAATCTAATCTAATTTTTTAATAGAAAAATTAGTTTCTTGCTATTGATTTGACACTTGTTTAGCACCTATATATGCCAGTTAATTAACTTGTTAGCCTCTGCAATAGATGTGGCAGTCAATGTCGGCAAGACGAGCCACCATCTCAATGATTTAACAAAAATAAATATGATGAAACCAACAATTAATTACCTTAAGGCTATATAATTGTCCTTAAGCTTTTTGTTTTTTGTTTGTAGATTGATCTTGGAACCAACAATCACCTTAAGGCTATATCCGGTCATTATGGCAACTATTATGGCATCGTCGTCATAAGGTCCCTTACATTTGTGAGCACTACGGGCACCTATGGGCCATTCGGACAGGAGGAAGGAACTGCTTTCTCTCTTCCTGTGAAAGCCGGAAATGTTGTTGCCTTCTTCGGACGTGCAGGTCAATGGCTTGATGCGCTTGGGTTCCACTTGAAGCCCACTTCGGCCTAGCTATTCCAAATTAGCTTTGGATGTCTACTTATCTACCGCATTGTAATAAATATTGGAGATGCTATCTCCAAGCTGTGGCTGTAGTTGTATCTCTTTCATCTGTTCTACCAGATATGTATGTCTGCTTTTGATCTATCTGATCGTAATAAATTGAGATGTTTTGAACTCTCTGTTATTATCTTATTAAATTCCATTGGTAAATTTCTTGGGTATGGACGAATTCTTGAGGCATCGTTTGGATTTAGACTTTTAGAATATATTTATTTTCTAGTATCCTTCTCTAATTTTACTTAGAAGCGCAATTTGGTCTAGTCATTCCAAGTTACCAATGGGATGGGATATATGCCAAAATGTAATAAATAATGGAGTTGCTATCGCCAAATCGTGCATTTTCTTCCCGATCTGGGCTGCTGATGATGGTGCCCGTTTTCTCTATCCATTTGTAATAAAAGGAGATGTCATAGAATTGGATTAGGTTGGATGCTTGGAAGGGTGTGGTCAAAAGAAGTAGGCCCCTCCTGTTGGACGAATAGGCCCACCGAGATTGGCTATTCCGCATCTCTAATGTCCGATCTGCCACTCTGCATGCCTACCCAACACGTCACCATCCCATCTCTTCATCAACTCGTTCGGTGTAGAATTACAAATAAGGACTTGCATGCACCTCTCCAGCTTGAGATAGATTCGGCATAGAATTAAATATCCATACAGATTGTGAACGGAGAGCCCCGTAACGCAACTCTCTCTCTCTCTCTCTCTCTCTCTCTCTCTCTATATATATATATATATATATATATATATATATATATATATATATATATATATGCAGATACACATGTTTCTATGCATACATATTTATACATAGATTTATTTACATACATATACATACAAATATATAAAAGTACATGCATGCATACATACATGCATACATGTATGTGTGTATGTATGTATTAGATAAATTAGATTTGTATAGAAGCATTGAAAATTGAAAGAAATAAATGGCCTGTATCATACTCTAGAAATGATGGTAAAAGGAAATGGCTAATTTTTCAATTTTTTTAAACAAAAACTAATCGTATTTGTGGACTTTAGTTTAAAATTGATTCAATTGTAATGGTTCTAGAAAACACACAATCAATTGTATACAACCAAACGAGGTGGAACACGTAGTCCGGTTGGGCCTAAAATATCTCAATTGATACTAACAATTATATTTTAGTGTGCTTCATGGTGAGCCATTGGTTGCCTCCAGTTGGGCCTAACACCAAATCACATTGCATACAAATAAGCAGCGAGAAAATTTTCACCAACTGAATGGGTTTTCAAGAGTGAGATTTCTACATTATTAATCATTTCGACTTGTATATGGCTTCTGTATTGTCCTAGACTTTTATCTGTTCTCCTAAATTATATGCAATGCTTGTTGACAGTGATATTAAACTATATTCTTATACAAGAAAAAGTAACTAATTGGGTAGACGTTTTCTATTCGGTGCATGAAGTAAACTCCTATGCTTGGTTTTACAACTTGGTTCCGTAGATTCTTTACTCATATACCTCGAATAAGTTCACCAATTTGTTCCGATTTGTGGTACTTTATATTCCCACCCAGACTCATTTAATTTTAGGTCAGAATGTTATTGGATCCATATCTGGCCCTAACCAAAGAATCTGTGATCCATACCCATCCTAGATAGAGCTGGGTTTGGTCAGGCTTTGGGTTGGGTCGAGCTTTTAGATTGGGTCAACTTTTGCCACCTTTACTATCCATCTATGCTTCTCCATATTTTCTTTAAGTCTTTAATGCAACATTCGCCTCCCATTATCTTGAGATATGTATTTCAGTATTTGACTTGAGGATAAGCTTATTAGTATTTCATATATAACTCAAAGACATTTATATCTTTAATTCATGGAGCTGAACAACCGGCAAACTGGCATTAATCAAACTCCACAACTTGGACATCCGAGTTCCTCTTATTTTTTGCATGATCTTATGATGGCCGGGGCCTATCTCTTTGCGCTAGCGATCGAACATGATCCAGTCATAGGGCTTCCTTAAAGAGAAATAATACCTTACACTACTTCATCCACGCGCTACACCATTCAGATTTTTCGTTCCTATGGGCACTATACGGCTCGTTTCTCGGACTGTTGCCTTCCTCGCCTCGCCGCGGGACCTTTTTGATTAGTAGAATAGGGGTATAATTTCCCCTGCTCAAGCCTTTGTGTCCTTCCTCCTGGAGAGGCTCATTCAATTAGTGGCTTAAAGGAGGTGGTTCCCAGCCTTTAATGTCACTTGTACTGGAAAGGAAGAAGAAGAAGAAAAAAAAAATTGTAGGAACTCGTGCAATAACATGCGGTGTGTTCCCAGCCTTTCCTGTCACGTGTACTGGAAGGTTGAATTAAAATTATAAATTTCTAATTCTTCAATTTTTCAAATCCCACGTGCATCATGCACGTATCACGTTACGTTGATCGCTATTTGTTTTTGAGTATGACGAGGCCATGGCCTCCTTCCAAGAGATAACGCCAGAACGTCATCCCAATGCGGTCTTTTGTAATTGATGGATTCTCTCGAGTAATGCTGAGCAAGTTGCATTAATATTTTAAAACTTTAAAAGCTTTAATTTTTCTAAGTGCCACATTCATCGTCCACGCCTCGAATGGAGGAGGGAAACTTTAATATTTAGGAAAATTTTCTTTTTTTTTCTAAGTGCCACATTCATCCACTACAGTAAAAGGGGGAAACGCCGACGCTTAAATGCCGACGCTATTGAAAAGCGTCGGTAAATTCTTCTCCCGCGCTAAATTTTACCGACGCTTTTAGTGAGTGTGGGAAAATTGAGGGATTAGACGACGCTTAAAAGCGTCGTCGTAGACTGAAGCCAAACGACGCTTTAAAGCGTCGTTGTTGATGGCCTAAGACGACGCGTATATGCGTGGTTAATCCAAACGGTAAAACGACGCTTATAAGCGTCGCCGAAGGCACCTTAAGACCCACCGTCCCGCAGACTTGCCCTAGCTACTCCCGAGCCCCCTCTTTCTCCTCCTCTCCGGCGCTGAAGCCACCGAACCCAGCGGCCTTCGTCTTCCTCCTCTCGGCGTTGCCTTAGCCCCCATCTTCCTCCTCTCCGGTGCGGATCGTCCGACTCCTACCTCCTCCTCCTCCCTCCTCTCCGGCGTCGACCGACCGACCCCAACCCGCTCCGCCCTCCCGAGGTAGTTTTCTTCTCCTCCCTCCTCTCCCTCCTTCTCGCTTGTTCTGCTCCCCACCATTTCTGTTCAACCGTTTCCCTCCCGCTTTCGGCAAGTAAAACGCTAGCCCTCGTGTTCCGTTCCTTCCACCGTCTCTCCCTCTTCAGTCCCACTCGTCGTGACCTCTCTCTCTCTCGGCTTCCATCTTTCTTCGCGAAATCCCTAAGAGAATTTTTAGGGTTTCGTTGCGCCCGATCCGGGCCGGCGTATGAGGAGGGGCTTCCATCCCGATCACCGCCCGGGGCGGCCGCCATTCCGGCCGTTGCTGGGCCACTTCGCTAGGGAATGCCCTAACGTGAAGTGAGATCTACCGTTGCTAATCCTTCCATCCTTTTTCGGCCTTTTAATTTTGATCTTTTTCCCATCTAATATATGTGTTCTTGGTTGCTGATGATGGGGTTTATCCTTTTTTTTTACATTTCTTTCTTTAAAAATGGATTCTGGAAATGGTTTTCCTTTCTCGTGTTTTGCTTTGGTTTCAATAGATTGTGGCTTATATTGGGCTTTTGTGCTGAGCTTCGAGGGAAAACAGAAATCAAATGGTCTATGTATACACTCTTTGAGGGTCTATCTCTTACACCCCTCTCTCTCTCTCTCTTCTCCGCGACCCACATATGCCTTCTGTTTGATTGTTTTGTTTCGTGTAGTTTGATCTTTGGTGTATTAGTTCTTCGTAATCTTTCTGGTATTTTGTTTTTGTGGCTATTAATTAATCAGTTATGTTCTTGTTTTTTTTTTTTTGTCTATTTTGGGGTAAATTTTGCGCAGTAAGAATTCCCCTTATTTTTTTTGTTCAAGTGAAGTGGATTGTTTTATGCGTGCCTTCTGTCTGATAGTTGTGATGAGATTGGCTCAAGTTTAGGATATTTTTTTAATGGAAATACGTAGTTAGTTGATTACATGCATATGCTGAAGGTGATGCCTTGCTTTGATTGTGGCTTGTGTCTTTGTGTTCTGCTACCTTTTCATGAAGTGCTATTATTTTTTAATATGGAAAGTTGGGGCATGGTGTTCTTTTGGGTCACTTGTCGACATGAGTGCTGTAAACCTGAGTACTGTTAAGTTGGCTGTGGGAGAATTCTCTGAAGCCAAACATAATTGATATCAGTCGTGGATGCCTTTTATGCTAGTATTCTCTGTTCTTCAGTTTATTTACTTGTTCTTCTTCCTGTTGGGAAAGATAAAATCCTTTTGAAGTTTATTGTATTGTTTTTATTGACCACATCATTTGAGCACTACAGGAAAATTGGGAAAAGGCGACCCTTTTTTGCCGACGCTATCCACAAGCGTCGGGAAAAAATACCCCAGGCGTCACATATCCTCACGCTTCAAAGAAGCGTCGGTGGCTACATGTGTATAAAGCATTTCTGTTGTCCCACCTACACATGTGAAAATTTATGTGTATAAATTGGATATATATACATGTGTTTGCACGCATTTATGTTCATAACTCACATGGATGCTCTCAGATAAGCATATAGAGGTGCCATGGATCAGGAAATCACCATATATTGAAAGGTATGCTTAACTGTTCATGTTGATATGATTTTATCTTGTACAACTCTATTCAGATGAAAATTGAGATTGCTCAAAAATTCAGCCGGTGTCCATCTAATTGTATATAATCATTCCTTTTGTTCTCCCAAAGTTTATTCTGCTTATTAGGTTTATCCCAAGTTTAGAAGCACATATAAATGTATCTAATATCATCTATCATGGAAGAAGCCAATGGTATATAATTATGTTTGGATGAATTTACTTGGTGTTAATTGTCTCTATCTGTATTAGTTCCTTTTTGACAGCCAATCCTTCCCATTAGGAAACAAGATGAAAATCTTGAACTCTTGATTGAATCTTGGGTGAAAATATTTTGTATTTTAATCTCGTTTATAATTTAGATAGTCTGCTAATTAATTATTTAGTTGTGGATTCTGTTGAATAGAAGCTACTGCTGACTTGTTATTCTTCTGCTCAGATTGGTAGATGAGCTTGTTCTTTTGTGCAAAGAATCTGCAGTAAGAAAGAGCCGTGAAGTTATCCGCAATCACATTTTACAATTACTGTTGTTGATTCAGAAGTAAGAAAAAAATGCCCTATTTATTAATTGTTTCATTTTACAAAGCATTTCTTTATACATTTACTTTATACACATGTGAAAATTTACTTGGGTTCTCATGCTCCAAGTAAATTTCTTGGGTTCTCCTGCTTCAATATACATTTATGACATGACACAAGAAAAGAATATGATATGGCACAAGAAGCCCACTTGTGCCTTTCCCTTCAAAGCAACTGCATTTAATGATATGCATTTAACGAGCAGAAATATCAATGGTCCTGGGTTCTTAAAAGATAAATTCATAAAAGAAAAAAAAAACACTTGACAGGAAGTATACATCATATGCTAATGCCATCACCAAAGCATGAAGTAACAGAGGACGCTTGGTTAATTTATTAATTTTTTTTTTTTAGGAGGTACTCCTTGTCATTTGCTGTCTAATGTTTTTAAGGGAATGCAATGAAATCTAGTATGATAAGGCTCTAAAGATCAATATAACTGAAAGAAGTACAAGGAATGCAACTTCAATGAAAGCAGATACAGATATGATGCTCCATTTCAAGGGATAGCTATAAATTCTTCCACTAAACTCATTTTAATTTCATTGGACCAATCAAACAAAACAACAGAGAAGTAGACAACGATGAGTTGTACCGAATTATAGATGTGATTATATGCATTTTGGAAATTATGTAACCAGCACATGCATTAGAGAGTCGTAGTTAAGGCAGTAGAGCATTCAGAAAGTTGAGTACAAAATGTTGGGTAATAAAGTTGATCCAATCAAATGAGTGTGGTAAGGATATTAAAGCTCAAGGTAATGCATGGTGAGAAGAAAAGGTTACAATGGTAGTGGGTGTATGATTGCAATAGTTGAGGACAAATGGAGAACAATTTATTGAAATGGTAAATGCATGCAGAATTAAAAAAAAAGGTGGTCCTTATATATGAGTGAACCTTAGCCTCATGTCAAAGGGCTAGAAACTAAAATTTGGCAGTCTAGGATAACAGGAAGTTATTGGAAAGGATTTTTAAAAGCCCCAAAAGCCAGCAGTGACTGGTGGTTATGGCTAGTAGAATTTTCGATAATAAGGTATAGATAGTAAATTACTTATTGCGCTTCTAAGACCTTACTTATGTGTATTCTATTATCATATTCCGAGTTCTGCTTTTTCCCACAAGTTCAGTTACCATGAAATTGCAGAAAATTAAACTATAGAACAAATCTAAAGCCAAAGTTCTTTTAGCTATCAACCAAAACCCTTTCACACTTAAATACCTTTACTGCAAAGATTCAAGAAGCCAATAGAATTAGAGCAATCAACCACCTATCCTTGTATGACTTTTGAATGTTCTGTTGTTAGAATCAAAAAATAAGGAAAAAACAAAAGGGAGACGATTCTTTTTTGTGCATTCCAGGTAACAATATGCCTCGAGGGAGACGATTTAGAGATGTGGAGTTCCAACATTCTCAAGTGGGATCTACTTCTGAGCAGTCCCTGCAGTCCCAGCAGCCATGTGAGCACCAGCAGCACGAGTCAGGATCTCAGCACGAGCCTCCTGCTGATTGTCCGGAGGATGAGCTCCGGATCCAGGGTAATTCGATTTAAAGTTCATATTTTATGTTCATATTTGTCTTCAACTTTTTAAAACTTTTTAATTTTAATAGATGGACAAGGGATGGTGAGGACGAGACGGGAATCCACTCAAGCAAAGGATGTGTGGAAGCTTCCTCCGGGTGAGAAGATCATCATCCGATGCAACGAATTGGGGCAGCCCATCAATAGAGCTGGAAGTCTACTATCAAGCTTTTTAGGATCGGTTGCACGCAAGGGTCAGCTGTGTCCACTCAACTATACGAAGTGGAATGACATGCTTCCTTCGTATAAGGTTGAGCTTCTTAGACTTATACAGGTAATGAATTGAATTTATTCTTTTTAATTCGACACCTCCTGTATATTAATTTGCTTAGTATCATAATTTTATTTTAGATGTTTAATATTATTATAACATTCTGAATCTTGTTGTAGGATAAGTTTGTACTCCCTCCAGAGAGCCATGATTGGGTGCTAAAGTCCCTCAATCGCAAAAGGAAAGAATATAAAGCAAAATTGAAGACGGACTTCAAGCGCGAGGGTATGACAGAGGAGGAGGTTGCTCGTGTGACTCCTCCTGATGTATACCCTCAGCAGTGGAGGGAGCTTGTTCACTACTGGTTTTCTGAAAGAGGACAGGTCACGTATATTGTTTCAATATTTTATATTATCTTTATTATTAATATAGATTGCAAATATATACATTGAATCATATTATACTGTGTGCTTTTATTTTGGCAGACATATTCTAATATTGGCAGAGCTGCACGAGCATCTCAAGCAGTTCCTCATACTTCAGGCTCGAAGAGTTATGCGAGACGTAGAAATGAATTCGTAAGTTCTTTTGAAACTATTTGAAATTTTACTAACATATAGCACGTATCATAATATATAGTTTGCCAATATACTTTCCGTATGTGTAGATAGTAGAGCATGGAAGGGAGCATGGTGAGGTAGAGTTTTATAAGATGACCCACACTCACCGAGATGGCAGCTTTGTCCGGGACGAGTCGAGAGATATAGTTGTATGTATTCATTTTTGCTTTGTTCATAATATTTTTTTAAAAAAATTTAAATTTTTTTAAATATTAATGTGACATTTTTTTTGAGAGATATATAGGAAAGAGCTACAACTCTTATTTCAGAGCGTGTTGGGGAGTCATCATCATCCGATGCGGCCAGTCGCGTCGAGGCTCAGGTCTATACCGAATTAATGGGCCCAGAACGTTATGGTCGAGTGAGGGGTTATGGTGTTGGAGTTACCCCCACTCAGTTGTCTGCAGTGAGCCGATATACCCAAGATGCTAGACAAGGTAGTAGCACTGCAGAGGTTTGTAATCTGAAGGCAGAGATGGCACAGATAAAGCAGTCATATGAGACAAGGATAGAGGAGATGAGTCAGAGTCATAGGACCGATATGGACCGATTTGATTGCCAGCTTGTCCCAGGATCACTACAGATTGGCATTTATGGACGACTTTGTACGTACGGATCACTTGATACCATTTTCAAATTATTGATCATATTGTTTCTTGATGCAAGGTTCTGAGGTGTACTGTCCTTTTCTTTCAGTGAAACTTAGCATCAAGTCCTTCAAGGTGCCAGAACATTTTGTTGAGATTCCTCAAAATGCTACTGTTGGTTCCTTGAAGGTATATGATCCCCTAATATCTTTTTATTTCATGTTCTGCTTTGTTACCAACATTATGCACATTCTTTATTTTATCTGTTCCATTTGGTACAGACCAAAGCCTTTGGAATCTCGCATTGACAGGATTTTTATATTTTTATTGTATTAAGCTGCCTGTATTAATGCAATAGAAATCGATAACCCGATAATCTTATAATTGTTTTACTATAGCTGACAGGTTAGCATGTGAATTTGTGAATGTTACGTTCGTGGAGATTACTTAATGTTTTATGACTCTTAAAACCCTACTTCCTCAAGGCTCATTGTAGTTTTGCAGCACACACTTTCTATTATTATATAATCTAACCCAATAAATGGTAATTTTTGTTGTTGCAGTCGCAAGAATTCTTTCAATATCTTTTAGAATGTTTAATGACAATACTCGCCCGAGCAAGGAGCGGAGCAGAGCAGAGCTTAAGAAGACTCCGGTCTGTGGACAAGACTCGCCCGAGCAAGGAGCAGAGCTTGGTTGACTGGGCTCGCCCCAAGCTTAATGACAATATTGTAGAGATGATGATGCCGATCTTTGATACATATTGTAGATTGTGTACGTAGGAATTTGACTTGTATGTTTTTAGAATGTTTTTGAAGTACAATGTAATCAAATATGATAATATGAATGTAATCAAAGTTCTTGTTTGTGACTCGTATTTTGTTAATATGTGATTCAGTGTATTTGTTTCTATTGTTTTGTTAGAATTTAATGTACACAGAGTACTTAAAAATTACTTTCATAAATTTTTTTTTAAAAAAAAAAAATTAATGCCGACGCTTATAAGCGTCGGGAAAAGCAACCGGAACGTAAAGTATTGGCGCGCCTTTAACGACGCTTATAAGCGTCGGCGTCTTAGGAAACGAACGACGCTTAAAAGCGTCGGCATAGACCGGTTAAACCCGACCCACGCCCAACCAGAACGTAAACTGGCACGTCTTTAACGACGCTTTTAAGCGTCAGCCTAACCAACTATTATCGCCGACGCTTATAAGCGTCGGCGTCTTATAAAAGGAACGATGCTTAAAAGCGTCGGCAAAGACCGACGACGCTTTTTTAACGCGTTGGGTTAAACCCGACCCACGCCCACCTGCCCGACGTCTGACCCACGCTTTGTGAAGCGTGGGCTAGGAATTCGCCGACGCTTATAAGCGTCGGTAGAGGCAAAAAAAATCGTCGGGAGTTATTCCTTCTTTTGTAGTGATCGTCCACGCCTCCAATGGAGGAGAGAAACTTTAATATTTAAAAAAAAATCCCAAAGAAATTATAAACAAAGCGGGCTTTCTTCCTTTCCTCAAGAACAAAAATCCGATAGGCAACAGCCGAAAAAAAAAGAAAACAGGCTTTCTATATTGTTATATTTTTTTAGTGTGCATCTAAAAAAAATTTAAAAGTCTTAAAGTTTTTCTGCAAACAGAGTTGCTAGTTCTATAATTTAGAAAAAAAAATACAGTAAATACTAAATCGCCAAATAATATACACCAGATAAATTAATTATTTACAAAGTCAATACAAATATCTAGATAAATTGGTACATAAATTCTACCATATGTTCTTCACCATTATACAGTATAAGATCCGGTGATATAGACTTAGCAAATTGGTCATCCAACGATCTAATATATACTTCTAAGTAAATTAACACAGTTTTTAGAATATCATATTCATCAATATATACTGTATGTCTAGTGATATACACTCGACTTTTTAATACATACTTAAGCTTATCAGATATACTCATAGCAGTGATTCAATATACACTTTTAGATAGTGCAAGACATAATTTTCGGAATAAGCGTTTTATCAGTATACATCGTATGACTAGATGATAGATACCAAATAATTAATCCTTTTGTATTTATTTTTTTTTAAAGCTATGAAATTTTTTGATTTTTTTTTAAGATGGACGGAAAAAAATAGTATATAGATATTTCTTTCCGTACTCTTGCCGAAACCTATCTTTTTGGTATGGTTGTGTGTGGGGAGAGGGGCAATCGGGTGAGCCCACTTGTACATACAAGACAAGAAATGTGATCACTGAACCGTTAGCCCACTTGTAGACACAAGGTTCTTCTTCATTCTTAATGATGCCATACGTTCTGATAGTTTTATCGAAACGTATATTCCAACTTCGAGAAGCTTGCTTAAGTCCATAAATGGACTTTTGTAGCTTGCGTACTTTGGACTCGTCTGTGGAAGTGAAACCCTCAGGTTGTATCATATACACCTCTTCTTCCAGCTCTCCATTTAGAAAAGCTGTTTTCACATCCATTTGCCAGATTTCATAATCCATATATGCTGCTATAACAGGCATGATCCGAATAGATTTTAGCATTGCCACAGGAGAAAAAGTCTCGTTATAGTCGATACTATAACGTTGACGATACCCCTTGGCAACCAGACGGGCTTTATAGGTCTCCACCTTTTCGTCTGCGGCTCTCTTTTTTTTGAAAACCTATTTGCATCCTATGGGTTTTATCCCTTCGGGTGGATCAACCAGTATCCATACACTATTGATTTTCATGGATTCCATTTCGGATCTCATGGCGTTGAGCTATAACTCAGAGTCAGACCTCTGCATAGCATCCATATAGGTGATCGGATCCTCATTGTTCTCATCGAGCTCAATAGGATCTGCGTCATGGACCAAAAAGCCGTAGTATCTGTCCACTTGATGCGGTACTCTACCAGATCGCCTTAATGGTGCCTGTACACTGGGCTCCTGATTTGATCTAATCAAATCCGGTTCAGTGGGTTCAGTAGATTCTGTTAATTCTTCTACCTGCTGAACTTCACTAAGTTCAACCTTAGAGGCAACAATTCCTTCACCAAGAAATTTCTTTTCCAAAAAGGTTGTCCTTAGTCCTACGAAAATCTTTTGTTCATTAGGAAGGTAGAAGTAATAACCCCTAGTTTTCTTGGGGTACCCTACAAAATAACACTTATCGGACCTAGGACCAAGTTTGTCAGTTTGAGAACGTTTAACATAAGCCAGACATCCCCAAACCCTAAGGTAAGAAAGTGTCGGCTTACGTCAAGTGCATATCTCATATGGAGTCTTCTCAACAGACTTACTTGTAACCTTATTTAGTATTATACATGCAGACTTTAAAGCATAACCCCAAAAAGATAGAGGCAGACTAGTAAACTCCATCATGGATCGAACCATATCTAACAGAGTTCGATTCCTCCTTTCGGACACACCATTGTGCTGAGGTATTCCTGGAGGGGTCTATTGAGAGAGAATCCCATTCTCCTCTAGATAAGTTAAAAAATCACCGAAAAGATATTCTCCTCCTCGGTCTGACCGAAGGATCTTAATACTCTTTCCAGTCTGTTTTTTTACTTCATTACGAAATCGTTTGAACATTTCAAATGATTCTGACTTATGCTTCATCAGATAGACATACCCATACTTGGATTGGTCATCCGTGAAGGTTATGAAGTAGGCATAATCACCTCTGGCACTTATGTTCATAGATCCACATACATCAGTATGTATGAGGCCGAGAACATCACTGGCTCGTTCACCCTTTTTACGTAAAAATGTGACTTGGTCATCTTATCAAGAAGACAGGATTCACAGGGTGGCAATGATTCACAATCATTGATTTCTAAAATGCCCTGTTGGGCTAACCTGTTTATCTTGTTTTTGTTTATGTGACCTAGCCGGCAATGCCATAAATAGGCTTCATTGATATTATGTAACTTAGGGCGTTTATTAGAAGTGTACATACATTCACAGGCAGTGATAGAGTATAAATGTCATGTTTCAATTGTCCACGAAAAATTTTAATACCATTCAAAATGATATCACAAAAATTTTCTTTTATTGATAAACAATAATCATTTTTGGCCAAAAGGCCTATAGAGATGACATTCATCAAAAAAGTTGGACAATAATGACAATCATCAAATATGACTACTCTAGATTCAAAAACAAGCTCAATGACTCCTAAAGCTAGGACTGGAACTGATCTTCCATCTCCAACGTTCAGGAATCTTTCGCCATTCTTGAATCTTCTACTAACTTGAAGTCCCTGCAATGAATTGCAAATATTAATTGGACTTCCGGTATCCAATACCCAAGTGGTAGAATCATAAACAGAAAAATTACAAGGTGTTATCATATAATTACTTTGTGTAGCAACTGTTTGCTTTTTTTTTTTCTTAGGCTTGTTTGGATCAAGGGACGCTATGTAAGTCGGACAGTTCCGCTTCCAATGATCCTGCTTCTTATAGAAGAAGCACTCTGCCTTGCTCTTGTTGGCTTTCTGCTTCTTAGTCTGACTGGGCTTAGAGACCCCAACACAAGTTTTCTGCACCTTCTTCTTCTTTTCTTTCTTAAAGGAAGAACGTTCTGCAGAAGTCCCATCTACTACATTCACCGACTCCTTTTGGAGTTGGTGATCCTTCTCATAGGTCTGCAGTAAACCTAGCAAACCATGATAGGATACTTCAGGCATGGTCATTCTATAATGACTAAGGAAGGTCAGGTAGGACTTGGGAAGTGAGTTCAAAATGGCATCCTTGCCCAATTGCTCGTGCAAAGGAAAGCCAAGTTTACTCAGACGATTGATTTGTTCGATCATGTACAATACATGATTGGTAACCGATGTCCCTTCCCTCATGCAGGCATTAAATATAGCACAGGAGGTCTTATGTCATTCGATATCGTCTGGAGTGCCGAAGGACTCCTTCAACATTTGAAGGATTTCCACTGGCTACGCTTCCTTGAATTTTTGACTAAACTCGTCATTCATCGATGCCCTCATGATGCAGCGCACTGTAGTGCGATCGTTGAGCCACTTCTGATAAGCGTCTCTGTTTGCACGTGGTGCATTAGCTGCAGGTTCTTCAGGTGTAGGATCCGATATCACATACAGGATCCGCTCGTGCTATAATACAATTTTCATCTTTCGATACCAGCTATCAAAGTTGGGTCCATTAAGCTTATTATTGTCTAATAGTGTTCAGAGGGACAATGAATTAGCCATATCTGAAAAATAAAGGAAAACCCAACTAATTAGTATATGATTTATTTTAATCTTAAAGACTTAGACTTTAGTCTAACGTTTTCTCCCACTATTTTAGTCGAATTAATAGCCTCTACCTTTAATTCGAGGAATTACTTTAATTCCTTAGCGGGTACTAGAATCCACATAGATTGCATACGGGCCCGAGGAAGGCTCGACCAACCCATGTGCACCTAAGGGTAGGTACATTACCAATTGTTTCTCTAAACAATTTCTAGTATTCAATTTTGCCCCAGGTGGTAATCAGTAGGCGGAGGCCTCCACTGAAAATTCTGGTTAGGTCCAACCATTAATGAACTAGCTCAATGACACTACCTAATGTATGATTAGGCCAGAGGAAGGCTCGGCCAACCTAATCACAATTAGATAGCTCAAAAAACTATCATATAATGAAAAATAATTCCAATATACAGAGGAACATCAGACGGAAGCGTCTTGCAAGTTCAACTGTAATACTGGACCCATTATCATTCACCCTAATGGGAGGCTATGATCTAGTTGTCTATATAACTTTATCATTTTAAGGACCTAATAATTTAGAGGATTTTAATTGAGATGCGACACAGACCGATAATTCCAAATCCTCCCACTGACTTCACCAAGTCATACAGAGGACTAGATCTTGTTGGTCTATTAGACACCTAAATCAGTCACACTGATTTTTCCCTAATAGCATGGGTGAGTGCCAAGTCTCAAGGTACCTTAATCAAAACTTGATCGACCAAATTGGCCAGGTAAGAGAGATCATGGGAGGGTTCCGCCATTAACCTCTTTCCTAGACACCAACTATGTTAGCCAGGTAAGAGGTAGCCCCAATTAAAATCCATGATCAAATGCCGAGTTACCTTAGACACCAATTGGTTTACCAAGTTGATTTAGGATATCCTTGGGAACTCGGGCTCGATCACTGAGTCACAATCAGATCCAATTGAAATATTTGGATATGATAAACTACAACTATTGAGTTTGATCATTTTAGAAACCTTGATTTAGTCTAGTTCAACTATTGATTAGATTAAATCATGTTTCTTAAGTTAGTCCATTTCAATTTGATTTCAAGATTAGGTCTAACCTGGTCAACTAATCTGATTGTGCTAACCCATGCCCAAAACCCATGATCAAATTTTGAATTTTAAATCTTAAATTCAAATTTCAAATTTTGAATTTTAAATTCAATGTTTAATTCTTAAATAAACATATTATGATCATGAATTCAGGGCAATTTATTCCAAATATAAACAATTTATGTTTAAATTTTGTGGTCATAATAAATTTAAAACTAAAATTTTATTAACATCAATTATGCATAATTTTCATAAAAATAAACTATTTATTTTATGATACAAATTAATCTTAATTTTGTGCTAGGACAACATTTTCACTATAAGGGGTTAACCTTATAGTAAGACAACCTTATGATTCAGCACAAGATTGATATTTTATGATTAAATCTAGATCTAATCTAAATTTAAAAATTAAATCATGCATAATTCTAAATATTATAGGCCAAATTCATCGGCCAACCTGGCTCTGATACCAGTTGTAGGAAAAATTTCTCGAGTTGTCCGATAAAATCGGATGCCAGGCAAGAAAATTAGTTTTAAAATTTTATTTATAACAGTTATAAATATTAAACATAACTTTTATGTAAAATATACCTCGATCCTGCAGCAGAAGTTGGTCGAGGTAGGGCGGATCTAGATCTTTGGACGTTGCTTCGCGAGGCCTAGATCTGCAGGCCCTCTACTTCGCGTGCATGCCAAACTTCGTAGGAAGGTAGGATGGTGTCTGTATTTTGCAAAACCAGTTTTTGCAAAAGGATCCTAGAAGAAAACACTTTTCTTTCTTTTCCTTCTTCTTCTTCCTTCTCTCTCGTATCGTTACTGTACGCCCGAGAGCTCGGACGCCGATTACAGAGGAAAGGAAGAAGAGGACACGTCGCCGGATCTGGATGCTTACCACCGGAGAGAGGATTGAGAGAGAAAAACCACTTCTTCTCTCTTCTTCTTCTCCTACAGAACTTCCGTTTAAGCCTCTCTGTTTCGTGAGTTTTATACACAGATAGAGACTTCATGCTTCACTAATCCTCTCTAGTTTTTCTCTCTGATTCACTCACAATTCATCTGTAAATCGAGAGAAAATAGTGGCCTACTTATAGGCCAATGCTGGGAGGATTTAATCGGAGTAATTGACTGCCTTTACGAATCCATACATTATGAATTCATAACGTTCGTTTCAAAAATAAACGTGGAAAAAAATAGTAAATCCATCTGATAACAGACCGATTTCAAAAATCAAATTAAACCGGAATGTAGCCGGTTCAAAAACTGGACATTCCAGCCCTGACGGCAAGTCGAACGGAGTTCGGATGGTGACGTGGTGTGGAGACGAAGCCGGGAGGAAGAAGGCTCTGTTTTTTCCTCCTAGGCTTTTCTCCATTGCGGCTCACAAGAAACCTTAAGGATCTATGGGAAAAGAGAGTTAAGGGTCCATGTGAGCTTTGGTCCACGGGTCCATAGGTCCACAGGTTATTAAAAGTTGGATTGGGTCAGCCGGTTCAATTAAATGGGTTAGCTTAATTGATTCACTTGGTTCTAAACCAAATTGATGGCCCAATTGAATGATTTTTGACCCGAAAAAATTTCACATAAGTCCGATTCATGGGAGGTTCAATTGGGTCCAGTCTCGGCTCGATCCAAGTCTGACTTATATCAAAACAAATACGAAATTAAATCCCAATTAAATCGTGATCGAGCCCAATTACACTAATTGAGACCCAATCAAACCCTATCTCAACAATTGAGTCCTTATCATGTTTAATTACATTAATTGAAACCTGATCGACCCTGAATACAGACTTAATTAGTTGTTCATCCATAAAATTTAGCATATACCTCATGTTCAGTGCTAGCTGAACATAGACAGGACCAAATTTCAAATGACCCACAATTTTAATTCTTAATTAAATTGGGTCAAAACCTTCCTACTTAGCTTGACTAATGTGCGTGACTGCAATAGGTTCGAACACTAAGCCGGTAGTATATGGATTAGTCAATGCACTAATCGAGGTGACCATCTTGCAAAGATACCTGACGTTCGGATAGGTCGAATATGCAAAGTTAACATTCAAGAACCTAGACGTATGGTTACTGCATAATTCATCCCTATGACCATCGATGCTCAAGATGACTTCAGAGTGGACTGTTGACCTGTGGGTTCGGTCATCCATAGTGTATTTCGAATAATCAAATCAAGTGACCTATCACTTGGTTTACCCTGGCCAAGGTTTTACTGAATTGAAACACAGCGAGACATCAACTCCTATAATCTGGAGTGGTCAATCCCTTCTTGACTCATACACAGACTTCGTGAGTACTTGACTGCACCCAGCATCCTTCCGATCCCTGAATTAAAAATTCAGGTCGTCTAGTGCACAAGTACAGTGAGTTGCTTGCAAGTCACTGTGATAGTTTTAGGTCTAAAGGGTACTTATGCCCATACGCTTTGCAAGCTAACTCCCGACAGTGGAGTGCTCCGCAGATGAGTCACTGTTCAGTGATGATTGTTGCCCAGTAGATACAACCCAAGAGGGGGGGGGGGTGAATTGGGTCTTTTAAAACTTTTAACCTACTTCTGAAAGTTTTTGATTAATTATGCTAAGTTGTATGGATGCACAGTGAAAGTCAAACTTAGCAACAGTTTGATGTATAGAATGTGACTTGATTGAATATGCTTGCAACTAAAGGATGCGAGGATAACAGTAAAGCAAGCAATTTATCTAAGTAAGTAAGTGTGTTAGTTAGACAATGACAAGAGGCATTACAAACACAACAGACATATAGTGGTTCGGTGCACCCCAGCACCTACATCCACTCCCCAAGACCTCTTGGGAATTTCACTATAATCCTACAGATTACAGCCGGTTGTTTTACAAGCTCACAACCCAACTTGTTGTTTTACGAGCGCACAACGAACTCGGTCGGTTTTCCCAGGCTCACCAACTAGAACCACCCCGATTGTTTTTCCGGGATCACTATCAAATCCTTACACCGTTGGTTTCGACCTAGGCTCACCAACAAACCTCTCACCGTTGGTTTTCCCTTTGGCTCACCAACAAACCTTAACCCCTTGATTCAATCCCTTGATTGAATCAAGTTACAAGATATTAAAAACAAAGTTAAAAACAAATCAAAGCTTCTTAAACAAGCAAATATAACAATATAAACAAATAGAGTAAAGAGAAGCCCTCAAACGAGTTTTGAAGATGAAGGAGCTCGGCTTCTTCTTTACTTGACCCTCTTCTGATTTGGCACGAAGTAGAAGATCACCGAGGCAGCACACGGATGGAGAGGAAGCTTTGGGATTCACTTGGATGCTCTTCTTCTCTCTATTTCACTTTGAATGGCCCTTTTGTGCTTATGGGAGATTTCCCTTGTAATCACTTTGAAATCTCTTTCCTAAATGTTCTCTCCCACTTCCATGCGTTCTCCCCTAGCTCTCCTCTTGTTTTTATAGCTTTAGATGTCGTGGAAACAAGAATATAGCCGTTAGAGACAAAAATAGAGCCGTTGGACACAGTCTGCACCTCCTGATATTATTACCGTTGGGATCGGAGTCGACTCGCGCGATCAGGAGTCGACTCGCCTGTTGCAGGAGTCGACTCGTGCTTCACTGGAGACGGCTCGGCCACTGTTCCAAATTTGAATTAAAGTGCATGCCTTTTCCTCGGATCGACTCGGACCAAACTGGAGTCGACTCGCCAATAGCTGGAGACGACTCGGCCACTTGGGGGCCGGCTCATTCTCAGGAATCCAGAGGACATACTTTCTGATTTTCTTCCTCGAGTCGACTCGGATTCTCTTCGAGTCGACTCGGCTCTCAGAGCCCGCAAACTGATCCTCTGTATTTTGGCTCGTCTGGTCTTGGAGTCGACTCGAACTATTCCGGAGTCGACTCGGCTCTCAGTTTCCGAAACACAGCCTTCTGCCATTTTGGTGTAGCGCTGCCTTGGAGTCGACTCGAGCTGTCTGGGAGTCGACTCGGATCTCAGAGTCCGAAAAACTGCTCTCTGACTTTTTCTTTGTGTACCACTGAGAGTCGACTCTCGCTTTCTTTGGAGTCGACCAGCCAACCATCGGAGTCGACTCGCATTCCACAGGAGTCGACTCGAATCTCAGGGTCGAAAATCGCTCTCTGACTTTTGCCTTGTTTTCCTTAGGAATTGACTTGCCAGCTATTAGAGTCGACTCGTTCTACTCTGGAGTCGACTCGAAGACTATTCTTTTGAATTTTCCTTTGAATTTGCTCCTCCAATTTGAATCCTTCCAACTTGAGACTTGGGCCAATAAATTGTAGCTTTCTTCCAACTTTTCTTGAGAGCTTTGGAGGCCTTCTTGTGTTCTTCCAACTTGCTATGTTCCTTGCAAAATAAATATCTTTCTCCTTGCAGCACAAACATTAGTATTTATACTTCAAGGTTTTGTGATCATCAAAATCAATCTTTAAATCAATCTTTGGGTCATCAGTCTTCCCCTTTTTGATGATGACAAAACTTGGAGTATATGCAATATAAAATATATTGTGTTCTAGAAATAATGCATAGCTAAGTTGCATGAAGTAGAAAACATATTTATTTAATATCTCAATTTAAGCTGATTTGTATCCAATTCAAAACATAAAGCATTATGAGCATATACTTAGATATTTCTCCCCCTTTTTGACAACATCAAAAAGATAGTGAAACATTAAGATATTTCTTTTCCTTATTGTACTCTGATTTGCATGTCAAATTTTCGCAAGGCAATAATATTAGAATCAGATTAATGAGCATAGATCAGAGCCAATTAAGATAATTTCAGAGCAGAACACATCGAATGTGATTTCAAGAAGTTTTCTAATTTGATACCACAGATAGTTTTCTAATCAAGTGTAGGTGGAATCTTCCTTAGGTTAATTCAAGAAGTACCACAAATGATATTCAAGGAAAATACGAATGGAAATCTAACTTCTCTTCAATAATAAGTATGAAAGCTTGCTCATTTAAGATCTTTTGTCCAATATATTAAGTATTTTAGCAACATGAAAGCAATTTGACTAATTTTCAGAGTATAAGAGCAATATATTAAGTATGATTGCAAAGTTCTTTTATGGTGTAAAAAATATTGTGGCATAAATACTAAAACATGAATTCAAGCAATTTATGATATATCTCAGAATATACATAAAATTCAAAGCTTTTAAGGTTCTTTTAAAGCTCTTTTAAAGAATTTATTCCTTTAAGAAGAAGCACATTTTGGTACATATAATAATGAATTGGCACAAAAATTGAAGTTCTAAAGCACAAGCCAATTAGGACTCATTACTGAATTTCCAAAATAGATTTTCTGAGAGAAACTCAAGAAAATTCAACACATTATTCTTCCCCTTTTTTCATTAAGTTAGAGGCTCTTAAGATCAACTGTGTGAATTGCAATTTGGTTCATGATTTGTGCAGAAGATATATTAACCAAATAACACGCCTCAAAATGTATCATAAAGATTTTCAGATTTAAATTTCAGATGATACATATTGGAGAGTATTAGAATTACTTCTCATTTAGTATTCTTTCTCTTGCCTTTAGTTATGGATTTATGCAATTAAGTTCCATAGGATCTCTCCTGAAATTTTCTTTCTCCCCCTCAATTGATCATTCCATTTAAGAGTTTAGAATTTAATAAAATTATCAATCTCGAAAATATATTTTCTATAAGTTTCAGCTTATTTTTATAAGACTCAAGGTTTGAGATAAGACAACCTTTGTAGAACTCATCTCAAGGTATAAACTTATTATATAATTAAAGCAAGTCTTGCAATATAAGGAGGTTCATCAAAATCAATCCATAAAATTCAAAGTATGCATTAAAATAACTTTAGGATAAGATACTGAATATCTAAAGCTCCCCCTCAAAAGATGCATTCTTCTTTAATCATTCTTTTCTTTTGTTGAATTTCAGATTTTAATGATAAACGTGAATAAAACTGAAACTTTATGATATCAAGAATGTAGAGTGATCTAGAATTATTCAAAATTTATAGCAATCACTCTTTTTAATCTTTCAAGAACAAGTTATGCTTCCTCTTAATTTTTGAGAAACTGTACTGAAATATTAATCAGAAAATGATTCATTTGAAGCTCAAATTCTTTCAAAAGCATTTACATTTTCTTTCTTTTAAGAATCATTTGAGTGAGCTGAAATATTTCTAGCTTTAAGATCATTCACTCCTTTTTTTTTAAAAAAAATATGTATATTTTGATGGAAGTCTTTAAGAATGTAGGAGAGAAAAAGAAACATATAGATGATCATTGAAATATATATATTTATAGAACTCAATTTCCTAATGATAGTTTTTCAGCAATGTATACATGAAGCACAATAAATATTTTTAATATCAAAATGAAATCATATATTTAAAAAAAATATTTGTTTGCAATCAAGATCATCGAAAGACACATCATTTGGACCAATATTAGTACACTTTAAAGATAAGAAATGATATGTTTCAGATGCGTATCGGGGCAAGCAATCAAGGCATTATATTGGGTACACTTTATCATGATATGTTTCAGATCTTTAGTACACTTTAAAGATCATCGAATTATTCTATTTTTCTTAAGTTAAGATTTTATTTAGAAATCATATTGAGTTTAAGCTTTTATACAAAATCAAATTCTGAATTTCATAAAGATTTTCAATAGAGGCTTTCAAAGTCATAATTTGAGATATGTATCTTTCACATTGTAGCTCATCTTAAATTATTACGATTGAAAACACATATTTCAAACATATAAGAGCATATTCAGAATATTTGTATTTATGTTGAGTTTGGTATGAATTAGAACATTATATACCAAAGTTAAGCAAGTTGAAAGATAAAACAAACTCAATTCATTTTGCCTAAATAGATATATCCTTCTCTTTACAAGTTTATTCACAAATCTGAAATTTCTTTTCAATAATACCAAAAAAAAATTTATGTAGTATTCCAAACATTCAATCAAATTATCCAAGCATGAAGCATTACAAAATATTGAGAACCCATAATTCAAGACATCATGCCACATGCAAAATATATTATGTGTTAAGTCATGCATTAAAATGATAAGAACAAGCATGTCAAGGATCAAAATCAATTCTTTTCAAATAAACTCTCCCTATTTAAATATAATCTTGCATTGATTTCATCCTTAAATTGTGTTTTCAAGTGATTTAAAAAAAATGACTTAATTCTTCTTATATACTTTCATTAACTTTGTCCTTCATTTTTACCTTCTTATGCTCTATACTCTATTTGCTCCCTATCCGGTGGAGTTGGGAAGGGGCACGAGGTACTACCACTAGCCTCCCTCTTGTGCCGTCCCTAATATGCCCTACACCGAATAGTTGGGTCAAATAGTGCCGGGTACTACCACTAGCCTCCCCATTGGCACCATCCCTATGATGAGCAATATAGAAAATTTATAAAGTTCACTTCATACTCTCCCTGTTTAAGTGTAATTAATTACGAATTTTATCCCTTCCAAATGTGCCGAATATATTATGCTTGTTTTGCTTTTCCTTAAGATTGGAGTATTTGCCTTTGCTTAGATTTTACATCTCTTGAATAATATCCATTTTCTTTTCTTTATCTCTCTTTCTTTTTGTTATTCTCAAGTAATTTACATGAAAGAGCAGAGTAAAGAAATAATCTTATGTATCATATAGATGTATATCATGCAAACAACATTTTCATTGTGCTCAAGGATTCATAATTTCTCACAAGTTATTTTAAATCAAAATTTTAAGCATAAACTTGTGTATTTCATGGTTATGACATAGGCAAAGATATATTATAGTTTGGGCAAACCATGAAGAAATTTCTAAAAGTATAAGTCAATCAATATATGTATATATAGACATGATATCAAAAATTAATAATTAAAGACCTTAATCATGCCATAATAAGATTTAAGTTATTGACTTTGCTCAATGAATTTATGAGAGAAGTATCTAGAATTACCAATTCATTCTGCATTCTTCAGTCAAATACCTACTAGATTTCTTATGTATGAACTTTTGGCTGAAGAAGGTCCTCTCTCTTGTTTGCATGTGAATGTTCATTGTATCTTACATGGAGATATCCTTCAAGTTGAAACCTCTCATTTTCTTGCTCAAGGATCCTGCATTATTAACAAACTCCTTTTCTTTCTTGAAAGAAAGTCATTAGTTTCTTCAAGATACAAAACATTCATCCAACATATTTTTTTTAACTAGATGACTCAATATAAGATATGACAACAGTTGAATATTGAGTCACTTTACTCAAGAGATTGCCTAAATATAAGCAAGCATATATCACTTGAACTAAAGGGATAGTTTCATTAACCAAGATGGTTCAAGGACAAGCATGTGAGGCAATAGGAAGATTTATCAAGGTCAAATCAATTTCTCAAAAAACGATTTAGTTTAGATTTTATTTGCTTAAGATAATTATTAATAAGACACGCTAGCTAAGTTTTAATCAACTTATCTTAAACAGTTGTTTCTATCAAAATTCAGATTATGATTCATTAGAGTTAGATTGAAGTTTTGCACAAGGGCACATAATGAGCATACAATCTGGTCTACTAGCTGTATGATAAAATAATTATTCTATCATGCTTCAATACAGCTTTAAAACAATAGATCTACTTTGCTCATCCTTTTCAAATTCTACAAGATGGGGTCATAGACATATCTTCTTCATCCCAATCTTCTATAAGAGTTTTCTTGTGGACTAACTTTGGTCAATGAAGATCCCCTTTCTTGTTTGTCTTAATTTGGAGTTCGAGAGAAAATGTTAATTCATTCATCATACATATTTCAAACTCACCTTACATGAGCTAAGTAGAATCTTCATATAACTCTTCATTAGTAGAACCAAAAATGATGTTATCAATGCATACTTTGAGCAAATAAGATATCACAAATTCTTCTTTTTGATGTAAAGATTTATCACTATTACTTTCTATCAAAAAGGTTACTTAAGCTTTCATATCATGCTTTTGATGCTTGTTCCAAATTATATATTGCTTTAACATATTTGTAATGAGTGTTTTCAAATATGGTGGTTATTTAACATAGATCTCCTTTTTAATGAAATAACCACATAGGAGTGCATTCTACACATTCATTTGACAGAATATAAAGCTCATGAAGCAAGCAAATGATAATGGTGATCTTTACTTTTAATCATGCAAGAATCAAGATCTATTTCATCTTTTCTTGATTTAGCCTTTTAGTAGTCATCGATTTTTCTTCATTAAGTGTATTTCTGAAATTATAATTATTAACAAGTTTTCAGATTGTTATATGTAAAAGATTAACCATATACATATATAATTTAATTTTAGTATCTTGATAATAAATCATTAATCTCATAAGGAACAAAATGAATTGATATTTCTACAACTCGAATCTTTTCATTGAATGTTCTATATGCATTGCTTGATGAATGATATCCAAGGATAGAAATATCTTTATCAGATTTGACATTATTTTCATAAGAACATATCAAGCATAGTATGTACGACTGAAAAATATGAGAGATATGCAATGGTTCATTTTCTATTTTTCAGAAGATCAAAAGAAGTTTTCATCAAAAATAGATCTAATAGAAGTCATATGTATGACAAGCAGTGATGATAGCCTTTAACAAAAAATCATTTAAGTAGATGACTATCATACACAATTGTCTTTTTCATTTCTTCAAGAATTCTATTAACCCTATTTTACTTAAGGTGTCCTTGGTGCTGAAATAATTAATTTCTGTATAAACTTTATCAGGATTTTGGTTTTCAACACTGTGCCATGATACTCTTTATCTTCACAGTTTGGAAACCTTTATCATTTGAAACACTTTTACAAGATTTAGCAAATACAGAAAATACTTCAATTTTATTTGTCAAGAACAAATCCAATGTAAGCTTTTGAAAACTTAGTGATGGAAACAACTTCCTTAGATTTAGAAATTGATTCTTGTTTGTTTCCTTAGTTAACATGCATAACAAACTTTGACCTTACAGAAGATAATCTAAGTAAACCGATGACAAGGTCTTTTGAAATTAGGTCCATACTAGCATAAGGTAAGTTTACATGCTAAAAAGGATTCTTTGATCTTAGTATTTAAATACATATATTCAAAGGTATACCAAGTACACATTCTCATGTTTATGATCAATAAAAATAATGCCATGGATAAAAATTCTTAATCAAGCATATAGAGAATTCATAGAGTTATTTTTAATAAATTAATTAATCATTTAGCAACTTATCCAATAGTGAGTGGAGCATACTATAAAATGAAGTGATTTGAATATATTTTCTTTTCATACCAAAAAATATCGCTTATATCACAAAAATGATTAATACTTGCAAGTTATGTTTTAATCAACTAATAAAGTAATTTCAATACGAGAGGATGCAAGAATTACTTATTTAAATCATTCTTCTTAATTACATTTTGAAATTCAATTCTTTAACACATGTCTAGAGCACCCATTGTTTAGATAACATCTTTCATTAGAACCTTGGATAGCTAGACATGCTTGCTGAAAAATAATCATATTTTCAACTTAGGAACCCAAGCTCTTTTAGGTCCTTGTAGGTTAGCTATAATTGTTCCTTTTGGAACCCATATTTTCTTAATAGCTATTTTGTCCATAAATTTAAAGATTTTAGGATTACAAGGGATGTATTTCTGTATCCTCTTGTTGAATTTAACAAACATAGATCTAACAAAAGTAGTAGATAAACCTTCAGTTTTCTGTTTTTGCCTTTTAGGTTCATCAAATTTGTAATGTATAGATTTAGGAACAACAGAAGAGATTTTACTTAGCTTTTGTTTATCAATATTATAAGAATCTGTTTTAGAATAATTAAAAACTGTTTTAACAAACATATTCTTAAAAGATTTTTGGGTGTACCAAGGTTGATATCCTAATCCAACTTTATCAAATTCAGCTCTTTGATTATTTATCATTAGGTTCAATTTTTCAGAGCTGAAGGTAAATCGTTCAACAATAGGTTTTAATTTGTCAACTTCTTTAGTTAATCTTCTATTATCTTCTGAAAGTAATTCATTGTTTTTCTTAAGTTTATCTTGACTTTCAGTGAGAAGTTGATCTCTTTGATTTAGTTCTTGATTTTCTTTAACTAAGATTTCAATTTTACTAGTTAGTTTCAGTTTTTCATCTATTAGAGTTTGATTTTCATTCTTCAAGTTCTTGTTCTTACAAATAAGTTTCTTATATTCTAAATACAAATCAGAAAAGGCATCATGGAGTTCATCAAATGTAAAATTGCTTTCAGTTTCAGCATGTACCTCTTGTGCCACGAAGCATGGATTTGCAATATGATACTGCTCTTGTTCTACACATGATGTTTCAGATTTGTTAGTGCATTCATATTTGTCTTCAAGCATATTCCATATTTCTTTAGCAGTCATGCAAGAAGATATGCAATTAAACTCATTCCTATCTAGTGCACAATATAATAGGTTCATGGCTTTTGAATTTTGTTGAACCATTTTCTCATTATGACTAGTGTTTGTGTGTGTTCCATTGACTATAATGCTCCATAAATTATAATCAAGTGATTGTATAAAAATGCGCATGCGTGCTTTCCAATGTGTATAGTTTATGCCATTAAATAGTGGAGGTGTATCAATTGATTGTCCTTCTCCTAGAAAACTATCTATTTGAGTTGTCATGATCTTTGGCTCTTGATCGTGAGATCAATAATTAATCTTAGAGCACCTGCTCTGATACCACTTGTTGCCCAGTAGATACAACCCAAGAGGGGGGGGGTGAATTGGGTCTTTTAAAACTTTTAACCTACTTCTGAAAGTTTTTGATTAATTATGCTAAGTTGTATGGATGCACAGTGAAAGTCAAACTTAGCAACAGTTTGATGTATAGAATGTGACTTGATTGAATATGCTTGCAACTAAAGGATGCGAGGATAACAGTAAAGCAAGCAATTTATCTAAGTAAGTAAGTGTGTTAGTTAGACAATGACAAGAGGCATTACAAACACAACGACATATAGTGGTTCGGTGCACCCCAGCACCTACATCCACTCCCCAAGACCTCTTGGGAATTTCACTATAATCCTACAGATTACAGCCGGTTGTTTTACAAGCTCACAATACAACTTGTTGTTTTACGAGCGCACAACGAACTCGGTCGGTTTTTCCAGGCTCACCGACTAGAACCACCCCGATTGTTTTTCCGGGATCACAATCAAACCCTTACACCGTTGGTTTCGACCTAGGCTCACCAACAAACCTCTCACTGTTGGTTTTCCCTTTGGCTCACCAACAAACCTTAACCCCTTGATTCAATCCCTTGATTGAATCAAGTTACAAGATATTAAAAACAAAGTTAAAAACAAATCAAAGCTTCTTAAACAAGCAAATATAACAATATAAACAAATAGAGTAAAGAGAAGCCCTCAAACGAGTTTTGAAGATGAAGGAGCTCGGCTTCTTCTTTACTTGACCCTCTTCTGATTTGGCACGAAGTAGAGGATCACCGAGGCAGCACACGGATGGAGAGGAAGCTTTGGGATTCACTTGGATGCTCTTCTTCTCTCTATTTCACTTTGAATGGCCCTTTTGTGCTTATGGGAGATTTCCCTTGTAATCACTTTGAAATCTCTTTCCTAAATGTTCTCTCCCACTTCCATGCGTTCTCCCCTAGCTCTCCTCTTGTTTTTATAGCTTTAGATGTCGTGGAAACAAGAATATAGCTGTTAGAGACAAAAATAGAGCCGTTGGACATAGTCTGCACCTCCTGATATTATTACCGTTGGGATCGGAGTCGACTCACGCGATCAGGAGTCGACTCGCCTGTTGCAGGAGTCGACTCGTGCTTCACTGGAGACGGCTCGGCCACTGTTCCAAATTTGAATTAAAGTGCATGCCTTTTCCTCGGATCGACTCGGACCAAACTGGAGTCGACTCGCCAATAGCTGGAGACGACTCGGCCACTTGGGGGCCGGCTCATTCTCAGGAATCCAGAGGACATACTTTCTGATTTTCTTCCTCGAGTCGACTCGGATTCTCTTCGAGTCGACTCGGCTCTCAGAGCCCGCAAACTGATCCTCTGTATTTTGGCTCGTCTGGTCTTGGAGTCGACTCGAACTATTCCGGAGTCGACTCGGCTCTCAGTTTCCGAAACACAGCCTTCTGCCATTTTGGTGTAGCGCTGCCTTGGAGTCGACTCGAGCTGTCTGGGAGTCGACTCGGATCTCAGAGTCCGAAAAACTGCTCTCTGACTTTTTCTTTGTGTACCACTGAGAGTCGACTCTCGCTTTCTTTGGAGTCGACCAGCCAACCATCGGAGTCGACTCGCATTCCACAGGAGTCGACTCGAATCTCAGGGTCGAAAATCGCTCTCTGACTTTTGCCTTGTTTTCCTTAGGAATTGACTTGCCAGCTATTGGAGTCGACTCGTTCTACTCTGGAGTCGACTCGAAGACTATTCTTTTGAATTTTTCTTTGAATTTGCTCCTCCAATTTGAATCCTTCCAACTTGAGACTTGGGCCAATAAATTGTAGCTTTCTTCCAACTTTTCTTGAGAGCTTTGGAGGCCTTCTTGTGTTCTTCCAACTTGCTATGTTCCTTGCAAAATAAATATCTTTCTCCTTGCAGCACAAACATTAGTATTTATACTTCAAGATTTTGTGATCATCAAAATCAATCTTTAAATCAATCTTTGGGTCATCAATGATGTACTCCTACATCTCACCTGTATGCCATACAGTGTCTCCACACTCCTTGGTTAAGAGGACAACCAACTAAATGGTACACAACGACCTATACTTGACATAGCTATCGTCCAATTGATAGCTCATCATTTGATCGCGAACTGGTTTAAGGACTAAATGATAAAAACCTCCTTTATCTACTAAATTAGTCCTATGGACTTTATCACAATACACAGGAGTTCAAATTGAAGATGAAACATTTGTGATAAATGAAAAAATACCAGAATAAATTTTATTCATTTTAATAAAACATATACAAACTTCAATTTCTTACAATTAACAAAAAGTTGGCTTTGGGACACAATTCCCAACAATCATAATCCACAAAATCATAATTCATTATAGCAGGTGTTTGAGTCGATTAAATTCCAGTGCGTGTTCGACGGAGCGGCCAAATGGTCTTCCACCTGGGGCAGCGAATCCGGATGCACGGTTGAGGTATGGTCCGCAAAATTTCCTCCCCTCTTTTCCTATTGTTAATACTTATATATACTCGTACCTTTGTTTTTCATCAAAAAATATGCTTGTACCTTTGTTATTTTAAAACATATTTTCTACAAAGGATTTTTTTCTTTTTTTGATGTAAAGGAGGCATTGCCGTCCATTTTATTATTTTTGTACGAAGAGTTATTGCTAGTTATTCGTTACAAGGTGTTTTTTTTTTGTTTGGTAATTTGTTTTCTTTTTTTTTTTTAAATCTCGACTAGTAGTTTGGTTTGAAACAACTGTCTTTGTCTTTATCTTTTTGTTTTGTATAGAGATTGATCTTGGAACCAATCATTACCTTACAGCTGTATCCCGCTACTATGGCAATTATCATGGCTACATTGTCTTAAGTCGCTTACATTTGGGAGCACCATGGGCACCCATGGACCATACGGTCAGGAGGAAGGATCCGCTCTCTCTCCTCCTGTGAAAGCTGGGAAAGTTGTTGCCTTCTTCAGACGTGCAAGTCAATGGCTTGATGCTCTCGGGTTCTACTTGAAGCCCAATTCGGTCTAATTATTCCGAACTAGCTATGAATATTTGCTTACAATCACATTGTAATAAATAATGGAGATGCTATCTTTAAGCTGCTTCTTGTTATTTTGTTGATTTGTGCTACCAACTATATATGTTTGCTTTTGATCTATCTCTCGGTAATAAATGGGGATGCAAGGAACTCTGGATGGTATTATCCTAATTGATTCAGTTGGTAGATATATTGCACCAATATGGAGAAAAGCTTGAGGCATCATTTGGATTTAGACTTGGAGTATGCATGTAATTCCTGGTATCCTATTCTAAGTCTTACTTAGAAGCCTAATTTGGTCTAATTATTCCTGTTGTGGTTCAAATTTGGCTCGAGGGTGACCACGCCGGTGGAGTTGAGGGAGCCGCTGTTGGTTGGAAGAAGAAGACGGGAGTCACCTCCTGCGCGACGGCTGGGAACCTGCACAAAGCCTCATCGATGTTTTTAGTGAGGACCCTCCGACGATCAAGTTAGAGTGGGATCGATTTGATCCAGCCAAAAAAATGTCCCTTAGAAGTTACTTGACCGAGCTATTTGTAGTCCATGGGTAATGTACGACTACGTAATGTACGATTATGTAGGTGGGCGTAGGCGCGTACATGGGTACGGTCGTTCGCGAGGCCGAACTCGTTGAGAGGTCGCATCATGCGTTTGGCGAGGTCGGCTTGATGGGTGTTGAGAGTAGCTCGGCTTTCCGGGTTTCGAGGTGTTCTTGGTGGAGCGCCCTGAGCTCAAAGGTCGGGGCGTACTGCTGAGGTAGACGCTCCAAGTTTGGTCGGGGCGGGTCGGTGAATGTCTGAAGGCACCCTAAGCTTGGTCGGGGGTGTCGACGAATATCTGAAAGCACCTCGAGCTTGGTCGGAGGAGTCGGCGAATATCTGAAGGCACCTCAAGCTTGGTCAGAGGAGTCGGCGAATATCTGAAGTTGGTGGAGCTTTTGGCAGAGTCCCGAAGTCGAGCTGACTCTGGGCCGAAGTGAAGATTTAGTCGATTGGCGTTGACGTTTATTGGGCCGAAACTGGGCGGCCTTTTAGTTGTGGGCTGGACGATCCATTTTTCCTCCTATTATTTGCCCCCCACTTCCGAGATCGAGCTACCTTGCAGCTCGGACAATGGCAGTAGGCAAACTCCTGATCGTCCAGTGCTTCAATCACATAGGCAAAAAGAGGTATGTACCGAACTAGTAAAAAGAGGTATGTACCGAACTGGCTATATATGTATGTATTAGATAATTTAGATTTGTAGAGAAGCATTGAAAATTGAAGAAATAAATGGTCTATATCATACTCAAGGAATGATGGTAGAAGGAAATGGCTAATTTTTTTATTTTTTTAAATAGAAACTAATAGTATTTGCCGACTTTAGTTTAAAATTGATTCAGTTGTAATGATTCTAAAAAACACGCAATCAATTTTATGTAGCCCAACGAGGTGGCACGCACAGTCCAATTGGGCCTAAAAATATCTTAATTGATAATAACAATTATATTTGAGTGTGCTTCGTGGTGAGTCATTGATTGCCCCCAAATAATTTTGAGTGTAGAAATTGAAAAGATGAAAAAAAAACTTATTGCAGCTAATTCAATCATTAATATTGCCTTCTCATGATCGAAGGCCTCTGGAAACCAAAAAAGTGTTTAATTTTCTTTGTATTAATAGTGTTTTTATCACTTTAACATCCTTCTTTTGAATCCGAACAAGTTAGAAACAATTTCTCCTTCATGTTTTCAGCTTAAATATTTAAATTTTATTAGATTCTCCATATATCTTAGGATAGCTTGATCCAAAATATTTTTTAAAAAAAATAATAAAAAATAGGTGGATTGGAACTCTGCGTACTAAAATGAGAATGTGAAGGAGCTCAAAATAAGAGAATAATTAACGTATTAAGTACTTCCAAACTAGGAAAACTATACGAGCAATCGATGCCTTTTAAACAAAAGAAACCTCAATCACTAGCCAAAATTCACAAAGACACCAATAAGCACAAATTTCCACTTTAAGCAAAATAAATAACATTTGGTCGGGATATGAATTCTTGTGTTCAAGAGGGTCTATATAGAGATTTAAGTTTTCAAATATTATAAATTTCACTTGAAAAAAATATCTCGGCCATCGTGGAGCATTCCTATTCATTCTATTGGGCTAACACCAAATTGCACTGCAAACAAATAGGCATCGAGGAAATTTTCACCAACTGAACGAGTTTTTAGAGTGAGATTTCTTCATTATTAATCATTTCAGCATTTATATGGCTTCTTCATTGTCCAAGGCTCCTATCTATTCTCTTAAACTTTGCACAAAGCTAGTTGATAGTGATATTAAACTATATTCTTGCACAAGAAAAACTAACTAATTGGGAAGACGTTTTCTTTTCGGTGCATTAAGTAAACTTGAGTGCTTGATTTTACAACTTGGTTCAGTAGATTCTTTACTCATATGCCTCGAATAAGTTCACCAATTGCTTATGATTTTTGGTACCTTATATTCCCACTTAGACTCATTTAATTTTAGGTTAGAATGTTATTGGATCCACATCCGACCCTAACTGATCCATACCCATCCTAGATGGAGCTGGGTTTGGTCGGGCTTTGGGTTGGGTCGAACTTTTAGATTGGGTCAACTTTTGCCACCTTTACTATCCATCCATGCATCTCTAAGTATTCTTTGGGTCTCTAATGCGACATTCCCCTCACATTATCTTGAGATATGTTTTCCAATATCCGACTTTAGGATAAGCTTATTAGTATTCCATATATGACTCAAAGAGAAAGGTCGGAGCATGTTGAAAGATTGTTTCGTTGATTTGGTATGTGTTGGAGACAAAATTATTTAAAGCCTTTATCTTTCTGATGGCAGGCGAATGTACCTTGAATACCGGATATCTTCATATATCAAATTCAACAAGCTGAATTAAATATCTTAACTCTTTCCAAAATCAAAATCTGCCGCACTGAGGATGTAATCCTTTCCATCTCGTTCCAATGCAAGGATGGTGAGACACTTGGCTGGTCCCCTAGGTGCGGGTGTGACAGTGGTGCAGCCCAGCCAAGATCTGCTTTACACTCACAATGGTATTTATTAGATTTTTAGTTAAAAATATTTATTTATTTATTTATTTAATGTACTTTTATAATTGGAAAAATGAATTTTTTGTCTCTACAAAAAGTCGTTATGGTTGGGTTCAGGTTGTATCTTCCGCATGAAAGAATGATCGACCATTGGATTGTATATTGCACAGATCTCCAAAAATTTCAACTTTTTTCTTCTATCTCTGTATAAATCTCGAAGCAGCCATTGCACGACCATAAGGGAAGGTGAATCATTCTTTCATGTGAAAGATACAACCCGGTGGTTATTATAGCAGAATTTAACTATCAAAAATGAGCATGGTCCTCAACGTGGAGAAAAAGAAACTTTGTTTTGCTTTCTATCACAGCCTTCCATCCATGGAGGTTTGGGGTTTTTTTGGTGCAATTGGAGTTTAATTGAAAGGTTCTCCTGGACCAATTGGAAGATTTCTTATGATAAGCATCCTCCCTATATGCTTTACTAAGTGACCAAAAACTTGAAAGAGAGTTTATACCAATCCCCCTAACGCAAGTCTGCCATAAGAGTGCATATTCAGTGAATAAGGTTTGAGATTTTTTCTTTGCAAATCGATATCTATAAAGAGAGCCATCTTTCAAAAATTATAAGAAAGCACAATTGGTACCTCTCCCAGCTGTGGGAAATAGGGAAAACATCTGAGCTCCTCTAGCTGCAATATGTTTTCTATAATGTAAGGGCTTCATTTTTGCTATTATTACTAGCAGGTAATGAAATGATATGTGCGAAGATCCTTGCTGGGGTGCTTTTAATTCCACATCAGCTATGCATTGGATAGAACTTAGGTACTTATTAAAAACCAAGGAATCTAAATAGCACTTTTCGGCTAGCCTTTCCAGATGAGATTTTGGGTTGTGACAAATTGTATCAAAGCAAATCCGACTTATGGCCCATGTACACTAGAGGACACTGCAACACAGACCTAACTGCATGGGTTGACCATGAACTAGTTATGGCATTTGTGATTGGCTTCATGGTACTTGTAATTAAATTTGAATAAATTTAGATTCTTAACCTGATGAGAATGCTAGAACTTAAACGGAAGGAGTATGCGGAGGATCCGTTCGGACATATATTTAGCTCCACATGGGCAATGCATTTGATAGATCTTGTTTACTTATATAAGGATGCATTTCTGTATATTAATTCACTCTCTATATTTAGTGCATTTGATTTGCTATTTGCTTGGATGTATCCATGTCTGATAGATACTGCAGGTAAAAGCAAATAGTGCATCTTGCACTTGCCTAGCAGGTGGGTAACGAGGTTTTCATGACCTTTTAGCTGGTAAGCACTAGGCATGACTATAGCAAGTGCAGATCATATGCAATTCTCTCTGTCAAGAGTATGAGCAATTGAGTCCAGCAAGTCTACAGGACCATACCCAGGCAGTACGCTTGGTGTCTACTGGGCATGATATATGAACAATTCTTTTATTGTTGATCTGTCAGTATGCAGCTTGTATCTGTATGGCCTTTCTAGCTGATCTTGCTCTTCATTAAGAGTATCGTTTGAGAGGATTCAATCATGATATGATATCCTGGTGGGTAATTCAACATGATCTTCTTTAGAGCTTCCAAGTCACCATAATCTCGCCTCAATCCACAACCCCAACTTGTTTCTGTGCACAAATTTCTACTGTAGCCCAGACTAGTTTAGCGAAGTCATGTGGCTATGTGGTTTTAATTGTTCCAACGATCATCCTTCATATCATAGCACGGCACTCAAATGAGAGACACAATCAACCTTCTACGATCTACTGAGGAGGCAAGTATAGTGCAGTTGGCCCTAAAATCTCTCAATAGGTTATAACCAAGTGTGCTTAATGGGTGAGTCATTGATTTCCTTCACATAATTTTTACTCTAGACATCATTCCTTGGAAATTGAAAACATGAAAAAAAATTATTGCAACTAATTCAATCATTAATCTTGTCTTCTCTTAGACCAAACGAAAAATGTTTTAAATTTTCTTCACATTGTCCATGTTTGTGTCACTTCAACGGCTTTTTTCTGCATCCGGGCAAGCGTGCAAATTTCTCCTTGCTTCACATTTTCTGCTTCAATCTTTAAAATTTAATACCCTCCAAATATCTGAAACTAGCCGAATCCAAGTTACATATATATTTTTAAAAAAAGTTGGTGGAGTGGAACTCTGTGTACTAAAATGAGATTGTGATGGAGCTCAAAACAAGAGTATAATTGAAGTACTAAGTATTGCCAAACCAGGAAAACTATACCAGCAATCCATGCCTTTTAAACAAAAGAAACCTCAATCACTAGCCTAAATTTAGGAAGATACAAATAAGCATAAATTTCCACTTTAAGTAGTCTAAGCAAAATAAATAACTTTTGGTCGGGATATGAATTCTTGTGTTCCAGAGGGTATATAAAGAGATTTAAGTTTTTAAATATTATAAATTTCACTTGAAAAAATATCTCGGCCATCATGGAGCATTCTTATTCATCCTTTTGGGCTAACACCAAATTGCACTGCAAACAAATAGGCATTGAGAAAATTTTCACCAACTGATCGAGTTTTTAGAATGAGATTTCTACATTATTAATCATTTCAGCATTTATATGGCTTCTTCATTGTCCTAGGCTCCTATCTACTCTCTTAAACTTTGTATAAAGCTAGTTGATAGTGATATTAAAATATATTCTTGCACAAGAAAAACTAACTAATTGAGGAGACATTTTCTTTTCTGTGAATTAAGTAAACTTGCGTGCTTGATTTTACAACTTAATTCAGTAGATTCTTTACTCATATGCCTCGAATAAGTTTTCCAATTTATTTCGATTTTTGATACTTTATATTCCCACCCAAACTAATTTAATTCTGGGTCAGAATATTATTGGATTCATATTTGACCCTAACTAAAGAATCTATGATCCATACCCATCCTAGATGGAGTTGGGTTCGGTCGGGCCTTGGGTTGGGTCGAACTCTTAGGTTGGGTCAACTTTTGTCATCTTTACTAACCATCTATGCATCTCTAAGTACCCTTTGGGTCTTTAATGCGACATTCGCCTCACATTATCTTCATATATGTATTCCAATATTCAACTTTAGGATAAGCTTATTAGTATTTCATATATAACTCAAGGAGAAAGATAGGAGCACATTGAAGGATTGTTACCTTGATTTGGTATGCATTAGAGAAAAATTTATTTAAAGCCCTTATCTTTCTGATGGCAGGCTGATGTTCCTTGAATATCGGATATCTTCGCATATCAAATTCAACAAGCTAAGAACATGTTTAGAAATTATTAGATTTCAAAAGACATTTATATCTCTAATCCATGGAGCTGAACAACCAGCAAACTGGCATTAATCAAACTCGGCAACTTGGACATATGAGTTCCTCTTATTTTTTGCATGATCTTGGACGATGGCTGGGGTCTCTTTGTGCTAGCGATCGGACATGATCTTGTCATAGGGCTTCCTCGAAGAGAAATTATGCCTTACACTACTTCATCCACACTATTCAGATTTTTTGTTCCTATGGGCTCTATACGGCTCGGTCTCGGATTGTTGCCTCCCTCACCGCGCCGCGGGACCTTTTTGATGAATATAATAGGGGTATAATTTCTCCTGCTCAAACCTTTTTGTCCTCATTGAATTAGGGGCTCGTTTGGTTCGCGGGAAAAGAAGGGGGGAAAGTGTGGTCAACGGGAAAGTAATGAGATGCCTCTTGTTTGGTTGGAGTTTTCAAAGGAGAGAGAAGGGAAAGTTATATTCCCATGGGAATGTGATTCCCACATTTCATGGGAAAGTCTTTCCCATGAGAAACATGGGAAAGTTACTTTCCCATGAGGCGGGAATCACTCCATTTTTACTTTTTCCCAAAAAGTCCTTTCAGCATTAAAGAAGCATTAAAAAGGCATTAAAAACCTAATTTTTATTAAGGGCATAATAGGAATTATATATAACTTTCCTAGGAAAGTGGATGGCCAACCAAACATAAGCACCTTGGAAATTTGTCACTTTCCCATGGTCAACCAAACATGCCAAAAGTACTTTCCTAGGCATCCTCTTCCTAGGAATTTGTTTCCCAGGAATCATATTCCTAGGAAGGAAAATGCTTTCCGCGAACCAAACGAGCCCTAGAGGTTTAAAGGAGGTAGTGCTTCTCCACGCGTTCCATGGGGATAGCTGGAAGTGGGAACTATTTTATTATGCGAAGTAGGAACTCGTGGCCTTAGCGGGAAAAAAAAAAAAAAAGTAGGAACTCGTGCAATAGCATGTGGTGTTCCCAGCCTTTCGCGTCACTTGTATTGGAATGTTGGATTAAAATTTTAAAATTCTAGTTCTTCAATTTTCCTATCCCACGTGCATCATGCACGTATCACGTTACATGCATGGATCACTACATGTTTTTTGAGTATAAGGAGGCCATGGCGTCGTTCCAAGAGATAACGCCAGAACGTCATCCCGACCAAGTGATGGATTCTCGAGTATGCTGAGCAAGTTGCATCAATATTTTAAAACTTGAAAAGATTTAATTTTTCTAAGTGCCAGCACGCTTCTCAAAAGCTGCGGTTTTATCCTGGAGAGAATAAACTTACGAATACGATAAAATATCATGACGAGAGAGGGAAAAAAAAAAAAAAAAAATGCTGCCGCTAGCTACCACAGCGCGTCTTGACTGCATTCCACGTCCAAATGAATATATATATATATATATATATATATATATATACCCACCTTATTCCTTTAATCTTTGAAGTATAAAAAACAAAGCATCTCACGTGGCCCATGTACTTGCAACCAAAAAATTTAAACACAAAAGACACGGCGGTCGGCGCAAGGTGACGGAATTACCGGCATATTGTTTGGTTCTGGTTCGTTTCTCACGTTGCCCTTCGCCCGAAATAATGGTACACCTTCCTGTGCGCCTGCGGACCGTAGGATCAACTCCATCCGCTTCGAGAAATGTGCGGGTGGACGAATGATGTACTTTTGAACGCTTTGAGATTTCGCAGCGGATGATCCAACCGTGGATGGCGCGAAGGAAGGTGCCTCCTCCTTCGGGCCGAAGGATGCAACCGGGTTCCCGTAGATACATCACGCCTAGATGTGCTCAATTAATTGGCCAGTTCGTGCTGCCATTTGGACCGCTACTGTTGTCAGCTTGTGCTATACTGCTAATGCATGCACGTCCGTGGCCCTATAAATACCCATTATCCCTTCATTCGCTCGTTCATCAAAACCAACCGAGAGGAAACCATTTTGTAGTCAGCACAACTTCTCAATGGTGGGGGTTCAAGATTTTGTAGTTAGCTCAACTAATTTCATCATCAATAGTTCATTTTATATTATGAATTCGACTAGAGCTAATAGGTGTCCACTGTTACAGGCTAGCAGAGAGGATGCTACGAATATGTTAGGGCCATGGGGTGGTTCTGGTGGGACAGCATGGTCGTTTGAGAAGGCCCAAGCCATCACCAAAATCAAAATTAGCGGGGGGGATGTCATCGATTCAATCAGCTTCCAGTATATGGATGGCAAGACAGCCCGCTGGTCCCCCACGTACGGAGGTGCCGGGGGCAAGCCTACAGAGGTGCCTACGCTGAGATTCTTTTTTCCCCTTAGATTTAATTTTCTTTTTTTATGAAAAAATTACTTCCTCACTATTGTTTCGACGCTCATTCAACAACTATATATGCCAGTTAATTAATTTGCAGGCCTCTGTAATAGATACGGCAGTCAACATTAGCAAGGCTTGCCGCTGTCTCAATAATTTATTTAGAAAATAAATATATGTATATATAACGAAAGCAATCACTTGGCCAAACGATGCACCCTTCAAATTACTCATCACTGCTAATATCGTCATTATTATTTGTTTTACAGATTGAGCTTGGACCGGCCGAGTTCATCATCTCTAATGAAGGGCTATTACGGTGCTTACAATGGAATGACAATTATATACTCACTCACTTTTGTTACCACGGTTCGTGAGTACGGCCCATATGGCCAAGAGCAAGGAACTCAATTTTCTGTTCCCAAAGGTACAGGTTGGATCGATGGCTTCTTTGGACGCTCGGGTACACTACTTGATGCAATTGGGGTGTACAAAAAAACACCTTTTGAGGTAAAAAAAATATTTCAGTTTGCATTAGATGATTTGATAATTAAAATCCCAAAATAAATCTAACAATAAGGTCCATTATAAGCTTACTTGCAAATATGTTTTATTGTAATAATAGTTAAGCTAATTAGGTATGCCTGTTGGCACCCCACTTTTCACCACATGCACTATAAAAAACTTCAGAACCTCACTTGAAAGAAGGCATTCCCGTTGTATTTTCTCGAAATATTTATTTATTTATTTTTTTATGAGATAGTAAACTAATTGTCGGTTAACAAGCAGTTGTCAACATAGTGCATTTGATCAAATTATTTACTTCAAGCCTCATCCAAGTTGACAAATTGGATGAGGATCCAAGTTATAGTTTAAACTTAGATATCCATAACAATTGAGAGACATATGGCCTTAATTAACTGTTGGCAATTAAATTGTACATATGGTTGATGTTATATATATTGCTCTAAAATGATTGAGCTTTACATAAACTTTTGAGAAAAGATGTAGTCATTCTGGATCTCGAAAAGTAGTTTCTTACTTTCTTGTTCCTTCATAATGGATGCAGTCCTCTAGCTCACGATTGTTCTTATTTTGCGAATGACTGTATGGTACAGTGTGGACTTGTTAAGGTGGGCCCATGGGGTGAATTACAACCACAAAATTTACGGACATCGTGGGCACTCCGACACAACTTACCAAAATCATAATTCGCTATAGCGGAACTATCGAGTCGATTAAATTCCAGTACGTGGCCGACGGAGTGGCCAAATGGTCTTCCACCTGGGGCAGCGAATCCGGATCCACGGCTGAGGTATGGTTCGCAAACGTTCCTCCTCTCTTCTCCTATTGTTGATGCATATATATATATATATTTGTACCTTTGTTTGTCATCAAAACAATATGCTTATACCTTTGTTATTTTTTAACATATTTTCTACAAGGGATTTCTTTCTTTTTTTTCTTAATGTAAAGGAGGCATTGCCGCCCATTTTATTATTTTTGTTCGAAGTGTTATTGTTAGTTATTTGTTATAAGGGGTCTTTTTTTTTTACTAATTTGTTTTCTTGTTTTTAATTTGGACTACTAGTTTGGTTTTAAACCACCTTTCAGCTTGCAAAGAATTGTTCCAGGTCTGACTTTAAATTTATCGTTTTGTTTTGTAGATTGATCTTGGAACCAATCATTACCTTACAGCTATGTCTGGCTACTATGGCAATTATTATGGCTACATCGTCATAAGATCACTTACATTTGTGAGCACCATGGGCACCCATGGACCATACGGTCAGGAGGAAGGAACTGCTTTCTCTCTTCCTGTGAAAGCTGAAAAAGTTGTTGCCTTCTTCGGACGTGCAGGTCAGTGGCTTGATGCTCTTGGATTCTACTTGAAGCCCAATTCGGTCTAGTTATTCCAAATTAGCTATGGATGTTTGCTTACAATCGCATTGTAATAAATAATGGAGATGCTATCTCCAAGCTAACTGTGTTTGTTGTTGTTTTGTTGGTCTGTGCTACCAACTATGTATGTTTGCTTTTGATCTATCTCTTGGTAATAAATGGAAATGCAATGAACTCCGGATGGTATTATCCTAATAGATTCGGTTGGTAGATATATTGCACCGCTATGGAGCAAAGCTTGAGGCATCATTTGGATTTAGACTTGGAGAATGCATGTAATTCCTGGTATCCTATTCTAAGTCTTACTTAGAAGCCTAATTTGGCCTAATTATTCCAAATTACCAATGGGATGGGATATCTACTTCTGATCTATGCCAAATTGTAATAAATAATGGAGTCGCTATCTCCAAGCATTTTCCTTATCCGTTTGTAATAAATGCAGATGTTATGGACTCACTACGATTATTATCCTATTGGCTAGCTATGTTGGTTGATTGGAAGGGTGTAAAGAAGTAGGTCCCTCCTACTGGTTATTCGGCATCTCCAAAGTCCGATCTACCACTCTGCCTACCCACCACGTCACCATCCCATATCTACATCGACTCCTATTGGAGCATTTCTATCCATCCCTCTAGGCTCTAGTCTAACACCATATCACACTGCTGACAAACACGCGGCAAGCGAACTTTCAGCAACCGATCGAGTTTTTAGTACAAGATTTCTATATAATTAATCATTCCAACTTTTATATGGCTTTCGTATTGTCCTCGGCCCCCATTTGCTCTCCAAGACTATATACCAAGTCTTGTTGACAGTAATATTGAACTATATTCTTGCCCAAAAACAACTAAATAATTGAGCAGACGTTTTCCTTTTGGTGCATTAAGAAAACTTGTGTAAGTACTGCCAAACCACAAAAATTATACCAGCAATTCATGCCATTTAAACAAAAGAAACCTCAATCACAAACCAAAATTCTAGAAGATACATATAAGTACAATTTTTCACTTTTAAGTAGTCTAACCAAAATAAATAACTTTTGAGTCTCTAATACGGCATTCGCCTCGCATTATCTTGAGATATGTATTCCAATATTCGGCTTTAGGATAAGCTTATTAGTATTTCATATATACCTCAAAGAGAAAGGTAGGAGCACGTTGAAAGATTGTTACCTTGATTTGGTATGTGTTAGAGAAAAATATATTTAAAGTCCTTATCTTTCTGATGGCAGGCTAATGTACCTTGAATACCGGATATCTTCATATATCGATCAAATTCAACGAGCTAAGAGCTCCATGGGAATTAAATATCTTAACTCTTCTTGCCAAAAGCAAAATCTGCCGCACTAAGGATGTAATCCTTTCCATCTCGCTCCAAGGCAAGGACGGTGACACACTTGGGTGGTCCCCCATGTGCGGGTGTGATGGTGGTGCAGCCCAGCCAAGTGGTGAGGTTTCCTCAAATTCCTCCCTTGATGGCGGCCAAACCAAGGAAGACAAGCAACAACAAGGAGCCAAGGCGGAGGCCGAGCCAAGCCCAACCTCGCCAAGTGCCCACTTGATGGCCATCGAGGTTAGCCACTTTTTCTTGTTGCCACACCAAGCCGAACCTCACATCAGGCTTGGCGGGCGTCATTCGGATCCCTTGGCATTGGGCTCGGCATGCACCAACCCTACGTGCCCGGCCAAAGGCCGCGCGCAGGGGTTTGGCATGCATGGCCATGCCCAATGCCATGGGTGCCCGACCCAATCGGGCACCACAAGTCACCGCATAGCGCGTGCGGCCTTAGCCTTTCAGGCCTTGGCCGGCGCACGCCCAAGCAAGGAACAAACGCACGACTACCAGCCCGCGCGCACACGCATGGAGCAGGCGCACGGCCAGTAGACTGAGCACGTGCACAGGGAAGAGGTGAGCGGCAGACAGCCCGCGCGCGCGGATAGGGTGCCCCAGGCCCTGGCCGGCGCACGCACGCGCAAGGAAGAAATGCGCGGCAAGCGGCCCCGCCCGCGTGCGACCTTGGCGCCAGAAGCCTAGGCCGGCGCGCTCGCGCGCGCCAAGGAACGGGGGCGCACATGAAGAGCAAGCACGCGGCAAACGGGCGTGTGCGCGAGGTTCTTGACCGCGCGCGGGCTGCCCGACCAGGCGCGCCCAAGGCAAGCGCCCAGATGCCTAGCGCCCCAACCAACAGCGGCCGGACCAAGCCAACCGGCCAAGCGCAGGAGACAGCGGGCGGCACCAAGCCAACCCACGCCCACGCGCAGACCACCAGACTGCACGTGCCAAGGTTCTGGCCTGCGTGCCATGCCAGCGCCAGTCAATAGCCACAAAGCGCAGGCCACAGTAGGGTATAGCGCTAGCCAACAATAAGAAACCACCGCCAAGGGGCTGCTGCAGCGCCATAGCCAGCCAACCGCAGAAAACCACCAAGAACCACCGGCCAAACCACTTGGCAACCGGATGGCAACCATGCCATCTCTTCAGCCCACCCAATGCAAGTACTCAGCGGTTGCCATCATGTTTACTGCAGCAACACATGGCGCCCTTTCATGCATTGTAAAGGCCTATATAAAGGCCTAAGTGAGGAGAGTTTGGGGGACTTTTGGACATTGTATTTAGCCACCATTAAGTGTGTTCGGCCGCAATGCTACTTTTCCATAGGAAAGTTACTTTCCCATGAGACGGGAATCACTTTATTTTTACTTTTTTCCAAAAAGTCTCTTCAGCATTAAAGAAGCATTAAAGAGGCATTAAAAACCTAATTTTTATTAAGGGCATAATAGGAATTATACATAACTTTCCTAAGAAAGTGGATGGCCAACCAAACAAAAGCACTTTGGAAATTTGTCACTTTTCCATGGTCAACCAAATATGCCAAAAGTACTTTCCTAGGCATGCTCTTCGTAGAAATTTGTTTCCCAGGAATCATATTTCTACGAGGGAAAATGCTTCCCACGAACCAAACGAGCCCTTAGTGCATTCACCTTGGGCCCCCAAATGCATTGGCCTACTTTTACTGCCAATATCGCCTGATCCCCATCTCCCTCGTTACGCATTCACCGATCCACGAGAACAGTGAGCCACAAGCCATCTCCGACGACTGATCTCGCCCCGCCCGGAGTAGATGATATACAACTGCCGATGGAACCTGGAATCATTGATGCATGTAACGGGATATCTCCAATGATCGAGGCTCCAATCTCGGGCTCCAACTCCGGGATCAATATCTACGTTTTTGTGTGGTGGTTCCTCCATCCTATGCAGGTGGAATACCGCTGCCGACAGAACCTGGAATCGTTCCGGATACGCCCAGTAGCATATCACCGAGGGTCAGGGCTCTGATTACAGCCAAGGTCATGTCTGCTGAAGGGAATCTACCGAAAGGAATGCCGACAAGTTTGTTTCAATTTCTTTTTAGTTTTTCTATGTACTGTAGCTCTACATGGCAGAATGCTATAGTTCCGATCTATAATTGAGCTGGTAGACCGGCTCTAGGATATAACTTCCACGTCCTAAAAGTAGCACCGTACAATATGATTCAAAATATAGTTGAACAAACTACAAGCAAGAAAATAAAGTACGGTCATACTCTTTTTTAAGAGAAAAAATTTTATATTTGAAACTTGAGAGGTACTTTGGTAGAGCCAATCAGTCTTGGCTCAGCTAGTTGGCATCTCGTGCCGTTTGAAAGAGACCAAAGTTGGAGTTAAGGCTGGCGGAAAGCTCCGTATCTATACCCATTCATCGATAGATAGTGGATGCAGCCTAGATGAGAACATGGTGGGATTGATAAGACACTAGATTATCTTATTCTCCCACACCACGATTCAAGGGTCGCGAAAAAGCAGCCCCAAGCTCGGGTTACCGAAACAAATGTGCCCCGAGAGAAACAGCAATTCAAGCCACCCGCAACTAATCACCATCTCCATTCAATCCTCTCCAAAAATAAATACCTCCACATCCCATCCATCCAGGTTACTGGCTTCAAGAGAGGGACTTCGGATCCCGGAAAATACACCTGGAGTCCCAGCTTCAAATGATGACGGAGCTGCCGAAGTTATGGTTCAAGCACCTAGTCTTGGTTGGTGTAGTTCTTGCATGTATTCTTTGGGCACAGGCCGACAGAATTGTCTATAATAAGGTTGGCTAAGTTTGGCATAATCAATCATAAATTAATCAAGATAAAATTAGGTAAGGCTAACTAAATTTGGTACAATCAATTACAAATTAATCAAGCTCTTAATCAATTAAATGATTTTAGCAGTCAAGATGGAAAAGTAGAGAGGGACCGGAGGAGGCGGGGAGTGGGACATGGGAACTGCCGCCAACCTGCGGGATATCAGAATTCTTGCCAAGGCCACCATTGATGCTATTCAAATTACGTATGAGAACAACGGGAAGATTGCATGGACTCCCCGGTATGGGGGCAACGGCGGGGACTCCAATGATGTAACTACTGCAACTTTGTCTTCTTCTTCTTCTCTATCCCTGTTTACCATTGGAGAATGTTTTCTCTCTCCCAAAAGCTATAAATTAGGAGTTTTCAGGGAAGCACCAGAGAGATATTGACCCCAAATTAGGAGACCAAAAGCCAAGTTTGCATCCACCCGCCTCCAAATACTTTATTTTTGATGCAAGGAAGGCAGAACTCATCACCCAAGACTTGTACCCAGACTTTCTGGTAAGCAGGCAGAGGCGTGTGATCACCAGGGGGCACATTCTTCTTTGTTAAACGCTGTATGCACCTTCATGGAATCTGTTTTTAGATATTTTTCCAAGAAAAATGGGAAAAGAAGTCAGAACCAATCAACTGTGATTTCATATCGGATTTTAACGAAGTTCCAGGGCTCATAAATAAAAATTTAACACGTGAAAAGCTATGAGATTCCTTTCAACTCTCTTAGAAATTTTATTTGCCCATGCAAACTGATAGCCAATTTCCCTAACAATGTCATTAGAGAACTCCATAGATCCAGATTCCACAATCTCAAGTAGAGTTTAGATAGGAATTTCATAGAACCAGGAACATGAGGAGTAACAAAGTGTTGCAAAATTATGCAACGTATGGATGTGTTTATTTCAAAAAAATCTCACTATGCAATAGCATGGCTGCACTCATTAAGTATATATCTTCCAAAAAAAAAAATGCCAATGTGGTTTTCCATGTAATAATTTGATATAAACGTTTGTGGTAAAATGGCTGGTTCAATGTTAATAATAGAGATGATTAATTTCAATATTCTGAGTTTTATTTTGATTTAATTAATTGATATTTTGTAGGTTACCTTCGAGGAAGGGGAATTCCTTACCTATATATGCGGTTATTATGGTCCCTTCCGGGACATGCCAAACATGATAAGATCACATACTTTCGTCACCAGCACCAATAGGACATATGGACCGTATGGCGAGCAGCAGGGAACCACATTCTCCAATCTCCATTCCACTGGCAGCCGGTAAATTTTTGGGCTTCTTTGGACGCTCACGAAACCTCCTTGATGCAATTGGGGTTTACTTGGGGCCGAGTTAGCTCATATATATCATCTTCATGGGCGGTTTTCGCTTTAATTTGTGAGCAATATCAAATGTATATACGAGGAGTGCTTACCTTTAATGTGTGTCCTGGAATTAGAAGGAGAATATTATGAACTTGTTTGCAGCTTTTGTTGTAAATGCTGATTAATAAAGTCAAAAGGATCATGTTTTGGAAGTGCTGGATCCTAGTTCTCTCAGCTAGGTATATATCAGCTATCAGCTGCCGATTCCCCCCCCCCCCTTCTCTCTCTCTTTTTCAGACACACATCTGTGCTAATACTAAACCCAAAATATGCCATGTCAATACCAGGCTTATCCCAGTGCTACTCTATTATTATGTCGATATTGTACGGTACATAGCCGGTTCGACGTACTAAATGTCGGTATGCCACTCGTATTGTATACCAGCACCGAATCAGTACAAATGCCAGGACTTCACCCCAAAAAACTAGCTCGAAGGAATTTCTTTGGATTTCTTAATTCTGTATAAATATCCAAGATCTCAGCGAATAACCAATGTGGGACTAAATAGACACCGCATGGATTCTCACAAAATCTCCTCATTCAAGCCTTGATATCCTCGTCAATTCAATCTATTCAAATCTAATCACAAGCACCATGATCGACACGTGGTTAGCCTCCATGAATCCGTGTTGTAGTATCTCGTAGTCCACATAGGCTATGGACCTCGTTCGCTTCGATACCATTTGTAACAATTCAGGACTTCGCCCAAAATGGCTAACCGAAATTTTTTTTTTTAGTTCCTCAATTTTGTATAAGTACCCAAAATCTTCTCGTCGAATAATCAATGTGGGATTAAACACATGCCCGCACAGATCCTCACATTTAACAAGATCATTAAATTAAAGAACTTAGGATTTTAGAACCTTACATCCGCATCCATGCACTGCTCTCTTTCTCTCTCTCACGTGCTGGCCTTCATTTTTGTATATCTATGCAGAACCACAAATTTTAAGCTAAAGTTGGATCAATGAGGTTTCGGCCTTTTGGTTAGCATCCCTCTTCTGGAAGCTGTGTCTAATTATAAAATTCCAAGTTCAATCTTGGAAGACGGTGCTCCTACCGTTATTTTCAAAGATATGTAATTTTAGGGAGTCAGAGGAACATGAGAATCATAACAAGAAAACGGGAGTAAATATACAAATTCATGAATCCAAATAATTATTCGTCGAGGCCAACGGCCCGAACCCTGTGAGAATACTAATATTATTTTGGGCGGTCAAATGTAAGTAATAACAGCGGCATCTCATGTTTTGACTTCTAATTGCAATGGAGTTATTGCTTGCAAGTCCCTATTGGATGTTATTATTATATCTAAGTACCTGTCTTCTTTGTATAAAACTCCCAACCCCTTCCAGTCCCTCCTCCATCTCCCCATACTGGCTGGAGAACATTGGGGTTGCCGTCGGTGGCTCCCGGGACGAAGAAGATGTCATCTGAAACATGCCCAAATCAATGCTTCTTATCATCAAGAAATGTCCGGTGATATTTTGAAATCATAGCAGTTGATATATCATGATGATATAATGGTTTATATACTGTTGTAGAATTTTTTTCTTCTTGAGAAGTAAAATAATATTACCTTTATTTGTTTTTCGAATCGAAGCAGCTTGGGTTGGAAATAAAACACAGTCAAATTAGGCTAAAGGCCTGTTTGGATGATTGGGCTGAAACTTCTATAAGATTTGTGGGTTCGTCCAATACAACTAATAAAATCATAGGATTACAAGTTGGGTTAGGAGTAGCTTTGGAGTGTGCCAGTCCGAATCTCATTGAGAGAAGAAAAAAAAAATCTACTCCCAGATAGTTATGAATATAGGCCTAGCCCAGCCTATAATATTATGATTTTGTTGGTTGTACCGGCCTAATTTACAAATCGTCTAGAATTTTCAGTCCAATCATTCAAACTGGTTCTAAATAGAGAAACTCTGGCAAATGTAACGGTTGCTACATTTCTCAAGCGCCCAAGCTAGATATACTTGATTTAGCTTGTAAAGTTCTTGTGACGTGATATCCATCGGCTGGTGAAGGAGTGCAGTACCTTTCAGGCTGTGCATGTCACCGAAAGACGTATAGAGCTGCAAACTAGGTTACTACTTATGCTGCTCGGCACTTCGGAGAGGTCTTCTGAATGCATCAGGAGGTTTCTCCTTCATCTTTAGGCTATTTTCTTACTTATGATTTTATTGACTGTACCTATTTTTGAGTTGGATGTTCAGTTGTTGTACCCAAAAACCAAAAAAAAAAGGAAAGAAAAAGTGTGAATAAGCATGTGCCGGTGGACACTGTATTTAATGGGACGGAAGGCCCAACCGCATCTAATCCCTACCCTTTTTTTTTTTACTACAAAATAACGGCTTTCTTTCTTCCCCCGGCCCCACCCGATTCCCTCCTCCGCCTCTAGCCCCTGTTTCGAGTTTCCGTCTCACACACGGGGCAGCGACGGCCCCCATCCGGACTTCTGCGGCCGCCGGCGCGTCCCCTATGGCCGCCAGAGGGATCCCGGCGGCCCTCGCTCCGGCCCCTTGTGGTTCCAGTCACTGTGAGGGATAGGAGAAGGAGAAGGAGAAGAAGAAAGAGAGGGATTGCTGGCGGTGGCGCCGGCTGGTGGCTTCCATGTTCGAAAGGATTGGAGAAAGGATAGGAAAAGGCACGTTTCTTTAATTTTTGGTGTTTCTCAACTTTGCCGAATTTTCCAGAAAGGTTACTCGCTCGAATTAATACTTCTTAGTGCGCTGGGGAAAGAAAGGTACTTCTTTTAATTTTCATCGTCAATGCAAGAAAAGTAATCTTGAAAAGAGGGTTCTTTTTTTAGTGCGATCTTGCCATAGGTATCGAATTCGATGAGTTTTTCAAATGTTGAGTGCGACTGCGAATAATGTTTTTTTTATTTTATTGTTTGCTCACTAAATTTCTCAAAAACTATCGTCTTGACCGATTGTTATAAAAACCACCCCTGCATTCCATTAGCTACAACTTCTTTGAGCTCAAGAAAAGGTAGGAGTTCGCGAAATCGAGATCGTCCTGTATTGTGTAAAAATGGTAAATTTATATATTTGAAGTAGCTGCAAAGTAGTAGTATAGTTTGAATTCTTTTGTTTGCGGATGAAATTAAGTAATAATAATGTCTGTTGTGTGAATAGAGCTTTTCGAATGGAAATGAGAAGAGCCCCATATTGGTGGGACCATGGGGAGGGGAAGGAGGAAGCCCATGGGATGATGGGGTGTACACGACGATAAGGCAGGTGGTGGTCGTTCATGGAGCTGCAATTGATTCCATACGAATTGAGTATGACAAAAAAGGGAGCTCAGTTTGGTCAGAGAAGCATGGTGGCAATGGTGGTACCAAAACAGACAAGGTAAGTAGAATAATTAAGACTAAATCAATTGGTAGGGGAAATTAGCATACTTGTAAAATTATGAAATTTTTTGACTATGACGACCAATAGATACTCTTCTAAAACGTTTTGAATAAGGAAGCATTTAGGAAATGGGTGCATCGGCAAGTTTCAGGAGAGATTCTGAAGTTGGTGTGCCACCCTGGTGGAAGATATTTGCTACTAAGATGGAGAATACTGAAAACAAATTTTGGTGCTCCTACTGAAAATTCACCTTTATAGAATTAGTTGTCTAGCTGATAAATCTTTCCTTAATACATGATTCACACCTTGTAGGATAAACACAACTCCATTTATTATACATGTAGGTTTTAGTTTCTAAAATCTTGGTTCTAAAGTTCTCTACCAATGCCATGATAGCAAATATAAGATATGCCCTTTATGGGTCTCATTACAACTACAAGCAAAAGTTGTCATACACATTTGTAAAATTGTTATACCAAAGGTTTATATTATTATATATTGTAATGTTCTTGATTCAGAGGTATAGCGATTATCCTCAGATTGCATTAATCTAAGATCCAATTTAATATGGATGATATGAGTATTCATATAAAAGTCTTTTAAGTCTTTATTAAACAAGAGTATTTGAACATGATTCATTTTGTTAAAATGATAAATGCCACATTAAGTCTAGTACTTTTTTTGTTACTTACTTGCTAAGTCAAGAGTTAATCAGATTTTTGAGTTAACCGTCCAAGCCAATTCCTTAGGATTACCAATCCTTTGAAGTTTGAATTATCCTTCATATCAAGCAACATTCTGTACATAACATACAGGCAACATCATATTCTTTTGAATATCGTTTCTTTATGAATTCTAATAATTTTGTTTCTTTTGAGTATTCAAATAATAGAAATAACATCAGTTTCTAAATCCTTTATCACTATTTTAATCCAAGTTCTTTAGCCTCCCCTCTATTGTTACCATTTGACCTGTTTTCAGGACTCCTACTGAGCAATCTCCTACTTACATGGGCGAATCATATTTATTACTATCTCATTTATTGCTTTTATTTTTGCAATCTCATTTTTAACTCTATAATTAACACATCCACCTCAACATCTTCATCTCCAATAACTTTATCGGCATAATAAAGATGGTCTTTTAGTTGTATATTCTGGGAGTGCATTTCCAAACATGAGACTTGATCCTCAACTAAATTTGATTCAAATTAGTCTGCCTTTTGAAGTGCAGATGGTGCAGGAAAGACATGCAACCTCTAGCAACACTTTTATAAAACTAAGAAATGTTCAGAAATAGGTTTCCTAATATGGGAATTATACATTTAGAGTTTCTTTTCTTACCTTTCCTTAGTAGCTACTTACTTGCACTCTCCTTTGGTCATTTTTTTTTCCTTCTCTTCCTTTTAGTGTAAAGGGACTGCCAATGATAAAAGGCCTCTCGTTTTGTGCAAAAATTACTGAAGCATGATTTTTGGTATATTTGCTTGTACACTAGGGTTAAGAGAGTTTTTCTCTTGCATTTTTCAAAAATGCTAATACTAAACTTACATCTTCCATCCTGTGCATGTGCTTCTGCAAATTTCTATAGTTCATAAGGCCATGAAGAGAAACTTAGCTTATGTTTATGGAAATATCTCTACTTTCACGTACTTATCAAATTTAAGTGTCACTAGTTGGTAATCTTCAATTTAGCATATTCTTTGAGCTCTTCAAGATGTGATTAAACATGAAATCCGTTTCCATCTGACCATAGTGAAAGCTGATGAGCTTGTTCACTAATAAGATTCAGAGGAAGATTGGAAGACAACAATCCCTGCAATGATGCTAAGAAATGAGCAAATTAGAAGCATACCTAAGCAGTATAAAAATCCGTAATCTGTTTTTTTATGAGTCAACCACCTAGGGTACAAACTAAAATTCTACTCCATGATATGCTAGCCTGGTGGAATGCAGCCACTAAAGATCTCTAGCTAACCGTGTAATAATGTTCCATGACTCACAGGTAAAGCTTGACCATCCACATGAAATCCTCACTTCAGTAAGCGGTTACTTTGGATCACTCTCAAGTGGGAGCCCCCTTATAAGATCACTGACATTCGAGAGCAATCAAGCGAAGTATGGACCTTTTGGCTTTGAACAGGGAATGCGCTTCTCATTCCCAATGAGTGGTGGCAAGATTGTTGGTTTTCATGGACGTTCAGGCTGGTATCTTGACTCCATTGGATTTTATTTGAAACAACTGCGAAGTTCAAATCCGTCAAAAGCTTTGGTTCCATCACAAAGTCTAACTCCAAACTGGAATGGAAGATATGGTTATAATGCTGTGGACGGAACCATTAGTAAAGGATATGACATAGTACTAGCAGTCAGAGAAAGGGGGGACGACTACATGATTCTATCCAACAATTATACGAGGGAAGGGTCACTCACTCAGGGATTCAGAGATGTCGAGCTGAAAAATAGGGTATGTGATTACAGACCTGATGATACATACTGCTATAACATAATATCAACTAAGTTGGCATAAACATTATATGAGTACAAAAGCATGTATGACCCTTACTATATGTATATGTGCTTGTAATCCTGATATATTGCTGCTTTTTGAGCTTTACAATTTTACTGTTACATGCTTAAGTCTGCACTCCTAGCTGCCATGGAAGCTCTTTAGATTGCAAAGCCAATCCACATCTATAAGTGTCATTGATTAGATGTGGATGAACGAAAATATCTAATAAAAATTAGGACCTGTGAGTTATTGTAGGACGCAATTCAGGTGGCTGGATGAGGCCTTTGGCCAACTTACTCTCAACAACATAGATAACATAATTTTTAACACAAAACCTTACTCGAACAATAGAAGAAAATTTGACTTGTACCAATTTGCACATGATTGAGCCAGAACAAAGTTAAATCACCTCATGATGATTTTATATATGATCTAGGGGAAATCCTTGAGCCTAGGATGAATCCAATCAACCTAGAAAAAAGGGAGAGGGTGGGGAGGGAAAATGATGGTAGAGAAAAGGAAGGAACGAACTTCATTTAGTTTTCATAAACTTGATCATTCTCCTTTGTGTAGGACTAAATTGACCAGATTAATATAAATGACTGATTTAGTCAAAATTAATCCAAACCCTTAAAGCAAAGATATAAATTAAAAAATTTACAAAAAAAGATATTCATATTGCTGATTCTGCTTTATTCCTTCCAGGCCAAGTCAGCTTGGTCAATATGAGTTTGTTTGGTCCATCTGACACATTTAAGTGCCTCCAATTAAGGCACCTCAAAATTATATATAGTTTAGCTAAAGCAAAAGCTTATTTCTCAAGTTATGCCACAGAAAATCTATGGCTTTAATTAAATCTAAAATCAAATTAAATTTTATTCTAAGTCAAATGCTCATTTAATCCCAAGCTACTAAACTTAATCCAGATTGGGTAGCTTTATTTCTAATTATTGATGTTCATGACCTTCAAAATTGATTTTAAACAAACTTATGCTAAATGCATCGATCAATGAAAAAATATTTTCAGCCCTTTGTCATACCAAATACATTGAACTGTTAATTATAGGCAAGGATCAGAACCAAGCAAGCCAACAGACAAGGTAACCTTAGTATTGTAGTCTTAAAGCATACGTATTTATACTATACATAACATAACATGGGGTGGCCCAAAATTGTTAGAAATTAGAACAGTTGTTATGAGTTATATATTTTGTAGATATTCCAACATCTGTTCTACTATAGTCACACTGGTCATGCAAAACGTGTTGGATTGCACAGCATTTAGAACATGGTGGAAGATCTCCCGTGTGCATACCACCTCCTTTCCAATCCTCTGATTCCTTTGCTACACTTTTGTGTCAACAACCATGTGCCCAGCTATTAAATAAACTAATCAAGTCATCCTGAATTTGCAAGACAATAGCCATATAGATTAATAAAACCAACCCAAAGAATCCAGTTGTTTAATGTAATGAACCATGGGAAGAAAATATAGCTAATTGGATTGATTGAGTTGTTCAGTACAGATAGGTTTCCTTTTACTCCTTACCTTGTTTCTCTGATGATATTGCAAGGTATGCATCTTGGCTTGTCACTATTTATAGCATTCATCTTGCCCAACAGCCGCATAACTGATGAGGACATTCAAAAGATCTATGCAGCATTCACTCAAGAATGATTCAGGCAGAAATGTCATGTTGATGGAATCATTTTAACCATGCAAGAGTTTTTCATCCACTTTAGGGACTCTGAAAAGATAGGGTTCATCCTTTGGCATTGGTATTTGAATTGCCAAAAAGCTTCCTCTGATTTTCAATCAACCTTTTCAGTTATCCAGGTTATTGTTTTCTCAAGGTAGTACTTTCTAAACACAAAATGCTCTAGGCTTGAACAGAAAACATTTACTCTTGGAATCGATTGAAATCCCATAGTTCATTTTTTTAAGTCTTGGCAGAAATTTAAATTTCTCCCAAAGGAAGCGTTCAATTGCTTGAGCTAGTGAAGATATTTTCTTTATCTGTTTGGATTATATTTCTCATAAAAATAATTTTTCTTTATAAAAATCCCTTATCCATCCAACATTTTGTATTTCTCGTGTTTGTTTATAAATATAAGGCAACTAGTGTATGTTTTGTAGTTCTTATCTTAATATGCCCAATATGGAATATCTCTCTGCTGTTTATGAATCAGAAGTGTTTTTAAAACTCAGTTCAATGGCAACCAGGTGATGTGCCTTATTATTAGGAATAGTTAGATTGTTTTAGTTCTGCATGGATGGAGTCCACTGCAATATAGTATAGGAAATCTCATGTGGTGGTAAAATTATGTCCCTGCTTTCATTCCAATGCGGTCTCCATTATCAAATTCCAGTCTGACTGTCCATGAACAATGTCTTCCTAGACTTTAAACTATTTTCAGCTATAGCTCATATTCCTCCTGTCAACAGCCAAGTCATCTTCATGGATGCTCTTCTAGCACAATCATGTCAGCAGATGCAGGTCCCTGATAGGTCTCATGAAACAAAAACGGCACTTAACAATGAACAACAAAAATTTAAGAGCAAAAATAATGGCATAATTCACGGCTTTTATAAATGAAGCAACCAATATTCTAACTTCTACGTGGAATAAGATAGATCCAGCTGATATTTTATAGAACAATTCCAATGGTAGCAAATGTAATGATGTCGTGTGACTACCAAACCTTTTTTCTTGATATAAATTAAATTTAATATATATATATATAAAGTAATGAACTTCACTCTTGCAGGCCGTATCCTTTCCTAGCTATACTGCAGAGAGAGGATCCTCATTCCCAGGAGGTCCTATATCATATGGTCCCTGGGGTGGAAGTGGTGGAACCATATTTGATGATGGTATACATACAGGAGTTAGACAGATCAATATATCACGTAATGCAGGAATTACTTCAATTAAGGTTCTTTATGATAAAAATGGGCGGTCAGTATGGGGAAACAAGCACGGGGGAAGTGGAGGCATTAGAACTGACAAGGTTGGTTGAAAGCTTTTAGGAGTAGATGTTTTTTTAAACTAATTAGATTGGGAATTAACTTTATCACTTTTTTTTGCAGATAGTATTTGATTTTCCATTTGAGATTTTGACCTATATAACTGGTTACTTTGGAACTGCAATGTTTATGGGACCAACTGCGATAAAATCACTCACATTTCACACGACGAAGAGGAAGTATGGACCATTTGGAGATGAGCAAGGTATGTTCTTCTCTTCTGGCTTGGCAGATGCAATGGTTGTAGGATTTCATGGTAGAAGTGGATGGTACATAGACAGCATTGGAGTTCATGTCCTTGAAGGAAAGGTGTCATTACCCCAAAATGCAGCTTCTGATTCAAAAACTGGAAATGATATGGAAATCAGTGAGCTGAATAATCCTCGATGGTCTAATAAACTAGCCCCTGCAACAAGGGGAATTGGAGAAGAGGTAAGCAGTCTCTGAAATCTTTATTATCACTCAACCTTGAAATATGTTGATTGTTTACTTATGTCTTAGGAGGCTCAAAGTAGACTTATGAGGTTCATTTTATACTATTTTAGAAGTAAAATTTTTGATAACCATTTGATAACCTGGTGTTTGGAAAGGTAGAATAAACATATCACTAATGGTTTGTGATGGTTAAATTCAATAAGCTTATATTCTGTGGTTACAATGATATTGTAATTCAAGTTGTTGTTTCATGCTTGTTCATTACATAAGCAACATACGCATAATTGTATGAGGCTTTTAATTCAAGAAAACGAAAATGTTGGACGCTGGCACCTCTTATTAAAACTCACTGTACCAAAATTCGCCATACCGGTACCGGACCCCGTACCGATGCCGCACTAGATAGGCGTACTGAGTGTCAGTACGGTATGATACGTGGTACGCCTGGCATACCGGTATTAGTACCCACCGGTACCAGTACGATACGCCTGGTACCGACCGGTACTGACCGGTACAGCATACCATGCGCTGTATATTCCGGCACATATCAATTTATATGCTAATATATGTTAGCACATGCTTGTGTGCTATGCGCTTAATCACGAGCAGACTGACATCCTAAATGGTTGAATGAACTGAGGGTTTCTACATCTAATGAACCATTGGAACTCTTTTATCCTTTTAATGAATTGTACAGTCATAAATAATCTTCATAGTATTTCTTATGTTTTATGATGTGTTATCTTCATCATGTTGGTGGCAAAACCTTTAAATACACATGCATATATATCTAGACCAATGGTTGACGAGATCCTATGTTGCATTTAACATTTTATTCAACTCTGTCATGGTGTAAGAGCTTAGATTGTCTTTGCCCTGGAACCTCACGAGATGCTGGACAGCTGCATGAGATCGACACATATGCTTTTCATTGGCATCATGCCATTTTGGGGGATTGCCTTATTCTAGCAACTCACTATTGACAGCCAAAACCTCTACCACAATTCATCTAAATCAGTTGCATTAAAATGTCCTTCAAGGTGTGCTAGGAAAATGCTAGATATTTCAAAGGCATTGTATATTGGGAGGTTTAATTGATTCTTCTGGAACATTTCTCTCTTATTGTTTTATTTTGTTATTTCTTCTTCCTTGCTTATTGGTTTCCAATTAGGTTTCGTTTGTCACTTTCTTCCCCTTTCAGGCTATGATCTGATGGATCATGCTTTGATCCATAAAGCTGATTGTCATATAAATGTGTTAGGGTTTTGTCAGCTAAGGTGAAGGTTCCTTGTATTCATTTCCAAAAAATCTTTATGCTTTAGAACCCCTAAGCCTGAGACCAAGTGGTTTATAAACATCATTTTCGAAGGGAAGAGGTTTATAAATATCAATAGAGTAATTATTCACTTTCACAGAGAGAACTTTGAACTTAAAGTTGGATATGAGTTCTTGTTTCCATGATGGAGATGAATTACAGTAAAATCTTCATGCAAAGAGATATCAAAGAAGAAAGAAGCCTATGTGACGTTTCGAATTTAATGTGACACTTTTGTGGTTAATTCATGCCATTCCTCTTGGGATGTACTATTGAAAGAATTGATGCAGCTAAAGATATTCAGAATAGTAACTGACAGGTGTTTGTAGTGACCTGCTGGGAATAGGCAGGAGCTTTGTTCAGAATTGGGGGTTGACGGCATATGAGAAATAATTAAGGTTGGAAAAGGGGGAGATCAGCGGTTGGAGATGACTTGGGGCTCACTGGTTCATTGGATCGGCAAATGGGTATTGAGGAAGATGGGGATCAGGCGATCTTGGCAGAATGATTAGGGAAAGGGACATTAGGGAAAGGAACTCATTCTCATGATTCTAGACAGAATGATTATTAGTTGATTTGTTATGTAAGGTTTTGTAACCCAGAAAATGCCTTGTCTCTTCTGCCTTGTTCTCAGTCAATGAAAGGAGCAAAGGGAAAGAATAGGTAAGATCAAATAGAATCTAAGGGATGAATTAGGGGAGTTGTATGATCTGTTTGGATTTCTCATGGCTTTGCTTTTGGCTCATTAGTTTTTATATCATTTTGTGTCTGTGTATATAAATTTATACAAAAAAGGGAATCATTCAATAACAATTAATCAGCTCAACATTGAAAAGGAGTCAATGTACCCTCTACAATTTTGTGTTTAGTGTAGAATGGAATCATTCACTAACAATTAATCAGCTTAAGATTGATAAGGAGTCATGTACCCTCTTTTTATTTTCTGTTTAGTGTATCAGATTTGCTCTGTATGTTTCCCCTTCACATTAAAGGGTACCCAGAGCCTCTTAAGTTTTCTTTATTTGCCAATGCAGCTTGTAAATCATTTGCTATTTTCTTCAAGATATGGCATTCACAATTCTGAACATAGGGAAGGGGTTATTTTCCATGACGTAGCTTCTGTCAAAAAAAGAATGATTTTTCTCTTCGCATATGTTTCATATAATTCATTCATGCACTTGCAACAACTCAGGAAAGACAGTTCTGTTTACTTGAGTCTTCTTCTGATATTTCACTCTTCCTTAAAGCTAAAACTCTTTCACTTCATTAATCAGTTATTTTTGTCAAGGGATAGTTTATTTGATTCCTATTGTTAAAGGGAGGTCTCAAAACCACTGTAGTACATTAGGCGCCAACTAGGTCAATTAGTAAAGTCACTGGTAGTTGGGCACCAGTAACTTGGGTTCTAGCCCTATATATGACTTCAATTAATTACCTTAATCAGTTGGGTAGGGGCTGAAACTGTTTTTCTTGTTTATAAACCAGGAAGTAAAAGAAAAAAAAAACTGTTGTACATATTGATATACTTTTGATTAGGGTCAGCAGAATCGTCCTGAACCAGGCGGTTCCGGCTGTTTCAAGCTGCCCCAACAGCTGACCGGCACGGTTCCAGCAGCGGAAACAAAATCCGTTGTTGGAGGGGGAGAAGGAAAAGAAAAGAGAGAAAAAGAGAGAGCGAACGGGGAAGCGAGGGAGAAGGAGAGGAAGGAAGAGAGAGGGAGGCGGAGGCCGGCGAGCCGTGCAGAGGATGCTCCTTTGGGCTCCAAGGTCGAAAAACAAGGTGGATCCCCTATTTCATTCGAAATAGGGGTCCGGCTATTTTTTTTTTTTATTGTGCCATGTTTAAGTGAAGTCGGCAAATTTCTTTCCGACTTCACTTAAACATCACAAAATAAAAAAGAGGAGGTCGGACCCCTGTTTCGAATGAAATCGGGCACTCGCTCTGTTTTTTCAACTGCAGAAGTTTCCTCCGCCTCCTGCCTGGGTCGTCGTCAGCCTTCGACCCCGGCCTCCCTCCCTCTCTCTCTCTCTTTTCCTCTCTCCCTCATCTCTGCTATGTCATGTACGAGCCCGGCCCGGCATGGCACGGGCCCGTATCGTTTGATATACTTCCATACAGAATGAAAATGAATAGGAATAACTTTTTATTTTCCTTATACAAAGAATAAACTTATTATTATTAGATAGTTTTTTTCCATCCATCTTTCCCTTCTCTTGTATTATGATGTGAATGATTGGTGTGGCAGATTAACTTCTAGGACTTGCATCTTTGATTGGAAGTAGCAAATCTAGTGTAGTAGCGTCTATAAGTCAAACAAATCAAGTCTATTCTCCTTTTTCATATAAAAAGTTAAAAAACCTGGTTTCAGAAAATCGAAATGTAATGCTGAAGATCTAAAATTTTTTTCTGATTACGATCTCTTTCAGGTTACATATGGTGTTACAAAAGAGCCAGTTCCAATTGGACCAGGACCCTGGGGTGGAGATGGAGGTAAACCATGGGATGATGGAGTTTACTCTGGAATCAAACAGTTATATATCACATGGGGAGAAGTCATAAACTCCATACAGATAGAGTATGATCGGAGCGGGCAGTCTGTTTGGTCTACAAGACATGGTGGTAGTGGAGAGACCACTCACAGGGTAATGTGCAGAACCCTTAGCTATGAGAAATGGGGAAAAAAGAGAAAAAAGGGCACATTTATTAATATTTTGCACACAAACGTGCACAACTGTAGACAGTTTTTCTTGCAAAAAAGAACTCATTTTGGTTATTATTGCAGATCAAATTTGACTACCCCCATGAGGTTCTGAATTGCGTGAGTGGATACTACGCCACCATTAACCGAGATGAGAGGCCAACAGTCATAAAATCACTTACATTCTGCACAACTAGGGGAAAGTATGGACCGTTTGGGGAGGAGGTAGGAACCCATTTCACGTCTGCTACTACAAAAGGGAAGGTGGTTGGATTCCATGGTAGGAGCGCGCTGTATTTGGATGCTATTGGGGTCCATATGCAACATTGGTTGGGTGAGAAGTCATCTGCTACCAAGTCCTTGCTTTCTAAGTATTTCTTTTAAAATGATGATGCTTAGCCTTTGTATATCACCTATAGTGTTGAACATGTACTAATCCTATAATCCCAATTACCAGTACCTAATGTATGAGATGAAGTTTTCGGTGCTAAGCTATTGTATCCATAACTGGCATGTCAAGGAGTTTCTGCATTGATGCTCAACATGTTGAGTTTTATCCTATGTGAAGTTGTTGGATGCTACAGTGTTTTGTTATTCTACTTTCAGAAGTTCACTATTTTTCTTTTAACTAAAACCTACGATAATAGAATTTATACCTTTTTTTCTTAGTATATTTGTTTTAAGCTAGGAGCTTATGCAGGTAAAGATGTCACTTGGCAAAGTCACCAGTACGGCTTTCGTGAACAAATTAGCATGCTATATGTTGAGCCTTTGATTAAACATTTGATTATTATAATTTCAATAACTGGACATTTGAATTGAAGATATACATTTTGGTCATGCTCTACTTAGTAAAAGATTGATAAAAATAAAAATAAAAATCTAGAAGTTTGTAATGTACGGTTTAAATGATATAAAAAATAGATAAACTTTTTAGTGGCATATTGGATGTTTTGTTTTGATCTAAAGTACTGAAACCTACTAAATTCTAATTTATATATGTTTAAAGAAGTGTTCTGTTTTTTATAATACTAGACATTTTGTACCTTCTATTTTATGTTTACTTGTTATATAAAGAAGTTGATCTATAAAGTTGGCTACTTGAGCATTGTTTGTAATGTGAATCAACTGAGTTGTCATGGTCTTTTCTTTTCCCTTTTTAAGAGAGAGGGGGATGAGAGTATGCAGCATGGTAAAGACAGAGATTGAACCTATGTCAACAACACCTCTTGTCAACTGAATCAATTGGCACTTGCAGATGACCAATTGAGCCAAATTTGAAATATATTTTTTCGATTGAAATTAGGATAACATAAGCTGCACCCAGGTTGAGGTATGCTTGGATGTAGAAAATGTAGGCATAAAAGCTTCATAATTCCTAAGCTAACATTTTATTGCAGAATAACTGTTATAAAATCGGAGAGGACTGGCCAATCTGAAAGGAAACCGAAAATCAGACCCCTGGCTGATCTAGTTTCCACATAAAACCAGAAATACGATTCAACCAGCTTAGAACCGTCCAACCTGCCAGTTTTCGACGAAACTTGCTGAACCTATTGGGTGCACGAGGGGTGAATCGACTTGCTTTAAAATGTTCTAAAACATTTTCAAATTTGTGCTTGAGTAGATTGAGGATTTCATAGCTATCTCTCAGCTGCCAAGTAAGTACTAATTCTTGAAAGTTTATCAAGCAACAAAATCTTTATTATATTTTCCTAAAGATGATATTTTTTCACTAAGTTAATAATCAATTCTTTTTGATAAAAAATAGTCAATTCCTTTCCTCTTTGGTGCAAAATTAAATATATACCTACTTCATTTATTTGGATACTCTTAATGCTTTCTTGTCTAAAAAGAAAATAACAAACTTTATATTTTTCCTATACTATATACAGCCACACTTAAATCATTTAAAAACTGATTGAATCAAGATTTTTTTATTTATACTGCAATTAATAAATAATTTTCATAAATTTTATAAATCGTTATACATATTTTTTTGAATATTTTTAGTTATAATCCGCTCTGGATTAGCCGTTAGATCGATGATCGGTGATCCGAGGTCTTGCCGGGCCACTCACTTAAGTAGATGTTATCTAAAGTCAGCAAGCTGAAAGCAGCTCGAGTAGCATGAGGCTATTATTATTTAAGATTTCATGATGTGCGATAAGTTTATATCAATTTCTTCTCTTAAACAACAAACCATTTGACAAACCAAAAGAACGATCCTCACAAATGACACAAACAGCACCAGTTTGTGGAGGAGGAGGGTGTGACAAAGTCGAATTAATGAGAGAGGATTGGACTTGGCGAAGTACAAGAATTCGATAAGATGGCCCACTGTACTGGGTATCATCTAAAAGTTGGTGAAGACAAGATACATATTACAAAAGAGCTACCACCATCCTCATACCTAGGGGCTATTTTAAAGATTCTTAAAGGAGCTAGGGTTGGTCGTTTCCTTGTTAAGTATTGCTTAGGGTTGGTCGTCTTCTTGTCAAGTACTGCTTTATTAGAACCCCTCCTTCAGACCTTACACTGAAGGCAGTATGCAGTGGACCTGGAGCGTTTGCGTTGGGTGGCAACGCATGAGATGAGACCCTCCCGGAAAAGCAACAAAAGGGAAAGAGGAAACACAGGGCAGTGCCCGTATTATATATCTTTGTGGTACCAACAGTTTTGCCACCTTAAAGCCACTTCCACCCACGGCCTGGCATCTCCTCCATGGAAGCCAGGCCAGTCTTGTTCCCATATCTTCCTTGGTATCTCCAAAAGATGAGAGAATCTGGGGTCAAGTCCAGCCTTTGGGTCCCCCCCGGGGTTGTGCCTACAGGGATCAACCTTTCTACCCAAAGTTGGTTTGGGTGTAAGCTTTTACGAGTCAAATCCTAGCTTCCTAGCTGTGGCCGTAAGATACGAGAGCCCATTGAGGAGGTTGGGTCCACCCCTCGTTAGGGCAAGGGAGGAGGCAGGTAAGGCTAACTTTCAGGACTTCAGCATCTGGAAACGGATCTCACACATGAGCGGCGTATTATTCCTTTGTTGGACGCATATGAACATTAGCCTAGCATCTTGGTCCCCCTATCACATCAGTGTAGCATCAAAGTGGGTGCCTACTTAAGGCACCACCCCTCATGGGCCATGGCTAGCTTCGGGTACCTGTCTTTTAGGTTCCTATTTGCTTTGTGTTTCTCTTGTTCTTTTCTTTTTCTTTTTTTTAATGATAATATAGAGAGAAAGGAAGATAAATTTGTTTGTACCAGAATTATCCAGATACAAATTGACTCGTAGGATGCGGCAATTGAGATTTTTTTTTTTTTTTTTTTTTGCTAGAACGAATGATTTATATAATCCTAATACTAATACATCCAAAAAGAATGAAATATAGTAACTCCCGAAGCGTTTTAGGCAGCTTCCTCTCTCCGACCCACAAGACGCCTTTAGAGTGATTGGCCACATACGAGGCCACTCAATATGTAGCCTCATTAATCTTTTTGTATGCATGTTTAGCCTGGACAACCACATCACCATTAAACATAGTCCGAATATTACGAAGCAGGGGGTGACATCTACATACACTGCATGTGCATTTCTGGACCCAGCCGATCACCATAGTCGAGTCATCCTCAAACATAACTGCTCTGACCCGTAGCACATGTCGGGAATAGCCCAACCTGGCCCATGCCGCTTTAGCTCAGCATTCGGCATCAAAGTATCAAAGATCTGACTCCCACCAGCAATGATCATTCTGGAGTCTGGGCCTCTGATATAAAAAAACCTTATTCACAAGGGAATATATTTCGCCGAATTAGGTTATAATTAATGATGCATCCTTGAATAGGAGAGAAGAGGCATGTGGATTTTAAAAGCATTTGCCATACCTACTTTGCAGCACATTACCCTTTGTTTTGCTTTACGATATGCTAGTCGCTCTATTTGCCGAGGGGTCCTTTTTATTATTATTATTTTTCCATCGAAAGGGTATTCATAAGTTCTATTTGTATGTTTGTCTTGTTCATCAGTATATATTAGGTTTTTATGTGTCAAAAATCATGCAGAATATACTGTGGGATTCTAGCTTCCCTTTTCTTTTGAAAATAAAAATTAATTTCCCTATTTGCTTCACAAAATAAAATAAACATAATATTTATGTACAATCTAACCACTAGATCTGTGTCTAATTAGTTGTAGTTATCATGAGCAAGTGCAGATGAAATACCAGGCGATGATGTAGCTTAAACTAGAGCAATTATAGTTACATTGTGGGCAACACTTATATTTACTCGTCCAATGCCCTATATTTACGCTCGTTGACTGCTTAATGGCTAATCATGGTTACTCTGGCCATTTGTCACCACTACAAAACTCATCTTTCCCGATGCTTGTTCTAACCTTTACCGACGCTTATACGCGTCGGCTAAAGTTCCAACAACGCTAATTAAAGCGTCGCAAAAGCGTCGGCGATACTGGAGTGGCAAAAGTTTTTGCCGACGCTACACGAAAGCGTCAGCAAAAACAGGAAAAGCGTCGAGAAATCTCTATTTCTACAAAAAAAATATAGTCTATTCCGACGGTTATAAGCATCGTTGTAAATATTTTTTTAAAAAAAAAATTATTTACAAATCTCTGGGGCCTTGAGGACGGCTTATAAGCCCTAATCATTGCCGATGCTACATGAAGAAGAAGAGGGAAGAGGCAACCTAGCCCTGATCATTGCCGGCATCTCAGAAGAGGGAAGAGCTCCAGATCTCAGGAAAAATAATCGCATGCCAACCTAGCTCAAAAGATGTAATAAATAGCCATACCTAGCCCAGGAGCTCCAGATCTCTCTTCCCGCTATCCACAGCCATCACTGCAAAAGAGAGAGAGAAAAAAAAATTCAATCAAAGTTTGTTCTCTGAAACTATATCTTTTATCCTAAAAAAAAGAAAGAATCAAGAACGGAAAGAGAAAAGAAGATGAAAAAGAAAAAAAAAGGAACAAAAAGAAGAAATGAAGAAAAGAAATGAAGATAAATAATAAGGAAAAATCTGAAAACCCCTCTGGTCAATGGAGCTATCGTCGACGGCGAGGACGTGCAGCTCTCCGCCGGTGCTCATACACCCTCTCTCCATCGCCATCCACTGTTCTCCTCCATTGCCATCCCCTCTCCGCCGGATCGAAACCCTAAAATGAAGTAGAAATATAAATAGAGGGAAAGGGAGTGAGAGAGAGAGAGAGAGGAGGAGGAGGAGAGAAGAAAAGGACCGCCACTTTTCTTTGGGGTTGGAGCATCTCCTCCACCTATTTAAAGCTGGACCATGGCCATGGCTTCGGATCAGGGGTTAGGGATAAGGAGGGCGGCAGGCGGCGGGAGCTGGAAGGGTTAGGGATCGGGAGGGGTTTGTATATATGTGGGTGGGAGTGGGTGTGAAATGAGAAGCGTCGTGGGACTCCGACGACGCTTTTAAGCGTCGTCTAATCCCCGCTTCTCAGCTCTAGCGTTGTGACCGCCGACGCTTCGAAGCGTCAGCAACTTTTGGCGCTCGGCAAAAATTACCAACGCTTTTAGGAAGCGTCAGCGTATATGCATTGGCGCTTCTCCTTTTTTCTGTAGTGCACGTTTGCCATATTATATATATTAATTTCAATAGCATACTAATTTTCCATATAACGGCAGCACAAGAACTCAAAGGAGTTGCTTCCAATAGCTAGAGACTCGTAGAGAGTCCAGTTGCATGCAGACATGGTTGACCTTTGGTAATTGGACTTGCAGGAAAGCTGCAATCACTGTTGATGTTTGGCTCTGAGCATGCAGTACGTGATCAGGAACCTTTTTATTCTTTTCTGAGTAGCTTAATCTTAAGAACTGAATAAATGATCGACCTACTTTGGTCAGAAAGCCTTACAAATTTGAAGCACTAAATCCAATGTGGCCTCTCCTGGCAATATACATGCTGCTTCACAACAGCCTTGGAGCTTCATATGTAGGGGTGTGATGTATGAGTTTGTATAGACTCTGGGCTCCATGCATGTATTGGATGTAGCGTGGGGACCCTGTGGTGCCCATGAGTTGATAGGTATGTAGAGAAGCTATCCCAATAGAAATATCTTGCACACTTACCCATGGGGAATCAGCATCGGTCATGCCACTTTATTCCCCAGGTCGATGATCACCATGCGAAAACTGTATTGGAGTTCTGGAAAGTTAAAAAACCATGTATGGTCTCGCTCTCATTCATGAGCTTTTCTTTCCTCTTTACGACGATATCTTTCTTTTGATTCCCCACATTCCACCGCGTACTGCATGCTGAATATCTCGAATGGGTCGCTTCCTTTTTTTCGGTTTGCAAAAAGGAAATTTTGAGAAGTTTTAAGAATAAAAAGCCTTCAAAAGCTGATGAGAAGCCGATTAGTGGGCACCTTTATTATGTGGTTGAACATGCTGAAGTCTTGTGGCCTCAGCATTTTATGGGAGCCTGAGCTAAAACTTTGATGCGTTTCCTCTGTTCTCCAAGAGACTAAAACAGGCATATAGAAGTACTGTATCTACCTCAAAGCAAGAAGTTGGTATGCTAAAAACCTTTGATTAATGCTGCTTCTTTTTTTAAATTTTGAGTAAGTCTTGCATTTGTAGGCAGCACATATGATCCATTAGAACCAACAAAAAATATTTTTTTATATAATAGGCCAGATCAATCCTAGTCAAAAAAAAAAAATGGAATGAACTTGGATCTTTTCAATCAGATGACTTGTCATGAAATTGTCCTTTGTATTTCGGCCGGTTCCGCCAAAGCCATGAACTGGTGAGACAAGTACGAGAACATGGTAGCCAAGTGCCTGGTTAAATTGTAGCCATGAATGAATTAAGTGAAGCCTACCTCATTAGCATGTCTTATATATAAGTTTTTAATCTTCTGTTAAATAAAAATTTGCTGTACTAACTAGAGCTCTATACTGGCCATCTTAAATTCTACAAGTATCCCTGCATCTGGAACACAGCCTTACCCTAGGAAGTGTGACTGCATGGTGCCTGCCCCTGGTGAGAGGCAACTTTGGCTTTGAATTTCCATGATTTGATTTCAGCCCGAAGAGCTCATCAAATTTGCAAAGCACAACCCTGATAAATCCTCTGTATGCGTTCCTCTTAAAAGTGTAGCAATTATTATCCACCCGAAGAAAAACTTGATAGTTAGGCCCCATTTGGGGACCTTTTAAAGTGCCAAAAAGATTTTACAAAAGTACTTTCTCAGTTTGTTTACCAAACTTATGTTAAAGTATCACAGCACTTTAAAAATGTAGTTACCATACAACAAACAGCTTTTTATAAAAACTCTACTTCAGAAACCTCTACTTCCAACAGCTCTACTTTCAAAAGCTTTACTGCCAACAACTCTTCCAAACAGAGCCTTAGTTATTAGTTGCTCCATTAAAGAGTAACCTCACTTAAAAAGGTACCTATCACATGGTCATTTAAGTCGTAATGTGGACACGGGGGCCAACTCTTTGGTTTTTGGCTTGAAACTCACACTAGTGGAGCTTAATTTGTGTGAAAATGTTGACCCGTACCCCATTGTCTTTGGTTTTTTCCCATTTCAATGTTTGTGACGACATTGTCCTTGCCAAAGAAATTGAGCAATTCCACCTTGCCGCCCTTGTCGAGATTGCATGACACATGAAACAAATGGCCCATTTCAAGCACGCCAACATCCTCTTTACCGGAATTTCTGGCCTCAAAGTCCAAGCAACACGTCACTGAAAAGAAGGTAAGTTTAAAAGCCAGACAGCTCAACTCCTGCTAAAAGATCAAGATGGCTTCTTGCCATCATAAAAACAAGAATTAGGAGGACCTACATAGAAGACATTAAAAGTGGTGCAAGGCTTAATAAATTGTATGAGTGGGGCCTTTGAATGGCTTGTCTAGTGGCCAACCTCAACCTCTTTTACTACGAGCATCCAAAGGAAACAATGAGTACATAAGAAACGGGCTGGGATGAAGCCACATCCTTTATAAGGTGAAATTTTTAGTTCAACCAGATCAACCACTGAGCTGATGGACCAATCCAACCGCGAAACATAATGCACAAATGCATGCTTATTGCACTATTTTCCTTTTTAACTGTCTTTGTGTGTGTTGCTTCACGATTGGACTGATCTAATCCAACCAATAATTTCTCTTTTACAAGGGTGGCCCATGCAGTAATGCATGTATTGTGCTATAGAGATTGAGGTGGTGCATGTTAATACCCATACAATTACAGGAGAGAAACTTGCACAACTTGTGATACACATTGTAATCGTAATCAACGACAAAACCAAATCCCGTATATTATGTCTAGAATCATGCAACTTGCATCATTATTATGACTTGCATAGTACCAAATATATATATTGGCCCCATAGTACGTAGCTCTAAATGATGACCTAGAGGATCAAATTAATGTGTTGGCTAGAACCAAATCTATATTCATGCATCATGGAAACGTCGGTGTCAAGTTTGTTGGACATTGCTCATAAAACTTCCATGGTCATTGTTGAAATTACCACTTGTCTTAAAAGCTTAAGTTGATAGGATGAGGTAGATTTATTTATATATTTTGTTACACTCCTCCTCACATGTGGGCCGAACTTTTCTTTAATAGGTGAGCCCAATATATAAAATTTTTTATAATAGGGTTAAAGAGTGCAGAGACAAGGTCTGAACTCAGGACCTCTGCTCTGATACCATATTAAAATTACCACTTATTCTAAAAGCTTAAGTTGATAGGATGAGATAAATTTATTTATATATTTTCTTAGTCATCACCTGCATTGCACATGATCAATACCAGTGTTATCTAATTTTGACCCAAGCCTTCGCTTCTGAGTTGGTTTTGGTTAGCAAACTTAAAGCTCTATATATTCTGGCAGTGGCCGGTTGGATATGAGCCTACGAGCTGGATCACTAGCTAGCTGCTACACTGGTCAGGTTTTGATTGGATCGATGCAAGAGCTAAGGCCAACTTGGATTCATTTCATGCCACGACAGAGCATGCAGGACCATTTGCACCGTGCTAGAAGCCAAAAACTTGCTATCTTCTCCTCCATCTTGGCAATGCAGCACGGCCAGAAGAAATGGTCCCCAAGAACGATGTAGAGAGGGGTAGAAGAACATGTGTTAGATGTCCTACTCTTGAGAGCTAGCTATCGATTGCCTTGAAGAAGCATTCAATAACTTATCTCTTAAATGTGCCTTCTAAGCCAGACGAGGTAAAGATGTGCTCACATGCAGTACTATTTATAAGAATTTGTGTCACTGTCGACCTTCCGAATCATTCCATTGAACTCTGGCTTGCATGGCCAGCATGCCATTGATGCGGACTCGCACTATTTGGACAGCTCGGTTTGATATAACCGTTGGACTGCATGCATTTTGCTGACGTGACTTCGATTTTGTTCACATATTCCACCAACATTGTTTGAAGACATTTAGCAAGTTGGATCGATGCTGAAGCAATAAAAATGTGACTCAAAATTAATGAAGTGTCTGGAAAATTACAGATGGTAGAAAGTTCACGTAAAAGAAAGCAGTAAATACACTGGAAATACAAGTTAAACAGATTAAAAAGTTCCCGAGGGATTTGCAGCATAAAAAGCTCGACCATTAAAGAACACTATATTGGTGCGCCTTTTTCTTCAATTCTTTCTTCTTCTTTTTTTTGTTTGTTTTTTGAGCAAAGATTAGCAGAGATCTATTGCACTGGAGAATGAAATAAAATAAAGAATGCATGAAACTAGCAAACGCTGGAGACGACACCCGAAGGTGTCACTTTCCAGATTGCAACCCTCGATCTGTTCTCAGCTAAGCAGACATCAAAACGAAGCAAGATACATCACTGAGAAAGCTAAAGGACTGATGTACAATGGACTAACCTCAGTAAAAATATATAATTAATTTCTTTTGCGGAAGTAACCACAGTAAAAACTCCGCAATTAGAAAGATCAATATGGTACTGAGAAGTCTATGACTTTTTCATACTGTTCAGACCTAATTCCTCTCACCAAGTTAAGATCTTCTTGGCCAATTGGCTGCCAAGGAAAAAAAAGACTCAGTACAATTTTCTCAGTTACCATATGTCTAAACAATCAATTAATGGAGGATTGAAATTGATACTCCTTACCTCAAAGGCAGTTACACCTACCAGATTGAATTAATTCATCATCAGCCTAAATCATATGAAGTCCTTCAAATGAGCAACAGTTAACTGAGACTGTTATAAATCAAATATATGTTAGCCAATAAGACGATCTCCTCGTTGGCTAACATATACCACAAGATGACAAGAACGTCATAATAAGGAAATTTACCACATACTCTAACCGCAGGATTTTCCTGCCACTTGAGTTGTAACGGATTTGCACTCATTCTTAATTAGCATATGTTGCTGGTGGTCCAAACCGAGAACGATTGGCACAGCGGTGTGAACGGGGTTCCGTTTGAGTTGCCTTGGTTGGTATTGATTGCGCTCCACCTTCCACCGGGAAACCTGCAAGCAAGCCTCGCACCACCACTGGGGTAGTGGGGGCCCTCCGACGATCAAGTCAGAGGAGATTGGAGGAGAAGGAGAGATAATAGTAGCAAGTAAGAGAATGCACTGGAAGTTCTTGCTTACCTCCCCCCCTTCTCCCCCCAGCCGCATATATACCAGGCTGGGGGGTCCTTCTGGGGGGTTGGTCATCGTGTGGCACGATGGAGTTGCCACTGACATGGCCGTTACAGGGCGTCGTGGAGCAGCGCCGGATACGCCCGTTGCAGGGAGTAGTGGAGCAGAGGGTCGCGGCGTGCTTCAGGGGAACAGCCTGTCGTTGTCGAGAGATTGCCGACTCGGGGTCGGATTGCTGGATCAAGGGGCAGCCGACTCAGGGTCGGGCTGCGAAGCCGAAGATATCCGACTCGAGGTCGGACTGCTGGATCAAGGGGCAGCCGACTCGGGGTCGGGCTGCGAAGCCGAAGATATCCGACTCGGGGTCGGGTTACTGGATCAAGGGGCAGCCGACTCGGGGTCGGGCTGCGAAGCCGAAGATATCCGACTCGGAATCGGGTTACTGGATCAAGGGGCAGCTGTAGTCTTCTTGGGCGCGCGTGCCGGTCACGTGGGGCATGGTGGCTGAGTTTCTCCATAACAGTAGCCCCCCACTTCCGAGCCTGGAACCAGAAGGGGAACGGGTGAAGGAAGTGATGCTTCGAGATTGCCGCCATCCCTCGGAGAGGCGCGCGCGCTTCGAGCTCCCCGCCTTCTTTATGGCGTATGGCGGTTGTTGCTGACCTGGCAGTCTGAGGATTCGGCGGACATCCCTCCTTAATGGCGTCGATTCGCCTTTGGGGCGCGAGCGACCCTTCGGCAGCCAGGCGTCCTCACCATGGCGTCACCCACCTTTCCGCCTATTTAACCGGAGGCCCTCCTCCGTCCGCCTCTCTCTTTACAGACATCTCCGGGTTTCTCCTTTGCGCTGTCATCATTGCCGTCGGACTGTTCGCTTGCTCCTCCTTTGACGCTCTCGGAGCCGTTCTTCCTTTTCTTCCGGTGAGTTGCCCCATTCTTCAATTTAAGGCTCTCCATACTTTCTCCTTTTGTATTAGGGTACTCCAGTCGTTCCGGTCCTTTCCCCCTTCTTGACCCCGTCCTGACCGTAGATTCACTGGCCATTAGGGATGGGCGAAGTGAGAGCAGACCGCATTAAGTCGGAGCTGGTCGCTGAAGACCTAGATAGGTTCGTGGCTCGATACCACCTTCCCGAGGCCTGCAATGATACGCTCCCGGGGCCGGAGGAGAGGATGTCCTATCCTCCTCCAGGGAAGGTCGCCGTCAATGAGGGCATTCTTCAGGCCGGGTTCCGCTTTCTCCCCTCGGACTTAGTCGTTCAGGTGCTTCGGGGTTTAAGAGTGACGCCGACGCAACTGGTGCCGAACTCATGGCGCGCCCTGACGGCCTTTCAGGTTCTCTGCCGCATGCACGAGGTTCCCGCCACCCTGAATGTCTTTTGGGAATGCTACGGCCTGAGCGGCCACCCCCAGGATAAAGGGTGGTGGTGCTTTGCGGCGCGGCGAGGGTGCGGCCTCGTCAAGGAGGCTCCTACCTCCATTCACGGCTGGAAGGGGCGCTTCTTTTTCGTTGACGCAGATCCCTCTTGGGGAATCAGGGCAACCTGGGAGACGCCGATGAAGTCCCCGATTGGCCTATCGAGGTTGTCGAGGGAGGAATCCGATTGAGTCGCCGTCTTGAAGGAGTTGGTTGCCGAGGGCCGGCTCCCCCCGGTGGCTCGCCTTATTTCCGAGGATACCTTGGTGAACGTCGGTCTGAGCTCGGTCCCCGCTGACCGTGAGCCCGCCACCATTTCTTTTTAGCTCTTTTCTCCTCTTTCGTCTCGTTCTTTCCTTCAGTTTCTCAACCTCCGACCACCTCGTCCTTTTTGCAGAGATCGACGACGTCATGCGGTCGGACAAGGCAACGGCTGTTGGTAGGACGTCCCTACTGGAAGCAGTCCGGAGGAAGAAACGAGCTCCTCCGAGCGGGGCCCCACCGGCGAAGAAGTCCCGCCGGCAGGCGACTCCGACGCCGACAGACGGGTCCGGACCCACCGATCAGGGGGACGCCGCGGGCGCGGACCGGGAGTTGACGCTGTATCAGCCCTCCGATGCCGAGACTACCGTTTCTCCGGAGGCATCACCCGGGCGCGCCCGAGATGAACGGGTCGGACGTGATCGGTCCCCAGCCCAGCCTTCGACTCGGTCGGCTCCGGACGATACGAGGAGGGACGCGCCGAGGCCCCGGCCGAGCGGGACCCTGTCAATTCCAAGGGCGGTCCCCGCCCCGAGCATGGTCAGCATGACTCTTCCCCAAGCGATGGGTAAGGGTAAGGCTGCAGAACCACCGTCCGACTCCGGGGAGAAGTCGGGGTCGGCCTTCACTTTCGCCGGCGCCTGAAACCTCATCGAGACGGTGCTGCTGGAGAAGGACCGCAGGCAGGTCCGGGAGATGAGGGTCCCTGACGTTGGGGCTGCCAGCTGCGTCTGTCTCATGTCGGTGAGTACTCTTTTGGTCACTTTCATCATTTATAGGCTCTGTTGATCCCCGCCTGACGCCCTCGTTTTTCCTATCTCTTAGCTCGCCCAGTACATGATCCGCCTGGAGGAGTGCTACGAGGAACAGGCGAGGCTTCTGGCGAGGGCCGAGAGCCAATTGAAGGCAGTAGAGGAGGGAGGTCAGGCTGCGGCGGGGAGGACGACCAGGGACCTCGAGACGAGGCTCCAGGTGGCCGAAGAGCGGGCACTCGGCTTCGCCACCCTCGAGAAGCAACTGTTGGAGGCTCAGGAGCAACTCAAGGTTGCCTCGGGTCTCGAGGGCGAGATCAAGAAGGCGGAGGAGCGGGCCGAGAAGCAGTCCCGGAAGGCTGCCGACTACCGGGAGAGGTGGGAGAAGGCCCAGCGATCAGCCGACAACGCCCGCAACCGAACCCGGTCTCTTGAAGCCAAGCTGGGCGAATTGGAGTCGGCCTTGGAGAAGTCCCGCGCGAGCGACCAGGAGCTTCATTCGCGCCTGGAGGAGGCTGAGGCTGCTCGCATTGCTGCCGAGGCGAAGCACAAGGAGGCTCAGGCTGATCTGCTGAGGGTCTCCTCCGAGGCGGACGACCGGATTGTGGCGAAGGTCGTGGAGGCGAAGGCTCAGATTAGGGAGCGGGCAGAGGCGGCGCTGGCCGAGAAGAGTGCGGAGATCGGGCGTCAGGCGGTACAGGCTTATCGTCAGTCCGCCGAGTTCACCCGTGATATGTCGGAGGCGGTACAGGCCTATCGTCAGTCTGACAAGTTCGTCCGTGACATGTCGGACGCGGGGTCCGACTCCTTTGTCTTAGGCTTCGAGGAAGGCCTGGCAAGGGTGTCGGCTAAGTACCCCGAAATTGACCTGAGTGGGATCTCCCTTCTCGACTCCCCTCCTGCGCCATTACCTGCTGCTTCTCCAACCGTCTCCCTACCCCCTGCGGACGTGCCCAACGTTCCCGACCCGGGGGTTCCTCCAAGCTGACCTTCTGTATTTTTGTTCTTTTCTTTGTGTGTTGGCGTTTTGCCAAGTTGTATGGGTCTCGGCCCTGAAACAATGAAAGTTAATGCAAATAGAGTTTCTTCATTTCACTTTCGTCCTTCTTCTTTTTAACTCTTGGTAGCGTCTCGCTGACTCCCGACTCTTGAAATTCTTCTGGCGCTAGGCCAGGTATCTGAGGGTTAGGCCTCAGGGAATTCTTCCGGCGCTAAGCCAGGCATCCGAGGGTTAGGCCTCAGGAGCTTCTTCCGGCGCTAAGCCAGGCATCCGAGGGTTAGGCCTCAGGAAATTTTTCTGGCGCTAGGCCAGGCATCCGAGGGTTAGGCCTCAGGAACTTCTTCCGGCGCTAAGCCAGGCATCCGAGGGTTAGGCCTCAGGAACTTCTTCCGGCGCTAAGCCAGGCATCCGAGGGTTAGACCTCAGGAACTTCTTCCGGCGCTAAGCCAGGCATCCGAGGGTTAGGCCTGAGAAAATTCTTCCGGCGCTAAGCCAGGCATCCGAGGGTTAGGCCTGAGGAAATTCTTCCGGCACTAAGCCAGGCATCCGAGGGTTAGGCCTCAGGAAATTCTTCCGGCGCTAAGCCAGGCATCCGAGGGTTAGGCCTCAGGAAATTCTTCCGGCGCTAAGCCAGGCATCCGAGGGTTAGGCCTCAGGAAATTCTTCCGGCACTAAGCCAGGCATCCGAGGGTTAGGCCTCAGGAAATTCTTCCGGCGCTAAGCCAGGCATCCGAGGGTTAGGCCTCAGGAAATTCTTCCGGCGCTAAGCCAGGCATCCGAGGGTTAGGCCTCAGAAAATTCTTCCGGCACTAAGCCAGGCATCCGAGGGTTAGGCCTCAGGAAATTCCGCTCGTTGGTCGGCCAAGGCTGGCGCAAGCCGAGGCGACCGATCGGGGCTTCAGGCTAGTCTGCTCCCGGAATGATCATCGGGTTAGCCTGGCATCCGAGGGCCGAGCCTCGGGAGATTCCGCTCGTTGGTCGGCCAAGGCTGGCGCAAGCCGAGGCGACCGGTCGGGGCTTCAGGCTAGTCTGCTCCCGGGATGATCATCGGGTTAGCCTGGCATCCGAGGGCCGAGCCTCGGAAAATTCCGCTCGTTGGTCGGCCAAGGCTGGCGCAAGCCGAGGCGACCGGTCGGGGCTTCAGGCTAGTCTGCTCTCGGGATGATCATCGGGTTAGCCTGGCATCTGAGGGTTGTCAGGCCTCAGAAAATTCCGCTCGTTGGTCGGCCAAGGCTGGCGCAAGCCGAGGCGACCGGTCGGGGCTTCAGGCTAGTCTGCTCCCGGGATGATCATCGGGTTAGCCTGGCATCCGAGGGCCGAGCCTCGGGAGATTCCGCTCGTTGGTCGGCCAAGGCTGGCGCAAGCCGAGGCGACCGGTCGGGGCTTCAGGCTAGTCTGCTCCCGGGATGATCATCGGGTTAGCCTGGCATCCGAGGGCCGAGCCTCGGGAAATTCCGCTCGTTGGTCGGCCAAGGCTGGCGCAAGCCGAGGCAACCGGTCGGGGCTTCAGGCTAGTCTGCTCCCGGGATGATCATCGGGTTAGCCTGGCATCCGAGGGCCGAGCCTCGGGAGATTCCGCTCGTTGGTCGGCCAAGGCTGGCGCAAGCCGAGGCGACCGGTCGGGGCTTCAGGCTAGTCTGCTCCCGAGATGATCATCGGGTTAGCCTGGCATCCGAGGGCCGAGCCTCGGGAAATTCCGCTCGTTGGTCGGCCAAGGCTGGCGCAAGCCGAGGCGACCGGTCGGGGCTTCAGGCTAGTCTGCTCCCGGGATGATCATCGGGTTAGCCTGGCATCCGAGGGCCGAGCCTCGGGAGATTCCGCTCGTTGGTCGGCCAAGGCTGGCGCAAGCCGAGGCGACCGGTCGGGGCTTCAGGCTAGTCTGCTCCCGGGATGATCATCGGGTTAGCCTGGCATCCGAGGGCCGAGCCTCGGAAAATTCCGCTCGTTGGTCGGCCAAGGCTGGCGCAAGCCGAGGCGACCGGTCGGGGCTTCAGGCTAGTCTGCTCCCGGGATGATCATCGGGTTAGCCTGGCATCCGAGGGCCGAGCCTCGGGAGATTCCGCTCGTTGGTCGGCCAAGGCTGGCGCAAGCCGAGGCGACCGGTCGGGGCTTCAGGCTAGTCTGCTCCCGGGATGATCATCGGGTTAGCCTGGCATCCGAGGGCCGAGCCTCGGAAAATTCCGCTCGTTGGTCGGCCAAGGCTGGCGCAAGCCGAGGCGACCGGTCGGGGCTTCAGGCTAGTCTGCTCCCGGGATGATCATCGGGTTAGCCTGGCATCCGAGGGCCGAGCCTCGGGAGATTCCGCTCGTTGGTCGGCCAAGGCTGGCGCAAGCCGAGGCGACCGGTCGGGGCTTCAGGCTAGTCTGCTCCCGAGATGATCATCGGGTTAGCCTGGCATCCGAGGGCCGAGCCTCGGAAAATTCCGCTCGCTGGTCGTGCGCCTGTCGCTTGCCGCCCGACGGGATTTCTCCATGGCCAGCTGCGATCGTGTTTCTCCTCCTCTCCAAGCGTCGCCTGGGGAACACCAGATGGGCATTAAATGCTAATTAAGGGGTTACCTGGGAAATCGGATCGCCAGTTGCTGCTTGCGAGGAGTGTCAGTTAAGCGGCCGCGATACGCGCGTTCTTCGAGGCGGATGCGGCCTGGGGCGCGAGCGGAGATACGTGGACCTAGGGGTACAGGCCACCCGGAGTGTCCTGCACAAAGAATGCGATTAAGGAGAATGACGCTTAGGAAATCGCGGGAAGATACGCCTCGAGAGCCGGATCGGCTCCGGATTCAATGCGCCCGCATTTATTGGAGCCACCCGCATCGGAACGACCGGGGGGCCGCAGTTTGGCTATAAATATAGGTGCAGGTGCGATGGAGCCTGCCAAGCTGGAGCTGTTCAGGTTGCCATGGATCGTGGGCCTCCTCTCCGGCGCATGGTTGAGAGACCCCTACCGAAGGAACGGGAGGCGCGCCCTTCGCGACTTCCGCCAACTAGCCGTTTCATCTGGGATCAACAAGGAGGTTCTCCCCGGCGGAACTCCGCTCTAGGCGTTTCAACACCTTGAAGAAAGGTTGGCAGCGTTCGGCCGATTTTGCCACGAATCGTCCGAGCGCGGCGACCCTCCCAGCGAGCTCCTGAACCTCCTTCACTTTGGTCGGAGGGGACATATCTTGGATGGCCTTGATTTTGTCCGGGTTGGCTTCGATCCCCCGCTGGTTGACAATGAAACCGAGGAACCTCCCGGCCGAAGCGCCAAAGGCGCACTTCGCTGGGTTCAGCTTCATGTGAAACTTCTGCAAGGTGGCGAAAGTCTCCTCCAGATCCGCGATGTGCTGGTCTGCATGGCGGCTCTTCACCAGCATATCGTCCACGTACACCTCCATGTTCCGGCCGATTTGCTCTTTGAAGATTTTGTTGACGAGGCGCTGGTAAGTGGCGCCAGCATTCTTCAGACCGAAGGGCATTACCTTGTAACAGTACAGCCCCCGGTCTGTTATAAAGGCAGTTTTCTCCTCGTCCTGTGGAGCCATCATTATCTGGTTGTAGCCGGAGAAGGCGTCCATGAAAGACAGCAGCTGATATCCGGAAGTCGCGTCGACCAGTTGGTCTATCCGCGGAAGCGGAAAGCTATCCTTGGGGCATGCCTTGTTCAGGTCGGTGTAGTCGACGCACATCCTCCACTTTCCGCTCGCCTTCCGGACAAGTACGACATTTGCCAGCCATTCGGGGTAGCTGACCTCCCTTATGAATCCTGCCTCCATGAGTTTGTCTACCTCCTAGTCGACCACTCGGATCCGATCCGGGGCACAGTGTCTCTTCTTCTGTTTTACCGGTCGGTGGGTCGGGTCGACGTTGAGGGCGTGAGAAATGACCTCCGGGTCGATCCCAGGTACATCGGCCGCCGACCAGGCAAACACATCGACATTGGCTCGGAGGAATTCCACCAACCGGGCCCGAGCTCCCAGGTCGAGATTGGCGCCGACCCGGATCGTCCTGTCCGGGCGACCTTCCTCGAGGGGAACTTCGATCACACCCTCGGCCGGCTCCCCGTGCCGCAAGGCCACCTCGTCTCTGGCGTCGAGGGACTCGACGCTTAAGGCTTCTATGGGCTTCTTCCCTTTGAGAGTTGCTAGGAAACATTGCCTTGCGGTCGGTTGGTCACCTCGGACCTCTCCAATCCCGGCCGCCGTGGGGAACCGCATGAGCAAGTGGTACGTAGAGACCACCGCGCGAAGGACGTTCAGTCCGGGTCGTCCGAGGATAGCGTTGTAGGCCGAGGGAACACGGACGACCAAGAACCCGAGCCGCACCGTGGCTTCTGCGGGTGCAACGCCCGCAGTCACAGGCAGCTCAACGACACCTTCGGCCGAGACAGCGTCACCAGTGAATCCTATGAGGGGGGTGGATGTTTTGTGCAACAATTGTCTGGACAAGCTCATCTTTTGGAAGGCCTCGTAAAACAAAATATCAGCTGAGCTTCCACTATCCACAAGAACACGCCTTACATCATAGTTTGCCATAGTGAGGGAGATCACCATGGCGTCATCGTGGGGGGTCTGAACCCCCTTTACATCTTCATCACAAAAAGTGATTACATTACCGACCCTCTGCCTCTTTGCGACGGCTGCCCCTGATGCTTCAGTCGAGCCCCCTGCGTTCCTCTCGGGCCGGGGGCAGCCCCCAGTGATAGTATGGATCACGCCCGCGACGGGTCGATTCTGCTCCCGAGGCTCCGGGGGGGCAGGGTCGGCCGGACGCGAGTCTGCGGGGGGACGTCGGTCGTTCACATATCGACCGAGACGCCCTCGGCGGATGAGAGCCTCGATCTCGTCCCGAAGCTGGAAGCAGTCTTCGGTGTCGTGGCCGTGGTCCCGGTGGTACTCACAGTACGCCCGAGAGGGCCTCCTCCCAGGGATCTTCTTCATCTGTCTCGGGACCGGGAGGTCCTCCCGCCCCTTGATTTCCATGAGGATCTGGGCCCGGGGAGTCAGGAGAGGAGTGTACCGGTTGAAACGTCGGGGCGGAGAACGAGGGCGTAGGGCGCCGTGGTTCCTCGCCGGCGATGGGCTTCTGCGCCGACGTTGAGGCGTCGGGCTCCTCCTCTGGCGTGCCTCTTTTCGCCTTTTCTTCCCGAGCTTTGGAGGGATCTCGGCGGTCTCCTTGCTCCGGTGGGCGGCCGCCTCCTCGGCGTCCGCATACTGTTTCGCCCGGGACAACAGTTCCGGGAAGCTCCGCGGCAGGCGTTTGTCCAGGGAGAAGGTGAGTCTGCCCTTTCGGAAGCCACGCTTCAGGGCTGAAAGAGCCACTTCCTGGCTCAGGTTCCGGACTTCCAGCGTAGCCTTGTTGAAGCGGGTAAGATAATCCCGCAAGCTTTCTCCCTCGTTTTGCCGGACATCAAAGAGGGAGTCGGAGACCAGTCCCCGCCGGCTACTGACGGCGAAATGGGTGATGAAGAGGCGAGTAAACTGGTCGAAGGACTGGATTGAGTTAGCCTCCAAGCCGGCGAACCACGCCCTTGCCGGGCCACGGAGGGTTGCCGGGAAGGCCTTGCAGAGGAGAGGATCTGATGCTCCGTGGAGGAGCATAAGGGTCCTGAAACTCTCGACGTGATCCCGCGGGTCCGCCGCCCCGTCATAGGGCTCGATCGCCGGCATTTTAAACCCCGGCGGATTCGGGGTCCGCAGGATCCTCGAGGCAAGCGCCGGCTGGGAGGAGATCTCCAAGTCGGCGAAGGGATCTTTGGAGTGGCCCTTCAGGACCTGGAGTTGTCGGTGGAGATCGTCCACCCGCCGGTCCAGGGAGCGCGACCGATGGGTGGGAGACAAGGAGCACCGAGAGGGGGACCGACTGGAGCGCGGGTTCCTTGAGGACTGGGGGGTCTGGGAACGCGCCCGGGCCCGCCTCTCGTACCCCGCGCAGCTCCGATGGAAAGGTCCCGGCAGAATGGACCGTGCTCGAGAATCTTCCTCGCGCCGGCTCTCCTCCCCATGGGAGAGGAAGGAGCGCGGGTTGAGGAGGACAGGTGAGCGCTCAGGGAGCAGCGGCTCCTGGGCCCGCTGCGGCGCCCGAGACATCACACCCTGCAGGTTCTGCACTGCCTCCGCGAGGGTGCGAACCTGCTGGGCTAACTGGTCGAACTGAGCGGCTTCGACCATCTGAATGGGGGGTGGAACGGTGGAGTGTTGCTGAGAATGTGTTGGAGACGCAGCGGCCTCCCGGCCGGAGGCGCGAGAGGCCCCGCGACCGGAGGCATTGGAAGCTCCACGACCACCTCGCCGTGCCATTACGATCGCTCTGAGATTCGGCCCTTCCTCTAGCGCCAACTGTTGCTGGTGGTCCAAACCGAGAACGATTGGCACAGCGGTGTGAACGGGGTTCCATTTGAGTTGCCTTGGTTGGTGTTGATTGCGCTCCACCTTCCACCGGAAAACCTGCAAGCAAGCCTCACACCACCACTGGGGTAGTGGGGGCCCTCCGACGATCAAGTCAGAGGAGATTGGAGGAGAAGGAGAGATAATAGTAGCAAGTAAGAGAATGCACTGGAAGTTCTTGCTTACCCCCCCTTCTCCCCCCAGCCGCATATATACCAGGCTGGGGGGTCCTTCTGGGGGGTTGGTCATCGTGTGGCACGATGGAGTTGCCACTGACATGGCCGTTACAGGGCGTCGTGGAGCAGCGCCGGATACGCCCGTTGCAGGGAGTAGTGGAGCAGAGGGTCGCGGCGTGCTTCAGGGGAACAGCCTGTCGTTGTCGAGAGATTGCCGACTCGGGGTCGGATTGCTGGATCAAGGGGCAGCCGACTCAGGGTCGGGCTGCGAAGCCGAAGATATCCGACTCGGGGTCGGACTGCTGGATCAAGGGGCAGCCGACTCGGGGTCGGGCTGCGAAGCCGAAGATATCCGACTCGGGGTCGGGTTACTGGATCAAGGGGCAGCCGACTCGGGTCGGGCTGCGAAGCCGAAGATATCCGACGTCTCGGGGTCGGGTTACTGGATCAAGGGGCAGCTGTAGTCTTCTTGGGCGCGCGTGCCGGTCACGTGGGGCATGGTGGCTGAGTTCCCCCGTAACAGCATATATTACTGATATATAGTAATATAGACTACAATATATGGATGATACTTAATTAAGATCCTTCAATTAAGATTTCATCCCTTGTGCATTTTTTTTTTCTATTGGCCAAAGCAATATGTACATGAGAGAAAATGAGTCCACGTTGTCAACAGTAGATAGTCATCAAAAATATGGAAATTGATGGTCTTCATTGTTGGGAACTGGTAGAGTAGAACGAGGTTGACCATGGTGGTGTTGCTAATTTTTATGGCATTTGTTAATTTAAGATCAGCAAACATTAGTATTGCCGCTTTGCAAAGGGAAATTAAACATATCAAGCATTCAATCTATATAAAGTATAAATTTTCGCAATTGTGCCGAATATTGCATATTTATTTATAATAGCTACAGACATTAAGGAGGGGACAACTGTGCATGTAGAATTAAGGAGAGGACAGCATACTTGTTTCATAGCTAAGTACAGCAACCGCCTGCATAGAGTTATGCATTTCGAGCATGGATGCATGGGGGAATAACTATGGATTGGAGAAATAAACAATTACAGATGCAACAAAGTAAAGCTTGAACAATTGAAATGACAAGAAGACTCTAAGCAAGCCATCTTAAGACTAGCCCGCAAGGGCACCTCTCCAATGAAGCTTTGCTCTTGGAGAAGGCCTTGGATTCAAATCTTTGAAATTGCTATTAAAAAGTTGAGAATGAGTAAAAACTATTTTTCCCCAGAAATGATAAAAATGGCAGCATTCTGACTAAACCTTGGATTTACTTAGATAAAAGAGTGGTGCCGACCAATGAATCAAAATCAAGTGCCAGCTAATCAATTAAAGTCAAGTGCCAGCCAATCAACCAAAGTCATGGTTTTTTTTTTTTTTTTTTTGTACGTCGGCAACTCACACATAACATATGTAAGTATTGTCCAAAAAGCCAGAAAGTAAAATAGATTGCAAGGAAAACAGAACAGATGCCTAATCCATCCAAATAAAATTGCCTAAATGATGAGCCGCATAGGAGGCCTCTCTAGAAGTATAAGAGGTTCGATGGGAGACGCATTCGCCTAATAGACAGCGAATATTATGGAGTAGTCGCATTCTTCAATTAGCACTCCCGATCTTCTGTATCTTCTCGATCACTATGGTGGAGTCCTCCTCAATGATCAAAGTCATGTGTTTTGCTAAAGTCAAATTTTAATTAAATTTTTAAGTTGAGTGCTGCCATGACATTTTTGCTAGGGAGAAATAAATGGAGAATTAGGAGGGTGGATCAGGTTAGCTCTACCCTCCCACCCTTCCCTCACGCACAGAATCTTGGGCTTAACCTAACACCACCTCTCGCTCTCGCTCTCTCTCTCTCCCGGGGTCCCCGCACTCGTGCATGTCACCGGAAACACAAAACTCCACGTGAACCCCAGCCCTTATCCCAGCTTCGCAAGGGCCCCACCAATGGACCCCGTCCAGCTAATGATTTTTCCACCATTGGACTTACATGTGGCTCACGGGTCCCACTCTCCTTCCGATGAGATTCTGCCGCGTGTTAAACGAGAGCGAGAGATGGCAATGGCGGAGAGAGGAGAGTTAGCAAGCAGAGAGAGAGGAGAGTGAAAGAAAGAAGGAAACAGATCGAGTCAAATCTTTATTGTTTTCCTTTTTTTTATCCAAACGCCACCCGGCGCTGCAGTAGCTGAGGACGAATCTTAGCATGTTGCGTAGGGGGAGATCTTTAAAGCGCGATCTCGGCTTACGGTAGCAATCCCCGCGAGTTCCCACGCAGTGCCACGATTTTGTTCCCCTCCCTCCTCACCTTTTTCTTCCTTCCCTTCTGTCCTATATATACTATAAACCCCATATCTTCCTCCTCCCGCTCTCAAGCTCTCCTATCTCTCTCCTGTCCTTCTCTGTTTTCCTTCCTTTCTCGGTGCAGGCGCACGTTAGCGTCACTCGTAGCACGAACACAAACCAACCGCCCCTTAGGCTTGTTAACGGGAGTTTTGAGGAGATGGCTAACAAATTGGTGTTGTTAATGTTTGCGATCTGCCGCTTGATATCCACCGTCGGCCTGACGCTGGAGCCCGCCGAGCTCCTCCAGTTCGGCGTGGAGGGCCAGCTCAGCCTGGAACCCGCCGATGTCGACCGTGCCTCGGTCGACTTTGGGGGCATGACCAGGGCCGAGCCGATGGCCGTCATGCGCCCGGCCTCGGCTGGCGACGTCGCCAGCCTCGTTCGGGTGGCCTATGGCTCCGCTCTGGGGTTCCCGGTCTCAGCCCGGGGCCATGGCCACTCGATCAATGGCCAGGCCCGGGCACCAGGTGGCGTCGTGATCGAGATGAGCCACGACCGAGCCGCAGGCCACCGGCCGAGGTCCCGCCCGGTGTACTCCCCATCCCTCGGGGAGTACTATGTGGACGTGTGGGGTGGGGAGCTCTGGATCGATGTCTTGAACTGGACACTAGATAACGGCGGGCGTGCGCCCAAGTCGTGGACCGACTACCTCTATCTTTCTGTGGGGGGAACCCTCTCGAATGCTGGGATAAGTGGGCAAACCTTCCACCATGGCCCCCAGCTAAGCAACGTCTATGAGCTTGATGTGGTCACAGGTTGGCTTCACTACTTGATATACTACGTGATGTGTTAAATCAGCTGTTAGCATTCCTAATTTTATACGTTTTCTAATATTATACTTTTGTCCAATGTTTTCTAGGCAAGGGGGAGATCGTGACATGTTCAGAAGAGCAGAATTCGGAGCTATTTCATGGAGTTCTTGGTGGTTTAGGACAGTTTGGGATTATAACAAGAGCTAGAATAGCATTGGAGCCTGCTCCCCAAAGGGTTAGCTTCATAATTTCCATATATAAGTATATGTTTGTTTGCTCTTCTGTTACTGTTCTCTTGACTAGCTGTGATGACTATATAATGAGTTTGGCCTGTGACGACGGACCTAACCAGCCAAGAAAAAGGCTGCTCTCCTCCCTCCCACCCCCTCCCATCCAACATGGGCTTGTTTGGGACCATTTGGTTCTCTCCCACCTTCCCTGAATAAAGAAGAAAGAGGCGCGGCCTAATTACCACCACGCTATCTTGGAATGCCATTCTCTCCAATTGTACACTTGTACAAGAAATCGAAACTTGCGTGCACTTTGCACTGTTTTTCCTGGACAGCATGACACCGACACCTAACCAATTCGGTGGAAAAAGTCATGCAAGACAGCTTGGAGGTAGCCCGGACCTGATGGAGGATGGGTTCATAAACTGGGAGAGAGCCAAAAAAGTGTTTCATGGGAATCTTCTTTCGTTTTCTTTATTGTTATATTTCTTGGTCTCCAAACATGGGCTCTATCCGATTTCTCTTTTTGGTGATCAGGTGAGATGGATTCGAGTGCTCTACTCCAATTTCACAACATTCACTCGAGACCAGGAGCTCCTCATCTCCCTCCATGGCACCCACCGGTTCGACTACGTTGAAGGCTTCGTCATCGTCGACGAGGGCCTCATCAACAACTGGAGATCCTCCTTCTTCTCCCCTCGAAACTCGGTCAATATCAGCTCCATTGGAGCCAACGGTGGTGTACTCTACTGCTTGGAGATGACTAAGAACTACGACGACTCCACTGCCGCCTTCGTCGACCAGGTATTATAATGTTTGTGGATAATAAGGAAGCAGCCCCATGTTTCCTTGGCCTACCTTCTTTTACTCCCATGCCTAAAAGAACCAATGGTAATGGCTTTTGGTTTGCCATAGTTTTTCTTATTCTTAAACAAGCGACAATAATTAAACAACCGCATCGGAGAACATGAAGAAAGATCTCCACACTAGATCTTATTCCACCACCTTTCGCTATTTTATTCCACTGCTGCTCACCTTTACAACCTAACATATAAGGCCACATTTATGACCATATTAGGCTCTCAATTGAAAAAGGAGAGCTTTGCTGACCTTGCTTATAAAAATTCATGTGATGGGCTGCAGGAAGTAGAGGCTTTGCTGAAGAGACTGGAGTTCATACCGGCATCGGTGTTCACGACCGACCTCCCCTACGTCGACTTCCTCGATCGAGTCCACAAGGCTGAGCTCAAGCTCCGGGCCAAGGGGTTGTGGGATGTGCCGCACCCATGGCTCAACCTCTTCGTTCCAGCATCCCGGATCGCCGACTTTGACCGTGGAGTCTTTCGGGGCATCCTCGGGAACAAGACGAGTGGGCCCATCCTCATCTACCCCATGAACAAGCACAAGTAATCACGCCCACATACCTCAAGCCTGCATGCATGCAACCGGCCACACTCATATTTACCAGTACACACACTTGAGACAAAATGACACATTCTTTGGGTATTATAGTAGCCGATCCATGCCATATTGCTTCATTAAACGGCCACTGCATATGATTGCAACCTCCTCTAGTGCCTTGCCGACCTATAAATCACAGCGTTCCTGTGGATGATGACCAGCTCTAATAGCTCCGACCAACTCATCCTCTGAGTCGTTTATCATGTCATGCTAAACCTGCTTCAAGAATTCCACTAAACGTAGCGTTTCGTGCCTCTCCTTCCTCTTTAAAAAAACATGGTGTTAGATCACTTTAAAACACTAGTTAATTCACTTGGATTTGTCCATATATGTTAATCCACCATGATTTGTTAATACCAAAGGTGTTGCTTTCATCAAAACCTAAAAAGAGTTAGGGAGAAGGAATCTCGAAAGAGATAGATTCTATTTAAAATTTGGTTGCTTTAGCTTCTTTGTATCTCACTCCAATCGATGCTCATTGAAGCCTTCCATGACATTGTCCTTCAACATTAAAAGAAGCATACATGTCTATACATATAACTTTTTTATTACCCACACTTAAAACTGTGACCTCTTCATTCTTCAATATGATCAGAGCTTATCATTGGTGGACATATATATTTGTATACGTATACATATATTAACGTTTTTGATATGGGGAAAAAAAATGTAGGTGGGACGAGAGGAGCTCGGCGGTAACACCGGACGAGGAGGTGTTCTACCTGGTGGGCTTTTTGAGGTCAGCCCTGCCTGACTCGGGCGAGTCGACTCAGAGTCTGGAGTACCTGAGCCAACAAAACGAGAGGATTCTAGCGTTCTGCGACGCGGCGGGCATCGAGGTGAAGCAGTACCTGCCGCACCACTTGACTCGGGCCGAGTGGGCTCGGCACTTTGGGGCCAAATGGGACCGATTCATTAGGCTTAAGGCCGAGTTCGACCCCAAGGGCATCCTTGGCTCGGGCCAAGGGATCTTCCCACCACCTTCCTCTCCTTTCTCCTCTTTGTCCCCAGATGAGCATTCCATGACTCGCTAAGGCAGGCATCAAGAGAATGGAAATGGAAATGTCACTACTATGCTGCTTGCATTTTTTTGATGACTTGCTATCGCTCCTTGCTTGGGGTTTTGGGTTGAGGGAAATTGTTGGGTGGTTGCTTTTTGTGTATTTAATACACAAGACAAAGGAAAGGAGGAAGGAACAGAGCTGGATGCTAGAGAGAGATAAGTGGTGGGGACCCACGGAGATTGGACCACTGACCTATGAGGACTTGGTAGCTATAGGGTGCTGGTCTTCCACTATGGAAAAGCAGCCTCCAATCAGAGAGGGTTCGTAAGGTAGGACCGTCCTATTATTTGTCTCCTATAGAAAACAATGCTTAGCCATAGATATATATATTACTTTTTGATGTCCATATATAGGTTTCTTGTACATGAAAATTTATTTGACATTATATAAAGCTCATGGATTTATTGTGGATGCCGACTGCCAAGAAATTAGAGTCTGAAGAATGTTTATTTTGATAATTTTCTTCCTATATCTCCTTCGAGAGTGAAATGGTGTTGTGGACTGTCAGACTGAGACTGCATGCAGACGTCAGCTGTTACGTATCTAATTGAAGAATGAAAAGATTTATCTTCTTCTCTGGAAGAAAACATAATTTCATATAATTTCCCCTATGCTTTATCTTCCTTTTTTTCTGGAAACCATCCATTCATCACTTCTCAAAAATAAATAAATAAATGACAGAACACTAATACCTAATCTAACGTAATAACAATATTTTAATATTTTTTTAAAAAAAAAAGTATATGACATCAACAAATTTGTAGCGGACATGAACACTATTGAGGGTGCTAGTTCTTTTTCCAAGGAAGTAGGTAGCTTCTATTTTGTGTGACAGAATTAGAAATGGATGAGTTGAGAGTACTCAAGAGAGAGGTCCATCCTGCTCCTATTTACAGGACATGAGGAAGAAACGAAAGAAAACCTAGCAAGAAAGCTCTGCAGCACAAAATAGAAATCAGACAAAATTAACCAAAAGAAATCAAAAGATCCAGCCAGCATGCAGAAAAAGAACAAGCACATGAGAGGTTGCTAGTGTTAAATCAAAATCCAAAACAAACCAATAAAGTTTGAGAAGAAAGCTTGGCATTACTACGATCGAGGAAGATTCTAAGTGCGATCATGACGGCAATCATGTTGACATCTAATGCTTTCTCCATTGTAAACAGCCACATCACTTGAGATGACGCTGCCATTGTTTTCATGCCGCGCTTTGCTCATGCCTGGATGTTGGAAGGTGGGTTCTAGTATGTGCCGACCAAAGTTAGGCCCAGAGTTGGAAGCTGTTTCCTGGTTGATTCCATGGACCAATGGAAAAATGGTCAATTTTCCCACTTGAGATGGTTGAGAAGGTAAGTCCAAAAGAATATTGCTAGGTGGACCTAACATATCTCGTACTAGTGGACCCCGAATGTGACACAAATTTGGACAACTGTTTTTTGTTTTTTCAGATAGATACAGAGAATGGGCCACCCAAGATTTACCAGAGATAATCATACAGTAGAAGGGAGTTAAACGATCAACATAGTCGAAGAAGTAGGAGAGTCGAAAATAAAACAACAGAACATCTGGATAGGTAACAGGGGTCGAAGGTAGAGTTTGAAATGAGTCATAGCCTGCAGCTATCATACGTAGTCTGGAGTTATTGAAGAGAAGGCATTTGACCTCTGAAGTTAAGGGGTCTTTAGGATGCTTATCTCCATATTTTGTGTATATCTGCAAGTCAGCAGCAAGTGTTGCATCGATTCATAATGAAAACCACAGAGACAACCAGTATGTGATGCAGCCAGCCCCTTTTAATTTGATCATCAACTTCTCCTTCGAATTTAGACTTTATCAACAAAGGCCAACCAGGAAAATATTCAGAACTTCTCATAGTATTCTACATGTCCAGAGTTTTGTAGAAATTTTGGACAGCTTAGTCATCAGCTCCATCTTCCTCTTCATCATCAGCATGACATTCGATCTACGACTTGCAAGAAAATGATATTTAAGATATATGCAAAGTAAAGATAATAAATAATTCAGAGCCCCATGACTTGGTTGCTGTATTATTGTGATCCATCTAGTATTCTTCAAGTCATTGGATGGAAACGCATTTTCGTTTCAGAATCGACAGCAGTTGGGTGTTCTGAGATTGATGGAAGGGCATGACTTATATTTGGCTGCTAACTTAAACCAGCAATATCCTTGTGAATACCTAAATGACGTGAGCAGTTGGGTTTGGATGGTGGTTGGCTGTCTTTGTGCGCCCCAGATTTTCCATTATAAGACAAAATTTGTTGCAAAACTTGGTCGTAATTTATACGGAAAGAAACTTTTATATTTCCATAAAAAAAATTATTCTTCAAGCTGGTTGGATTCTATATCTGCAACCCAACATCCTTATAATAATAGGAGTGATATAAGGAGAAATTTTTTATGTAGTTAGGACATGCAAGTTAACCCGTGCCCATGGGAATTAATTAACATATCCCTATATTTTAGTGAATTCAATAGCAAGAATCTTGACATTAGGTAAGTTTGATGGTGCAGCTAGATGATGATGCAGGTTGGTGATTTTATTAAGTTATTCTTTCCCTTTGGACTTCCAGGCTAGCCCCTAGTAAACAAATTTAGGCTCAGTGTGGCAAAATTTTTGAAGGGCCAGAAAGCATTTTCTAACTCTTCAAAAGTATTTTTGGAAGATATAATAATATTTGGTAAACAAATCGAAAAGTAGTTTTGTCTTTGTGAGAAAGCTGAAAAGATCTACTTAAGAAAAATTCTATTTTGAAGCTTCTCCCCAAAAGTATTTTCTGACCAATGTCGGAAAGCTGTTTTGATTCTAATAAAATTTTCTAATGACCAAAATACCCACTAATAAATCTCATGATTACATCTTATATTATATCATATCATATTATAATATATTATTATACTATAAATATAATATAATATATTAATATATTAATAATATATTAGTCATATTATATTATATTATTACATTATAGTAGTATAATATATCATATTATTGTAGTAATACATAATTATAATATAATATATTCTATTATTATATTATAAGAATAATATAACATATTATTACAATCATAATATTATATTATTATAATAATAATAGTTATAGTATGATAATATAATATATTATTATTATAGATTATATTATATTCTATTATATGATTATATTATAATATTATTATATTGGTATATATATTAATATTTAATAACAATATAATATTATTATAGTATGCTAAATATAATCTATTGTTAGACTTGATTTTAATCCGTTATATTATACTATATTATACTATATTATTATAATATATTATATTGTAGTAATATTGTACTATTAATAATACATTATTATATCATATCATATTATGTTATATTGTTATGCTATAGTATTCAATATTATATTATACTATATTATTATAATATTGTGTATAATAATAATATTTTAATAGATAATAATATGTAATAGTATATTGTATTATACTATACTATGCATAAATATGTAATATTTTTTATTCTTATTTTAGTTATCAAATATATGTTAAAATTTCGCAGCACTTTAAAAATATAGTTACTAAACAACAAATAGTTTTTTTGTAATACTCTACTACCAAAATCTCTATTTTTTGAAATTTCTACTTCTAAAAGGTATGGTGAATACATAACATACTGGAACGTGAGTTAAAACAAACCGGATTTGTGTTTTGCAATTGGCGCAAAAAAAAAATAAAAAAATAAAAAAATCAGAAGATGCACCAATTGGCCCTTTTCTAAAAGAATAGCCAAGAGGGACATCGATGCAAGATCCTCCATGACGCGGATCTCTTGAACGAAAAAGAGGAGCCCACTTACCTCTCTCCTGCAGAGCTAGATACAAGGGAGGATTTTGAAGTGGTCGCTAAATGAATTATTTGAAAAAGGAGAAAATTTATTGGTGTAACTATTTGGCTGATGGAGGGAGATCGAAGTACATCCTTCTTTCACAAAATTGCATCCGGAAGGGAAAGAAGAAACCCCCTTTGCCTCACTCATGTATGATGGAATTGAATGCACCAATCAAGGGGACATTGCCTCTAAGCTTCATGCCTTCTGCAAGAATTTATTCGGTAACCCTTGCAACTCGGCCATCTCTATTAATTGGAGCTTGCTTCATGACTCTACTATAGCTGACCTTTAGATTTTCACGGCTGCCTTCTCTATTGATGCAATTAAACATGTTGTCTTCTCCCTTTGCATTCTCACAGATGCTGGAATCTAATTAAAGTTGACTTGTTTGCTCTTCCTGAAATTTTTCACGTAGGTGAGTTGGATATGGCAAGGCTGAATTTTGCTAATATTACTCTCGTTCCCAAAAGGGATGGGTAGCTTGTTAACTGGGAGACCGGCTCCCATCCTAAGGAAGAGGGGAATTAAGATTAAAGAATATTAGAAGCATGAAGCTCACGCTACTTGCAGAATGTCCTTGGCAATTGTTACAAGATCCTAGGGTTCCTTGAATGCATTAGTTTTGGAAGCCTATTATTCCAGAAGAAAGGTTGGAAGAAGGTTTAAAAGATCTTCACCCACCTTTTTTCTTTAGTTGGAGAGAGATTTGCAGAGAGGTCGATGCCTTTTGGAATTGCACCTTATTCAAAGTGGGCAATGGCGATGGTGTGGATTGGTTCAGTTCCCCTATCATACCTCAGAGGTTTTCCACAGAGCTACTAAACCAAATACTTATATCATCTCACAATGGAATTGGAGAATGGTGAGCTGGAATATTAAATTTTTCGGCCCATTCTCCCCGTATGAATCAAGACAACTTGAATCTTTATAGGATTTTATTTCTACGATCAGACCCTCAAAGATTTGGATGTACCAGTGTTGGAATTTATAAATAATGGTGGTATTGTCCATCCCTACTATAATATAAAAAATTTGGAAAACCAAGGTACTTGAGAAAGTTAATGTGTTCAAAATAGGTTGCACATAGGAAAAATCCTAGCCAAAAAGAGTTAGAATGGTAAGCACAAGTTGTCCATTATGTGGTTCAAGGATGGAATCAACTCTTCATTTGTTTATAAGATGACCGTTCACCAGAAATATTTGGTCAACATTGAAAAGTCTTCTTAATGTGAAAAGATTGGCCTTCCAACATCCATGATCTCTGAAGTTTATGGAGACTGGTAGTAACAAACTATTTGTTTGATTTTCAACTTTTTATATAAAATCTTTTCTTATTTCTTTTCTCCTTTCCATGTACGTTACACTTTCTTAATTTTTTATTAAAATCAGAAAAAAAAGTTCTCGTATCCTTCGGCTGATTCGACTGAATAAAAATGATAATTTAATAAAAAATTTAAATAAATAAATAAAATGATTCACCGAGTTAAAGGTCTGTCATAGATGGTTATAATCAGACAGATTCTTTAAGAGAACAGTTGGGCGTGCATGTTTTTCATGCACACGATTTATTTTTTTTTCCGTTCTTGGCTTGGCATAGTTTTTGCACGTAACTTTTTTTCTTTTGTTTTTTTTTTTTTTTTTTTTTTTTTTTTTTTTGCTTAGGCGGGCGCCTCATAGCACACGAGTACAGACACATCCAATAAAAGCTAAAAATAAAATATTGCAGAGGTAGAAAGTTTTGGACAACTCTCCACCCTGCGTCTATAGAGTACCGCCTGAATGACTAGCCACGTAAAAGACCATCCAATTTGCGGCCTCATTGACTTTTCTATAAATATGTTTGGCCTAAAAGGTCTCTCCATTTCTGCCCATGGCCCAAATGTCTCGGACCAAGAATTTGCATATAACTTTTTAAGAAGCACATTGAGTCCATGTATATTTTGACTTTTTATTTTAGATACAGAAATAAGAAAGTATATCTAATGCATGGTCACAATCCTACTAATTATGAAATATGTAAAACTGAAGAAAAAAAATTATTATATTGTATTACTAGATATTTCGCCATGCATGATGCAGGCGTGCTAGAGGCCTTAGAACAGCTAAGAACCAATAAAATAAATGGGCTTACGGAGTGCATTAATGGACTATTTGGGAGTAAACAAAACAAGGACACGGTTCTCCAAAGTCTCATGCATGTCCCAACTTTTGATTTTTTTTATTTCTTTGGGTACATAAACTTTTGGTTTTAATAATATTAGGTCTGACAAGCTGTCAGCTTGATTGAACATGGGCCGAATAAATAGATTTGGGTGGATATCTTTTAAAGCCGGTTCGATTTTGGCTAATCCCCACTCAAAGGGCTCCCTAAAGGTGACTGGTTGGGAACATGCCGGCTTCTAGACCTAACATAGTTGAATTTTACCCAGTTGTCGTTTCATATGATTTGATTCACTTAAAAAAGAAAAAATAAAAACAGTCTAGAGAGAGTGACCGACGGAAGTCATGGGCTTTTGGGATGTAGGCTGCATTTTAGCTAGTTTCATTCTTTATTAATTTATTGCTGTCGTATATCTTAATTTTTTTCTAAATTTATGATGATTATCATAATATCTTTGAAGTTAAATTTATTTGTATTGGCTCTGATCATGTTTTCCTTTTTTTTCAGTTATAGGTGAGGTTAATGAATGAAAAGTTAAATTGGTTGGTGAGTGATTATGGATTTATGTTAAATAAATGCATTAGTATATGACAATATTTTCAACGCTCGACTAGACTAGAGGCAAATCTAACCCAATCTAACTCATTGCTACTTCTAATCCACATGAATTCCTTAACTGAAAGAAATTTATGATAGAGGGTCATGATCATTGATAAAGGAAATTAACCAAATATCTAGTGAAAGCATTTGTAGAAAGAATGCTTGCAAGTCCTTTAAAAATATTAATCTTTTAAATACCTTTTAGAACATTGTGTACAAATAAACAAATCGATAAAGCATATTCCAATTGGAATTTAAAATTAGCAATGTAATGCCATCTTTTGAACATTTTAATTGAAATTAAAAATAAATTTTGAAAGAGTGAGGATAACTCAGTTAGGAAAGCGTTGGATTGAAAAATCAATACAACATTGGACTGAAGAAATGAAGGTCACGTGTCTTCTTTATATCCATTGTAAATTTTAGATTTTGTTTCGTTTCTTCTTGTTGCCATTTTTGTTGACTGTGTAGCACCATTGATGATGTGACAAAGATCATTTAGACTGTTTAATGAAAATCATTATACACATTAACAATTCTGTGAAAGCCAAATGCTTTTCATTTTCTGCTATTATTCTTCATCCACTTTCTCATATCTACGAGAGAGTTAACATAAAAAAAATTAGCTCATCACAAAGAACATGAAATTTACAAAACTCTTACTATAGAAAGATTAGCTTTATTTGAAAAGTTATATAATGCCATACCTGCTAATGCTACTTTATTGGTCATATCCAATATCCCATTTTTTAAAGGTATTAAATAGCCTAATCCTATCCAAAAAAAAATGTCATGCCCTAAGATCCTATCCAAAAAAATGTCATGGTGGATCTATAGATTAAATTTGAAAAAAAAAAAGTTTGACAATGAGTAATGCATCTTCAATTTTTTTTTTTTGTATTAATGTCATTAAAGTGCTGAAAAAAGAATTTGATATCATGAGATTAAGAGAAAACGCAATAATTATGAATTCTTAACTTTATTTCTACTATAAGTTATAACTCTTATGAAATCATGTCATAAGTGCTCCACATATATCATGTTATAACTATTTTACAAACATCTTTATCATCATGGATGCATGTACAAGTCTTATTTCCCCTTTTAAAGTGGTAGAAAAATCAATCCTAAATTGCCTATATTAGTGTTTGTACAAGTTTAAAGAGAAGATAAATCCTACAAACAAGATTTAAGCCAATATTACTATTAGGCACATAAATCGAGAATACAAACCAATAATTGTGATGAACATATCTAGAATTCCGAATGACCCAAAATTAATCAAGTATGAATAGTTTAATCTTAAGGTTGCATTTTAAAGAACTATGTTTGGTTCATGTCAAGACTAATCAAAAACTTTTTAATTGTAAAAAATTTATAGACTCAGATGATGTGAAATTAAACCACTATGTTATAATATCAAGCTAAATAGTTATACATCTGTGTGTAACAATATGAACCAATTTTTAATTGTGTGCAGAATCTCAATTCAGTCGTAATGGAAGCTACTCCAAAAAGGGGTGATCTTGATTGAAGCAAATCTCCTCACAAACTATAGTTGCATCAAAATAATGTACTGTAAAAATATTTTGAGATGGGCCAGTGCAGATATATATATAGTACTCTATGCCTCACATATGCTTCTTGCTCCTGTTAAAACTAAAATTTTGTTCTAACTGAAAGGCAAATTTTAAATGCACTAACTACTATAGATGTTGCTTAACTACAAAAACAAACTCATCATGCTCCATCGTGGTTTATCTCGATTGACAATACGATCCATTTTGTTTGAATCAGAGATAGATTTCTATACATCGCATGCCGTCAATTCTGTTTGAATTGGAGGAAGATTTTTATGCACCACAATTGTGTACTTGTTTTCCTACTACCATAAACTCCAACGAAGGAAAGGATGTGAATTTTGAGTACGATATCCAACTCTTTCTTTCCTCCTCATGATTTTGTATGTGTTTAAGAGAACAACTTTTAGTTTTAACTGGTGATTGAAGTCTGAAAAGAGATTTTGTGATGCCATAGAGGTTTTGGATATGCAGCAACTTGCTAATCTTGTATCTATTATGATTTTTTGCAAATAGATTTTGCTTTTGCTCTCTCCTTATATTTTAGTGCAAGAAAAATCGAGGAATAAGAGACATAATGTGGCATGAAAGTTGGATCTGCAGGACAGCAAGGCTAGCATTTATATGGCTCCTGTCACATTAGATAATGCCAATCATGGATCCATACATTCTAAATCCAAAACATACTTATCAAACTATACTGAAAATTGATGACACATAAAAAATCCAATAAACTATCAAAATAGTTAGCCAATCTTCAAGCAAATGTTACATGTATGTGTATGCATGAATGGTTAACTTTTAAAGGATGTATGTGAGCTTTATCGGTCTAAAATGAGTTGGAATTTGTAGCACTCTTCTTTTTTTTTCAATTAAATTCCTCGTCGTAGCCTAATTCAAGCCAAAAAAGACAAGTAAATCCACAGTCAGGTTCTCACTTGATGGATTAGTCAAACCTAACTAATTTCATCTTGTTCACACTACATCTAACTGATTGTGATCTAAAAACCAACAAAGTAAGGAAGGTATAGACTGAAACACCTAGGGTGCAGACCAAATGGATGTGGTCTAGGTCTAAAAGAGTAAAAATTATTGGCCTATAACGAGACCTTTATGGATTGGAATCCAAGGAGGATAGCTACACCCATATTCCTACTATCCATAATGTGAGAGGAGGAATAGCATTACTTATCATGTATAGTAGTAGTTAGCCATATTGCAAATAATAGCAAGAACATATGTTCAAGAGAAGTAGTTGCACCCATCTTACCAATTACAGGAAGCAAATATCAAATTATAATGTCGAGAAAAAGGCCTTTCGATCCAGAACATATAAATAAATCCTAATTTATCTTTATTATCTTTGCATTAGTTTTACTTTATCTTACACTTTATTTACCAATATGACTCTATCTTAGAAATAGTGTTAACTTAGATCTCTTCTATCATAGCCTAGGCTACACACTATTTCTATCTAAAACTATCTTTTCTCATTAGTGATATGATGATTGTGAAAATCCTTAAAGATCGAGGTATCTAGACTCATACTACTCTTGTATCCTCCTTTTGATTACTTTCTTGCCAACTATTCTAATGCTAATATATACTTGTGGATCTATCTATTCCTTACTATTAGACTTGTCATGCAGCTTCTCTGATAGACCCGCCAAGAAACAAGTTTCTTTGGCTATCTGGAGAGACAGCAGGCAAACACATCTATAAAGGTGTCATTTCATTTATGGCTGAAGTTAGATCAATAACTAATTTAGTATCTACATAATTGATAAATTATGTACAATAATACATTGGTACACAATGCGCGCACACATAAAAAAAAGACAAACAATGCCCATCAATGTTATTAAGCCCATTGATGCACATCACATGTAAGTTGTAATAAAGAAGAAAATTATAATAAGACGAATGAGAAGTGATGATAACATAAAAACTAAAATTAACTTCAGGCATTGCAATTGATCTTGTTGATAATTGTTAATTGAGCGTTCTGCACATGCTTTCTTGTTGAACACAAACCTTGTCCCAAAATTGTTCTTAAAATTATGTAACTAATGAAATTATAAAAAGATGTAGCAAATGAACAATGAGATGATTTGTGATAGGTGAGGTTTAGATATCAACCAAATAACACCATCATGATATTACCTCTCCTTTAAATATAGGATATTATCGATTTTCAACTATTAATTAATTTTCTAGATTTTAGCAGAAACATGTCATGAATCAAAAAGAAAGCATGTCTAGTTGATAAGATTTGCAAAGTTGGCAATATCTAATCATGCTACCTAGATTATATATAACACATATCTAATTTCTGAATAGGGGTAAGATATATTTATCTACTATCTAGATATAACTAAAAGACTTGCATTATCTTTTAAAAAGACAATAACCATTAGTTATATCATTTATCCCCAAGTCTAATTTGGATCATGAACACTGGGTGGGATAGAATAATTATCATGTCATATCCTTGAACATGTCCATAGTGGATCAAATTATGGGGTGGAGTTGCTAATCCCTGGCATGGGAATCGATGGTTCCTAAGATTCTCAAAATTCCACCTTTTTCCATATTTTATCCCCTGTAATTAAGGAAATAGCAAAATGGTTTCTCCTTTGTTGAGGAAGAGTCTCAGATGTGATAGGTTAGGGATTTAATTGATCTTATATGTTTATGGACCTATCCAACTATTGGTACAAGATTTTGGGTTAGGTTAATTTGAACATGGTATCAGGATTTTTTTATGCTCCTATGTATTAATCGTCATGTCACTCCTATTCAACTCATAGGGTAAAGATTCTAATTAATCTTATATACACTTTTGGGTTGGATTTGAACATCAGTAGCAAAAATAAATTAAAAAACTAAAGGCATGCTTATCTTTTTATCCAAAAAAAAATACTCCTATGTCAAATGCATATTGAATAATTAAATCGGCATACAAATATTTAACCTAAACAAATTTTTTTTTCTATTTATCTCATGTTATCTCTATAGTAGTCATGCCTATTTATAAATATATCAAATAGTTCACTGAATGACTTACATGCATTTGAACCAGGCTCTCCAGTTTAAAAGAGTGACACATATTTTATCGAAATACTTAAAACAATGAAAATATTGACAATATATATTAATCAAATTTCATGGAAAAATGATGTATAATGGTTAATGAATTAATAAGTTAAATAAAAGCTCTAGAAAAATTAAAAAAAAGGAGGGCTTTTGACAGAAACAATAGCTGTGATATTAAGGGCAATATATATTCAGGCTGGACCAGTTCGGCGGCCACAACTCGAGCCGGAACGCAGCGAACGGGTTCAAGGATCGCCCAACCCAAAGTAATCCTGATCTAACTTCAATTCGAAACGATGGCACCGGTCTAGCATGAACCGGACCTAAACCGGTCCAATTAAATTCCAACTTCTTATTCCACATAAAAATGAAATCACGGGCACGGGATCAAATAAACGTTAACCGTCGGATCTAGGTCATTTGAGGACCCCTCTTTTTATAGTCATCCGGTGACGAGCTTCCTCCTCCTCTCGGGTTTAGTCTCCAGCTTCGAAGAAGAGAGGAGGGGAGAGAGAAGGGAGTGGAAGATGGTGCAGCGATTGACGTATCGAAAGAGGCATAGCTATGCCACCAAATCGAACCAGACCAGGGTAGTCAAAACCCCAGGTGAAGATCAGATTGCGGCGCTCTTTAATTGTTCGAGGGTTTATGAGATCTTTTAGGTTTTTCACTGTTGATTGATTGAATCTTTTTTCTCTTTGTTCCGTTTCCATTCGAATCGGAATTTGTGGATTTGTCGAATATTTCGTTTAGATCTCATCATCTGAGATGCTGGGGTTTGAGGTGTTGTGATTTTTTTTCCCGAGTGGGTGATTGTCATGCTTTATTTTTGTTTAACATTGAATGGACGTTGCTTCGATACCGCAGGTGGCAAGCTTGTGTATCAGTACACTAAGAAGAGGGCAAGTGGCCCGAAATGCCCTGTGACTGGCAAGAGAATCCAAGGGGTATGTGGTTCTTGTTTAACCATCTCTTTTCCAAAACCTTTGTGAATGCTTAATATTGAGCTTTTCCTTACGCGTATCTTTTCCCTCTCACTATTAGTTGATAGAATTTTAAGGTTTAGATGGTTGCTTTATAATTATTCAGTTTATGAGCTGGATTTTTGTGGTCTAAGATAATACATTTGTCTCGAGATGGTTAGCATGTAGCATCCCATTGACAGTGCTTCATCATTGTATATAAATTTCTGCTGCTTGTTCATATAAAAAGGAAGGCATGGATGTCACCAATTGAATGTATATACAACACGTACTGTCAATATGGTTTGGGATGTTGGAATCATTAAACATCAAGAAATTATACTATATGGGCTAAAAGAGAAAGTTATGTTAGTGTTTTGGATATAGGATGTTGGATTTTATCATTCATTTGAGATCTTAAATGTTTGAGTAACAATAATGGTTATGGTGCATTGTGGATGTGGATAAGAGATATGGACATGGTATTACAGATTTTTTTGTTATGGTGTATTTGAAAAGGAAAAGGACAATTGATAAGTTATATTACATTTTTATATGGGCGGTCAAGGGACCACTTAGTGCATATGCAATATGTAGGCTGCACAACAGGTGCTTGTGCAGCTGCTTTTTTAACTATATATAAATAAATTAAATATATGAAGTATAACAAAAGCAAAATTAATTGTAGTAATCTATTTTTGATAAATAGTAGCCATATTAGTAACAATAACAACTAAATTCTAGTGCTTATTTGTTGATACTTTATACCTAATAGTTATATTTATAACTTAATCACCATATAACCTTATTAACACTGTATGGGCCCATGTAAACCCATATGAAACCTGACCATCATTCTTAACCTAATTCATTTTCATTGTTCCGCATATATGCGGTGTGTTGTATATCACAACCACATTTAGGCAATACAGTGCAGTCGACACACCACATTTGCTTATGCAGATTCATATGCAACCCCATGAACCATGTTTTAAAAAAACAAAGGTATTTCTATGTATTTTCATGTATGTATGTATGTATATACTAGTGTATGCATATAGGGGCAGCAAAAATTGCCCCACCCTGGGGTCAAGACTTTTAGCTAGGATCAGCTACAGCTCAGATTTTCTACCGGAATTTCAATGTGTCAGATATTGGCCCAAGCTTTGACCTGGCTTGAGTCATAAGGATACAGTTCTATTTGGATAGAAATAGTTTAGGTTTGGTTGAGTCATGATCTTGGATAAGAATTTTAGAAGTAAGTAGTCTTTTTTTGGATTCCAGTTGTGAAATGATTTTCAAATTAAGCGGTAAGAACTGTAAATGTTGGATTTGATAGGTCAGCATAGATTTTTTACGAACTTGAGTACAAAATAGATTAAGTTAGGTTTAAATGGGTAAACCGAAATGACCTGTTGGTGAGTATACGTCAAGAGATCTCAACCCGATGTTGGGTTGAGTCAAGGTTTTGTATGTTCTTGTCTTTACTTGATCGAACTCAAGCATGTTCTGACCCATTGCCATCCCTATGTGCGTCTATAAACAACAAGTTGGGGTTATGTAGTTTGTATAATTTTCCTTTAGGTGAATAACTAATTAAAATTCTTGTGATAATCCTTATTCAGAATGATTATAGACAGGGTATTTTGGAAAGGAAGATCACATCACATAGATTCTATCTCCGTCTCTTTGCTTATCTTTTCCTCATTGCTCAACACATGTAACACCTAAAATCTCGTATGTTCATCTGATCCAGTCTTGACTGAATCTTTCTGCATGTGTGTGTCTACTGTGAACACAACCCACAAGTCGGCTATGTCAGAAAAGAAAACAGGTTCAAGACATTCTCTACCCTCCACTCTGATCGTGGAACATATTATAACGCAATATGAATGTTGAACATGTATCTAAGTAAAAGCAAAATCTTTGCAGATAAATCTTTGACTATACCCCCTTCTATCTATTAAAAAAATCTCAACCAAAATTTGCCGTACCGTTGGGACCATATTGTACCAGGCGTACCATACAATATCGATACGGAACCGGTATGGAGTACCATATCCTACCAATACTCGGTATATTGAATCTTACCATACCGTACCGCATACTGAAACTATAATAGAATGGTACTGGTATGGGGTCCAGTACTAAGACAACGAATCTTGATCTCAACTATGAAGAGATTCAAAGATCCTATATCTAATACATATAGCTGTTATTTTCCTTAAAAACATAAAAAGAAGGAAAATGTGGTGATCATAATGGGATTTGTCCATGATGATACCCCCCCTTCCCCTTTTATAAAAAAAATGAATCGATTTTGATTGGAAGTATTCAACATGTCCATGTCCAAGGTGTACTATCATTCTTTACATGCAGGAAATGGCCTCAGCTAGACTACAAAGACCTGTTTTGGATTTTAATGTCATGGATACTGTCTTTATTAGCATTATATTTCATATATTCATTGAAACCCTGCACTTTAACTGAGGTTACCATACATATTGTAGGAATCCGTTTTGACATGCCTTCTTGGAATATACTTTGCATTTTGTTTGTCGTTTAGGAAAACATTTTGGTTTCCATATTACATTCTTATAATGCAGTTAGTGTACTGTATTATTTGATCTTGCTTGGCAGCATTAGAGTTCAACTTTTTTGTTCTATTACCAGACGCAGATAAACTTAACAATTTCTTTGAATTTGATCAACAAACTTTCTGCTCTTGGTGTTTTGAATATGATGTGCCAGATATTTTTAACTGGTTTATATTTCTCAACAATTGCTTCTACTGGATGACCAAAGAAACGTAATTGAAAATTGAGTAGAGTGGAAATTGGTTGATGTGACATTTTGATTTTTCTTAAACGGTATAGAGGAAGAATTGTTTCCCCATTTGGAAATTGTGGAACACCTTATGACTCGCAAGTTAAGGTGATTAAGATTCTTTTTGAATCATGGCATATGGGGAACCTGGTTGGTGTTTGAAAAATTTTAAATTTCAGAAATATGATTTTCTAAAGTTGCTTTGTTGTTTATCTTTTCTCAGATAGTTCTCTGCCCTTTTTTGAATATATCATATCTAGTTCTGAAATCTAGTCATACTCCTTCCATTGGATCATATACTTAAATGAAGGATGAGTGCCTGTTATCAGGATCCTTTCTTGTACTCGAATCATGGATTGAAATTCCATTCTGTGGGTTACTTTTTTGATTCTTTGAACTTCATTAATCTAGTTACTTTTTGCAGTCTTGGTGATGAAGAGAAGAATGCATGAGAATGTGAATAGTGGTCAAGTGTGCAACTGTTTAAAATTTATAAAATATTTTTAGACCTTTTTGAGAGTGGGCTTTATGCATTAAATACCATATTAAAATAATGTGCATGGTAGGCCAATAGTCAGTTGCCTATCAAAATGCATTTCCGATGCGACAGTTTTGCAACAAATGTGCAATTGCTTAGGTTGGTGGACATTGACTTGAGCTTGTTTATCACTGTTGTCTGCCTGGGGTTTGTCTTGATCTCAACAGTGCCAATTGACTAGTACTATATAGTTTCCGCCTATAGCCTATTTAGTATGTGTATTATCTGTTGCTCTGATTTGTCATATTGTTGCATGATGTATTTTGGAAACTTTGGAAGTTTTTGAGGTTTTAATATTTGAGTGGATAACTTAAGATGTTGCTTCTGTAGCATTAATTTCTCTTCTTAATTGTTGCCTACATACGAGGAAGCATGATGTCTATTTTGTACTTTTAGATTCCTCACCTAAGACCTGCTGAGTACAAGAGGTCTAGATTGTCTAGAAACCAGAGGACCGTGAACCGTGCTTACGGTGGGGTTTTATCAGGCAGTGCTGTCAGGGAAAGGTCAGTAACCACTTCATTTGCCAGGCTTGTATCGAGTTTGATTATTTACATTGCTCTAGTCTTGTATATGTTCTAATACACTAGTTGGTTTTGTAGGATCATTCGAGCTTTTTTGGTTGAAGAGCAGAAGATTGTTAAGAAAGTTTTGAAAATCCAGAAGGCCAAAGAAAAGCAAGCCTCTAAGAGCTAAAACAAGAGAGCAGCAAAATGCTTGAATTTTGGGTACATAGAAAATTTTGACTAGCACGATGATGATTATGAGGACTTTGGCATGGAGTTTGGTTGAGATAATTGTTCAATTTACAGGGCTATGGATTTGTTCGGGAAGTTCAGGGATATCGATCCGATCGTAGACTTGGTTTGACTATTTGTTGGTTTGTACTAGCACTCGAATATTTGTTAAATCATCGGTTCGTGGTACTGGTTACTGTGCTCCTGATACTTGTTACACTGCTTTTTAAAATCAATAATTTTGCATTAGTAGGCCAAGATTGCTCTCTCTCTCTCTCTCTCTCTCTCTCTCTCTCTCTCTCTATATATATATATATATATATATATATATATATATATGTATGTATGTATGTATGTATGTATGTATGTGTGTGTGTATATATATATATATATATGCGCGCTCGTAAACCAATGTCACCTTTTCACTGGTATGTTGAGTCTGGACTCACTGGATTTGGGAGTCTGCCTTTATGAGGTATATGAAGTAACTTCTTTTCTTGACTGGGCTGTGTTCAACCTTATAATCCTGCCACTTAACACTTGGTCAGCCAATGCTTGGTTACATTTCCTGATGAATGGGCTGGTATGCTTTCTGTTTTCTCCTAAATGGTTTGGTGTTCCATTTCCTTTATATAACTTTTTCTAACCTTTATTTAAGATTATTTTACGTTTAAAGACGGACCTCTTTATTGGCGACACATGGCTTGAGCTATTCTGTGCTCCTCTTCAGTTTACAGGGTTGCAAGGAGGAAGGGAGAGAGGGGGGACCTGTTTCAAATAATTGATGAAAGGGTATAATATTTACCAGTTAATTGGATGGATGGTGTCAGCTTCGACATTTGCAAAGCACATATTATCAGCTTCGACTTTCATGAAACCCTCTGAGAGCTTTCTCCATGCCTGTTGCAGCCGTACCTACTGCCTTCCTGAATCGCTTGCGGTGCCCTGCCCTTTATCGAATTCTACGCGGGTGATCCATACCGGAGCTACTCCTTGCTGTTGGGATTAGAAATTAGAGACCCTATCCTCCCCTTGCATGCTCTGCCATTACCATATCCCGTACTGCTGGTTAGCCCATTTCCAAACATTGGAAGCTTGTGTTAATTACCCTACTCGTCGCATCTAAATTTTCTCAACCTGCAATCGCAGTTTACCAATCCTGATCATTTCTAAATTTGTGCGTGCCATTCATTTAACCACCCTTTGGATAAATCAAATTCAAGAACTGGCGTGCTACAGTCTCATCCAACCACGTCCTCTAGCCGTATCTGAGAAGTTCAAATGACAGCATATATTTGAGATGCATATGTTTGTTCGCGGCGAAAAGTTTCGAATGACAGCTTGAAAGCTCTTGGCTTACACAAGGATCAGAATCAGATGCGACTGTTACGCAACGAAGTATTGCTAGGAGCTGCCTGTCTGCAAGTGCTATATCCACAGTGGATAAGGGAGCCAGCAGGTGAAGCATTTTCCTATGCGATTCTATCTATATGCATTAATTCAAAAGGAAAGGATTCAATCATGGATTGCTGGCTGTAAACAAAATTATCCAACTGTCTAAATGTCCAATTGATTTGGTTCAACATTGAAAAAAAATAATAATCATTTAGTAAGAATGACAATGCAAATTCTAATAAAACATCCTAGATTTTTCTTTAAAAAAATAAAAAAAGGCATCAAGCAATAAGAAAATCATCCAAAAATTTTATTGATTCATTTCATTTTGTAGTATATTCATTCTTACCTTCAGTTTGCAACTTCTATTCTACCCGTTGTGGGAGCTGGTAGGATTATAACATAATAACAAATACATATCTACCATGGCTGCAGATTGTTGTGAAGAAAGTGAACAAGAACAAAACATGTTTGGCTGAAATGATCAAGAGTCTATACATAAAATGTAGTGAAACTTTGTAAAATTTCATCATTGTATTATGAACCATTTGTTTGATGACACATGACAGTAACCACTGGTAGCACATAATTAAACATATATCTTGAAAAGTCAGCATGAACCAACAAGAATCTTTCAGACAGATTTTTACTGAAGAATATTATTGAAGCAGGGATTGAGGGAGGACTTTGTAAGGGTTCAATATTCCATTGGGGTCCAATAGCTTCTTGATAGATGCCATTAGTTGCACCTGTTCGCATAGCATATACAATTGACAAATAAGAACCTCAACATTATATAATTATTAATGAAAACCTAAAATGCACTAAATAGCATCAGGCAGCAGAGGCGATTTCAAAATTCAAACTCATAAATTCATCATCATATATGCTGAAATAAAAGAAGCACATTTATACAGCTTCATAAATTCACCTTCAGGCAAGAGCACAATGGCATCGCCCTGTGGGATCAGCTGCTTACATCATTCTAATTCTAGATGAACTATCAACTGAGTCATGTATAAGATTGTATTATATTTACCAATCTATCATACTTAAGTTATGTAAAAGAAAAGGTATCAAATTCCCTAGTTTTTTCAAAGATCTTCCGGTCATCTTGAGGCATTTCAAATTTGATTAGAAGGCAAGAAAAAGTGTACACATCTTACTTTTTTTTTATAGAATTCTTCCAACACAACTAAAAAGGTTTGAACCCTCTAGATCTTCCCCAAGGGCAAGCCTATATCAGAGGGGTGCCAACCAACTGAGCTAACAACTTTTGGCTATATACCTCTTAGTTTTATAGTATAACAAATATTTCTTTTGGTTCATGATCAAATTACACTTGGTGTAACACTTATGGAGTTGCAACCGGCGTAACAAGTTGCACCTTTTTTTGGAATAGATGATGGAGGCCCTACATTGATCATTTGAGCTATTGGATGTGATCAATTACCTCTAAACTACTTATATACAAAAATTATGTGATTTTGAGACCCTTAGCCTATGTATCAAGTGGTCACAAAAAACATACACTGCACATATTATTTGAACTGCCTAATTTTTGATTATGCATAGGTTAGGAATCTCCAAATCACATAGTTTTTAGTATGTAAGCAGTTTAGAGGTACTAATTCACATCCAATGGCTTGGATCATCAATATGGCACCCCTGTCGTCCAACTCAAAAAAAAGTGTAACTCTATAATAGTTACACCAGGTGCAACTTTACCATAAACATTAAGTTCTATTAAAGTTAACATACTATGTATCTTACAATGATATCAAGATAATATGAACATTTAAATGTTCAAGTTATTCGTCTAGTCCATTAACTTGATAAATGCACAATTGTAGCAGGTATCTGTATAATCTCAGTTAAAATTTTTTCATATAAAATATGAGACAAACCAAAATCTTCAAGATTTCTAGAGATAAAAACCAATGAAAGAATTATGTTACTACACATTTAGCAGTTTCCAATTTGGTTTATCCAGCATTCAACAGTAGTTAAAATCCTACATATTGATATTCAAGGTAAGGTATTTTCAATGTCAGTAATTTTAGGAGACTTAATATAGGAGTACACAAAAGCACTCTATTCACAAAAGAAATAGTATAAATTATATATATGATAATATCAAGGTTGGCGGAACCGTTCCGAACCAGGCGGTTCCGCCCGTTCAGAGCCTTCGGACCGTAAAAACGAGACGCGTGCCGGAGCTAGAGAAGGAGAAGGAAAGAGAGAGCGAACGTGGGAGGGAGGGAGAGGGAGAGGTGGCGGAAGCCAGCGGAGGGCCGCAGAGGGCGAGGTCGCGGCCGGTTCCCATGTTTCTAACGAAACAGGGGTTCGACTGTGGCCTCACCCCCCACAGCCCTCTACCGGCATCCGCCAACCTCTGTCCCCCTCTCCCCCTTCTCTCTCTCTCTATTTTTCTCTCTCCCACGGTACCGTGCCCTCGTCGGTACAGGCCCGACACGGCCCGTACCAACTCGAGCTGCCGGAAAACCAGTATGGTACCCGGTACCGGTTCCTCCGACCTTGGATAATATGAATTGCACTATTATGGTTTTAGGAACCTAATATAGTTCAAGAAAAACAAATTTTGTTTAAGAAACTGACATATTCACAGGTTAAAGTAATTAATACCACTGAAGACAGCAATGAATTTTGAGACCGGAGTAAGAACTGCAGCAACTCAACAAATAACAATAAATTTTACAGGCAAGCTTAAGTTATTTACAGTTTCTGGGGACTTGCTGTAATGAATCTTATCTGCCTTCATCAATCCTAAACCATGTTCTGCACTGATACTTCCTCTATGTGTTGAGGTCCACTCATAGACAAAAGGTTCAATTTGCGCAAGAATCTGCAAAATTTACTGCACGTGAGACCACTGATATAGTAACTAAATATCATTCTGATATGAGCTGTTAACCACAATGAGGAGATTTACATTATCGTCATAGTGAGTTGTTGAGATATTTAAGTGCAGATTTCCATCTCCAAGATGGCCATACCCCACTACCTTAACTGTCTCGCCTGAGATGTGAAAATGAACACATACTAGGTCAAATAATTACCAAGAACTACAAATTCGTACAGCAACATTGGTTGAATTATGAAACATAAGAGAGACTAAATTACAAAAGACAGTGACAGTTTGCAAGCTACATTCACAATACTAAATTGAAGTAATAGTGAGGTTAACTACCAAGCCGTGCACGCATTTCTTCAACAATATCATAGAGATTTTCAACAGGTAGTGATAAGTCATACTTGTAGACTGCTCCTGCTTTCACCATTGCTTCTGATAAACCCTGCCAACACAAGGCTTTTCTGAACATCAATTTCTGATTAATTTAAGAACTTAGTCACTTCATTGTCAAGTCACCAATAACATTTTAAATTAAAAGAAAAAGGGGAATATTTTTATAAATGATGGTGATGGAGTATTTCAGATCACTTCCAGGTTGCCCAAGATGCAAATGACATAAAACTGAGAAGAAACAAATCAAAAGCTTAGTGTCCATGCTCCAGATTAAATTGATTAGAGTCATTAGACCTATGATCTATGTGTGGTGCAATATAAAATGGAGATATTCACATCCACAGTACATGAAGTTTTTTGGTAGAATGCTTTCCATAGTCTAGGAAAGCACAGATTCAATCCAGAATAACATCATCATCAGCAGCAGCAAGACTTTTCCCACTAATTATGGGCTTGGCTCTAAGTATAGAAGGCTCAATGAAAATATATAGGCAAAGTTTGGCAAGAGAAGGGCTTGTCATGAAAATATATGGCCAATCAAGAGAAACCTACATTATTGGCTGCAGTTCAAGTTCACAGAAACAAGATGCAACCATCCAAAATTCCCCTAAATCATTAGGAGTCTAGATGAAAGTTTAAAATGATGACTTTTGATAAATGGAGTTGCATCATCTCAAAGGCAAAAATAAACCAGAAAACCATATAAAACACTGTGCAAAATTTCAGTCCAAAATACAGACTTTGAACTATTTAATACAGCTAGCCAAGTATTATAGACTTATAGAATATTAGCTTTCATAATATTTGCAGCATGTGAATGACACCTACTAGATTATTAATCTGTCAACATGGTTGCATGTTCCCCTATGATTTTTCATATAATTTAATCTTTTCAAAACATTGAACATAGCCATATCTTATTAACTTCCATGATAGATCACTTCAAATTATGCGATGCCCAAGGTATAACTTGATGATTTTGAATAAGTTAATGATATGCATTAGTACGAAGCAAATAATTTTTTTCTTCAATATTAAAGACCACTATTTGGCATAGCATATCTTCCGAGCCAGTGTAAGCTGGTTAAACAATAAATGTGCCCCATTGGCTCCTAACCAACATAAGCAAAACATGCAATATTTTAATCCTTGTTGAATGTTTTGTTTGCTAGTTTATTTTTCTAGTCCAGCTTTAGTCCACCTTAAAATTTATGGTACCTGTGATCTTAATTTTGGATCCCACTCCAAGGAAATATCAGGGAGTGGAGGAATTAAAAGAGGAATCATAAAATTACGGCAGAGACATGGTAGCAAAACTTTCAGAAAAAAAAAAACTAGAAATATAAACTATAAAAGACAAACCTCACGAATTTGCCAAAATGAGGATGCTTGGTTAATATCTTGAGCTATAGCACCATCTAATATAAGACCACCTTCCATTGAGCGTAATAGAACAGCTTCAAGTTTTGCTCTACAAATTTTTACCAAAAGAAGATGGTAGATCTTAATACTTATGTCATACTAAATGAGAACATTGGAAATAGTGCACAACATTAGAACAATTTGAATTTTAGTAAATAAAGAATGTTAAAACATATTAAAGATATTATTTGAATTGTAGTAAATGAATTAAAAAATGAATTTCATAATGGAAAAATCCTATCATGTAATGTTAATCCCAAATGGCATTGTTAAGTCAAAAGCACCAATTAAGCTATATCCAAAACATGTCGCAGTTCAAAAGGATTTTTGTCCAGAAAGTTAACATTTACGATTTATTTTTCTTTCATTGGGCAATTCAGCTTTTTGGCTTATATCCGAAGGCATAACATATAAACTCAACAACTTTCCAACAAATTGGGTATAAGAAAATACAAACTTATAGAGTTAAAAAAAATAAAACCAGTATCTTTTTTCTTTTGAATGACATGATAAGCAGTGCTGACCTCAACCCATAATATCCCATAATCAATCTTCATTTTGTAAAACAGGAGCTAACTTCAATGTACAAGGCTCACTCCAGAGACAGGCACATGTTGTTTGGCTTTTCTCTGACATGAAGGACAAATAATGATGCTGGAAGGGTAAAAAGATAGGAGTACCTACTATAAAGGCTTATACTTATGGATGCAACTCAAGGTTTGATATTATATGAACTTGTAACTACAATATGCTGATATTTATATCTTAAAATTGCATAATTGGTGATATGGGAATTAAATTTTATAATATTAACACTTATTTCATAGAAAAGGTTTGTTTCCTTGTACACATTGCACCTTAAACAATTCATATGGAATGATAATTTGGATAAGATTAGAATTGATCAAGATGAACACTCGATTATAATTTTGGCATGACTGAATATATTCTGCTGACTATCAACACAAATTACTAATGACTTATCGAATCATGACAATTTGTGTGTCTGTACACCATCACATTAGATGATGATTACAATTTGGGTACGTACTTTGTCTCTTTATGTTAGCATACACTGACATATTGGTGCCTTGATCACCTCATGTCATGTGAGTGAGTTATTGCACTTTTAGCAGATAATATGCACACTATGTTTAAGCTATTGTTTGGGTGGCAATCCTCGACCAACCTGCCAACCCAAGATGAAGTTAATGGGTCTGGGATGGGAGCCATTGGTCTGGATCATAAATGGGTTGGCACAACTAGCCCACTTATTAACCAGGTCAGTCTGGGTCCATGTCAAGAAGCTTGAACCGGACTAACCCATTTAATAATCAGGCTGAGTTGACACAACTAACTACCCGGACTTGAAAGAAACCTATCTATTATCAAGCCATTTGACTCTATGGATATATTTGATTATATCACGTGATAAACTTATGTTTACACAAAAAAAAATATACAGCAATAGGCTAATCAGCTACGAAATAAAAATACTATTGGACACAATTACATGCCATGAATGTAGTGGATTAATAGTAAAGAAAGAAAGTAGAGCATTGATCATCCTAAAATACAAGAGGAAATTGATGCTTATGGTTAATGATGCCACCAACTTTCTCCAGTAGCATTTGTTCTGCTAGTAATTAGACCTCTTCCTTTGCCAGGATTGTAGAAATTCAGTGGTGTTCCAATTTGTGCTGATGTTATCTAATGAACTAATGTTCCATTTTCTTTGTCAGGTCATGCTTCTTTTAATACCTATTCTTATTACTTTGTGTCTTAGGTCTGCTTGCTTCCTATTCATGGTTTGCCTACTCGATATCTTTTTCTTCCAACCATAGTAATGTCGCCGAAGAGCAAAGGGCTCGATTATCATAGTGTCGTCTTTTCTTTTATAGCAATATACATGTGGTTCCACTATTTCCCAAAAGAAATTACCTACATTAGCAATAAGAAAAAACATACAAGCTTTTATACTGACATAATCTGCAAGGAGCCACCAGTTATATTACATGAGGTTGTCATTGCTCGGAAATCCAAAAAAAACATAAGTTGGAAACTAAACAAAAACAAGAAAGGATAAATGCCTTGAATAACATGATATAAGGTACATATTAGAGAAAGCATGTTACACAATAAACAGAGGTCGTGATTGTCAAATATCAAGGTGTCTGACTTACTTATCATATGACTCGTCACTACCAGTGGTCTCAATAAGAACATAGAAATCGTATAATGAGGATGGAAATGGATTGCGAGCTCCATCCAAGTGAGCTAAGACCTTCATATCCAGGTAAACAGAAACATTAGAAGTCTGATATATAAATAACACCTGGAAAATTGAGTTTTTAAACATTTTGACTTGAGAAACAGTTATGAACAGTCAGAATTACATCAAGAAGCACAAGTACAGCTTACAGATTAAGAATAGCTTCCTAAATCACCATCAAAAATCTCATATTGTGGAAGACATGCTAAACAATCTTGATGAATAAAGGTTAAGTCCAGAAAAAGTAGATGGCCAACGTGTTTTATGTCGATTATCTTCATCCCTAAGAAGCTTTCTGTTGAGAGTCACGAACACTGTAAAGAGAAGGGAGAGGAAGGCTTGGATGATAAAAACCTCAATGCATTTCGACATTGCCTTGCTAGGTAAGTGGTGGTGAAAATCTTACAAGGTACAAAACCGCCTGGGAGGAACCAGATCGTGATAAGCCACTACTATTAAAGAAGGAGATCTGCCTCAGGTTGTAGAAGTCGTCCAGTTGGTTCTAGGGTTGATGGTTGGCAGACACCTTCTGTGTACTTAATTCCCTAGGCTTTTTAAAATATGTGATAAAGAGGATGGTCTGGTCTACAAACAAGCTGGAATCAGCAACGGTAGAAAATTACGGTCTGCCGAACCTTATAATCTTCTAAATTTTGGTAGAGGATGACTTAACCCAAATTATGAAACATACTTGAAGAGGTCTGTCTTACCTCAGGGAATGTCATTTGCAGGTGGAGATGGGATGACTCTTATATTCTCAGTTAGATTCTTCAGTAAGTTTATCAACAATGGAGGACTCATTTCAGATAGTCAATGCCAACTCTCTGTGGAAGTGCCCAGTCCCAGAGAAAGTTAAAATCCATGTGGCTAGCAATTATTAACAATAAGCTGCTGGCTTGGAATTACCTATGCAAGAGGAACGGGATGGCTTCCCAAGGTTGTCTCTTTTCTGCCAGTCATTTAGAAATGGAGAGCCACCTCTTCCTTAATTGAGGATCCATCAAATTCATTCGCCAGCATTTCAAACATATTAAAATCAGCATTTCAAACAACTGCCTAGTGATCTGACTCTGCTTCAGTAGTCCTGGAAAATCTTGGAGGTAAAGTGCTTGAATTAAAAGGTACAATTCTCTTGTCTCAGCAATTTGCCAGTGCATCTGGTCAGGGAAGGCTGGGTAAATTTTCACCAAAAAACGCATCCTTGAAATCCTTCAGAAAATTCGTGCTTTGTTGTGTGATTACAACAAAAACATTCTAAAGAAAAAAATCTTGAAAAAAAAATTAGGTCCTTGTTAAAGTGTTTAAACCTTGCAGGGGATCTTCAGCCTTTTTTTCTCCTTTTCTGCTGGTGGGCGCTGCTTTGTGGGGCTCTTTGGTACTTATGAAAACTTGATTGTGGTTAGCCTCAGGAAGAATGGCAATTTCAAATGACAGCGTAGACTTATTATAAAAATAAAATTTGAATCTGAACCAGAATTTGCAGATGACAAAATGCACCATTAAATTTATGATTCATATTACAACTAATTATGGTGAATCAAGAAAACAATAAGAATTAAGAAAATAGATGCAACTGCAAACAATGAAAATTACTACAACAAAAACAGCCTTATCCCATCAAAGATGGGATTGGTTATAGAGTATTAAATTAATCAAGGACATGTTGTGACTAAGATTGAACAAAATTTTGTAACTACCACTTAACCTCATGTCAACCTTATATAAGTACACAACCACCCTTGGCTTATGCAGCTAAGCTAGTTAGGCTGTGGAAAAGGCCAACCAGAATAGGTGCCTCCTAAACTCTAATCCAGATGCCAAAGCTTCTAGTACTAGTTCTAGCACTACATTACAACTAGAACTAATTCCACAGTATGCCAGAACCTCAGCTACTTGAAAATGCAAGGTCTTATTATACCAGACTACCCGTCAATTAATTCCAATAAAAAAATTAAAATAATGACCTTTCAAATATTATTGTACCAAAATCCACATTCCAATAAGTCTAAAGCTTAAATCTCCACCTTGCTTCATCTGCGTCAACCTGCATCTTTCCATCTGCCCTATCCTTTTAATAAGATCTTTTTACTCTTAAAACCTATAGATCACCAACCATCTAGATCACCAAACATCTGGATCAGTATTTCCCAAAATTTATCCTCTATTAGTAGAGAACTTCCAGGTTATATGTAATTTTTCATTTTTAACCATATCCTTCATAATCCCTCATATCTTCATTATTGCTTTACCTTTTGTAAATGCATTTCTCTCATTGTCAAATACTTCAATTCATACAACATAGCTAGTCTGATTGCTGTCTTACTACATTTCTCCTAAGCCTCCACAACAAGCATCTGTCAAGGCTCTACCTACACAGCACAAATGATTCACACAGTTGTTGTTGCACTCTCATATATTTCTCTAATGATGCTATTGTTACATAGGGGAATAGATCTCATTTTTATGGAACACTAAATAACCTCAAATACTTTTTCCAGCTTAATAATGAGTAGTTCCTCTTTTTCACCCTAAGCGTTCCCACCAACTGTCGAGGCAAGAAAATCACCTTACCTGTTAATTAACTACCATCAGCACCCAGTCATAACCTGACATAGTGTTTCCCTCTCACCCTTTCTCACACTTCCATAGTGAAGCTAATAAGTTATTCACCACTACTTACCGTCGATTTATAATGATGCATTTATTAATGTGCACAAGTTTTGTTTCAACATTCAACATCAGTGGCTAAAAAGCCATTAATACCACTACTAAAAAACCATTAATATCCTAAGAAAACTAGTCTGGATTTCAAGCACCACAGACATATTAATATAATATTTTAACACAATGATCCACTGAAATACCTCAACTTGCATCTGAATTTCATTTAAACAAAAACAGCACAGTTGGCAATTAAAGGCATTAATGTCTTACAAAATTATCAGAAAATAGCATAAAATACACTATAGATGATGAGCAGATAGATTGAAATTTACCAGTAGAAGATGTTTCTAATACAAAAAAAAAAAAAACATTCACAGTACACTGAAACTTACCATATCCATAGAATCTCTATCCATAAATTCAAAGGCAGAAAGAACCTCACCTAGTTCCCTCTTGGCTTCCAGTAATAATTTCTGAAAGCATAAAAAATAAGACAACTAATAAGTATAGGGTCAATGGATTTTGAAATCATCAGAAATCATGCAAAAGACAAAAAAAATCAATAATAAACAAAATTACATAGGTGTTTTCTAATGGCACACTAATATTCTTAAAATCTTCTCGTAAAACAATATAGAGTACTTGCATAGATAAATCACTTTCGCATACATGTAATACAAAACAAACACAAAGATGTAAGCATAATTATAAGTTGCATCCATAAATAAACTAACCATTTAAAGAGTTTAAGCATTGTTAACAATTAGAGAACTAAAGCTTTTCCTTGAACAACCTTAGAAGCTAAAGTTGACAAAATCATAGGATGATCTCAAATATATTGCCTGACATTCAAAATATAAAAAGAATGCGCTGTAACCATTCTCAAAACAAAACCATAGCTTGTTAGAAAACCTACCTTACAATTTAGTCCACTTTGAAGGTTCCTTGGATCCCAGTTTTGAAGCCCAGGTCAGAAGATACTAATTGAATCAATATTGGCAAACATCTACTTTCACGAGTTGATCTATGCCCATACACAAATGTAGTTTCATAGGAGCCTAAAGTTGATCTTATCATTTCTTGTAAGGGTAAGTGCACCAATCCAAGATATTACGAATCAAGATCTACTGGTAGTAGTCAACCCACACTATTGAAAATCCCACATGAAACAAAAGATACATCAATTTACCTAGACAAGCAAGCAGTTATTTTTCATTCAAGGAAATTGCAGATATAAGGATATACAAAACTTAAAAGTTATAATAAAATTGATGCAAACAAATGTGTTGAATTAGCGGACTCACAAAGTGCCAAAACTAACAAGACGATTCATATAGATTTCTATCCATAGTTATGTAACTTGACAGGCAAGAGGTGGAAAAGATCTCATGTCTATGTCAAAGGGAAAGAAATTGCTCAGTTGGTCATGATTGTGGAAGACCAGTAGAATCACAATATGCAAGCAACTATGAGAGAATAAGTCGATTAAGGTAACACTGGTGCATGGGGATGTATGTCGCAGAGATAGTAAATCAAATTACAAGTATCTCAATGGGGTGGCAATGGTAAAGTGGACAGTGACCTAGGAATGCTAAAATAGGATAATAAAATAGTAAACTGAGTGGTGAAAAAGGAGAAACAAGATCATCATTTAAATTAAGAAAGACAAAATTAAAAGCCGCAAGTAATGCATAATGCATCCACAGTATTTTAACTATAGATCTCTGGGTGTAACTGCATGATGAGAGTCTAAGATAGGCTTAAAAATCAAGAAAAGGAATAATGAGAAAGCAACCACTCAGCCAATGGAAAGGCTATAGGAGAGGGTCAAAAACTACACAAACTGCAGAGCATGAAAGGTGGACAAGGTTGGTAAAGAGAATAAAAAAGAAGTTGATGTCACTAGACCCCTATATCTATCAAAGTAAATGATCATTGTATACATATCCTTCTTGATTGTACTAGAATAAGACAGTCATAGCAGGTGACCTATAGCTTTGGCTTTCTCAATAAGATAAAGAAGATCTAAACAAAAGCAACCAATGACATAAAATTAAGAATAGGAAGGAGATCAATAGCATGAATTTTGAAAAGGAGACATGATCATTTACGACAAGGGGAAGCTAATTTAATAAAGTATATCATAATCTAAGAAACCTCCAATTCTTGACTGAAGGTTTGGTAGGAAGAATCACAACAAGGAGATGATGGTACTAACTCCAAGATGTGATAAAGTTTGCTCTCCTTTTTTTTTTGATAGAAAAAGGATTCACTCAAGGCACACAAGAAAAACAAAGAAAATGCAGAGTGCTGCAGGTCATTAGACATCTCAAAGAAGTCAAAAACCGAAACTTAAAGACCTCTAGAGAACGAGAGTAAATTGATGATATAAAGACTTTATAAAACCTTAAACCTACAGACTATTATGCATGAGATGTAATCATGTAAAACAAGCATCGACATCAATTAACAAATATATTCACAGCCACTTAAAATCAGGGGGAAACTAGAATGTAGCAAATTATAAGGCAATTGGAGATGATAGGCTCAATATCGGAAAGAACTGCTGATCGATGATGACAGTAAACATGTTCAGGCCTACAAAGTGTAGATGAGGTATAAGAAACATAAGAGCCAATACAAACCGAATAGCTATGTTAAAGGTGTATAAATTGTATAAATAGCCTAACATGCAGTATTGTAGAATCCGAAGACACTACTGCCAATACTGAACAAGAAAGAAATATGGCAAGATGCTTATGTTATTAAGCAACCAGACCTTCTGTTGATCCCAATCAGCTTGCCTAAGAGATAATAATGCAGAGCTTCAGAAAGATCAAAAAGATAGTTTAGACATGACATGATATTAATATATCAAGGCAAGAAGTTTAGACATAACATGATATTAATATATCAAGGCAAGAAGTTTAGACATGACATGATACTAATATATCAAGGCAAGACACTGAATTCTAGAAATACGATAAGAGGTGATATAACCCAGCAAAAAAGATCCAAGAGTGTAAAGGGAGTGACTTGACAAAAAATAGTTAAGAGTGTGCTATTATAGAACAACCTTAAAGGTAAAAGAAGGGTCACTAATACCTGTCGTAATAGTAGAGGTATTTATAGCAATAATGGCGGGATAAAGCTAAAAGGCTGCTTGATCAAATGGCACATCCTTGGTAGCAAGAGCTTATTGCAGAGCTAATTAGTGTGGTAGGTAGCTGGAGTATTCGGTGGCACTAAAAAAAAAAGGGGGGGGGGGACTAAAAATTGATTCAAGAACCCTAAAGAATCAGTTTTGCTGTTGTGTATAGGAGTAAGGAGAGAGTGACTGTGGACACATAGTTCAATCTTCAACATAAGAATATAAGATTAAGAACAATTAATAGAGCTTCCAACAATTTATATATCATTGATCCTCAAGAATATACTTTTATAAGGATATAAAAGAAGCTAAACTCATATCCTTCAGCAACTAATATATGTCTGGATTTGGCACTATTAAGATAGCATGAAGTCGAAGCATTAGAAAAGTGCTTAATATATCATATTCTTAATGGAAAAAAATGAGGAAGTGCCATTCCAGCATCATGATCTTCCCCACAGTGCAATCCAAATAGCAGTCCAAAGCTTATGCAGAACCTGAAAAGTTATAGACATGCTTCTAGAGCTGAATGTTTAGCCACTGGAAGACAAAATTTTGCAATATGATTATTTAATAAATTTTGGAGGCCTTAGTCACCCCTTGATCAAAACAAAGAAGAGAAAAGAAAAGAAAAAATATTTTCTCCCATCTACAAATGTAGAGTTTTCCACATCACTCTTCCTTACCATGACCAGAGAGGCAAAAATCTTAGTTGGTTTTTCATTTTCCCCTTGGCTAAAATGCCTCCTTAAAAGGCTCTGTCCTCACTGCTATCACTTCTTCAATAATTCTTAATTGATACTGCTTAATTTCGAACTAAGATTGGGAGCCTATGGAACTTTACCATCAACACATTTTCCCTTCCCATCATTCCAACGAAACCTAAAAATAATTTGATATCAGTGAAGAACATTGCTACTATTAAATTCTTCACCTGGTTATGTAACCATAATAAACAAATAATTATGCATTTAAATTTTCAGGTACACTATTAAGATTTGAATTTTATAAACAGAAATATAAATATAAGGAAGAATTTCATACCTGACAGCTTAAAAAATCTTTACAGGCAAGCAGTGCAAGATTTGTTGATAATAGCTTAGGAGGGCTAAGTATTGAGACCTTCGTGACAATCCCCAAAGAACCTTCACTGCCTAAACCAGTTATATTATTCATATGCTACTATCCTCTACTACCAAAATTATGTATACACAAAGCAAGATCTGATCTTGATATGATTTTATGTGTACCAATAAATAAGTGCTTCAAATCATATCCTGTATTATCTTTGCGTAAAGTCCCAAGCATGTCAAGAACAGTTCCATCAGCTAGTACAACTTCAAGTCCTGAAATATATAAACAAGGTCTTAAACATCTAGTAGGAGAGATTATGAGTGGCAAGATATATGAGGAAATGTGCAAAACCATAACGGAATCAATAAGTAATCAAGAATTTATTAACAAATACAAAATATAGAAGAAATTAACTGAACGAGACAACCAATAGAGTATACTTTGAAATTTAATGAATATGCAATATTTCTTTTTATTGCTTTACATTTATTGGAAGATGCTGCCAAAGAAAACATCAGATAATATCTCATCTTTCCTTACAAATCTAACTCAACTTCTAATAAAATACAAATCATAGTTGAGTCACTATACAGATCAAGGTCCGCCGTACCGGTACCGGTCGGCGTACCGGTGGCCGGCCGGACCAGTATGGTACCGGTCCGGTCCGGTAACATACCGGCCGGTACGCGGTGGTTTCAAAAACCACAGCACGAGGCGCTGTGGTTCTAAAAAAAAAAATCGTACCGGTGCGAACCGGCCGGTTCGCACCGGTACGAGGCCGGAACCGGCCGGTATGGGCTCCGAACCGGCCGGTACGATTTTTAGTGGTTCCGGTACCGGTCTAGGACCGGACCGGTATGTACGGGCCGGTACGGCATTCCATGATACAGATCTCTCAATCAACGAGAAATACAACTGTACAACTCAACAACTTGAAATAATCATAACCAGTGCAACAAGAATTGCCAATAACAAGCGAATTAACCATGCCGTAAGCAGAAGCACATGCATAATTCACCTAAAGATGAAATACATCGGTGTAAAGATAACACTTTCAACTCAGATTGTTTCAGCTCAAATGAGTCATGCCATTGCAAAGGCATGCCAATATTTCCACTATGGAGATTATAAGTAATCTCATTAGGATCCATAGTATATGAGTAGCTGTTGAACAGGATAGTGTATGAACAACATGTGTTTGATGTCATACTTTAGGCCTACTTATCAGTAAGCATTAGATAAGTGAACACCTACAAAGTTCCAGTATTTTGTCTTTCACAATCCCCAATGACTGCCGTACAGCTAAAATAGAAAAGGGGAGCACAGAGTGCTCATTCACTTCATGCATCCTCTCTCCACTCCACTTGAATACTAATTTTTCTTCATTCCTCTTCTCATATTTTCTTTAATTCTTTCTTTTCCCTGTGAAGATTTGTTGCTTTTAACGAATTTAACTTTTGAGTAACCTAGATATGTTGTCTATTTATTTTGAATCACCTAATAGTCCTTATAAGCGATAAAAGAGAACAAGTACATAAATTAAATATAGTTTTGAAGCAATAATGTGTGGGAAAAGAATTAAAAAAACAAATTTAAAGGCAGTCAGATAAACAGGAGATGAAAAAAATGACACAAGATATGACTAGCACAGTGCTTTAATCACAAGCCCAGCATAAAAAAAAAGAAACAAACAAATATCAGCTATAATATAGTGATATGGGATACTGATGAAGGAACCAACTAAAGACAGTATGTGAACTAGCAGATGTATTAGCTTAAAACTCCTCTCCCCCGACAGACATAAAATTGTGATATTATGCTCACCAAGAATGTTCCCATGAAGTGATCCATAGCGTATAAAGTGTAAACCGCCGGCATTGGTTGAAACATTTCCACCAATTTGACAACTTCCTTTTGCCCCCAAGTCAAGTGGCATGATAAATCTAGGGAAAAGAAAATAATGGGAGAATTGTGAATCTGCAAATGCTTCAAGGCTAGTTTTGGTATTTCAGTCAAAACATTAATAATATTTATAGAAGTTCCATGGTTTTAAGAGAATAATAGGTTTATAGTTGCTATCTCCAATCTGATGTCCTGCTACAAAACAATGCTTAAAAAGCAACTCTATCTTGCATTAAACACAGGCACTGTTGACAATCTCATTTAGTTGAGACAATGGAAGGTATCATAGAAAAATTGCAGTAGTAGATGGCAAAGACATAAGACTGACAAAAAAATAGATAATACATATTTTTGTAAACATTTTCCATGCCAAAATTTCAAAATTATGTTACACATGCACATGGTGAGAGAATAGGGATAAAATGTTAGAAGAAGAATTTGAGCCCAAATATAATATCTTCTACTATATTCCAATGTGAGTTTCTCTCTCTTTTTCTTTAAGGCAATAGTCAATCTGTGTATAAATACTTAAGACAATACACATGAAAATCATGGCCTTATACTCTGAAAATAAAATAATGGAGGACAAGAGGGATTATTATTGCATCTTTTTGCAGTAATTATGCCCCATTTGCAACTATGACTCTTCAAACAGTGCTCTGTGCGTGTCTGCCAAACAATTTCAAATTACAGATAATAAGTTCTTACCCTTCATTTGCTAAGAATGAATTTAGGTTCTCCAGTATACATCCAGCTTCACATATTAGAATACCATTGACCTGAAAACAACATGGCCAGGTTGTTTCTTCAGAAAGATAGCATAATGTTGACTTTGGCTAAACTGCTACCATGAGAAATTTTATAATAGGAAATCAGGTGGTTTTCTACTATACGATAACAACTAGTTCATACACTGAAGGAAGAATGTTGAGTGGTGAAACAGAGAGATTCCCAGATTGCAAGAAAGCACAAACTGACTTGCCAACAACGGCAGAAACAAAGTCAGAGGGAAATAATTAAAAAGGACACCCTTAAAAGAATCCAAGGGACACAGCATACAATAATCCATCCCCAAAGAGCACTCATGATTCTTGCTTTCCTTAACCTATAAAGTCATCATCCATGAACTCTCAGAAGTGGTCTATGAGCAGCCTCCCGATCATCAGCAACCTCTCCATTTTGCATGCCACTCACGGCATTCTCCCTGATGTCCTAAAATAGCATTGGATGCCTATTCTCGGAGTGCAATTTTTGCTGTTGGCTTCAGGAAACTACAAAGCATAGGTATGAGAAAATGTCACGTAGCTCTTTGATGGTAATATAATCCTGCCCCTGCATCAATTATATGTCACTCCTAGCAATGATGCATCTATAATTTCCTCCTTCAAGCTGCCTTTTCAACAGCACATAGCATTAATATCCATCTTAGCTCCTTCATAGGGCTTTGTTCTGTGATTGTCAGATTTAAGATTCTGATGAAAATTCCATTGAGTAGCGCCTGGCACCTATAGATTCTAAATGATATCTTCAGCACATTGCTAGTCTTATTTAAGATATTGACCAAAAGATTTTCCAAATTGCAATTCTTGTGTTATTACAGTGTTAAATGTAATGTACATGATTATTTCAGTGACATATCATCCAGAACCAAATGGAGAGAATATATTAAACAAAAATCATCTATTTGGGCCATTATACCCACTCTAGCATTGCTTTCAGATAAAATTACTAGCATTGATCATCAAACATTTAGTAAAGCACAACATATCATCACCATGTTTTGTCAAGGCCAACCTTAGTTCATATAAAGTTTGATGATGTGCGTGTTTTTGCCATATTGGAAATCCACAAACCATGCACTTCTGATAATGCAGTTGCCAAATGCACTCAGCAAAAAAAAAAAAGGTGAAGAAACCACTATGTTAGCAGTTAAGCTATTTTGAATTTAAAATTATGTAGATAATTAGATGTTTCAACTATTTTAACTTCCTACCACACTTATCCCAATTTAAGCTACTTAGAGCCAAATAAAACTACTGATACAATACCTTTGATACAAACAAGCATTTATCTTTAGAATCATGCTAATATCCATTTAGATAACAATCTACAAACTTCTTAGACACACATCAAGTCCAGAATACTAAAAGAATAAAAACCGTACCAAAAAGACAAGTCAATGGAGAATATATGTGGGAATGCACAATGAAACAGGTTTTCTTTGTAAGGGATTTATTCAGAAACATATATATATACCTACCTTGTCGAGGGAAATTATCTTGTCCATTGAAGCAAGACTTATGATAACCTGCAAAGTAAATTACTCTATGATGTTGGATTAACAGAAAATAAAAATTTTTCATAAGAAAATTCGAAATGTTCTTCAAAAACAAAAGGGAAAGGAAAAATTCAAGTTGATATCTTACATCTTTTACATCTTTGGTTAAAAATCATGAAAAGATACATTCAGTAGCAAATAGCTAAATATTGAATTTTTCCTAGGTTAATAGCCACTTTTATAATTTTTGTGTAAACATATACACGTGCACACCACCACACCACATGCCCACATCCATGCCTACCTCTACCTACACACATGCATACACACACATGAACATGTTATAAAATAGACTCATATATAAAGGTTAAAATGCCTTGTTTTAAGAAAATGCATAATGATTATGGTAAGTTCTGTAACACATAAAAAAAGTAGTATATACAAGTAACAACCATAATCGAATACTCTAATATACCAGTGCTTACAAAGTTCGTTCATATTATAGCTACTCTCACAATGAGTATAGTAATGCAATCTTAATGGTACACGAAACCTCCATAGATTCAGTTCACAATGCCCGGTATTGCTGAACTAGACTACGTGATTTATGCAGGCTAATAAAGTACAGAAAAACTTAGTTATTAAAAAAAACAAAACAGATATAGGTAGGGTTGGCTTATAGGACTCAAAAGGACTATCGGGATTTGGGAGTATTTCCACATAGTGCTTAAATTATCAATACAACCTTTAGACTCATCCAAGTGAAATAAGAAAAGACAAAGTGTATCCAAGTTGGAACCAAGGCATCTCAAAAAACATAATGCCAATTGTTAACGCACCAATCAAATGAACAATATACCGATTGGCTTTTTCCATTCATATGGACAGTGATAAAAGGTGTGTTGATCATCATTGCTATGTGCTAAGACACCTAATATATCCAATGTGTATTTTAAGTTTATAACCCTACACATACATCAAAAGAGAGCGAAGCTCTATTCTTACCGCAAATATTCACAATTTCTAACAAATCGTATCAACACAGAATATAGGATCAAGATTCGTCACCTTGGTACCGGATCCCGTATCAGTACCATTCTATTACTATGTAGGTATGCCTAGTACGGAGGGCTGTTTGGCATACCGACACTCGGTACATCCCTTGTGCCGCATTCTGGTTCAGCACCGGTATGGTCAGTACACATCAGTACCAACCGGTACTACAAGACAACTCATCTAAGTTGAGATCTGAGAATCCATTTTGTTATCATGATCTACAACACTCAAAGTGCCCAAAACTGCATACTGACTTAAAATAAACATGGATTATTGATTAATAGCTCTGGTTACTTCTGAACCACAAGCAAATAAAATCATCTTGTCCTACCACTGAGAAATGTTCATTTGCAACCACTTAGTATGGTAAGAAATCAACATAGCATTTGATTTTTGAATGAGATAACTGATACATCATAGTTCATGAATAACAAAATGGATCTCAATTGTAGATTCATCGTGCATTTTACACCAATAGGATCTTGGCTCAAATCTGACCAGTAGGATCCTAGTTCAACTCAATCTATTCAATCAGAGTACCTACCTTATCTTGTTTTGTATGGTTCGTTCAAGATGATTCAAATTCACATATTACAGTTTCAAACTTCATTTTTACAAAAGAATTGTTGAATTGATTTGACATGAAATTGATTAAATATTACTTAGGTTTTGATTAACAAATCGACCAGATGATGTTTGAAAGGCATACATTATGGCAGTGTTAAAATCCACCCGGGGATATGAACAACAGAATGGAAGCTGCAAAGCTTTCAGAAAACAAATTAATTGAACGGAATCATATACCTGACAGTTTGCATGGCAGAAAAGTTCAAAAATTTCAACGACATAAAAGTTAAAGTGTTGGATAATTCTGAACATGGTATGGCATTTAAATATAATATTCACCAGAGTTAACAGGATGATATAAAACAGTTTCCAGTCTTCAAAAACTTATGAAATTCATCAAGTTGTGACACAGAAAGGAGCACCACAATAGGCTGCAATGGGGAAATAGTTAGAATTTAGTTGATAACAAAGAACTTAAGATCTCCTTAGGATCTTCAATCAGTTTTTGTAGTACTGGCTGACACCTCAACAAACAGACAAATTTTGACTCTGATAAGTGCAGAGAGAGGTTCAGCAAGTGGCATCTTCGAGTTGATGGATGATAATCAGGAACTTGATTGCGCACTATTCCTTATAATATGAAAGAAGAGAAAAATAACAAAAATGCATCATTATTTACTACTTTGGGGATGGCGATATAGGAATATAGAGCAATCATCAAGATTCTATCTTGTTATAGACAAGTAAAGAGAGTTTATGATGACACCCCAAATCTCAACGTTGACCTATTTACTTGAAATGGACCCTAGGAAAAAGAACTGCGGAGGGTAGATTTTCTCTATTTAAGAAAAAAGAAGAAAGTTCTTTTTCATCCATCCAAAGCAAACCAAAGGTATCCTGCTTGTGGGTGATAGCTAAGAAGCATTACATATCCAATGAAAAACAAATAAACTACAACAATGTTACCTCATCATAAACCGGAACACTTCCTCCTACTAGACCTGTGTTTCCACCTTGGGGGACAATGGCCAAACGTCTGGAGTTGCAATAGTGAAGAATCTTAGACACCTGGGAAATAAAGGATATATAAGAAGACAAAACTGAACCATTACACTTTGCTCCCAAATATCATCAATTGTCTATGGTCGAAGAACAAAATCACAAATCTGAATTGCGCTGGTAGTCACAAATGCAAACAAGAAAACAAATATTACAGGTACAATAATCCAAATGCCAGAAAGCAAAGTTAAGAAATTGTTGCATGAAAAAATCTTACAAGATATTTAATATGGTTCTCAGAGTTTGTAATCAAAGAAAAATGGATTACCATAGATGTATGAGTAAATCATTTCTTCAAAATACTACTACTGGAGCTTCAAAAGGTACAAATAAAGAATGTACTATACAGAGATTTTAAAATGATATCAAGGCATATGTGAAACAAAGAACAATTATTTTAGATGATATCCTCGTTATTATTGTGAAAGTAGGATGGTAGCCTATTGTAATGTACTTCATTGCAGTGCGGACATGATAAGCATGCTATGCTGACATTTATCTTCCGTTCATTGTATGTACATAATTAAGTATCAAGTTGATGAATATCGCATCCTTGGTGCGGTATATTATTGCTCATTGGACGTGATTCTTTTTAATTGTATAAATATTATTTGTGATGTAATGAGATGTATGTTATATTGGACACTTGCACATACATTTTCAAAAGTCGGAGACCATTGGATTGAGACCATCTTGAAAGTTCCGAGACCCTATTCTGGAAGACACAGCCATCATCAGGCAAGCATGCCATTATATTGAATGCTGCTGAGAGCACTAATACTAACATATATTAATAGATTAGGAAAAACCATATCCAGAGGAGACACATGCCACTACTGGGATTGTCAAGGGGCTTTCAGAGTAAAATATTCAAAATCTTTACAACATTTTAATAGGACCAATGCAAGGCCTGAATCAAAGATGTGTAGAATCAAGCAAGAATCCCAAGTTCCCAACACATCTAGAGCCTAAATCACCATTAACTTTAGAACTCAGCTACCGAATTGGGAAGGGTGCGGAAGCAGGAGCAGATTCAGGTGCAGCTGTAAGAAGTGAATCTCTCAAAGAAATTTAAGATAAGAAGCACTTAGGAAGCAGGTTGGATATGTAGCATTGTAGGTAGAAGTATTTGATTTTGTAGTTTGGAATCTAAAGAAGCAAAACTGGAGACATAAGGGTAAGGCATCGTTCACAAGTAAGCCAATTGGCATGAAAGTTGTGGGAGAAATCTGGTGAAAATTACTATTAAGTTTTGAGGATGATAGTGTTATTTTGATTATTAACAAGCAATAATCAAGAGTATGTTACAAGTTAATTCGATACTTCATTTATAAGTCTGTTACTCTCAGTATATTTGTATAAATGCATTTCATTGTTTATTTGGATGAATCTAACCTTGAGTTGCAGCAAAGTGTGGATTGAGTCGACCCCAAGGATGATTGGGTCGACCCCGACACATCAAGAAAGCATCTGGCACACTTTTGCAAAAATGGCACGGATGAACAGTAGTTGGGTCGACCCAAGAAAAGCATGAGTCGACCCAAACCTCAAGCCTCTCAAAGACTCAAGAAAACAGTTCTCTGAAAACACTGAGAGGGTCGACCCAAGAGGAAGTTGAGTCGACCCAAGCTTGAGTCGACCCAAACACTGAGAGGGTCGACCCAAAGGCAATGACAGAATACATGACAGAAAAGGTTCTCTGGAAACCCTGAGAGGGTCGACCCAAGTGGAAGTTGAGTCGACCCAACTGAACCTTGAGTCGACCCAAAGAAATGTTGAGTCGACCCAAGTGAAGGAAGGCTGAATTGCAAGTTTCTGTGGTTCTGAGAGGGTCGACCCAAGGAAAGGTTGAGTCGACCCAAGTGAAAGTTGGGTCGACGCAAGGACAGGTTGAGCCGACCCAAACACAGGCAGAAGCATAACGGCTAGTTCTGCAGAAGTACTTTTTGTCCTTCCAACAGTGAGTAACGGCTAGTTTTTGAATTCTAACCATTGGGGCTTGTCCAATAGATGAAGGAAACTATTTAAAGTGGCACTATTCATCAGAGAGAACATCCTTTTTGCAAAATATCAAAGAGTACACAAGAAAGACAAAGTGCCCTAATCTTCTTCATCCAAGTGCTTCATTCAAGAGTCAAAAGAAAGTGGTTGAGCAGATTCCAAGAGTCATTATGAGCTCCATCCACGCTTGAAGAGTGAAGCATCCTTGACAAAGAAGAGAGAAGTCACATCAAGCGATAACTATTCTCTAAACTCTTCTTTGTATATTATATTGTTATATTTGCTCATCTAGGAGCTTAAATCTTCTTACTTTGTTTATTAAACTCATTGTAAAGGTTAGTTGGTAAGCCCGCAAAACCAACGGTATAGGTTGATTGGTGAACCCGTAAAACCAATTGTAAAGGTTCGTTGGTGAGCCCGGAAAACCAACATAGGTTCGTTGGTGAGCCCGTAAAACCAACATAGGTTTTTGGTGAACCCGGAAAACCAAAGTGTAAAGGTTTTTGGATTGTGAGCCCGGAAAACAATCCAACTGTAATCCGCGGGATTATAGTGAATTCCCAAGGGGTCGCTTGGGGAGTGGACGTAGGTGTTTAGGAGAGCACCGAACCACTATACTTCTTGTTGTTTGTATTGTGCTTTGTTTAATTCCACTAACTCATCAATTGACATAAGTAAGATAGTTAAAATTAAGAGAAACCAATTCACCCCCCCTCTTGGCTTGTCACCTTGGGCAACAAGTGGTATCAGAGCAAGGTGCTCCAATAGTACTTATTGATCTCACAATCAAGAGTTAAAGATCATGACAACCCAAGTGGGATGTTCTATGAGTGAGGGGCAATCCACAAATAGACCTCCTCTATTTAATGGCACAAATTACACATACTGGAAAGCTAGGATGAGGATATTCATTCAAGCTTTAGACTATGAATTATGGTACATTATTACTAGAGGACCTCACACACCCACACTTAATATAGAGGGCACTATCATACCCAAACCAGAAATGGATTGGAATGAAAGTGATAGAAGATTAGCACAATTAAATGCAAAAGCAATTAATGTACTTTACTGTTCATTAGATGTAAGTGAATTTAATAGAATATCTACATGCATCTCTGCAAAAGAAATTTGGGACAAACTTGAGATCACTCATGAAGGGACTAATCAAGTCAAGGAGTCAAAAATAAACATACTAGTACATAAGTATGAATTGTTTAAAATGGAATCCACTGAGTCCATAACTGATATGTTTATTCGTTTTACTGAAATTATAAATGGGCTTAAGAGTTTAGGAAAGTCTTATACTAACTCTGAATTGGTGCGAAAAATTCTCAGGTCTCTACCAAGAGTTTGGGAGGCCAAGGTAACTGCAATTCAGGAAGCTAAGGACCTCAACACACTGCAATTAGAGGAACTTCTAGGATCACTCATGACCCATGAGTTGACCATGAGGCAAAATTCAGAAGATGAGGTCAAGAGAAGAAAGACCATTGCCCTAAAGTCTACCACCCCTAAACAACAAACTGAGTCGGAAGATTCAGATGATGATGATGAATTTGATGAAGAAGGAATGGCTATGCTTGGAAGAAAATTCAGAAAATTTATGAGAGGTAAGAATAGATTTCATAAAAAGAAATCCTTCTTCAAAGGTAGCTCAAGCAAAGAAAAGGGTAAGGACAAAGAAAAGAAAAAAGAAACTCCTATTTGTTATGAGTGTAACAAACTCGGGCATTATAAGATAGATTGCCCGGAATTAAAGTGGATGGCAAGAAAACTGAAAAAGAAGAACTTCATGGCTGAATGGAGTGAAAGTGAGGAGTCAAGTTCGGAAGAGGAAGATCATCAAGAGACGGTCCAGATATGTCATATGGCCAATGACGATGAGGTAGATTCTGAACTTGAATGTGATTTTACTGTTGATGAATTACATGATGCATTTTTAGAACTCATGGAAGAACATAAAAAACTAATCAATAAAAATAAAGTTCTAAAAGAAGAAAATCAATCTCTTATCAAAGATAAGTTAAAACTATCTCATAACTATGAAACATTAAGTAGGAAACTCACAAATGAAACCAAGAATCTAATTGCTGAAAATGTCAAGTTAAAAGAAGATGCTGAAAAATATAAATCCTTAGTAGATAAGTTTACACTTAGTTCTACCAAATTAAATATGATTCTTGATAGTCAAAAAGCTGTATATGATAAGGCTGGATTAGGATATAAAACAAATAGGAAACAAAAATACTTAAAGAACGTTTTTGTAAAAGCTAAAAATGAAAATATTACTTGTCATTGCTGCAATAAATTAGGACATAAAGCATATGAATGTAACTATAGAAAGTCCAGTCAAAACAAATTGAGTAATAATCATAAGCTTAAATTCAAGAAAGTTTGGGTTCCAAAAAGAACATCAAGTACTAACCCTAAAGGACCCAACATAGTTTGGGTACCTAAAGCTCTTTCTTGATCTTTATTGCAGGGGTGTCTTGCAGCCAATAAAGTGGAAAAACGATGGTATCTAGATAGCGGCTGTTCAAGACACATGACCAGTGACGTAGATCAATTTGTCACCTTGAAATCTAAAAAGGGTGGAGTAGTAACCTATGGATACAAGGGAAAAGGGTATATCATTGGAAAGGGTAAAATTTTCATTACTCCATCTACTTTCATAGAAAATGTCTTATTAGTTAAGGGTTTGAAACATAACCTACTTAGCATAAGTCAATTTTGTGATAAAGGGTTTAAAGTCACATTTGAAGCATCAGTATGCATAATCACAAATCCTAAAGATAATAGCATTGTACTTGTAGGACAAAGGCAAAAAAATATTTACATGGTAGATCTTCATGATTTAGGCAAGAAAAATGGATTATGCTTAATTACTAATGAAGAAAAGAAAAATCAAACAAGTTGGCTTTGGCATCATAGACTAGGACATGCTAGTATGGAATTAATATCAAAACTAGTCAAGAAGGAATTAATAAAAGATGTGCCAAAATTGATTTTTGAAAAGGACAATCTGTGGACCATGTTCATTAGGAAAACAAACTAAATCATCCTTCAAATCGAAGAATATAGTATCAACAACTAGGCCTTTTGAACTCATACACATGGATCTATTTGGACCCACTAGAACTGCGAGTCTAGGAGGGAAGAAGTATGGACTAGTTATTGTAGATGATCTTTCAAGATATACATGAGTTTCATTTTTGGCACATAAGAATGAAGCATTTTCAGAATTCTTGAAACTTTATAATAATATCATAAATGAAAAGAAGCTCACCTTAGTAGCAATTCGAAATGATCATGGTACTGAATTTGAAAATCAACACTTTGAAGAATTTTGTAATAAAAATGGTATCTCACATCAATTTTCAGCACCTAGAACGCCTCAACAAAATGGGGTTGTTGAAAGAAAAACAGGACATTGGCAGAAATGGCACGCACGATGTTGTACGAGTAAAATCTTCCAAAGTACTTTTGGGCTGAAGCTATAAGCACTGCTTGCCATATTCTAAATCGGGTTTTAATACGACCAATAACCAAGAAAACTCCTTATGAACTTTGGAAGAATAAGAAACCAACTGCTAAATATCTTAAGAGTATTTGGATGTAGATGTTTCATTTTAAACAATGGCAAGGAGGATCTAAGTAAATTTGATGCCAAGTCAGATGAAGGTATCTTCTTAGGATACTCCACATCTAGCAGGGCATACGAAGTATTCAATAAAAGAACTCTTGTAGTCGAAGAGTCAGTTAATATTATATTTGATGAGTCTGATAGTGAGTCTGCTAGGAAAGAAAATATTCTTGATGATGATACAGGAATTATTAACTTTGAAAAGTTGAATATTGATGACGTGCCAATTCAAGATAAGGGAGATGATTGCGTGCCACCACAATCTCAAAACTTGCCAAGGAAATGGAGGTATGCATATGGACACCCTAAAGACTTAATCATTGGTGATCCATCTCAAGGGATAAGAACTCGATCCTCTCTTAGAAATTTAAATGATTATCTTGCTTTTGTTTCACAGTTAGAACCTAAGACTTATGAAGAAGCTGAAAAAGATACCAATTGGATAAATGCTATGCAAGAAGAATTAAATCAATTCAAAAGAAGTAATGTATGGACATTAACTGAAAGACCAAAGCATAACTCTGTAATTGGAACAAAATGGATCTTTAGAAATAAATTAGATGAAAATGGGTTAGTTATAAGAAATAAAGCTAGACTTGTAGCTAAGGGATACAATTAAGAAGAAGGGATAGATTTTGATGAAACATTTGCTCCTGTAGCTAGATTAGAGACTATTAGATTGCTTCTAACTTTTGCATGTTTCATGGATTTCAAATTGTATCAAATGGATGTAAAAAGTGCATTCTTAAACGGTTTTATAGAGGAAGAAGTATATGTAGAGCAACCTCCTGGTTTTGAGAATCATGAATTGCCAAATCATGTGTTTAGACTACATAAGGCATTATATGGATTGAAGCAAGCACCTAGGGCTTGGTATGATCGATTAAGCAAATTTCTACTAAATAATGACTTTAGTAGAGGCAATGTAGATAAAACACTGTTTCTCAAAAGAAAGAACGAAAATCTACTAGTGGTACAAATATATGTAGATGACATAATCTTTGGTGCCACAAATGATACTCTTTGCAAAGAATTTGCTGATTTAATGCACGGAGAATTCGAAATGAGTTTGATGGGAGAACTAAGTTTCTTTCTAGGATTACAAATCAAACAAACTAAAGAAGGTATCTTCATTCATCAAACTAAGTATACAAAGGAAAACTAAAGAAGTTTGGGAATGAAAATCATAAGGGAGTAGGCACTCCAATGAATCCTACTAGTAAGCTAGACAAAGATGAGAAAGAAAAGAGTATTGATATTAAGCTTTATAGAGGACTAATTGGATCCTTGCTCTACCTTACTGCTAGTAGACCAGACATCGTGTTTAGTGTAGGAATATGTGCTAAATACCAATCAGATCCTAAGGAGTCACATTTAAGTGCTGTTAAAAGAATCTTTAGGTATTTAAGAGGAACTACGAACATAGGATTACGGTACTCAAGAGACTCCTGTCTAGATTTGCTTGCATACTCAGATGCTGATTTTGCTGGATGCAAATTAGATATGAAGAGCACTAGTGGAACATGTCAATTTTTAGGAAACAACTTAGTATTATGGTTTAGCAAAAAGCAGAATTCAGTGGCACTGTCAACAGCTGAAGCTGAATATATAGCTGCTGGCAGTTGTTGTGCTCAAGTACTATGGCTTAAGCAACAACTAGAGGACTATGGAGTTAAGCTAGATAACATTCCTATTAAGTGTGATAATACTAGTGCCATCAACTTCACTAAAAATCCGGTTCAGCATTCTAAAGCCAAACACATAGAAATAAGATATCATTTTATTAGGGATCATGTGCAGAATGGAAACATATGTATTGAGCATATATGCACTGAAAAATAATTAGCTGACATATTCATAAAACCCTTGAGTGAAGATAGATTCTGCACGCTAAGGAGGGAATTAGGCATATGTGATCCTTTTTATTGAAGAGATATAAAAGGGAGCAAGCAGTCTCATGATACATTCCTCCCATTTCTAAAAAACCCATGAAACATGAGTCAAACTTGTCATCTATAGATTCCTTACTCATGTATCATTGTCCCAGAAAAAATTTGTAAGGATTGGAAGCAAGAAAAAAAAATTTAGAAGCGAAAAGAAAGAGAAAGGAAAAATTTCTGAACTTGGGTCGACCCAACCCAAAATCGGGTCGACCCAACGTTGAGTCGACCCAAGAAAATTCTTGAGTTGACCCAACGTCGGGACCCCACTGTTAAAAGGGGGACCCGTGAGCTATCTAGGGCACTGTTTACACTTTGTCCTCTTCCGAAAACCCTATTCTCCACTCTCCAATCTCCTCCAATCATCTCCAAACAGTAGATTACTTCACAATCTTGGAGAAATGGGACCCAAGAGGGTGATGTTCGTGATGGAGCAGGGATTCAGGGTGATGCACCAGAGGGTGATGCACCAGATATTGGAGACCCTATCCCTGAGGATGAGGAGCATATGGATCATCCTACTGCACCTTCAGAGGCTGGACCATCGTCATTTGTTCCTGCGGGAGACACAGATGAGTTCTGGAGTAGGATGACTGAGCTTATGTCAGCTCAGGCGAGGACTATCACTGATGGGCTGACGAGCAGACTAGATATCATGTCTGCTGAGATCAGTGATCTGAGAGAGCAGATAGGAGCTCTACGGCGAGAGAGAGAGACTCATGGACCATCTGTGCCACAGGCAGCTGAGTCAGAGATTTCGGCACAGAGTCATCCAGCTCACCGTGCTCCACGCCAGACTCAGTCTCATCAGGCTCGACCTCCCCTCGCCACTTATACTAGAAGGATAAGGACTAGATCACAGCCATTAGATACTCCCTAGGCTGATATTAGTATTTCTGTTTAGAGCCTAGGATATGTATCTAGTTCTCATATGTATTTTGTGTTGATCATGTATTTTAAACTTTGATTGAGGAACATTGTATTTGTTTTTGTTTTTGGCATTAATTGTACTAAAATGTTCCTATTTTGATCAATGAAGTTTAAATGTTTGTTATTTATTGTGTCTCTTCCCATGCACCTATTTGATGATAACAAAAAGGGAGAGAAGTAAAGAAAGAGAAATAAGTTGTAAAACAAATTGAAAATTATAATGGAAAAGCATATACATTTAAGGGGGAGCAATTTGTAACAATGAAAATGATCAAATCTAAAATTTCTATTGAATTTCAGAATTTGGCACATAGAATTTCAGAATTTGGCACATACCTTTCACACCTCGATACATAATCTGAAACTCATGCATTATCTCAAATTTTTGAAGTTTCATCCTTAATGAAATATAAAAGAAAGGGGGAGCAATTCAAAAAGTCAAATTGGAAAATATTTGGATGAAATAGGGGGAGACTTCACTCTCATATTTGAAAAGCTGAAATTCAGCAACTTGAGTCCTTTTAAAACTGATTTTAAGATAAGTATCAATAGGCTCATACTCTATATTTTGTAATCATCAAAAAGGGGGAGATTGAGGATGATAGTGTTATTTTGATGATTAACAAGCAATAATCAAGAGTATGTTACAAGTTAATTCGATACTTCATTTATAAGTCTGTTACTCTCAGTATATTTGTATAACTGCATTTCATTGTTTATTTGGATGAATCTAACCTTCAGTTGCAGCAAAGTGTGGATTGAGTCAACCCCAAGGATGATTGGGTCGACCCCGGCACATCAAGAAAGCATCTGGCACACTTCTACAAAAATGGCACGGATGAACAGTAGTTGGGTCAACCCAAGGAAAGCATGAGTCGACCCAAACCTCAAGCCTCTCAAAGACTCAAGAAAACAGTTCTCTGGAAACACTGAGAGGGTCGACCCAAGAGGAAGTTGAGTCGACCCAAGCTTGAGTCAACCCAAACACTGAGAGGGTCGACCCAAAGGCAATGACAGAATACATGACAGAAAAGGTTCTTTGGAAACCCTGAGAGGGTTGACCCAAGTGGAAGTTGAGTCGACCCAACTGAACCTTGAGTCGACCCAAAGAAATGTTGAGTCGACCCAAGTGAAGGAAGACTGAATTGCAAGTTTCTGTGGTTCTGAGAGGGTCGACCCAAGGAAAGGTTGAGTCGACCCAAGTGAAAGTTGGGTCAACCCAAGGACAGGTTGAGCCGACCCAAACACGGGCAGAAGCATAACGGCTAGTTCTGCAGAAATACTTTTTGTCCTTCCAACAGTGAGTAACGGCTAGTTTTTGAATTCTAACCATTGGGGCTTGTCCAATAGATGAAGGAAACTATTTAAAGTGGCACTATTCATCAGAGAGAACATCCTTTTTGCAAAATATCAAAGAGTACACAAGAAAGACAAAGTGCCCTAATCTTCTTCATCCAAGTGCTTCATTCAAGAGTCAAAAGAAAGTGGTTGAGCAGATTCTAAGAGTCATTATGAGCTCCATCCACGCTTGAAGAGTGAAGCATCCTTGACAAAGAAGAGAGAAGTCACATCAAGCGATAACTATTCTCTAAACTCTTCTTTGTAGATTATATTGTTATATTTGCTCATCTAGGAGCTTAAATCTTCTTACTTTGTTTATTAAACTCATTGTAAAGGTTAGTTGGTAAGCCCGCAAAACCAACGGTATAGGTTGATTGGTGAACCCGTAAAACCAATTGTAAATGTTCGTTGGTGAGCCCGGAAAACCAACATAGGTTCGTTGGTGAGCCCGTAAAACCAACATAGGTTTTTGATGAACCCGAAAAACCAAAGTATAAAGGTTTTTGGATTGTGAGCCCGGAAAACAATCCAACTGTAATCTGCGGGATTATAGTGAATTCCCAAGGGGTCGCTTGGGGAGTGGACGTAGGTGCTTAGGAGAGCACCGAACCACTATACTTCTTATTGTTTGTATTGTGCTTTGTTTAATTCCACTAACTCATCAATTGACATAAGTAAGATAGTTAAATTAAGAGAAACCAATTCACCCCCCCCCCCCCTCTTGGCTTGTCACCTTGGGCAACAAGTTTTTTTCAAATGAGGTCTTAGGATTAAAGCAAATGATCAACATACGAAGAAGCCTTGATATTGATAAAAAATTGCACCATCTACATGGAAGTGTACTTACGAGCCACACAGAGCTATGACAGAATGAATGACTGATTAATAAGAATCCATTCAGAATTGTGACACCTTTTTTCCAGTTATTTAGACAGCTATAAATATGGGATCATGTGGACTTAACATATAATTCTGGCCGGTTAAATTTGACCTATTTCTGATTGATAATATAAAATTATAAGAAGGTCTTTTATCCTGTTTTCTCTTTTTGTTTATCTATAATTGACCACTCTTTCAGTTAATATCAAAATTAATTTTGTTATGCAGGAACTACATGAAAATCAACAAGCAATCATGATGAATAGTTAACATAAATTCAATATACTTGAGAACACTTACCTCTTCAGTGTTTCTAGGTAAGAGCAAAAGCTGGCTTGAACCTTTATATTTCCGCATCCAATCCACATTTGCTGCTGACAGTCTATCTTCATCCTGAACAACATTTTTATCACCTAACATACTCTTGAAGTAGCAAATGTCATCAGAATTTAATTTTGAGAATGATGGATTCCTCCGGATATTTATGGCCGCAGACGTAAATGATCTCTGATGGATTCCATAAGTTCTTCCCAAACTATAGCGAGCTTGCATTATATCACATGATGTCTGGGAATTCAGCTTCCGATAGAGTTTTAATGGTGGTTTGTACATACTTGTAGCTTTACCATGTGTATAAGATAAGCCTGTGCATGGTATCTAAAGTAAGCAGTAATAAAAAAAAAATCATGACAGCATTATCCATCAGCTGCTTACACCAATGGTGATTCCATTATTTAGCAAGAAAGAGATGTGTATAACCATAGCAATTTTGCTGATTATTTAGTGAGCATATTTATGCAGAGATAGGTTAAAAACTTAGCTTATTGTTGATGCAATGCAATTTGTATATACATATGCACAGATTTTGTAACATGTGTATGCCCATACGAACAAATAATAATGGAGACATTCATATGCATTATTTCATCATGGCACAAGCCTTGCATGAAACTGTACCAATTTTCACAATATAAATATAAGATCCTTAGAGTGGTGTCTTGCACATAGGACGTGTACCCTAAATCTGCATGCTTGGTTTCATGCTCTAGTAAGACATTCGCATGTATTGTAACATGATACAGCAAACTTAAAGATCTTCAAGGGAGCTTCGGAGGCCTACTATGAAACATTAGCTCGTCCTTGACAGTTGGATAAAAATCTTTTGAATTTTTCATTGTCAACATAGATTACCAGCATATTTTGATGCACTTTTTCTTTTACCACCAATGTTCAGACTCAAAATCCAGTCATTAATAAAGTAAGCCGCCAGAGTTTTCACCCCCTCTATTATCCGGAGTACTTCAAATGCGACACACCTCATCGAAAACTTGCCAGTGTGGCACTAGCTTGGACCTCCCCATGTTACAGCCATCACTGCTGTGTAAGGATTCATGTACTAATGGTACCCATGAATCCCAGTACTCTATATCATTCTGATGAGAAAATGGTTCTCAGGACGACCCAGGACACCTGGGGTCATGGACCGAGACATCCCAACCATCTCAATTGGTACCAATACCAAGATGGTTGCGTCCTAACACTTGGGATGGCCGAGCATCCGAGGACAATTTTTTTCCTCTTCGTTCTTATTGTGAGCAGTTGTTCCGGTTCATCCTGACCCGTCCACGTACCAAAACTTTAATGCTTGCTGTTGTGACTACGATTGAACATGTTTGGAGGGTGGAACCATAGGCACAGCATGTTCCCTCCATGATAGACTATCCTTATGCTTGACATCTTTTCAGAACCACATTGTCTAATTCTTTATTAGACAGTTCCAATAATTATTGACAGATGCTCATCTTTTCCTCCATTTACCAAGAAAAAAGTCAATAATTAGCTTATTTTGATTTCCTCTAGTTGCTAGAGTGGCCCTAGATTCCAACTTTTGACCACCCTAATAATATGAACCCATTTTCTAAGAAAATCACATCAGAATCATCAAAACTTAATACAAGATCCTCCCACATAGCACTACTAATAAGCCAATGATTACTAGTCATGAAACTGGAAATCCTCGGTACAAACATGATGTTCTTGATGCCTAGATTATCATGAACAATAAAACTGTTCCTAGTTTCAGAATTAAAAGCAATAGGTACTTGGAGCAGAGTTTCCCCTGTATTAACCGATGATAACCTGTCAGCGAACAAGAAATCCTCAGTCAAAACTCGCCCAGAAACCCATGTAGGATCACAAATAGACTAGAAATAAGACACATATCTAGGCGGTTCAAAATCAAATCCCAGTTGTCTTGATCCAATTCCATAGCCATTATCTGACCTTGCCGGGCTCAAGAATCACAGCACCACCAAGAAATCCTAACCCGCTCTCATAGCGCATTGCAATCCAACGATCTTGAAAAGATCGTGATCTTCTAGAACGACAAAACTGCTTCTAGTTCTAATTCTCAAAGATCTTAAAGATCACAAATCAAAGCCGGTAGGAGATGTTCTTGACGCCGTCATATTTTCTTGAACGACAAAATTGGTTCTCATTCTTAAAATAATTCAAGAATCATGACACCAAGTTCGGCAGGAGACGTTGTTGATGCCATTTTAGATCTTCCTAATTCTTCAATATCCTAAAGATCCTGACATCAAATTCAGCAGTAAACGCTGTTGATGCCTTTGTAGATCTTCGTGAACGGTAACAATTATTCTAATTCTCGTACGATTTGTGAAAAAGAGAAGGATTGGTACCTGGAGCGGAGATTGACGCGGGTTCTTGGGAGCAGCAGTAGCTGGCAAGAAACTGCGACGCCCTTCGTCTCGCCATGAGTCCCCAGCTATCTTGCATCTGGAGCATACATTTTTAGAGACGTGCCGGAGATACAGCGGGAGCAATTTATAGGACCCACCCTGATCGCTTGCCGATATCGTGGATGGACGGCAGGGATGGAGCGAGAACGATATTATCCCGGATGCCGGAAGCTTGGTTGATTAAATACTTGCTTTTTATCGGTTGTGCAGATGCGGTGCACGTGGCTCGTTGAGTGTAAGGTACATCTGACGGATAGTTGTGGTTCCGTCTGATCATGATTAGATGGAGTTGATTTGCCTTCTCTCTTTTTATTTATTAATCACTAGAGTTTCGCACATACATGGGACATGCAGAAAAATTGCTATCAACTTGACTTAAAAACTTTCATCTGAAACCCCATAATTAGCTCAAACCCGCGGCTTTGAGCGAGATTGTGTATTAGTCCTCGATCTCATTCTAGGGTTTGGATATCCGTAGTGTTAGTTTTTTTTTTTTTTTAGTTTTAAGTTGGTGAACTTTTTCTGAAAAAAAAAGTAGAGTCAAATACTTGGATAATTTTGATGGAAAACATTCGCACCAAATTTTTTTGATTGAAAGCATTCGCATCAAGTTATAGAGATTCTAGGCATATATATATATATATATATATATATGAAAAAAAAAAGAATGAATTTAAAAGAAAAGAAGAGATGAGCTTTCTCTCGCCTCACCTGTCTAGGCTGTTGCTCGTATCAGAACCCTTCCACAACGACTTTTATTTGAATCTAGGCTCTATAAAATCCAACATTAGCATCATATGTAGTGAGAAATTTAATCTGATTTCTATTTTTATTTTCGCTTGGTCTAGGTCTCCGGCACTGACTTAAGAATGTGTATTGAACATAAAATTATCTACAAATATATGAATAGTGAGGGTTTTACATCCATTATGTACTACTAGAATTTAAGTATGCTCTCCACATGAAAGTAGAAATCAATGGGTTGGACAAGAGCCCAAAAATGGCAAACCATGAAGGATATTGCAGCAATTATATTCAAAGTGGAGTCAAATGTTTGATCCATAGCACATCGTAATGGTAGATGTAGTTCACATTATAATAATGGATAGAGGGGATTATTGTTGCAAAGCTAAGATTGTTTTTTACAAAAATAGTCTCCATAAAAAAAAAAAAAAAAAAATCAACGTCTATTTAAATTGGAACCAAATAACTAGAAAGTTGATACTGTTGTGGCATAATGGTCATATAATTATAGAACTTATATCATTAAAGCTCTCTCTCTCTCTCTCTCTCTCTCTCTCTCTCTCTCTCTCTCTCTCTCTCTCTCTCACACACACACACACACACACACACACACACACACACACACACACACACACAAAGAGAGAGAGAGAGAGAGAAAACAAAGATCTATAGCAGCAGCAACTGAACCATACATAAGCAATTGTAAATTACAATGTCCTAAGCACAGCTAGATATCGTGCCCAGCAAAGAACAATCTAGTCATTCGGATCATCTGCCCGTTAATTCCATCCCCCCCTCCCCAGACTTTTAGCTACCATAATTTTGCTTGAAGTATCTAACCTAGAAACAAATCAGGTTGATTAGATAATCTTCACACTCATTTCTAAGCTATGTTTAGTTGGAGGGTGTTTAAGCCCTAGAATCAGGATGGGACAAGTGACTTCCATTCCAACTATTTGGTTAGAAAAAAATCCATTTCTATTTCAGTGCTGAGAAAATAAAAATGCCTCCATCCCCAAAATCCAATCCCGACTCTTTCTTAGTATTCAAATCCTATTTTAATTCCCAATCACAAACCAAATATATCAAAAAATATAACTATTCCAAATCCCATCCCACGCAACCCAACACATCCATAGAAAACCAATTCCGTAAACCCAAACTAATTTATGGTGTCATGACTTCCCTTGGTCCCCCAAAGGTGGGTTTGTACCGTTGCAATCACCTATTAACTGCGAAATTGTAGTAGTTTGCATGCCTATATTGAGTTAAAACAGAGGCACCTGGAATTGCCCGGCATATTTCAACTCCATAGGCGAATTCAGAACACTACGGACTAGCCAAGGCCCGTTAAGCGTTAACAAGAATAAGAATAATCAAACACGGGGACCAGCGTCGCCCACTGAGTGATGCTAGCGTTTTCTTTTGAGAGATACAGTGGGATGCTGGCAGTGGGGAGAAATGCCAAGCCAAACCAAGCCAAGTATCACGCTAGCAGTTCGCTGGAAACTACAAACTTGCACCAAGCAACCATACATGGCAAAGCGGTACAGCTACAAATTTCCAAATGACACTGTTAATAAGCCAGCTTTTAGTAATATCTTTATTGGCTTGTTTCATTACACATTCGATCTCAAGACACCACCTCTCAGACTTTAAAATTACAGATTCAAATACCAAAAGGAGAACCGTGCAATGACATCACACAAACCCCAATAAATATATACACAAATTGGATGAGACCAGACAGCTCTCTTCAATCCTCCACAGCTGGCTGAAGGATACCAAAGACTACATGCCCTGTACAAAGCCTGGCCAGAGCCCCATGCGACCTCTAGAATGCAGACACTGTCATCTGAACATTTACACCTACCCGAAACTGGAAGACCACTCTATACAATCCCTTGGATAAGATATATGTGCATCAATCGCATTCACCTTCTCCGCCTTTTGGATTCGAGCCTTTTGGATTCAACCTGCAAATGATAACAGGTTCACTTTTCTCAGCCTGAATAAGAAACAGTAATTGATCAGGGAAATAACAACTGATTATACATAAAAATACAAGTGAAGAAATCTCCTCGCTGCAGTAAATCTACAAAACATGAAGACGCACAGTGCTTGCCAGCTAGTAGTAGTATCATTAACAAAGCTATGCAATCAACCAATGCTGCCAGCTCATTATAGAACCTTTTTTTTTACTTTTGTAAGTGTCAGTATTTTGTTTTTTGATTTTGTTGGCCGCATTCACACTCGTCGAGTGTAAGCCGCCGTTGTCCCCAAAAAAAAAAGTGTCAAAATAACATGCTGCCTCAAAAATTTCCATATAATATTGCATGGAGCCTTCTGGAACTTCCTAAATTATTCAAGCAACTTGAGTGATACAGCACCCACGAAAAAAGGGAGAGAGACAGCATTGCTTAAAGTGAGAAAATCAGATTAGTTGACAAGAGTGAAAAGAATGACATAATGAATTTCATGATTCTTGAGTAATCAACAAGGGCAAAGCAAGGCTGCTCTTGCTCCAAGAGGGGGCAAAAAATGAACAATGAGAATTTCCTCCATGAAAGGTGTATGTTAAAAGTAGAAGGTTGCATTCTGAAAGAAGATGATTGTAATTTGCACAAAATGATGTAACCATTCTCTTCATAAAGATGCAGAAGTATCTAAATAAATGGGCTTCATAAGAAAACTACATGGTACAGATTTAGAGGGTGGCATGATAAACAAGCATAATTTACCTTCAATAGATGAAGGCAATTTTATATTCCAATACCATGACTCATTTAAAGAATCGAAGGAAACTGGAAAACCATATGCAACCATCATGAATGACCCATGGTCCAACAAAAAGGTGCAATAGTCCCAGTTCATTTATCATGTTAATTTGAGAAGGGCCTCATAGTCACACAAATATGAGATGTCTATTTCGCAAAATTACAAGAAATAAAACAAGAAAACAGCCTCAGCAACTCCCAAAATTATTGCATCAGTCAACCCTGAAACAATACTGACCACCATTGGGTTTAATTGTTGTCCCTAAAAGGCACCTACACCTTGTAAAAGCACAATTCTCACCAGAATCAGGTCAATTTGGGGGGCGGCATTCATAGTGGAGACCAAAGCCAACTGCTGCTTGCTCCTCATCAAAGTTGGGTTAAGCTGTGCCGAAATGTTCACACAGAAGTCCCATGGCTTAAATAACAACTCAAGCATCCCAAAAGAGAGTTAACCCATGCAGCGCTGCCTATATACTCATTTTAATGTCTAATACTTTATGTATGACAGTATAAGCATGAAGGACATATCGATTTATGAATTAGTATGAGATGTTTCCAAGTTTATACTTTCCATTGACTTATTACATCTTGATATGTTTCCCCCTGACTATATCTTTTGAAAAGCTTTCCTCATTTCTTTGAACTTTTTAGGCTGCCTCGACCTCCGGGTGTCAGATTAGTGTCTGCCTGGTTGCCTAGGCACTAGGTAGCCCCTTGGCTACCCATCGACCACTTGGAATCCTTTAAGATAGCATGGGGCATGTCAATTCCTACTCATTTCTCTACAATAATGGAGTAAATCAGAGCAGGTTGCTTGTAGGGGAGATCCTAGCATACAAACTAAGCAACAATCCATCTTGTTATTTGAACTTCTTTCCTACAGCCAGTTAGCATCAGCCTTCCACCTCATCCATCCAGGCTTGGGACTGATGTCAGCACTGAATATAAACTTATCAAGTCTAAAGAACTGCATTACAGAACTTTCTAACTGATTCTTTGCGAGAACATGATACCATAATTTTAGTTGGAAGACACTGATATATACACTGCTGTATGCATAATTTGGCTGCAATAGCACCTCAATATTAACTACCAAACATTATGCCATTTGATACTTCCATTTATTATTACTACCTTCTATTATGTCATTTTGGTACTTCTTTTTAATCAATACTGCCTTCTAGAGGAATAAGATTATTAGGAAATCAGCAAGCTCTGCACTGGAATACCTTTGATTCTGATTCTCTTGAAGCACTAGAATTTTCTGTCTTCTTTTCATTTTGAGAGGAGCAACCTTGACAGAAAAAGTGTTCAAGCTTCTTAGCATCCTCAACAGTCATATCTATACAAGCAGGATGGTACCTGAAGCAAAATTCAGCAAGTTTTTGAAGTTCTAACATTTAATATGTTATCAATCAACAAGACAGTTATAATTATGATGGCAGCAACTAAAAAAAGGAAACAGAAAAGGAAAAAAAAGGTCTTGCTCTGCATATAAATCATATGAAGCATATAAAATATGTTATACACAAGGAATGAATAGATCTAACATGAAAGAATTTATGCACATTCTATTAAAGAAAAAGATATTAAATTTCCCTAGATAACATAAGGCATCCATGCAAAAGAGATTTTTACTAGAGCAGGATAAGGTTTGCAATCTCAATAACAGACCCCGACCAGTACCCAACCAATACACCCCACACCAAGTGTTGGTATGGTACATACCTCAACACCAATACTCGATACAGAGGGCGTACCTAGTCTTGCTACCCTACTGGTATGGTATGGTATGCCCCCATACTGGTTGGTCCTAGACTGCAAACCTTGGAGCAAGATATTTTAATCATGACACAAATCAAGTACCCAAATTGTCAGCATTAAACCAATGGCCTCATTTTTTGTTTTCAGAGTCCTGAAAATTTTCAACATTCAATACAAGGGTCGTAATATGGATGAAACAAAAGAAAATTAGCATGTGATTCAAATGAATTTATGTAGATGTGCACATATTTGTCTAACAAAATGAGTATGTACATAGGAATGGGGGTGTATCCACATATATCAAAGCATCTGTACATGGGACATGTTTCAATTGATGAATGACAAATTTATCTGCAGACCTTTATAAGCATTATTTTTGCAATGTAAAGACATCAGCATAACTGAACAAGTTGATTAGCAACTGTTCATGCATTGCATAAAATTTTAAAGTATGTCATCATATAAAGAGTCGTCTATCATCTACAATACAAACAAACATAAAAACATACACGTGCATGTGAATGCATGCGTCAGTAAGGATATCACCGAGAATGATAAATTCATTAAATTATCTCATCTTTTTTAACACTTGCTCGCTGAGTTTTACAATACAAAAACGTAAAGATCTTGCACTTCATAATGTCTATGAACCTATTATGAAGATTGGCTCATTCTCAGATCTTCGCAATTGGAAGATAAATTTCAGGTGTCCTTGCCATGTTCATGCAATCACAAAGCAGTCAATTACAATTCAGCATCAGGCCATGAATGGTTCTTGTACTCAAGAGAAACCATACAGGTCGGTTCAAACCAAACCAAGAACCTTAGATGCAGGGTCAGTCGGTCAGACCATAGGCACCATCCATTAATTGCTAATTCTAAAACCAAATTTCCAGAGAAAATAGCAATGCATGATCCTATACGGAAGCACATGTGAAGATATTAGACCACCAGTTTATAGCTCTTACACAATTATGCTACCATAAAGCTTGTTTATAAAGTGATACCAGAGTCCTATCAACACTTCCATAACTGCCCATACACTTAATAAAGTTGCTTTAGCAAGGCCCAATCAATTTCCCCAACGGGAAAGGCAATCATACACTCACCTTGCAAGATAAGTGGTGTGCCTTACCGTGCATAAAGGGTATCATCCAAGAAATACAACCACAGTTCACTCAGCCCCTTTCAGTGATATAACACTAATTTAGGCCACTCTACTTTGATGAAGTAAAGATTTGATTCTACAGTGATTATCTTAAGAAAATTAAATTTTTACAAATCACAATACAATGCCAACCACACGGATAATTTCCTATTCATTGAGGAATTTGGCATAAGTAATGACCAACGCACCCAGCAGAGTTCATGGTAATTAGTTTCTGGACCAGTGAACCATGACACAACCAAAAATAGTAAAATACACTTTGATAATTATCTTATTTTACCAAATAGTGACTAGATATGGCATCAATTCTCTAGCTTCAAAAGTCCCATCTTAAAGCAGTCAGATGAACAATCGACGCCTCTCAAACAGTTAAGATGTCAGGCCCTGTGGGAAATGGACAAAGACTCTAACCATTTAAGCAAAAAGTAACAGAAGTGCACAAATTGCACAAAGATTAGAATCCTTTGTCTTTTTGGGTGTAACTTCTTGCATATTACCAAAGCTGATCGCTCTAATTCTCTTTATCTGGGACTAACACAAGTATTTTCCAGAAATGTTAGCAGTTCCAATTGCACAGAAACCAAATAAATAACGGCAGGAAAAAATGGGTACCTCAATATCAAGAAGGCACTACAAGTGTAAAGGGTGGTGTCATGTCAACTTTCATGTCCGAAATCATGACCCAGTCAGAAGGGTAAATTTAAATTTTTTAGTTGTCAGAGGGTGCTGACAAGGAAGTTTGGGGTAAGTGTGATCCAAGGTAACAATATTCAAAAATATCATATATTTCCACCTCTTATCATACATATCATATGACAGTACAAGAATAATAATGCGCATGTGGGAAAATTCTAGATAAAATGCATCCATCTTTGTAAGTATGGTTCGATCAACAGTGCTGCCCAGAGTTGAATTTACAAACTTTGGATCAATTATGGTTGAATTCTTTTGAAAAAAAGAGGAGTAAGGATGACTCGGGCTTATCTGGATTTATTGGGTGGGATTGAAGTCAATCATCTGAAGCCTTGGGTTCAGGCTTTGGCTCAACACCAAAAGAGACCATCCCTACACAATGGCATCCTTTAATCCAGCTTGGCAGCATGAGCAAGCAGGTTGCTAAATAAAGTTTTAGAATCCCAATAAGCCATGTTTATGTAGCTTTTAACATCTCTGTAACTCAGCATTCATCAATGTCAGAACAAGGGTTCGATATCACCCACTCTATATGATGAGTCCTTCCTTTCGTTTCCCTCCATCTTGCTGTGAAATGCATTGATTCTCCTTTTATACATTTACTTAGACCTGATAGCCGTGCACTTATAATAGCAATTTAAACAATAAAAAGTCTATAAATTATCATTTTTTCCATACATTGGAAATATTCAACATAAAACAAATAGATGATAATATTATTGTTTCATGCATTCAGGGTTCATGTAGAAATACTACAAAAAATACAAGTTGTGTATACTTTACACAGGTGATATCTCTATCAAACCCAAGAACTCATAGTCTGTGATCAGAACATCAATAGAAACAATACAAAGATGGTTAATATTAACATTAAAGAGGCTTACCAGTCAGAGCAGCCCTCACACTGGATCATAAGATCATCAGGGTTGTAAGGCATCTCGCACTTGCAAAAACTGCCACATATAATAATTGATAAAAAAACAACTATGAAAGAAACAAAACTACAATAGCTTATCAAACAAGTTATTTATGGCATTATCTGAGGAGGAGGAGACAGAGACAGGTAGAGACACAAAAATACACACATGCACAAGTGCTGGCGTGCACACACAAAGAGAGAGAGAGAAAGAGAGAGAGAGAGAGAGAGAGAGAGAGAGAGAGAGAGAGAGATCACAAGATTCAAGTTAAATAAAAAGAAATGTTCTGTGCGAAGGGTGCAAGTTATTTAATCAAAATTCCCAGCCAACACTTCTTGTTGGACCTCGACTCATCCCCTCATAACATACTTTCTAGTTTCTCTCACTACGTTTCTTTTAACACACAAATGTTGACGTTGGAAGAAGATCTAATAACATAATATGTGAGCAGGATTTCTCCTGACAACTCAAATGGTTTCTTAGAAACTTAATTCATTTGAAAATGGAAGTGGGAAACTAAGCCTTAATGAATAGGCAAACATCCCGCCATTATAATCAGTTAACATTTTCACTTTTCAGGCAGGTCAGCTTTTCTAGCAGACCATCATCCTCCACCGTCAGCTATAGGATTGAAATAATTTCTATGAGTTCAGAGATACCAACCAAGAATTTTTAGCATCCAATTGATTGCAACATTCAAACAAATGCAAAGTCCACAAACCACGACTCCATCAAAGAAAAAGAAATATTTAACACCAAGAACAAATCCTTCGACCCAACAAGTGATCACTGGTCACAAGGGAACATCAACTCATTATTCCAAAACTTAAAGAACTAATCTAGACACTGAAAAGTTGACTTTGGGGCATAATAATTCCAAATGCGTACAAGCCTACTAGCTGATGCCAACCAAAATCAAACATGAATCTATTAAAGCCGTCAACTTTAAACCAATCCAATCTCCTGAGGACTATAATATGTAATATAAACACCAAAAATATAACAAATTATAATTAAAAGAAAGAAGGAATTGGATGGAGGGATTCATACACAGCGATTCTGTCGGGAATAAAACTACCAGTCGCGGACTTATACTCGAACCGGCAAAAGTAATCGTCGCTGCCGACAGCGTCGAGCTTGGTATAGTTCTTGAAGCTGTGAACGAAGCACTTGCCCTCGATGGTGTCGGCGCTCTGGATGTCGTAGTGGTCGGAGAGGAACACCTCCTTTGCCCCGTGGAACTGGCGCCGCCCCCCAATCGACTCCTCCGGCCGGTAATACCACCGCACCCTCACCTTCACGTTGGACCCCCGCGCGCCCGCCTCGATGCTCTCTACTCTCGCCACGTAAGGCAGCTTCGATGAGTCCGGCGGCCGCATCAGCACGCAGTCCCCCGCTGCCAAATCCCCGCCGAAAAATCACAATTCCAAGCCAAATTTGCACCAGAAAACACAATCAAAACATCTAACTCTAGGTTTTTTTCTACAAGGACTGGAGAGGGGCGAGAAAGATTACGTTTGATGATTTTGTTGGAACCCTTGATCGTATAGGAGTCTAGGGTTCGCTTCGCCGGCCGAGGCTTCGCCATGAGAGAGGGTGAGAAGGAGCCAAAGAGGGTATTGGGAGAAGAGGGGGGAGACGAAGAGAACAGCAAGAGAGAAAGGAAGAGAGATATTTACTTTTATTTTTTGAAAAAATTAAGGAGGTGGTGCGATCTCGAACAAATCTATATTGCATACGAGTGTACAGTGTTTCTATGCGGGAGCTTTTATCTGCCGTTCATGGCTGGCCGTCGCGCTGGCTGCCGCAGTCGCGTTCGGCATGTACGGGCGGACAGGCTGGGTTTAGAAGGTAAAACGGACGGCGGATTTGCAGCCCGTATATTGATTTGTATGCGAGAGGAAGAAGATTGGTTCGTACGCACGTCGTCTTCTAGAAAAATTTCCCGCTTGTAAGCAGAAACAAAAATGGTGCGGACACTGTGCGAGGCTCCTATTTTACCATAATTTTCTCTGGCACATATCTTAAAAAAAATCAAAAATTAAATAGTGACATAACTTCTTCCATCGGTCAATCCCATAACGTAAGAAAAAACAAAAAATAATTATATGCGCAAAACCATCTGTATCATTTTCCTTCTTCATGGGGTCTAATCTTCTTCCTTAACATGCCATTTATCCCACTAGCTCCTCTTCATTCTTTATGAGTCTTTTTCTTCTCCTCCAAATTTTTTAAAATTTTTACACTTCAAAATTTATAAAATTTAAAAAATAATATATATATATATATTATATTAAACAAAGATAAAAATTTATATACCAGTACTAATGAATACCATATTTTAAAAACTATATATCGATTTACCTATATTTATGTATTAGCTTGTTAGACGACCAATTTACTTGATGTGTATCACCTAACCATATAGTGTATACAAATAAAAAATATATTCAGGAAACTATGTATTGATTTACCTGAAAGTATATATTAGATTATTACTAGATATATATCAAATAAGCTTACAGTATGTATCAAAAAGTCGTCAAGTATGTATCATTGGTAAGGTAGTACATACCGATGAGCATATATTTTGGGAATTATGTATCATTTTGCTTAGAGATAAGTATTAGATTACTAAATAGCTAATTTGTTAAGTATATATCATCTAGTCATATAGTGCATACCGATGAACACCATGGTCTAGAAATTGTGTATCGATTTTATCTAGATATATGTATTAGCTTACTAGATATCTAATTAGTTTAGTATGTATTGCTTAGCCATGTAGTATATACCGGTAAAGGGCATGTTTTGGAAACGAAAAAGAAAAAGGATGTCACACATGATTTTTTTTATATTTTTGATTTTTTTAATGAAGAAATTAACTACTCTAACATATGGCAAAAAAATTGGGTTTTTTTGCAGATATACCAGTCTTTAATGCCGACATGGCGATTGACTGGTCGAAATTGCGAACCTCCCATGTGGCCGAGGTAAAGCAATTGATGTAGTCTTTTAAGGATTCTCCCTCCTGTTTGATGGCGAAGAGGAGTCTGAGATCCGGCGCTGACACCGGCTAGCGGCAAAATGGATGGCGAGCTGCCTGCCCAGCTGCTCGAAGGAGAGAATCGAGTTGGGCTTTAGTCTGGAGAACCAAAGATGAGCTGCCTTACGGAGAGTCACTGGGAAGGCTCTGCAGAGTAGAGCGTCTGTGGCTTCTTGGAGTGTCATAAGGGCCTTGTAGCTCTCCAAATGATCCAGAGGATCGGATGAGCCATCATATGGCTCAATCTGTGGCATCTTGAACCTCTGGGGGATTGACTCATCCATGATCCATTGAGGGAATGGAGACTCTGTTGTAAAGTCGAGGTCGGCATCTCGCTTCGGAGCTCGGTCTCGAAGCATCTGTATCTACCGCTCCAAGTCCTCGACTTTTCTGCCGAGCTCGGGTGGGGCTCCTGTTGCAGCTCGGCATGGGGCAGACCCCGCCTTAGATGGGTGCTCCTGTGCTCGAGGCATCAGGCTTTGGCACGAGCTCTCAGGGTAATGGATGCGCGACAAGCCCTTCCGGCTTAAGGGTCGAGCTCAGTGGGAGCTTCGATGGTGGCGATGCTCTACGGAAAAATGACGTCGCGAACGGCGTCCTGAGGACTTATGCTCGTGAGGAGGGAGTAGAGGCTGGTCTTCTACTTGCTGCAGGCCTTGAACGGCCGCAGTGAGTGCTTGAACTTGTTGGACAAGCAGGTTGAACTGCTCTGGCTGGACTTGAAAATTTTGGTCTGCCGGTTCTGCAAGAGGTGGACTTTGGAGCGAGTTGCCGAGAGCTGATGCCTGGCTTCTCAATGCATTTGAAGCTCCTTGACCCCTCAACTTCATGTTCACGACTCAGGGCCTTCCCTTCCTTTAGCGCCAAATATATTATGGTTCAAATCTGGCCCGAGGGTGACCACGCCGGATGAGTCGGAGGAGCTGTCGGAGTGTGGAAGGAGAGAACGGAGGCCACCTCCTGCGCTGCGATGTACCTGCACAAAGCCTCACTAGTGGGGTTCCGGTGAAGGTCCTCCGACGCTCAAGTTCGAGTGGGGTAAATTTGGTCTAGCCAAAAATTCCTTAGAAGTTACCTGTTGGGGTTCTTTATAGTCCCGGTAGGAGCACTTAGGTGGCGGAGGTATGGCCCGTTCCCATCATGAATAGGAGTGGTGCGCAGCCAGAGCTTGCTTGTGGCGCACAGTGCAGTCCGTTCTTGGCGACGGTAAGGCGTTGACAGATGTAGCAGGGCATGGTTGGGGCAGCAGGGCATGGCCCCTGATTGATATGTCGTGGCGTAGCCAAGAAGCAAAGCATGGTGCGATGAGACTGCTGCAGGGCATGGCCTCAGCATGTGGACGACGAGGTTAGCCTTCTGAGGTCGGCTCGGCCTTCTAAGGTCGACATTCTGGGGTTGACCTCCTGAGCTCGGCCTTTTGGGGTTGGCCTCCTAAGCTCAGCCTTCTGGAGTTGGCTTTCTAAGCTCAGCCTTCTGAGCTCGGCTTGGCCAAAATTGGGTGACTTATGCCGAAAAATAGGACGATCCATTTTGCCCCCCATCAGTACCTATACCATCTAATACTGTTTAAAAACAAACAGTTTAAACTTACAATGACTAGAATACCCTTATGGGTAGATATGCAAAAAAAATTATGAGGATATATAGACAAATAACAATTTTGCAAAAATATTCATGTAATTTTTTATATTTAGAAGGGTATACATTCAAAAAGATCAAAACTCAGCCGAAAGTTGTCAAATCTTTCATGATTCAGTTGGATCGGCAAGTCAAAAAAAAGCTAAGTCACATTATCGATTTTCTTTGTTTAAGATCTTAACTCGGTCAAGTAAGAATATTAAGTAATCATTTTGGTAATGCTATTCTCCATTAGATTTTGATCTAACTATCATTGTTGAGTCTAAGACATCCATATATTCTTCATTATATTTAAAAGATCAATGCATATCGAATTTAAATTAATTATAGATGCTTAGATTTGTAAAATATTTTTAGTCATTCGTAAATATTGAATTGTTGCTTGTTTGTTGAAGCAAAAAATTCGTAAAAGCAACATGATATTATTTTATAAAAGTTAATATTCATATGAGATCATGCGACATGATAATATTAATATTTTTTTATCATCTTTTTCTACCAAGAACAACTAAATTATCTTTACTGAATTTTGATAATATTTTATTAGATTTTTTTAACTATATATCCTTCTAAATATATGAAATTATATGAAAATCCTCATAAAGTTACAATTTAAGTGTATATCCTTAATTATTTTTTTTTGCATGTCTATCCATAAAAATATTCCAATCATTTTAAATTTAAACCATTTATTTTTTAATAGCATTTGATTGTATGAATACATATAAAATATATATATATATATATATATATATATATATATATATATATATATATATATATATATATATATATATATGGGGATTGATAACCTACTCTCTGTTATGGTAGGTTATCAATCTACCTATTTTTCATTGGATAAAAAATACCCTTATGTAACTTTTAAGGGTACTTTATGTCTTTTTACAATCTCACATTAACTCACCCTCTCAACCCCCAATTAATGCTCTCTCCTCTCTCTCTCTCCGGTGTGTGTGTATGTATATATATATATATGTGTGTGTGTGTATGCATATATGTATATGTATGTATGTATGTGTATGTATGTATGTATATGTGTGTGTATGTATGTATGTATGTGTATGTATGTATGTGTATGTATGTATGTGTATGTATGTATGTATGTATGTATGTGTATGTATGTATGTATGTATGTATGTGTGTGTGTGTATGTATGTGTATGTATGTATGCATATGTATATGTATAAGAGAGAGAGGGAGAGAGCATTAATTGGAGGGGTTAAGAGGGTGAGTAAATGTGAGATTGTAAAAAGATATAAAGTAACCTTAAAAGTTATAAAAAGTAAGGATATTTTTTGTCTAATGAAAAATGGGTAGATTGATAGCCTACCCTAACAGAGAGTAGGTTATCAATCCACTATATATATATATATATATATATATATATATATATATATATATATATATATATATATATATATATATATATATATATATATATATATATATATATATATATATATATATATATATATATATATATATATATATATATATATATATATATATATATATATATATATATATATATATACCTCTGCTGCCCGCCTATGTCATTTTCGTTCGCAAAGCAGGAGGTGGAGCGGTGGGGAGGTGGACTAAACGGTGGCTTTGGCGGTGATCTCAGAACGGGAGCGCTACGAGATATTGATGCCACGGCGGAAAATTCCCAGTGACATCAAAACGGCGTTTCTCATGCGGCCGCAGCCTTCCCTTTCTTTTGGTAGAAATCGGCAAATGTTGCAGATGACGTATTCTCCCCTCCCCCCCCCCCCCCCCCCCCCCCCCCCCACACACACGCACACGCACACAAAAACCTCTCTCTCTGGCTTCACAATCCATGCAAGGCTAACAAACAGCCCTCGCCCAAAGAAAGAGCTAACAGCTGGTATCTCCTCAAACAATAGTTCAAGGGTTATTTAGTTGAATATAATAGAGATGGACAATTTGCAATTTTGCAATGGCCTGGAATGATGAGATAGCTAAACAGCAAGAATGGCACAGCAAAACTGAAAACGAAATAAGAATACCTGTCTTATTTAACACAACCAAGAGCATTGGTGTTTACACAATCAAGATGTTAAGTTACCATCTAAAGTTGCACATCCCATATAACCGTTGTCCTGAGGATGCATTACAATCTACAAGTGGATAAGATTCTTGAAACAGTAGGTACCCATCAGGAACCAACCAACTAGGGCAAGTGTGAAGATGAACAAGCCTATCAAAAAATTTGTGCCACCGAAGATGAGTCCAGTGCAGAGTACCACAACAAATGGCAAACAAGATCTCAATACTGATTTTTTGTTAACCCAAGTACCCCTCAGAAAAATCAAAGCTGCCAGGTTCACCACATTCCATTTGCTGTGACCGCGATAAAGCAATCTGTTCAGGCTGTTTGCAACAAAGGAGTGGCAGTTGCAGGTAAACAGGCTGTAAGATCTGTGCTGAAACTCTTGGGTGCTTTCCTTGAGTGTGTTATCCCATGTCATGTTTCCATCAGGCTCGATCAACTTATAGCACTGCCAGGTGTGAGAGCAAAACAAATGAATTAACTGTTACAGATGATGAAAAAATAACAGGATGAGATACTTTGCCTCCACCAATCACCAAAGCACAAAAGAAAAATGTCCTCATAGTTACCACTGTTAGTGAGTCACCCTAATTCTCTTTTTTTTTTAAAACCTAATCCGAACTTCAGATGTTAAGAACAACCATATTAGGGAGTGCATGGAAGTATTTCATCTAAAAATGCTCTGATGAATAATAAGAGAAATCAAATTAAATTGAAAAATCAAAATTACCTGTTCTCTGTTAATTTGCATGTAACGGGCGACTGCTCCAAAGGTAAAGTTGTCAACACAAACAAAGTTGGGGCCAGCAAAGTCCAAGATCACTCCATCCTCTCTGCAGATACCAATGTGGCCAATGAAAGGTATCAGCCAAGAGATGACAGGCAAGGGGGTCCAAACTATGCAATACGGAAATCGAGCTCTCCTTGGATCTACTGGCCCAAGCTGAACATTCCTGTTAAGCATCAGTTCATCTGCAAAGATTGCTTCTGATTCCATAGCCCTATAAGATGGGTGCTGAAGAAAAGGAATTAAAAGCTTCAATTAGGGTAAAATTGCAATTAAAGACTAGAAAAGGATTTTTTTTCAGGAAAAAAAAAAATCATGTTGGGAGATGGCTTCCCATGTCCATTTGAGATGTCATCAGCAGACAAGAAGAAATAAAACATATTAAGGGAAGCCTCTAAACATTGACATGTTTCAGAAACTCTTATGGTAAAACTTGAAATATAGAATTATAATTATCCGCAATTTCACTAAAGATGAATTTATTGATGAACATTATCATGCCCGAATGAAGAAATGAAAGCCTAAATGCGCATGCATGTATGTGTACTTTAGAAGACCGGAAATAAATATGGAAAAACAACAAACTAAAGGTAAACAAAACTGTTGTTTTCAACAGAGGGTTTTTAATACCAAACAGACCTATAATGTCAGTAAGAGCATTGATCTGACAACAACAGTTCATGTGTCCCCTTTCTTGTCCGTAGCAATCGATTGCACTCAGGGGAGAGACTGTTAAGTCAGAACCTAAAAAACAGACATAATGAGGTTATACAAGCCTGCTACTCATTATGGCACGTCTCTTTGGGGTAATATATTCCTCGAGGAAAGACGTAACCATAGGTTACATCATCAACTATGTTAAACAGACAAATCCCTGCAGGTCCAATGTGTATGTCAACATCCACAACACACCATTTAGCCTGGGTCTGTTGATGGATTTTATCTGTAACCTATATTATTGTTCAAGAAACCCCCAGCATTTCTAGTCTCTATTTCACTCCATGATCGAAAGTTTCCAAAAAAACCTGACTTATCTGGGTCAAGCAAAAAATAATTTTCCTTGATGATTTTACCAGGAATCTGGTAATTCAATCGTATCTCAATTCATCTTTATCACATGTTTTTTTTGTCACATTTAGGCAAAATGACAGATTCAGCTTAAGTGAGTACATTGGATGACTAATGCGTATTTAGCAAACAAAAATTAAGAATGCACAGCAATTACTTATCGGACCCCTATCACTGCTGTGAGAAGTAATGTCAAGTATGAGACCCCTATCTACACTGGCGACACCAATTTTTATACTCTGTGTACATGATGAACATCAGTCTGACCATATTCCAGTTGAATTCTACAAGACTGTTACAAGGTGCATGAAAGCTTCTTAACAATTCATTATAATTGTTACAAAGTAAAAAAAAAACTTTTTTCATGGGTATGCTAGATTTATCGCATGTTCCTTAGGCTCTTATATTCTTGTGAAGCAACAAGCTATAGAACTAAAGTCCTGACTAAAAGAGTACTTATTGCTAGAATTCCTGGGCAAGGAGGTATACTTTCTGAGCATAATGGACTCTAATACCAATATTGTGTGGGTGGGCGAGTGCTGGGGTATCTGGAAACACAATTTTTATTATCAAGAGAACAGCTTTCATCTGCATGATAGAATCTTCGAATTCCGACAACTTTCTTACTTTCTCTAGCCCGCAAAGTTTCTGATATTACTTCCATTACTGATTTTGTTTCCCAGGACATTAATGAAGCATTAATACAGAAGAAAATTCTAATTTCATGAGCATTTATCCTATCAGGATTCCCCTGTATTAAATCTCAATGCTCAGATAGTGCCATGCACCCAATATACCGCACATATAATATTTCTTTTTCTAGCTTCATGCTCCTCTTCTTCTATTATGTGGAGCTTGCCCTAACCTTTGAAGGCATGACTCCCAAAATTGTAAAGCAAATCTTAATATTAAAATCTACATGAAACAACAAAGAACTAAACCACATGTTTTAAAGAAGAAATACAAAATTTCTAGTATCAACAAGTTTAGATACAAATACATCAAGACCATTTTTTTTCTTTCAGGTGACCATTCAGAAGAACAGGCCAGAGATGTCTGCATGATCCATATTGATAGCTTGGTACTTGTGCCCACAAAAGATCCTTGATCTTCTTGCAGTGCATGCAGCATGAGATCCTCAATTAAGAAAGGGTACTTAAAGAGAAAATGCTCCTGGATTCAATATCTTTAGCAATAAGTGATCTCACCCATCAAGGACCCTCTCAAATTTGTGGATTCATGAAATGATTTAGTCCCTAATGTCCATAACAAAGTGCAGTTGGGATCCTTCCTGCTGTACAAGCCATTACCTTTTTTAAAATATTTGGAAAAAAGAAATGTGAACATAAAAATGAGAGCCTACTTCATAGCCATATAAAAAGGTTCTTTGGAGGAACATTAGTAATTACAGTTACAGAAGAAAAATCTAATGGTTGATCAACAAAAGTATTTAACTCAGCCAGAAGGTTCGCCGTACCGGTACCGAACCCCGTACCGGTGATGCACTAGTATAGGCGTACCGAGTGTCGGTACGGTACGGTATGCGGTATGCCAGACGTACCGATACCGGTACCTATCGATACCGACCAGTACGGACCGGTACAGCATACCATGGCCAGAATAATATTCACATCTTGTATTAGGTTCTCAGCCAATTAATAAGGGAACCTTAAAGCATGAACCAACCATGCACCACCACCAGATAATCGATAACTACGAAAACTATCAGCTTGTTTTTCAGATTGATTCTTTTTTTTTAATTTCTTTTCTTTTTATTTCTTTTTCTTTTCTCATCAACAAAATTTGAGCGACCTCGTGAAGTGCTAGGATGTGCAATGAGATAATAGAAAATGAGTGAATATTTTCACCAACAAGGGTAACATCCATTTGATCATAAATTTCTCCATGTCTGCTCCAACTAGCCATGCTGAAATATGATTTCTGACAGATCATTGAGGAAACGGATTTTTTTTTCTTATTTTCAAGATATTACAAGCAGTAATTGAACTTGCAAAACGTCGCTTTTATAAGAATTACCATACTGTCCGATACTACCAGGGCAAAGATGAGCAAAGGAATAAATTTTGTAATGGTACCACAAAACATCTTGGCTATAGAAATCTCTAAGAACAAAGTGAGTCGAAGCGACTAAAATGCAAATCCATAAGTTCTCTAACCTTTCGCATATGCAATATTCCAGCTCGGAGCTCTGTGACATTTAGGATATGCAATGTCTAGGTCACCACCTCTCTTCTAACAAGCGGAGAAATTGGATGAAATTCTAAAGATAAAATGGCAAAAACGTGTCATAGAAGATGACAAACTGTCTGATGAGATTATAGTAACTGCCATAGAAATTATACAAAAAGAAAGAGATTACAGTGAATAATTATCCAAAGTTTATTGCTTTATTCATGAATCAAGTCAAAAATCTGCCCTAAAAGTTCATATATTTTCTTGTATTGCATATAAAGGAATTCAAAAGGTTTAATTTACTCTACTCTAGATCTGCCATAGGAAATTTACCATGAAAAGAACCAAGCGATCAAAAAAAACTGGGAGGATTCCCTACAAAATCTTAATAGCTATACAATCTGTAACAAAATTTATGCAAATATTCAAATACCGCGAAGTTTTACGGGAACGGCACGGATTTCTGATAGCCGATGGCGCTATCCTCCCCTTCTTCCTCAGGTCTCTCTCCCTCCGAAAGGATCGGTATGGGGAAGAAAGAGTAGGATAGCGGAGGCTGCGCCGGCGGGACACCGGCGGCGGCGGAGCACGGCGGGTGGAGGGGATCGACGGCGGAGGTGGAGCAGCGGAGGTGCCGCAGCGAAGGGGAAATCGCGAAGAGGACGGTCACGGAAATGTCGTGTGGAGCCTCGAACACCGTCTCCCGGCGGCGGCGCAGCACGGCGGGGTGGAGCGGATCGACGGCGGAGGTGAGCAGCGGAGGGGAAATCGCGAAGAGGACGGGACACGGGAATGTCGTGTGGAGCGTCGAACACCGTACAAAAATGTTAGAAAAGGGAAAATCTTTGCTAGTTCTTTTGATGGACCCTTTCCTTGTTAATATGCGAAATGAAGGACAAATCATATTAGGGATGGCGGATGCGGAGGGATAGACTTCGTTCTCAGAAATCACGACGCCAACCTAGAAGCTGTAGGGCCATCATTTTTTCAACTCGTCTATGGTATACGCCGAATTTAGAGCCGCCTGAAAGAGTATTTCTTATGCCGCATAGGTACTAGAAGTAGATCACCTTTTTTTTGAAAAAAATTCGACCATGATGATTGAGTAAATTTGGAGTTGGGATCGCATAAGTAAAGATCGGCCGCTGCTCAAGGACATTCACAGATTTTTGAAAGAATATGGCTCCCACCAGACCACGTACGTCTATAGAGAGGCAAACGGTTCTGCGGACTTCGAATACTATAACAGCTTATAGTCTCGAAACTTTTAGAACTTGCTGAACAAAAATTATTTATAAATATTTTTAACTTACTTTTTTTTCATAAGAGGAATGGACCTACTATATATAACATAATTATCCAAATTCAAATTCTTGAATGCATCGTTGGAGATTTGAATCCACTTTCAGCGGTTGTTGGCTTGACAACATAATATTTAATTATCTCCTGTATGTAGGACTGCAAAATAATCCAAGTTGGTATTTGTAATTAAGGATCAAGTTGATTAAGGTTCGGTTAAAAATTTAGCAAAGCTCGAACATAACCAATGTTTGGCTCGTAAATGAGCCAAGCTTGGGATTGGCTCAATTAGAACATGACTTGAGCTCACACATAGTTAGTTCAAAGTTGGTAACGAAGCCTCAACATAAAAAGGTTAGTAGAAATATATAAAGGGTAAATTTGGCTCAAACCTTATTTGAGCCGAGCATAATTGGAATAGCCGAAACAACTTTTGTAAGAAAAATATGTTAGAATAATTTCAAAATATGGGCTTACACTGATTGCGTATTTTTGTTTTATAAAACGGATTAGACGTATGGCTCAGAATGGTACTATGGTTAAGCCCAATATGATGTGTGATCATTTTGTTTTATGGGCTTTGGTGCACCTTGGATGTATAGGATTGAGTCCTATTTATTGTGGTACTTTTGGTATGTAGGCCAGGAAATCCAATTAGGGTTTTGGAGCCTTTAATGGGAAGGCTCCTCTATGTTTCCTATATATAGGCTAGGTCTCCCTCTCCTCTCCGTATGGTTGATAGCTTGTCCCATTGACGGCTATCTTTTGTGAGGAGCAAGGAAGGGAAGATCCAGCCGCTATTATTCCAGGTGATTAAAGATCCTATTCAATATGTCTTCCGCAGGTATATCTCTCAAACTTGAATACGGTAATTATGTGATTCTAAATCTTAGCATGTTATTATTTTTATATTTTACAATTGGTATCAGAGCCTCCATGCTAGGATTAGAATCCTTCATATACAATTATTATTTTATCTGGATTTATGGATTTTATGCATTGGTGAATGGATCTTCTGCATAAATCGATCTTCCATTGATAATCAAATATCTGGTTTGATTTTATTTTAGTTTTGAATGAAATATGATTGTATATGATTTTTGGATTAAAATTAGAAAAAAAGGGGAAAAGGGTTTTCACTGTTCATCTTCTTCCTTTTCTTTACCGTGAGCTCTTCTTCTATGAAACAAAAAAAAAAGGAGAGGCAAGGCCTCTCGGCGTGGGGGCCTTCTCCCGGCCACCCCACGGCCGGCCTCAGGCCGTGGGGGCTTTCTTTCGGCCACCCCACGGCCGGCCGCAGGCCGTGGGGGCTTTCTTCCGGCCACCCCACGGCCGGCCGCAGGCCGTGGGGATCTCTTGGGGGCCTCCCGGCGTGGGTGGCGGCCATGGGTGGCAGCCGTGGGCTACCACCATGGGGCTGCCACCATGGGGCAGCCATGGGTAACAGCCACGGGCTGCTTCCCAAACAAACAAACAAAAAAAAAAGGGGAACAGCGATGGCCAGAAATAAGATAGATCAAAAAAAAAAAAAAATTTAGGGTTTTGCCCTTTTGGATGGGCTTGGGCCTACTGAGCCCAACCTGAATGGGTCCATGGTTGCAGCTTGGGCTCTTTTATAAACCAGCCCAATTTTATTTAATGGACCATAATGGGTTTTGGGCCTGGGCTAAGAGTTAGTAACCCATTTAATTATTGTTTAAATACTGAATAATTTGAATTAGGCCCTCATGCATATTAATTATTAAAATATTAAATTTTGGATATATCTTGCTCCCATATATGCTTTTTGTAATTAATATCTTTGTTTAATCAATCACATGTATTTTTGATTATGTTTGAAGCATGTTTGATGATTATATTTTTGTCACATAAATCATTACTTTTGTGATTGAAATTTGTTGGGCATAAAGACTATCCTTATTTTCCCATTAAGAGAATATTTTGAATTGAAGTGGGTGGTAGTCACCAAAGTGGCACACTCACTGATATTTATCTGATTTTCTCAAAAAAAAGGTAGCATTACATTTTGGCAAATCATTAAATGCAATATCTTACCCGAAGGTGTTATTGTGTATGATGATTTGGAAAAATGACATAAAGTGATTAATGGGATTGCATTAGCCTAGAATCATTCTTCTGCCCAAAGGTGATGGTGTTTCGAAAGCTGATGTGATTTTGTTAATTAGCTTCATGATATGTCTTAAGAGTACCTTATAGCGTGTTGTGTTGTTAGCCCAAAGGCGACTCTACAATGATGCACCGAGGCTCTTACCGTAATTAGACTTATATGTTTTTCAAGTTGATTACGGACTATCTAATTAATAGCCCAAGTTGATTAGATAGATATGTTATCATACATTGATTGCATGCATCACTTTTGGATGATATTAAATAAAATATGTTGTTTTCGCAGTTTTGAATGCCTCTTTCCTATCAAGCCAATTGTTTGCTGTTGAAACCTTGACTGAAAATAATTATGTGAGATGGAAACGAGATATAGAAATAGCACTGGATCTCCTGGGTTTAGATTTTGCTTTGGAGGAGCAGCCTTCAAAACCAACAGATAAGAGCACTATCAAATACAAGGCTGAGTATGTCAAATGGGAAAGAGCTAACAGGCTATGTTTGAAGATTATCAAGCGTTCCATATCTAATTCCATTATGGGTGCTATACCGGACAACGACAATGCTAAGAATTTTTTGGATGCTATAGGACAACGATTTGTTGAGTCCGATAAGGCTGAGACTGGGGACCTAATGGATAAATTTATGAGTATGAAATATGATGGTGTTTGTGGGGTTAGGGAGTACATCATGAAAATGCTGCACATAAGTTCTAAATTGGAAGCCCTCAAAGTTTCCATTACAGAGCCTTTTCTTATCTATTATATTCTTAATAGCCTTCCTAACCAGTTTAATCAGCTTAAAGTTGCTTATAATGCCCAGCATGACAAATGAGATTTGAATGATTTGATTGCTGTGTGTGCCCAAGAGGAGTATAGAATACGTCGTGAGACTGTTGAAACTGTGCAACTGACCCATCAGCCTTCTCAAAACAAGAGGTCTTCTCATAATCGTAAGGGTAAGTTCCATAAGGGCAACAAACCTCACTACAATCAGCAGAACAAACGGTATGTTGGGCAGACTTCTGGTGGTCCTAAAGGAATTATGAAGAAGAATGACAAATGTAAATTCTGCAAAAAAAAAGGGTCATTGGCAGAAAGATTGTTTTAAGTTTAAGGCTTGGTTGGAGAAGAAGAAGACTTCATCAGGTATCTCCTTGGCTTTGGTTTGTTTTGAGTCTTATTTGATAGATGTACCTTTAAATTCTTGGTGGATAGACTCTGGTGCAAGTATTCATATCACTAATTCCTTACAGGGATTAATAAGGAGACGGAGGCCAAGTGAGAATGAAGTGAACCTATGCATTGGAAATGGAGTTCAATTTAAAGTTGAGTTTATAGGAGGAGTGAAGTTATCCTTAGAGTCTGATTTTTCTCTTGTTTTGGAAAATATATTTTTTGTACCGACGATGAGACGGAATTTAATTTCTGTGTCAAAGCTTGATCAATCTGGATTTTCTTTTAAATTTAGTAATGGAATGATTGAACTATTTTATGACTCTCGTATGGTTGGACATGGCAATTTGTGTGATGGTTTGTATAAATTGAATTTGGCTCCAGTTGATGAAGTCTCTTGTGTTACTAAAGTTGGAAAGAAAAGGACTTTAATTCGTGAATCATCCTCTATATTATGGCATAAGCGTTTAGGGCACATTTCAAGAGAGTGAATGGAGAGATTGATGAAAATTGAGATTCTACCCTCTCTGAATTTTTTGGATTTTGACACTTGCATAGATTGCATAAGGGAAAAGCTGACTAAAACTACAAGAAAGGGATCCACTAGAAGCGATGGTCTTTTGGATCTAATTCACACCGATATTAGTGGATCGTTACCTTCTACTATATGTGGGAACAAATATTTCATAACCTTCATTGATGATTTCTCGCGTTATGGTTATGTTTACTTAATTAATGATAAATCTCTCGCCCTTGAAAAATTCAAGATATTTAAAATGGAAGTTGAAAAACAATGTGGGAAAAGTATTAAAGTTGTGAGATTTGACCGTGGTAGTGAATACTATGGTAAGTATGACGAGTCTGGTCAAAACATGGATGATTTTGCAAGATTTTTACAGCAAAGTGGAATAGTCCCTCAATACACAATGCCAGGAACACCTGAGCAAAGTGGTGTTTCTGAAAGGCGTAATTGGACTCTAAAGGATATGGTCAGAAGTATGATGAGTAGAACAAATTTGCCAGAATTCTTATGGGGTGAAGCATTGAAATCTGCCATGTACATTCTGAACAGGGTTCTTAGTAAAGCTGTTGAGAAAACTCTTTTTGAATTGTGGATAGGTCGTAAACCCAGTTTAGCCCATTTTAAAGTTTGGGGCTGCCCAGCTGAGGTTAGGATTTATAATCCTTCTGAAAAGAAATTAGACCCCAAATCCACACCTGGTTTTTTCATTGGGTATCCAGATAGATCAAAAGGCTATAAGTTCTATTGTCCTAATCGTGGCACCAGAATTGTTGAGTCCATTACGACGAAATTTTTGGAAAATGATGTTGGTAATAGTGAAAGCTCTGTATTAAATAAAATTTTTGCTGAACCGGATCAAGTTGTGGTTCCGATTTCCGTTGTACAAGAAAAAGTTATTTCTCAGCCAATTATAACAGTTAATGAAGAACCTAGCATCAAGAAGAACTTCACGTTCCTCCTCCAACACCACTAGAGTCATTTTCTGAACCATAAGTTAGGAGATCACAAAGGAAAAGAAGGTCTGCCTTGCCTAATGACTATATTGTCTACTTACTGAAGAGTGATTTTAATATTGGGCATAATATTGATCCTGTTTCTTTTAATGAAGCATTAACTAGACCTGACTCAGATAAATGGCTAAATGCCATGGAAGATGAAATGCTTTCTATGAAGAGAAATAGAGTTTGGGAACTTGTTGAACTTCCACCACATGTTAAGATCATAGGTTGCAAATGGGTTTACAAATCCAAGTTAGACTTAAAAGGGGATGTTGAACGACAAAAGGCTAGACTGGTTGCCAAAGGGTTCACTCAACGAGAGGGCATTGACTATAATGAGACTTTTTCACCGGTTTCATCCAAGGATTCCTTTAGAATTATCATGGCACTTGTAGCACACTATAATTTGGAGCTTCATCAAATGGATGTTAAGACAGCATTTTTAAATGGAGATCTCTATGAAGAAGTTTACATGAGGCAACCTGAAGGTTTTGTCGTAGAGGAAAAGAAAAATTTGGTGTGTAAGTTGAACAAATCTATATATGGGCTCAAGCAAGCATCCCGACAATGGTATTTGAAATTTGATGAAGTTGTGACTTCTCTTGGTTTTGTTGAAAATACAGTGGATCAATGCATTTATCTCAAGATCAGTGGGAGAAAATTCATTTTTCTTATTTTGTATGTGGATGATATTTTACTTGCTAGCAGTGACCTAGGGTTACTTCATGAGACAAAGAAAATATTATCTGCTAATTTTGAAATGAAAGATCTTGGAGAAGCTTCTTTTGTACTTGGAATTGAGATACAGCGTGATAGAGACCGTAGCTTGTTGGGACTTTTACAGAAGACATACATACGACGCATCCTAGAGAGGTTCAATATGCAAAATTGTGCACGCGGTGATATACCTATAGTAAAAGGGGATAAGTTTAGCAAAGCCCAGTGTCCGAGAAATGAATTTGAAAGAGAATCTTTGAAGAACATACCCTATGCAAGTGTTGTAGGGAGCTTGATGTATGCTCAAGTTTGCACTAGACCTGACATAGCCTATGCAGTAAGCATCCTTAGTAGATTTCAATCGAATCCAGGACAAGAGCATTGGAAAGCAGCTAAGAAAGTTATGAGATATTTGAAAAAGACTGAAGGTTATATGCTTACCTTTCAGCGTACAGATCATCTTGAGGTGGTAGGCTACTCAAATTCTGATTTTGCAGGATGTCAAGATGATCTGAAGTCAACTTTAGGTTATGTTTTTATGATGGCTGGTGGTGCTATTTCTTGGAAAAGCGTTAAGCAAACTCTAGTGGCTTCTTCTACTATGCAGGCTGAATTTGTGGCATGTTATGGAGCTACGGTCCAAGCCATTTGATTAAGAAATTTTATTTCTGGACTGAAAGTTGTTGATTCCATCTCGAGACCAATTCCCATCTACTGTGATAATAGTGCAGCGGTGTTCTTTTCAAAGAATAACAAGAGTTCTGGTGGCTCTAAGCATATAGACATCAAGTACTTGGTAGTCAGAGATAAAGTTAAAGAAGGGCAGACAAAAATAGAGCATATAAATACAGAGGCAATGATTGCGGACCCATTGACTAAAGGACTCGCACCGAAAGTCTTTAAGACACATATTGCTAATATGGGCATTGTGGAAACCTTTGATATTTTTGGTTAGTGGGAGTGATTTATGTAAAAGAACTACGTTTTGGCTTGATCCCCTTTACGGGGTACGTAGGCAACCCATATGCTTCGGGTACAGCCTCTTTCAATTATAAAAATATTTATCTTCCTATTTATAATTTTGTATTTTATACAGAGAAATTATAATTATGTTTGAGCATGCATTTCACATATGTCTTTTATTATGATATCATTTTGATCTCGAGATATAATGCATAAAGACATGATGTGAGTCTCTTTTGAGACATGTGGCTTCTTTTGAAGCATTTATGAGGACCGATATGAATTAGCACACCTTTGATCACATTTTGGTGCTAAGTTCATACTACATACTACCACATTGGTTGGAGGATGAGGATCCATGTAGATAAGGATGTTAGCATTTGTAGCTGTGGACTGGTCTTACATCAATTAAATAGTGTAACGACTTCCATGCTCAATGTTGATGTTCTTGTTGGACCGGATCATGTATCCAAGGTGATTATCATTTGAGCTATATGTGTGGCCACTTTTGTAGTCTAACCCGAGAGTCATTTTCAAAACAAAGTTTTTAAATTAATATGACAATCCGTGTTCGCCCAAGTGGAAGAATGTTAGAATAATTTCAAAATATGGGCTTACACTGATTGCGTATTTTTGTTTTATAAAACGGGTTAGACGTATGGCTCAGAATGGTACTATGGTTAAGCCCAATATGATGTGTGATCATTTTGTTTTATGGGCTTTGGTGCACCTTGGATGTATAGGATTGAGTCATATTTATTATGGTACTTTTGGTATGTAGGCCAGGAAACCCAATTAGGATTTTAGAGCCTTTAATAGGAAGGCTCCTCTATGTTTCCTATATATAGGCTAGGTCCCCCTCTCCTCTCCGTATGGTTGATAGCTTGCCCCATTGACGGCTATCTTTTATGAGGAGCAAGGAAGGGAAGATCCAGCCGCTATTATTCCAGGTGATTGAAGATCGTATTCAATATGTCTTCCGCAGGTATATCTCTCAAACTTGAATACGGTAATTATGTGATTCTAAATCTTAGCATGTTATTATTTTTATATTTTACAAAATAATCTAAGCTGGAGCGTATTTCTTGGCTTGACCTAGGTCAATATATTTGCACCCCTAGTATTGCATTATTTTCCTCATGTTGTACCAATTCTTTTTTTATTTTCTTTTGGTAGACAAAAAAGATCAAAAGCAACAACAGAACAAAAAGATACAATACCCACAAATTACAAAACAGAAGAAACTAAAAACGACAGAACTTAACCCTCGTAGAGGTATGTAAAATCTTGAAAATCCTTCTGCAGGATTGATACTAAATCAAGTCGTAATGCTTGAGAGTCCCATACATTCAGAGACGAAGCCAGCCAATCTGCAGCATGGTTTGCCTCACGAAAGACATGCGAAGCAGTAAGGTATTCGCAGCTGAAAATAAATTGAGCAATATGATTTTCAGCAGGGGGTTTCGGTGCCGATTTGAAGAAGCCTTTTGATCCAACTAATAATAGTTTGTGAAACGCCTTCCAGGATCTTTTTGGTACAATCAAGCTCCTTAATAGCAACGTAAATTCCTTCCCAAGCCCCATGAAGTTCCACAAGAATCACTGAATTCTTGTATCCCATGACTACTTTGCAATCGGGCATTTACATATAATATGGTCAATATTTTCATCAATCCCACGGATATCTTCGACCAAAATAAGCATACACAAGGATCAGCCATCAATCTTGGTACCGCGGCAGTCCTAACTGCATTATGATGATCATGTTCCAAAGAGCATGACATATTATAAAGGTCTCCAACTTTTACCGTAGCAGAACCAGTTTGTCTCCAAACCATCAGATCTTCACAAGGGTCTTTTGGAACACCAATAGATTCTATGGCATTCACACCATCCAGGTCCAAAATTTCCCGCAGTACATGATGATTCCATGACCCATTTTGCATCAACGGAAAGGAAACAAACTTACCTTCCAAAGGAATGTCCATATTCATAGGAATAGCCCACTTATCGAGAGGACACATACCCAACCAATTATCATTTAAAACATCTATTATGTTTCCATCATAAATGAACCATTGGAATGCCGAGTTCAGCACAGCTGAGGAAGTTGAGATTGCCCACCGGATCATGGATGAGCCTTCTCCTTCCACAGTGATAAGCTTGCAGAGATCCCCCTAAAGTTATATTTTGAGGCAAGCAATTTAGCCCATAAGGTATGAGGATTAAGTATAAGATTTGCAGCTGAACGAGCAGAGAAAGCTAAACGCCTCATTCTGAGATCAAGAATACCCAAGCCATCAGCCCATCTGGGTAGGGACAGCTCAACACTTAGGCGACTGAGGCAGACCGCCTAAGGCCCCGGCCTCCAAATATATTTATTATAGTGAGTTTTAAGGTGAGCGTCCAATGCATTGAGGCCCCCAATGCATTTAGAGGCCTCAAATGCTATGTATCTTTGTTGCCCAAAGAAACAACCCAAGAGGGGGGATGAATTGGGTTTGGATTAATTATTGACAAATTAAAAACCATGATAAGTAAATAATTAAATCTAATTCAAGCAGGTTAATTAAACTAATTGATGAGGAGATTGGAGGAGACAAATAGCCAATGCAAACACAAAAAAATTTTATAGTGGTTCGGAGCCAACCCTTGCTCCTACGTCCTCTCCCAAAGCTTCACTTGGGAGTTCACTATAATCCCTTATATTACAGCCGATTGTTTTACAAGTTCACAACCCAACTTGTTGTTTGCGCGAGATCACAACGAACTCGGTCGGTTTTCACAGGCTCACCGACTAGAACCACCCGATTGTTTTTCCGGGATCACAATCAAACCCTTACACCGTTGGTTTTATCTTTGGCTCACCAACAAACCTTACAACCCTTGATTCAATCCCCTGATTGAATCAAGTAAGAAAAACAGTTTGGAAAAAGATACAAGGAAAGCTTCTTAAAAAGTAAATATGAATCAATATGAATAGAGTAAATTTAGAAGCCCTCAAACAGATTTCAGAAGAGGAAGAAAGGGCTTCTCGAACTCTGAGTCTCCTCTTTGAGTGCACTGAAGATTTGATGTCAGAAGAGAAGCCTTGAATGTGAAGAAAAAACTTCTAGGAATGAATTGAATGCGTTTCTTCCTTTTTTTGCTTGTCTTTTCTCTCAATGGACTCTTGGTAGTTGGAAATGCCTTAATACACATATGGAGTAACTCTCTTGTTGTCTACTACTGTTTACTCTGGCTATTTAACCAGTCCTTTTTGAAAAATAGCCGTTAGACACTAATTTGTAGCCGTTCTGCACAGTCTGCACCTTCTGACAATGTATCCTTTGGGGTTGGAGTCGACTCGCTCGATCTGGAGTCGACTCGGCGGTTGCTGGAGTCGACTCATGCTTTACTGGAGACGACTCGCCCACTGTTCAGGATTTGAATTAAAGTGTCGTCCCAACCTGAAGTCGACTCGGTCCAATCCTGGAGTCGACTCGCCAAGATCTGGAGATGACTTGGCATTTTGGAGATGGCTCGTTCTCAGGATTCCAGATATCTATTTTTCTGCATTTCTCTCTCGAGTCGACTCGGATCCTCTTGGAGTCGACTCGGCTCTCAGAGCCCGAAAAATCGATCCTCTATCTGTTGATCTGAGCTGCCTCGGAGTCGACTCGCACTTTGTTGGGGTCGACTCGGCTGACTTGGCGTCGACTCTCGAATTCTCAGAGTCGACTCGTTCACAGGGTCACTGAGTTTAGTTTTCTGCCTTTCAGTCCGCTTTCCTCTGAGAGTCGACTCTTAACATGATTAGGAGTCAACTCGCCAAACGTTGAAGTCGACTCGCATCCTTCTGGAATCGACTCGGTAACAGGGTCTAGAAAATACCTCTCTGTCTTTCTGTCTGTTACTCCTTGGAGTCGACTCGGATCTGTAGAGAGTTGACTCGTCAAGCATCAGAGTTGACTCGTCAAGTATCGGAGTCGACTCGTCAAGCATCGGAGTCGACTCGAAGCCTTCTGGAGTTGACTCAGTAACAGGGTCTAAAAACCATCATTCTGTCTTTCTGTTTGTTATCCTTTGGAGTCGACTCAGAACCGTCGGGAGTCGACTCCGCAAGCATCGGAGTCGACTCGAAATCTTCGGAGTCGACTCGGTGACAGGGACTGAAATTCATCTTTCTGTCCTTCTGTCTGTTCTCAATCGGAGTTGACTCGTAGTGTACCGGAGTCGACTCGAGCTTGTGCCAGAACCTCTGAAACACTTAGAGTCGACTCGCAATCTTCCGGAGTTGACTAGAGCTTCAGACTTTGACTCAATTGAGTTCAACACTTAGCCAAATTACTTTGAACCAAGGCTCGATGCTCTTAAAGATAAATTCACATATATTTGCCTGAAACACTAGATTAAATTCATTAGTACAACATGAAATATACTCAGATGCTTTGAGCTCATCAAAATCAAATAGGGGTATATTCAATCACTCCACAATTTTCCCCTTTTTGATGATGACAAAACATTGAGTATTTGTAAAGTGAATTACTCAACCAAGAGATGATTTATAGTAAAGTTTTGAAATGAATTCAAATATCTAGTCATTTAATTTATCCAAAATTGAAAGGTATGAATCAGTAAATTCTGAAGTTAAAGCTCTCCCTTTTATTTGGAATTATATAAGCCTTCAAATCATGCAATCAATTGTTTGGCTTATATGTGTTTAATGAATTTGCTTTCTTAAAATTTCAGATCCTCTCCCTCAACATGTGCATTCAATTTTGTTTAAGTCATTTTCAAATTTTCTGAATTTTTTAATGTTTTGAAACTATTGAACTTAAATTTTTACTTTCAGAGGGAAAATCTGACAATTTGTTCTTGAGTATGATTCAACTAATCTCCAAATATTCCTTGAATAGATTCTGAAAATTACTCTTTGAGGAGCCCCAACAGAGAGATAATGAGCCTCGAGGTATTGAATCCACTAAGAACAAATTACATTTTACTTTAAGGATTTTTTTTTGTTTAGTGATTCCCTTTACATTTCAATTCATCATATTTTCTCCCCCTTTTTGTCATCATAGCAAAAAGGCACATAACACAGAAAGAGATAATAAGTCAAATTGCATAGTTTTTTTTGAAAGAAAATTTCTATTCATTGTATTAAAGTCAAGATTGAGTACAAAAGTGAATACATATCAGAAAAGTCCTCAAGGGACTGTACATCATAAAATCAAAAATACACTAGGGTCGTTTAGTAGTGGAGGATGTGGCTCCCGTACTCAGTCTAGCATGTTTTATGACCAAGCTTATCCCCTCAAATACATTCCCTAGTTGTGCGATGATCTCAGAGGTGGCCCTAGATTATATCTCAGTTAGTTGGGTCACAGTCTCTTGAATAGTGTCAAGCTTGAGGATTAATGCATTTGCAAGCCTTTCTGCACCTTGACTCTGGCTTCCCATCTCTTCTCTGATGCTATCTCGCATCTTTCTCGTGTCTTTCTTTATGTCGCTAAGGCACCAGTATTGACCCTGGACTAGGCTCCTTATGTTGGACATTTCCTCCTTAAGGTCTGCTATCATCTTGGATACCGCTGCTGTGGAGGGAATGATGTCAGTGGAGGGAGCACTAAGTGGACCTCGCAGCTCTCTCAATATGTCATCTCTCAGCTCCCTCACTATCTCCTCTCTCATCTTCCGAAGCTGCTCAGTGCTGATCTAGACTTTCAGGGGTTGCTGAGGTGGTGGAGCTGTAGATGGTCTAGCTGAAGTGGATGGGAATGAGGGACCAGAAGTGGATGGAAAAGTGGAAGGAGCTGTGTAGTGGTCCTGGTCATGGTCAGGGCTAGGTGAATGGTGAGTAGTAGGGTCAAATGGTGTGGATGAAGATGTTCTCCTAACCCAGACTCCCTCTACTTTATGGAAGCCCATTCTGTGAAGAGTCCCCTCACCCATATGATCAGTGTGCCTGAGGGAGCGTGTGGGTTCTCCCTCAAGGATAGGGACCTCTAATTCCCTAAAGATAAGTGTAAAGAGCATACCGTAGGAAAGGCTTAGCCTAGGCTTATCTAAGGGTTCACAGAGATACCTATAGATTAGCTTTGGAAAGTTTATGGGAATGTCATGTAGAATGTAGAACATCAATGCTAGGTTCTTTTCTGAGACAAAGCCAAACTGACCAGTCTTAGAAAAAAGGATCCTAGATATAATGCTTAGGAGGAGTCGCATTTCAACCGAAAGCTGATTTGCAGACACCTCCTTTATGGGGGATTGGGGTGGTCTCCCTAAAATGGCCGTAAGGACCTCTGTCCTATCTGTGGGATGTGTGGGAGCGATCCCATCGCGAGACAAGTAGAGGATCCTAGCAATGAGATCTTCAAAAATGAGAATGGGGACATTGGCCACTACCCTTGGACACCATCGCCACCCCTTATAACGGTCCCATAAAATTCCCTAACTAACCCTGGGTAGGTAGGGAGGTCAAGAGAACAGAAATATTCTAAGTTTTGGGCTCTAAGGTGATGCCCTAGGTTGAACCCTTCCCGGAAGAGGAAGTCAAAGTTGACTTGTCTCCCGGTAGAGACAACCCTCCCGGCGCACGGTTGCGAGGGAACTGTCCTCGGCGGAGAAGGAACCGGAGGTGGTGGCCTCACGGGTTCGTTTCTCGCTTTGGACCGTCTCTCGGCGCCGCTCGCGGAGAGAGGTCTCTTCCGGCTCGGGACAACTACTTTTCTAGGCATTTTTGACCTAATACGGAAGGATGGACTCGAAGGATGGAAGAAAACAAGGAAGAAATGATGGGAAAAAGGGTCGAGGACGATGTAGGAGATGACTCTAGGTTTTTGAACAGTGGCAGCCGAGAATAGAAGTGGAGAAAAAGATATTTCACTTAGGGTTAAAAGTCGGATTTCCGACCTCGAGTCGACTCCGATAAGTCGCGAGTCGACTCGACATAAAGTCGACTCCTAAATATGAGCGAGTCGACTCTTTCACGAGGCGACTCTAAAATCTATTTGAGTCGACTCGAACTCTGGCACATAACCAAAAATCCAGTTAATTTTGTGCCAAAGGAGAGAGATATGGAAATCTTTAGAACTTAATGAATGATTTGTTGACCATAGACGAGAAATCCTACATCCAACATAAGCTAATCATCAAAATCAATGAATTATAGGAGAGTATCACAAGAATGGATGCGAAGTTAATAAGGTCGAGAATGACCTGCGAAGACAGGCGTTGTTCTTTTTCAAAGGATCAATCACTCCTAACCCTCTTCTAAGAATACAAAATCGATCTTCACTCAAGGGTTTTGTGAAGATATCAGCAAGTTGATCATCAGTGCAAACAAATTCAAGCATCACATCACTATTTAACAAATGATCTCTTATGAAGTGATGTCTTATCTCAATATGTTTAGTTCTTTAGTGTTGAATTGGATTTTTAGTTAGATTTATGGCACTTGTATTATCACAATTTATGGAAATCTTATCTTGTTCAATGCCATAATCTTCAAGTTGTTGCTTGATCCATAAAATTTGAGTACAACAACTCCCGGCAGCAACATATTCGGCTTCAGCCGTAGATAGTGCAACCGAGTTTTGTTTCTTGCTAAACCATGAAATTAGGTTCTCTCCTAAAAATTGACAAGATCCGCTGGTGCTTTTTCTATCAAGTTTACAATTAGCGAAGTCTGAATCAGTGTACCCTATTAAGTTTAATATTGATTCTTTAGAGTACCATAGATCTATATTTTTTGTTCCTATTAGATATTTAAAGATTCTCTTAACTGTAATTAGGTGTGATTCCTTAGGATTAGATTGATATCTAGCACACATGCATACACTAAACATGATATCAGGTCTACTTGCTGTAAGATATAATAAAGATTCTATCATACCTCTATACAGCTTTTATTCTACTGATTTACCTGATTCATCTTTGTTTAGTTTGCATGATGAGCTCATAGAAGTGCCAATTGACTTGTTTCCATCCATACCAAACTTCTTTAGCATTTTCTTGATGTATTTAGCTTGATTGATGAAAATCCCTTCCTTGGATTGTTTGATTTGAAATCCGAGGAAGTAGTTCAATTCTCCCATCATGCTCATCTCAAATTCACTCTGCATTAATTCAGCAAACTCTTCGCAAAGACGATTGTTAGTAGCACCGAAAATAATATCATCTACATAAATCTGTACTACTAACATATTTTTATTTTTCTTTTTCAAAAATAGAGTTGCATCAACATTTCTTTTAAAAAATTCATGGTCTAACAGAAATTTGCTAAGTCTTTCATACCATGCTCTAGGGGCTTGTTTTAGACCATAAAGTGCTTTATTTAGTTTATAAACATAATTGGAGTATTGATGATTCTCAAAACCAGGAGGTTGTTCTACATAAACCTCCTCATTAATATACCCATTCAAGAAGGCACTTTTTACATCCATTTGGAATAATTTAAAATCTTTATCACATGCAAATGCTAGTAACAATCTAATTGCCTCAAGTCTAGCTACAGGAGCAAAAGTCTCATCAAAGTCTATACCTTCTTCTTGATTATAGCCCTTTGCTACTAGTCTAGCCTTGTTCCTAACTACAACTCCATTTTCATCAAGTTTATTTTTGTATATCCATTTAGTTTCTATTATTGAGTATTCAGTGGGTCTTTCAACTAAGTTCCATACTTTATTTCTTGTAAATTGGTTAAGTTTCTCTTGCATAGCATTTATCCAATTTACATCATTTTTAGCTTCTTCAATGTTTTTAGGTTCTAAATGTGAAACAAATGCAAGATGATTATTTAAGTTTCTAAGAGAGGCTCTAGTTCTAACAGGTTGAGATGGATCATCTAAGATTAACTCTTTAGGGTGACCGTGAGCATACCTCCAAGCCTTTGTAAGCCCATGTTCGGCAATTACCTCTTGGCTTGTTGAAGTTTCTTCAACTTGCTTGGGTTCATCCTCCTGTAGAGTCATGTGATCCATCTTTTCTTCAATTTTACCTGCATCATCATCAAACACTACTCTCTTGCTGGAGGAAGCATCATTAGACTCATCAAAAATAACATGGATAGATTCTTCAATAACAAGGTTTCTTTTGTTGAAGACTCTATAAGCCTTACTTGATGTAGAATATCCCAAAAAGATACCTTCATCAGATTTGGAATCAAATTTACCTAAATTATCTTTCCCATTATTATGAATGAAACACCTACAGCCAAACACATGAAAGTAGGTTACTTTGGGCTTTCTATCTCTCCAAAGTTCGTAAAGTGTTTTCTTTATAATTGGTCTTAATAGAACTCTATTTATTATGTGACATGATGTGTTAATGGCTTCTCCCCAAAAATACTTTGGGAAGTCACTTTCACACAACATGGTCCTAGCTATTTTCTCTAGGGTTCTATTCTTTCTTTCCACAACTCCATTTTGTTGTGATATCCTAGGTGCAGAGAAATTATGAGTTATTCCCTTTTTACTACAGAATTCATCAAATAGATGATTTTCAAATTTTGTTCCATGATCACTCCTAATTGCTATAACTGAACTATTTTTTGTATTTGTTACCTCCTTGTGGAATTTCTTAAAAACTGAAAATGCTTCGTCCTTATGAGCTAAAAACATGATCCATGTGTATCTAGAAAAATCATCAACTATGATAAGTCCATACTTGTTTCCACCAAGGCTTGTGGTCCTAGTTGGTCCAAAAAGGTCCATGTGAAGTAGCTCAAGGGGTCTAGTTGTAGAGACACAATTTATGAACTTAAAAGAGCTTTAGATTATTTGCCAAATTGACATGCTTTACAGATTTTGTTTTTCTCAAATTTCAGCTTTGGCAAACTAATCACGGAATCTCTTTTAACTAATTTAGATAATGTGTCCATGCTTGCATGACCTAATTTACGATGGCATAACCAACTTGCCTCACCAAGCTTAGTATCATTAGCTACTAAGCAGTGGCTGTTTTTAGCAAGATCATCAAGATCTACTACGTAAATATTGCCACGTCTTAGTCCTTTGAAAACTAAACTATTGTTAGTTGAGTTGGTTATGATGCACATAGGTGGCTTAAACAATACATCAAAGCCTTTATCACATAGTTAACTAATGCTAATTAAATTATGCTTAAGACCATCTACAAACCGAACATTATCAATAAAGGTCGAAGGTGTGATTTGTATCTTACCAATACCCATGATGTGACCTTGGTTATCATCTCCAAAAGTCACCACACCTTCTTTCTTAGGTTCTAGGGCGAAAAATTGCTTCTTGTCATCCGTCATGTGTCTTGAGCAGCCACCATCCAAGTACCAACAGTTTTTATTGAGCTTGGCTGCAAGACACTCCTACACAAGGAAATCATATAATCTTAGGTACCCAAGTTTTCTTGGGTCCTTCAAGGTTAGCTATGTTGGTTCCTTTTGGAACCCAAATCTTTTTTATTTTTTTTAGCTTCTATTTTTCTATGGTCACACACATTAGCTTTATGTCCTACTTTTCCACAGCAAAAATAGGTTATATTTTTAGTTTTACTTTTTCCAGCTTTTACAAAAAAGTTTTTAAGAAACTTTTGCTTATTCTTAGGCTTATATCCTAAACCAGCTCTATTAAACACGGCTCGTTAACTATTAAGAATCATCTCCAATTTTTCAGAACTATATGTAAACTTTTCTACAATAGGTTTATATTTTTCAAATTATTTTGTTAAGTTCAGTTTTTCTATTTTAATAAGCTTAAGTCTTTTGTAAGATTATCTTTTATAGTTTTATTACTGTTTTTATATTCTGAAATCTCTTTAGTTAATCTTTCTTTGTCTTTAATCGAGGTACAGTTATTTTGAGTTAATAAATGGTTGCTTGTTTTAAGTTCTAAGTTTTATTTAATAATGAAGTCCTTTTTCTTAATCAGACTATCATTTTTATGACTAAAAGATTTATTAGTCAACCTCAAATCTTTGTTTTTAAGAGTTAAAGATTTATACTCATCCATTAGTTCATTAAAGGCATCATACAATTCATCAAAAGTAAACTCTAACTGAGTTTCAGATGTTACCTCATTATCATTTGCCATAAAGCAAAAATTTGCTTTTCCTCTTGTTTCTCATCCGATGATGATGATGATTGATCGAAGTCTGTCAAAGTGGAGACAAGAGCTTTCTTCTTTTTGTATTTGCTGCCCTTCTTCAGCAAAAGATAGTCGATTTTGAAATGTTCCGGCTTCTTGCATTCATAGTATCCGATTTCCTCACTTTTCCTTTTCTTACCTTTATCCTTGTTGTAGGAACTTGAGGAACCTCTCTTCTGATGAAAGGACTTCTTCCGGTTGATGAATCTTCTAAACTTTCGCACGAGAAGAGCCTCATCTTCATCTCCCTCATTGTCTTCTTCTTCACTGCTGCTACTGCAAGAGGGATCCTTGTTAGAAGAAGTAGACTTAAGGGCAATTACCTTTTTCTTGTGGAAGAACTCTTCTTCACTGTGTTGCTTCATTGTGAGCTCATGTGTCATCAAAGATCCAAGGAGCTCCTCGAGTGGCAGCTTGTTCAAGTCTTTAGCTTCTTGGATCGCCGTTACCTTGGCTTCCCATGATCTTGGTAAAGATCAAAGAATTTTCTTGACAAGGTCACTGTTAGTATAACTTTTGCCAAGACTTTTTAAGCCGTTGACAATATCAGTAAATCTAGTGAACATGCAAGTGACGGTTTCATTAGATTCTATTTTAAACAGTTCATACTTATGAACTAGCATGTTTATTTTAGATTCCTTTACTTGATTCGTGCCCTCATGGGTCACTTCAAGTCTATCCCATATCTCTTTTGCAGAATTGCAAGTAGAGATTCTATTAAATTCATTATGGTCTAAGGCACAATAAAGTACATTCATTGCTTTGGCATTTATTTGTGCCTTCCTTCTATCACTATCATCCCAATCTTTTTCAAGCTTGGGTATAACAATGTTATCTACATAGATAGAACGAATATATGGTCCATTAACTATGATGCTCCAAACATCATAGTCTTGGGCTTGGATAAATATCCTCATTCTAGCCTTCCAATAGGTGTAGTTAGTTCCATTGAAGAATAGAGACCTATTGGTGGATTGCCTCTCACTAAGAGAAGATCCAAAAGGGGTTGTCATTTTAATCTTTTACTCTTTTAATATAAGAGCTCCGGCTCTGATACCACTTGTTGCCCAAAGAGACAACCCAAGAGGAGGGGTGAATTGGGTTTGGATTAATTATTGACAAATTAAAAACTATGATAAGTAAATAATTAAATCTAATGCAAGCAGGTTAATTAAGCTACTTGATGAGGAGATTGGAAGAGACAAATAGCCAATGCAAACACAAGAAAATTTTATAGTGGTTCAGAGCCAACCCTTGCTCCTACATCCACTCCCCAAGCTTCACTTGGGAGTTCACTATAATCTCTTGGATTACAGCTGGTTGTTTTACAAGTTCACAACCCAACTTGTTGTTTTCGCGAGATCACAACGAACTCGGTTGGTTTTCACAAGCTCACCGACTAGAACCATCCGATTGTTTTCTGGGGATCACAATCAAACCCTTACACCATTGGTTTTATCTTTGGCTCACCAACAAACCTTACAACCCTTGATTCAATCCCCTGATTGAATCAAGTAAGAAAAACAGTTTGGAAAAAGATACAAGGAAAGCTTCTTAAAAAGCAAATATGAATCAATATGAATAGAGTAAAGTTAGAAGCCCTCAAACAGATTTCAGAAGAGGAAGAAAGGGCTTCTCCAACTCTGAGTCTCCTCTTTGAGTGCACTGAAGATTTGATGTCAGAAGAGAAGCCTTGAATGCGAAGAAAAAACTTCTAGGAATGAATTGAATGCGTTTCTTCCTTTTTTTGCTTGTCTTTTCTCTCAATGGACTCTTGGTAGTTGGAAATGCCTTAATGCACAGATGGAGTAACTCTCTTGTTATCTACTACTGTTTACTCTGGCTATTTAACTAGTCCTTTTTGAAAAATAGCCGTTAGACACTGATTTGTAGCCATTCTGCACAGTCTGCACCTCCTGACAATGTATCCGTTGGGGTTGGAGTCGACTCGCTCGATCTGGAGTCGACTTGGCTGTTGCTAGAGTCGATTCATGCTTTACTAGAGATGACTCGCCCACTATTCAGGATTTGAATTAAAGTGCCGTCCCAACCTGGAGTCGACTCGGTCCAATCCTAAAGTCGACTCGCCAAGATCTGAAGATGACTCGGCATTTTGGAGACGGCTCGTTCTCAGAATTCCAGAGATCTATTTTTCTGCATTTCTCTCTCGAGTCGACTCGGATCCTCTTGGAGTCGACTCGGCTCTTAGAGCCTGAAAAACCGATCTTCTATCTGTTGATCTGATCTGCCTCGGAGTCGACTTGCACTTTGTTGGGGTCGACTCGGCTGACTTGGGGTCGACTCTCAAATTCTCGGAGTCGACTCGTTTACAGGGTCACTGAGTTTGGTTTTCTACCTTTCAGTCCGCTTTTCTGTGAGAGTCGACTCTTGGCATGATTAGGAGTCAACTTGCCAAACGTTGGAGTCGACTCGCATTCTTCTGGAGTCGACTCGGTAACAGGGTCTAGAAAATACCTCTCTGTCTTTCTGTCTGTTACTCCTTGGAGTCGACTCGGATCTGTAGAGAGTCGACTCGTCAAGCATCGAAGTCGACTCGAAGCCTTCTGGAGTTGACTCAGTAACAGGGTCTAAAAACCATCGTTCTGTCTTTCTGTCTGTTACCCTTTGGAGTCGACTCGGAACCATCGGGAGTCGACTCGGCAAGCATCGGAGTCGACTCGAAATCTTCGGAGTCGACTCGATGATAGGGTCTGAAATTCATCTTTTTGTCCTTCTGTCTGTTCTCAGTCGGAGTCGACTCGTAGTGTACCGGAGTCGACTCGAGCTTATGCCAAAATCTCTGAAACACTTAGAGTCGACTCGCAATTTTCCGAAGTCGACTCGAGCTTCAGACTTTGGCTCAATTGAGTTCAACACTTAGCCAAATTACTTTGAACCAAGGCTCGATGCTCTTAAAGATAAATTCACATATATTCGTCTGAAACACTAGATTGAATTTATTAGTATAACATGAAATATACTCAGATGCTTTGAGCTCATCAAAATCAAATAGGGGTATATTCAATCACTCCACAATCTTCATAGCTATAAATGTATTGAGGCCTCCAAATATATTTATATTAGAACATATCTCTTACCTAAAAAAAATTATTATCTCTTTCCTTATTTATGCATTGAGGCCTCCAAATGTATTTATGTTGAGGCCTTTAAGTTCGCCTTAGGCCCTCCGAATGCATTGAATTGCTCTTATGTCTGGGCATACACAATATCTCCTAAGATAACATATGTAGCCCTCTGCTGCCGATATCATGCATGCACCCAAAAGAAAAATTTGAGCAGCCTCTTCATTCTATCGATCACTTTTAGTGGAGCCGCACAATTATATGGTAGAAGAACTTTTCATGAGCACGAAATGAGCACCACCTTTGTATTACTCCTATATAAATCATTAGCCTTTTTTAAAAAAAAAATGTCAAAACTTCGAGTTATATATAAAGAAGGCAAGAACTTCACCTATTCTATAGCTCCTTGTATGATCATTAATTGTTCAAAAATGTTAAAAGCTTTTCATACGGACTGTAATAAATGTCTACAATCTTTGCAGGGAATACATTTATTCACAAATTACTCTTAGAAAGCCTTCATTAGAGATGGAAACTGCATTGAACTAGTCTCAAGTAGAGTTGTTAAGGAGAATTTGTTCCAGGTTCCTGGTTGAATCTTTTTGTAAGTTTCCAGGGTTCAGGATCTCTATTCTTTACATAATATTGCAATATGGAAATGGAATGCATTTAGGAAAATCTATTTAAAGTCTCTAATAAAATATTTAACTATATATAGTGTGAGACCCCGGAACTGGGCCCGGTCCATTTGACCGGCCCAGTCCCAGGTTTCGGCACATGGCACATGAGGCACCGGAATGGAAGGATCCATCCTGAAGAAGGAGGAAGTCCTGTTTTTAGGGCTTCTTCTCCTTCTCTTTGAGGCCACCCGAGTCCTCTCTTCTTCCTCGTGCATCCGCCCAAGAGGAGGAGAGAGAGAGAGAGAGGGAGGGAGCCATTGAAGCCGGTCTTCTTTGATCCGGGTGGTTCCATTGCCGCCGGAGAGGAAAGAGCCGCCGAAGAGGGAGGAAGCCGCCGGATCTTCGCCGAGGCAGAGGTAAGGTTCCTAATTTCATTTCTCTGTTAAACCATTTGAAAAAAAAAGAAAGAAAGAAAGAAAGAAGAAGAGAGGGAAGAGGAGACTTACCCGTGTGCGGCCGCGAGCACCGCCGATGCTGCGGGTCCCCGCCGTGGGCTCTTCCTCTCTTGAGCTCTCTTTCTCCTCCATGGGAAGAAGGAGAGAGCCAGCGGACGTCTCCCGAGCTCGCCGACCTCCCTTCGTGGGAGAAGAAAGAAGAAGAGAGAAAGGGGGGGAAGGAGAAGAAGTCGGGAGAAGAGGAGGAGGAGAAAGAAAAAGAAAGAAGAAAGAAAGGGGGGAAGGAGGAAAAGAAGTCAGAGGAAGCTTCGGGAGAAGAAGGAGAAAAGAAAAAGAAAAGGGAAGGGAAGGAAAGAAAAGAAAAGAAAAAGAAAAGAAAAAGAAAAAAAAAGAAAAAAAAAGCAAGAAAAAAAAAGAAAAAAATAAATAAATAAATAAAGGGAGAGGGTGGTTTACGGGTATGAACCCGAAATCGAACCCGAACCCGAACCCGAACACGGGGCGCTAGACACTTCTGCAGGGTCGGCCCTGGAAGAATGTTAAAATTTAAGTTTTATAAATATATATTGTGATGAATTTTAAAAGAAAAATATGATTTTTGGATATTAGGTTCTGCGAGAAATTTGTGAGATTAATTGGATTTACTGTAGATCGTGTTCAATGTAAGTAATGAACTGCCTTCTCTAGACTCTTTATTTATACAATATTATTTTTGCATCGAATAAATTGTTAATAAATTTATATGTGATTTATGAATTTTACGAGATGATGCTTTGAATGAAAAAATGGATATGTGAATTGGAATAATATTTTTCGGACTATTGTTATATTACTGTTTTTGCATCGTATATGCATATTTAGATCGAATTATGATATATCTACTATGTTACAAAAGAATTTTGATGTGCATCAAATTTAGAACTCTCAGCCTGGCTATGTTCTGGACCCTGCCAATAGGGGGTTATGCATTGGCAATTCTGGCCCCACCACAGGGTATAAGTGTGGTATTCTGGCCCACTCCGCAGGGTATAAGTGCGGTATTCTGGCCCACTCCGCAGGGTATAAGTGCGGTTCTGTTTCTGGCCTAGCCACAGGGTATAAGTGTGGTCGTAGCTAAAGGATGATGAGATGAATGTGATTTGTTTCGAATCAGATTTATAATTATGTATATGGATATTTGAAAGATATAGATTTTAATGAATTTGTGCTTGAAAAGGAATTGATTATGTTATTATGTTGAGTCATCGTAATTTGTATTTATATTTTATGTTATTATATGAATTGACTAGTTAAAGTGTTTATTACTTACTGGGCTGTCTAGCTCATTATACAATTTCTTGTTGTTTTACAGATTCCGAGAACTAACCTATCGGGAATTTAAAATGAGAGAGCGACTAGAAGAACTGAAGCACAAGTTATCCTAGATTAGGCTTTATTTAAATTAATGTTCTATCTTTATTGTTCCGCTGCGTTTTGAGAACTGTGAGACTTTATAATTTGTGTCAGTAAATGGAATAAGATTGCATTTATTTCAGCTGAATTATTTTAGTTATATAATTGAGATGTTTAGTTTAGATGCCTTGCATGCTCGTGGGGAGTGTTTCCTACGAGTGTGTGGCGGTTGGCTCGGACCTCCGGCTCGCGATCTCGAGCCGGGGGCGTGACAACTCTAATGGTATCAGAGCATAATTGGATAAATTATGAGATAAGAAAATCTGACATGACATGAGTGTAGGTGGGTAGACACTAGGGACATTGGGACGTTAGTTTATGATGATTGTAACAACCATTCTATGTACTTGTAATGAACTGGTAAGCTTATTATTGGCATGCTGCTATCTGATAGACATAGGTCAAGAAGCCTTCACGTCGGACGAGAAAAACTACTCGCAGAGATACTAATAAGGCACCCAACCTGCAAAATGACAGCACACCCCAACAAGTTGGTAACACCCCTCAGCAGGAGAGAGTCGTCAATCTTGCTAGTGATACTTAGACAGGACGACAAGAACCGGGCCTAGGCCAGGTTATGCAGACCATAGTGGGCCTTATGCAGATGCAACAGCAGGTGCAACAGCAGTTGCTCCAACAACAAGCGCAGTTGCCCCAGACACAACCACAGCAAGGACGAGGGGAACAGTGTGAACAGCGTAGCAGTATAGCTGAATTTAAGAGGCTGGCTCCTCCAGCTTTCAGTGGGACTACATAACCGTTGGAAGCAGACAATTGGCTTACAGAGATGGAAAAAGCATTTGCTGTCTTGAGATGCCAGGATGATGAAAAGATTTTGTTTGCATCATACATGATGCAAGGTGAGGCATTCAACTGGTGGCGGATGTTGAAACATAAATATGAGCAGGATAGGGAGCCACTCACTTGGGAAAAATTTCGAGGAGCATTTTATGATAAGTATTTTCCTCGGAGTGTAAGGACGCAAAAAGAGCAGGAGTTTATTCATCTAAAGCAAAGGAATATGACTGTTGCAGAATACGAAGCTAAATTTACCGAGCTAGCCAAATTTGTTCCAAAGTTAGTCGAGGATGAGCTAGATCGAGTGCATAAATTTGAGATGGGACTAAAGACTGAAATTAGAAAACAAGTGGTATGAATTGACTACCTATGCAGCTGTGGTAAATAAGGCTTTAATAATTGAAAGGGAAGTTAATGATGAACGGTTGGAAAGGAAAAGAAATCAAAAGAAGAGGAATAGATCGAATGAATTTCAGGGGCAGAGCAATGAAAATGCCGAAAGTTCAAACACTAAGCAGGTAAATATCAATACACTAAGCAGGTAAATATCAATAAATGTTCTAGATGTGGTAAGGCTCATGCTGACAAGGATTGCCATTGGAACACCGGTGCCTATTTTAGATGTGGTAAGATAGGTCATAAAATTGCAGACTGCCCACAAAGAAACAAGAATAGATCTACTCAGGCAATGGAAGGAAGCCAGGGGCCAAAGACTCAAGGAAGAGTATTTGCACTTACACAGCAAGATGCACAGGCTTCTGATGTGTTGACGACAGGTATTAATCTAGTCCCAATATTTATTTCTATTTATTGTTTTGCCATGCCCACTGCTCTTTGTTAGACAACTCATTATGCTACTAGAAAAGATTCAATAGTTACATAACATTTTTTTGATTGATTGTCAAAAGAAGAATATAAACTTTTAACTTTCGAAAGTGTTCACACGGAATAAGACATAATAATGAATGTACCAACAAGCAAGTAATTCTGGAAAAAAAAAGAAAAAAAAATTTAGACTTGACACGGGTATGTTGAGGTTTAAATCAGAATGTGCAGAGAAAATGTGGTGAATGAAATTATTTGAAATTGGTCCGACAAGACGACTTTGATTTGAAGAGTGTTATGACTTAGTTTGGAAGAAGTATAATCTACTCTTGAACTACATGTACGAAAATTTCGTGGACGAAATTTCTTTTAAGGGAGGAAGGATGTGAGACCCCGGAACTGGGCCCGATCCATTTGACCGGCCCATTCCCAGGTTTCGGCCTCACGTGCGTGGCACGTGAGGCACCGGGATGGAAGGATCCATCCTGAAGAAGGAGGAAGCCCTGTTTTTAGGGCTTCTTCTCCTTCTCTTTGAGGCCACCCGAGTCCTCTCTTCTTCCTCGTGCAGCCGCCCAAGAGGGGGGGAGAGAGAGAGAGGGAGGGAGCCATTGAAGCCGGTCTTCTTTGATCCGGGTGGTTCCATTACCGCCGGAGAGGAAAGAGCCGCCGAAGAGGGAGGAAGCCGCCGGATCTTCGCCGAGGCAGAGGTAAGGTTCCTAATTTCATTTCTCTGTTAAACCATTTGAAAAAGAAAGAAAGAAAGAAAGAAAGAAGAAGAGAGGGAAGAGGAGACTTACCCGTGTGCGGCCGCGAGCACCGCCGATGCTGCGGGTCCCCGCCGCGGGCTCTTCCTCTCTTGAGCTCTCTTTCTCCTCCATGGGAAGAAGGAGAGAGCCAGCGGACGTCTCCCGAGCTCGCCAACCTCCCTTCATGGGAGAAGAAAGAAGAAGAGAGAAAGGGGGGGAAGGAGAAGAAGTCGGGAGAAGAGGAGGAGGAGAAAGAAAAAGAAAGAAGAAAGAAAGGGGGGAAGGAGGAAAAGAAGTCAGAGGAAGCTTCGGGAGAAGAAGGAGAAAAGAAAAAGAAAAGGGAAGGGAAGGAAAGAAAAGAAAAGAAAAAGAAAAGAAAAAGAAAATAAAAGAAAAAAAAGCAAGAAAAAGAAAAGAAAAAAATAAATAAATAAATAAAGGGAGAGGGTGGTTTACGGGTATGAACCCGAAACCGAACCCGAACCCAGGGCGCTAGACACTTCTGCAGGGTCGGCCCTGGGAGAATGTTAAAATTTAAGTTTTATAAATATATATTGTGATGAATTTTAAAAGAAAAATATGATTTTTGGATATTAGGTTCTGCGAAAAATTTGTGAGATTAATTGGATTTACTGTGGATCGCGTTCAATGTAAGTAATGAACTGCCTTCTCTAGACTCTTCATTTATATAATATTATTTTTGCATCGAATAAATTGTTAATGAATTTATATGTGATTTATGAATTTTACGAGATGATGCTTTGAATGAAAAAATGGATATGTGAATTGGAATAATATTTTTCGTACTATTGTTATATTACTGTTTTTGCATCGTATATGCATATTTAGATCGGATTATGATATATCCACTATGTTACAAAAGAATTTTGATGTGCATCAAATTTAGAACTCTCAGCCTGGCTATGTTCTGGACCCTGCCAATAGGGGGTTATGCATTGGCAATTCTGGCCCCACCACAGGGTATAAGTGTGGTATTCTGGCCCACTCCGCAGGATATAAGTGCGGTATTCTGGCCCACTCCGCAGGATATAAGTGCGGTTCTATTTCTGGCCTAGCCACAGGGTATAAGTGTGGTCGTAGCTAAAGGATGATGAGATGAATGTAATTTGTTTCGAATCAGATTTATAATTATGTATATGGATATTTGAAAGATATGAATTTTAATAAATTTGTGCTTGAAAAGGAATTGATATTGTTATTATGTTGAGTCATCGTAATTTGTATTTATATTTTATGTTATTATATGAATTGACTAGTTAAGGTGTTTATTACTTATTGGGCTGTCTAGCTCATTATACAATTTCTTGTTGTTTTACAGATTCCGAGAACTAACCTATCGGAGATTTAAAATGGGAGAGCGACTAGAAGAACTGAAGCACAAGTTATCCTAGATTAGGCTTTATTTAAATTAATGTTCTATCTTTATTGTTCCGCTGCGTTTTGAGAGCTGTGAGACTTTATAATTTGTGTCAGTAAATGGAATAAGATTGCATTTATTTCAGCTGAATTATTTTAGTTATATAATTGAGATGTTTAATTTAGATGCCTTGCATGCTCGTGGGGAGTGTTTCCTACAAGTGTGCGGCGGTTGGCTCGGACCTCCGGCTCGCGATCTCGGGCCGGGGGCGTGACATATAGATCTTCAAGTTTGAGTTCTACATATGGATTCCAAAAATTCAAGGATATTATCATCGTTCCCTATTACTAGTCGTGATGCAGTTTTACTCATTTCATATTCAGTGAGATGTGTGGCGGCACGACCACTATTTTGCTATATTTATGTTGACAAAAGATCGTGTTTGAATCTTTAATTTGCTAAAGGTTTCTAAAGTTCAAACTATGATAATATTTTGTCGAATATGTTAGATGCCAATTGTTCGGCGTTCTTGTATAAATCTCTAATTTCTAATTTGTCTTGGAGATTCAAATTCAACCTAGAGACCTTGCACAGATCCATCATTAATGTTCAATGAGGTATGCAAATATTATTTATATTTCCTATATGAATCTTTTATTTTCCTATGGGTCTGTTGCCCTAAATGAGCTTTTAAGATTCAATTATGTACATGTCTCCTAGTTGGTAAGAAAGCACATCCTACTTTCTTTTAGTTCCAGCATTGCGACAAATTAAATGCTGCCATAATTCTAAGAACACTACATGATTTATCTATTAATTTCAGATTGTGATGGAAAAAAAAAATTGTGATGTAAAAAATGAACAATTTATCAGCTTTCCACAATTGAAAGTGGGAATACTAGACAAATGATTTGTAATCTCCTCGGGATGGAAACTATTTATAGTATATGTTATAGGGAAAATATATCCATTCATATTAGAAAAACACGTGAGCTTCATGCACCGACATGGACACCCGATCTTGGACACCCAATCTAACGTTGCAATGAAACATGTTGTTGACCGTGACCAGTGAGAGAAGTGGAACACGACTTTTGCTGGATCCATGAAAAATCCTGGCCAAGTAAGGTGCCAGCATGGGATCGTAGTTGGATCCTTCGCACCCATCGCCGTTGGACCATGCACGGATGATTCATACAATTCTAATACAGATATATTTAATAAAATCAGAAAATAATAAATTTCGAAATACTTTAAACAGCTCCGCTTCTCTAATCCACAAGATGTTCTAAAATAACTAGCCACTTACGATGCCATCCAGTAAATACATCTTTCTTTCACGTGAAGGATAGAACCACGTTCCTTGAGCAAGTGGGTAACGAAAACTCCATAGAAATAACTACGTTCAAAAGGTTTTTGTGTGACAAGGCCCTGAAAGAATTACTTCACTCCATATCGTAAGCATATCCAAAGATCTTCATGTAGTCCAAACCCAGGGTAAGTTGAGCTGAGCATGATGCATACGTGCACACATGTCGCGTATAAAAAGCTCGTGCGAACCAGGGGAAACTTCCATTTTAAGTTATATAATTTTACTTATATTAATATATAATTAAAGTACCCTCTCGATTATCGCTTACAACAACTCTATGCACGCATCTATCAGCATCCAGCAACTTGGCATATCCCCAAAACTTCCACTTTTTTTCGACAACTGGAAAGAGAGAAGGGAGAAAGGTGGGAGCGAGAGAGAAAGGGAAGCCCCTACGAGTGAGTGCTGGCCAAAAAACTTACAAATTCAGAATACCATATATACGTCTATACAAATATTAGGATGAGGAATATTATAGAGGAGGAGACGGGGTGGGGGAGACGGTGGAGAGAGAGATGAGTCGAATGAATCAGAGAGAGAGAGAGAGAGAGAGAGAGAGAGATGGATAAGGGTGCAAGAGCTGAGGATGAGGATGAGGATGAGGATGAGGGTGTGTGTGTGTGTGTGAGAGAGAGAGAGAGGAAAATTATAAAAAGGCTTCATACCCGGCTGTCAGGGGGGCTTGATAGTAAAAACTGAAAGGACAGAGAGGAGAGAGAAAGAGCGCCGTTTGCGGGCACGCTGGTCGAGAAAATTATAACAAAGATTCATAACCCTGCCACAGAAGACTAGTGCGTCTCGCACCGTCCCTCTCCCCGTGTGAAAAGCCAGGGGAATAATCTCGAACAGGTCATCCCTATTTAGCGGCAACAATATTTTAATTGTCCGCAGGTAAATAAGATAATAACAGGCGATGCCCATGATTGACCTAAGAAAATTGTTGGTTTGATTCCTCCAGCTAACAGTTTGAAATGGGGGCAGCAGTGGGACCCATGGAATGGACGGCTTTGATGTGGTTTTTTTGGTGCTGAGAATTTGAGAAGAAAAAAAAAAAACCATGGCTGATGGTGGTTGTGGTGGTGCTACCATATGCTTAAACTTATGAAGTAGATGGAGCCAGTTGGGTCGAGTAGACAACCTATTTGATCACATAACTATAAGCTTATACCTGTAATTAATGAAATTATAGCTACTATATGAATAGAAAAAGTTTATAGCTTATTCTCTTTCGATCTAGTTTTTGATTCAGATGGAAAGAATCCCGGTGTACATTAATAACTACAATATATTCTAATAAAAAATAGTTCATACCCAAATCCAATTAATTGAAGGTTTACAAACAAAACATACAAAAATAACCGTCTATTATAATTTTTACATAATATATGTACTTTAAAACTTGCACCTTTTAGATCGGGTCGGGTCGGGTGAAATTGACACTCTTACTTTCGGATCTGTGTGGTGGGTGATCGAACAGTGCATGAGCATGAAAGAAGGTGAATCTTTCTTGCAACCGTGTTCCTCGAACAAGCTAATAGTAGATTCTTATATTCTCAAATATGTGGGATAAATTAAAGCATCCATTAATTTGTTCCAACTACTATAAGTTTAATAGAAATGACCGCTAAAAGGTTCTTCTCAATCTATATCGTGATTATGTCTAGAAAATCTTCATGTCCAAACCTAGATCAAGTCGAGCACTTCTTCTGAACATAATTGATACGTGCACATATTCCACATGAAGAAGAAACTTCCATTTTAAGTTATATAATTTGATTTTCATTAATATATCAGAATCCTATTCAGTTGGATTATACAACCCAAAACCTTTTAGGCCGAGCCTAAAAGATCGCAAGAACGACTTACGCCCCATTTGGAGGAACTATTGGCTGTAGAACTTTTAGAAGTAGAACTTTTGAAAGTAGAGCTTTTATAAAAACTGTTTGCTGTTTGGTAACTACATTTCTAAAGTGCTGTGAAACTTTAATATGTGTTTGGTAAACAAACTGAGAAAGTACTTTTGGTATAATAAAATGACCATAAAGAACATTATATAATATTATACAACATAGCATAATAAAATATAATATGTATTAATACATAAATATATGATATAGCATAATATTAATGTAATGTAATATAATATTATTATAATATAGTAATATAAATACTGTATACTGTAGCATAATGATTTAATATAATATTAAATTATTTAACACAACATATCAATGTATTATGAATATAATGTAAATATTATATTCATAGTATAATACAATAATAAAGGAATAAAATATTATAATTATTAGCATAAATTAAATTTTCATCCTCTCGATAACTATGGTATAATATAAAGGAACAATTTGTATAGTTATTATATTTTATTATGAGTATTTTGGTTTGAAAAGAAAAAAATATTATAACTCAAAACAGCTTTCCGACAATTTTTGAAAGTATTTTTTCGGAAGAAGCTCCAAAAAAGCTGTTTAGATTTTTGAAAAAGCTAAAACAGCTCTTCGAAAATTTTACCAAACATCCTTTTTTTTTTTTTTTTTAATCTAAAATTACTTTTGGCCCTCCAAAATTTTTTCCAAATGGGGCTTATAAGGCTATAATTGTTGCTTTTTTTTTTTTTTTGGTAAAAAATAGGAGGGGAGGGGGAGGGACCAGCCCACCCACGTAGCAGCCCCATTACTAGGCCCCCCTTCCACTAGGGAATGTTCGATACAGGTCGCAGGTTTCGCGTGCCTTCCCCGACCCGTGGGCTCACCCCACTGGGTTCACCGCCTCACGTGTGGGTACGTCACCCCAGCGCCACCTTGGTACAAGTGGAAGGAAAGCATAACCGCCAACAAGCCAGCCGAGCGTGGGGCATCCGGTCCCCTAATTTAATCGACGCCCGCGCGTTTCGAACCCGGGCAACTTGGGCGGAATTATCGCCCCCTTACCACCAGGCTACTACCTTGGTGGCGCTATAATTGTTGCTTTCGCTAGCAAATTTGGCCCACTTTTGCCGACGTAATTCTACCGGAGCACACGAGTACAGCTCCACGAATGAATTCGCTGCAGTGCACACCTCGTGAATGGCCGACCCCGGCCACCGAAAATTCAATCGCACGCTTCCGTGTCGAGGTACAATGTAAGGTTAAACTCGTATGTGGGGCATAGCATAACTGAACTCTAAATTGTTGGATCAATAAAATCTAAATACATATACCTTATCAACCAAACGTCCGTATCCCATTCTTCCTATGCAGATTTTTATAATCCCTAATCATTATAGTCTCTCGGGGATATCTTACCCGCTTCCTCCGATCCCTTCTAGAAGCCCAGTCAATGCACGCTCCACATCCCCATGTGGACTCCAAAGCTCGCCTTGGATACCTTCTCACTTCCCCTCTTTTTTCTTTTTTTTTTGTGGTCAACGGCAAATTATAACTCACTTCCCCTCTCCATGCACTATTAGTTTTATAAAACTCACAACTGTAGACCCCTAAGCTCGCCTTGTATACCTTCTCACTTCCCCTCTTTTTTTTTTTTTTTTTTTTTTCAAAACGGCAAATTATAACTCACTTCCCCTCTCCATGCACTATTAGTTTTATAAAACTTACAACTGTAGACCCCTATTGTGCGTGCAAAGGGAACGGTAGACACTCATTCAATCTTGTCCTATAGCTATTTGGAGTTGGCTTTTTGTTAGGAGGAAAAAGAAAAAGAAAAAAAAGAAATAGTGTCCGCCGGGGGAAAATGGCGACGAATTCAGATTGGAGGTGCAGGTGGTTTGGAGCATATGGTTCATGTTCTTTGCGTCATTCCTGATTGTGGCGGTCTCCGACGCCACCTACATATTCGGCATCTACTCCAGCGACCTCAAGATGTCCTTGGGATATTATGACCAATCGACCCTCAACACCCTGTCCTCCTTCAAGGATCTTGGAACAATGTCGGCATCCCAATATCAATAGGCTATGGCCATATAATCCAATGGCATAGGTCGCATAAAGTGTTAAAAACTACTATTGTTAACCACCAATGGCAACGGTGTACAAAAACTACTATTCTAATCATCGGTGGTGCGGTGTTGAAACAGTTTATCATAGATTACAAGTTGACAGGGCCAATGAAATTATTTACTTCCCAAACAAGGTGGTATTTACTTTTCAAAATAAAAAGGGAGGAAATGAGATATTTTGTGCATTTGCAAAATCGAAACAATTGCATGGCAATTGTAAAGCACTTTTTTGAGTTAAAAAACATTTACAGGGAATCTTCACGAACGTAAACATTAATATCTATGGATTAGATGATGGGCACATTTTGCTGTCCTCAGTAACGAAGTCAAACCTCTAAGGACAATGGGTGATAGAAACAAACAAGGTGTAACGTGAAACTGTTTTTAAACTTGAGGGACGATAGCTTCATTAGAAAAAAATTATCATTTTAGGTCGAGGAAATTGATGTCCAAACTCAGACGCTCAGACGGTTACGCGCTTTTCCGGAGGCCCAGCCGGGAAGCCAGCCAATGCAAGCGCCCTAGTCAATGCCTCCCATGTCTTTTTTTTTTTTGGTAAATGCGGCAATTTATATAGCTCTAACTTGAGTACATCCTGCCAAATCACGAGAAAGCAAAGAGTACAAAGGAGAAGGAATATCTCCTATAGATGTCCATAGAAAATCTCCGGAGTGCTGGGCGACGAAAGAGGCGACCCAGTCTGCTGCTCTGTTCGCCACCCGAAACACATGTGCTGCCTGCAGACCACCCATCTCCTGAACCAGCCTGCGAGAGTCTCTGATGAGAGGATGGCCATCACCATACCTGTCCACGCCTCGGATCCAGTCAATCACCACCGCAGAGTCTCCCTCGAGATACACCCTCAGCTCTGAGGGACCTCCTCGTATATAACAACCCCTCCCATGCAGCCCGAAGCTCTGCTCCTACAACAGTAATCCCCGGCGTGCGCCGACCCCCGGCTGCTACCAGCCTACCAGAAGAATCTCTGATCACGAATCCAACACCACCAGATGCACCATCCATCGACATACTACCATCGAAGTTCACTTTGAGATGACCAAGGGGTGGGGGTACCCAAGAAACATAGGCGAACTTGCGCGCTACAACAGCGGAGAGAGTGCCCCAGATGTCCCTGGCCATCTCAGTAGAGAACAACGTGGTAACTGCAGTAGCCTCCCTAGCCTGCGCTACAGCTCTATCCGCCACCATCCTCGGCGACAACCTCCTACCCTCAAATATGCCGGCATTCCTGTCCAACCAAATATGATAGGCCAGGTATGCCCTGAGGATCCCCTCCTCCCAAAATCTGGGGCTCCGCATAGAAACTCTCAGCAGATGGATCAAATCCTGTGTCGACTCCATCACCTGGGGTAAGGGTGCAGGTGAACTACTCCAAATCTCCCTCGCCCTAGGACACTGCAGAGGGGCATGATCGATGGTCTCCTCAATCTCCATGCACACCTGACAAAACTGGGTAACCCGTACTCCTCGCCGAGCTAGCATGCTTCTGGTCGGTAGGCACCCCCATGCCACCTTCCAGATGAAAAGCGCCACTCGTGGGTGAACCCGCATCCTCCAGATCCATCCTCCCTCAATCTGTCGGGCTGGCTCCCTACTGCACAAAACATGAAGATCCCTAGCTCGTACCCGCGTCTGGCCTGATGGCATCCATACTAGCCTGTCAGGCTCCTCCCGGGCTGGTACCGAAAGAGCCAAAACCAACTCTGCCAACTGCTCCCCAAGAACCTCCCGAATCAGCCCAGCCCTCCACTGACCCCCAACAAGGTCCAGCAAGTCACAAACTCTGTATCCACTCAACCTCGCCGAATCCACCATGGTCGGCAAACAACTGATCGGCAACTCAGTCACCCAGCAGTCCTCCAAAACATTAATAGATCGCCCTTCCCCAATGGCCCATCTGATCTCCGGAAGCACCAACATGGCTCTGGCACACATCTCCCTCCAGACCGGTGAATGGTGACTGCCAGCTCGTGTCCCAGGCAGCAATAGACCATACTTGGCCCTCATCAGCGAGGACCACATACTATCGGGCTCTAGCATGAATCTGGCTACGTGACGTGCCGCTAGAGCCTCCCGTCTCACCACCAAAGACTGCAACCCCAAACCCCCCAATCTAGTCGGCTGACACACAACCTCCCATGCTAATAAGTAAATACCGCCTCTGCCACGACTCCTCCCCCAGATGAAGTTCCTAAAGAGCTGCTCAAGAGTCCTCAGGACCACCACTGGAATGAAAGAGTTGGAGAGAAAGTAAGTGGGAATCAAAGAGAGAACTGACCGAACCATGATCCTCCCCATCATCGATAATGTGGGAATCAAAGAGAGAACTGACCGAACCAAGGTGATCCTCCCCATCATCGATAATGTGGGAATCAAAGAGAGAACTGACCGAACCAAGGTGATCCTCCCCATCATCGATAATGTGTGCATCTGCCATCCCTCCAGTCTATGTCTGATACTGAGCTCCAGAGAGGAACAATCCCTGCTACGTAGCCGCCGACCTGAGAGTGGAATCCCCAAGTATCTCAATGTGCCCTCCTGCTCACCCACCCCCAAAATTTCCAGAATAGAATTCTTCACTGCCAAAGTAGTCTTCGGGCTGAAACATATAGCTGACTTAGAGAAATTAATACATTGACCCGACACAGCACAATAGTCCTGGAGAATCCTACTGATGACACCTGCGGCCTGCCGATTCGACCGGGCTAGCAATAAACAATCATCTGCGAAGAGCATGTGAGAAATCGGTGTAGCCCCCTCCACTGGCCTGTAAACCTCTAACTCATGCAGGGATACAGCCTGTCTGAGAGCTCTCGAGAGCGCATCGGCGCAGATGATGAAGAGCAGGGGGGAGAGGGGGCATCCCTGGCGCAACCCTCTGGAAGACTCAAAGAAACGGGATGGCGTACCATTTACCAAAATGGCAAAAGAGGAGCCCCGAACACAGCCCATAACCCAGCTGATCCACCTCTCGGGAAACCCAAACCCCTGCAAAGACTGCTGTACAAAATCCCATCTCATCCTGTCGTAGGCCCTCTCCATATCAAGCTTGATCCCCATCAAGCTCCTCCTCCTCGGGGCCCTACGAAGGTCAAACATAAACTCCTGGGCAATAAGCACGTTGTCTGTGATACTCCGCCCTCCCACAAACGCCCCCTGCTCTGGACTAATCAACCTCGGAAGAATATCCCTCAACCTAACGGCAAGTATTTTCGTTGTGGCCTTGTACAAAGTCGTGCACAGGCTAATCGGGCGGAAGTGGCTCGGCTCAGTAGCATCCTGCCGCTTCGGTATTAGTGTGATGAACGTCCTCTGCCAATCAGTAGACAATGTAGCTGTACTGAAGAACTGCGGTATGGCTGCTATCACATCCTGTCCCACAATTGTCCAATACCTCCGAAAGAACAACGGAGGAAAACCGTCCGGCCCTGGAGCCTTGTCCCCCTCAAGGGACCAGACTGTCTCCCTAATCTCCCTCTCCGAAACCGGCCTGATCAGTGCTGCAGTCTCCTCCTCCGTCACCCCTACACTAGGCAACCGAATATCCACCGGGCTCACACCCCCTGCCTCCTCAGTCCACCTGGCCCTGAAAAAACTCTCCAAAATCCTCGGAATCATATCCGGATCCTCCGATAACTGTCCATCCTCGCCTCTGATGACTCTAATCCTGTTCTGATGTCTTCTGATCAATGTCGCCTGATGGAAGAATCTAGTATTTCGGTCCCCCTCCACAATCCACTGTACCCTGGACTTCTGTCTCCAAAGTATCTCCTGCTGTCTAAGAAGAGAATCATGTAGTGCCAAGTGTGATCTAAGCTCTCCCATCTCCTCCTCCGATAAACCTCCACTCTGGACCTCCTGGGTCTGCAGTCTGGTGATGGCCTCCTCTGTATCCTCAATCCCCCTGAAGATGTTCCCCACCTCCTCACGGTTCCACCTCCTCAACCGTCTTCTCGTCAGTTCCAACCTTCGGGACATCCGGTACATAGCATCTCCCCTAACTGGTACACTCCACGCCTCCCTAACCATCTCCCATGATCGCGGATAACACAGCCAGAACTTCTCAAATCTAAAAGGGGAACAGATAGGAATAAGTGCCTCAGTACTCACCAGTAATGGATAATGGTCCGACGCTATCCTCGGCAGATGTCTGACATGATGCTCTGGAAAGCACTGAACCCACCCAGCAGTGGCACAAGCTCTGTCTAGTCTCTCCCATACACGAGCCCATCCCTGCTGATTATTGCACCAAGTGAACTGCGGGCCCGAGAAGCCCAGATCAACCAATCCATTAGAGTCAAGAAATTCCTGAAACTCTTTAATTTTCCTTTTGTAAGTGAAGGGTTTCCCCCCCATCTTCTCATGAGAGCCGACAATACAGTTAAAGTCACCTGCCATTAACAACGGGTGACCCTGACCGATCAGGTGAGAGGCCTCCTCCCACAAAACTCTCCGCTCCCTAAATTCTGTACTAGCATACACTGCTGCAAGGACCCATGGGTTGCCGCTACCTTCCGAGATTACCATAATCACCTCTTGCGTACATACATTGAAGACATCCACTCTACATTTGCTCTGAGCCCAAGTAACTATAATACCTCCCGATAAGCCTCGTGATTCTACCGCATAGAATCCCCAGGACCGCGGCACCGCCCTCTGCGCCTTCTATAGGCTACTCCCTGATAATCGAGTCTCTAATAAAACACAAATGTCCGGATTATGTTGATGCACCAACCTGCGAAAAGCCGGGGCAAAGGAAGGCTTCCCCGCTCCACGGCAATTCCATAGAATCACCTTCATGGTACACTAGATGAGACGGCACGACCCGCACTCCTGGAGCCGTTACCCTGAGCTCCCTCCAAGCTCCTCTCCCCTTCATTAACCACAACAATAGGATTAACCCCCTTTACAGAATCCATCATTTGAAGCAACAATTGGAGATGCCTCCCTTCACTGTTCACCTGTGCCAAATGGCACGCCAGGGCTACAGGACCCTTCTCACAGCCCTCTGCTATCCCATGCTGCCCTCCATTAGTTTCCTCTCCTTCAACACGACCAAGATCTCCTCTCTGTGCATCGCCCTCCACAGACAGAACCCCTTTTCCTGTTTTCTGTGCCAAATGGCACGCTACAGGGTCAGAGGCCTTTGATGATTGTTGGTTGATCATCATGGCCATTGAAGAAGAGCTGCAAAGTGGACGCCGGATCAAGCCTTCATCTCCCGCACCAGCCTCCCCAGATCCTCCATCAGCACCGGTACTGTTTGAGCGTGCTAGCCGGCACACCTTGCCCACCGGACACACGACGCCGCTGTCGGTGCGCTCCCTCGTTCCTTGCTCATGATCCCCTTCATCTTCTCCCGACAACCTCCCACGTCCAACCATTATCTCATCTAACCCGCCAAAATCCTGCCTCGTCGTTGTCCACTTCCGCCAACCAGCTGTCGCCGGCACAACCAGAGAGACGCCCCTCCAAGGCTTTTTGGGGGTCCACGGCTGCCGACTCCCCAGAACTCCGGTCCGACGGGCACTTGCCGCTAAGGGAGGAGGCGAGCTTCGGCTTCGCCGGCGATCCCCTTCCAGCCTGCGCACCGGACGGGAGGTTGTCGGGCCCAAAGCCTCTGAGATCATAGACTTGGACGAAGAAGAGGACCCCTCCAAGAGCTGGGTCGAGCAGGCCCTGGGAATGAGCGGGCTAAGGCTTGATCCGTTGGGCTCCCCTTCCTTGGTAGCCCTTGGGCCCGGCCCATTCGGCACCTTCGTCGGGCCCGCTATCGGGCCCTGCCCAGTGGGCGCCTCCGACTGGGCCTCTGCTAGGGCCTTCCCCGATCGACCCGTGAGAGAGACCATCGTCCCAACGGTCCGCCCGCTCACTGGGAGGCATTTCGAATCCTTGCCTCCGCCCACCATGACGCCCGCCGACGCCTTCTCCAGCGACCTCCGTCGTGCCACTTTGGATGGAATTTGCCACCCCTCCAGGTCCGATGTGGAGAAAGGCAAGCTCACCCCATTTCCGGATGGGTTCGGAGCCGAAACAGGGGAACCCTGTGCCAAACCGGAGCTAGTCGGAACCACAATCTTCTTCCCCTTCCGGTTGTTGGAGGCCCCCACTTGCCCGAGGCGGTGTGTAGCCAGCCATGGGCCATACAGCAAGGGCTCTTCCTTCTCCGACCTTGTTCCCCCCCCCGGATTAGTAATCATTAAGGATTTCCCACCTTCTCCAACGCTACCTTCTCCGTGGTCTCCTCCTATCTCTACCTCACCCGCCGCAACAGGGTTTGAAGCACAGTTGGCCCTTCCATGGCCCACACGCCCACATCTGAAGCAATATTCTGGCAGGTTTTCATACACGAATGCCTGCCAGAATTTCCCCTCGCACCCCTCCATGACCCCATTGACAAACATACCTGGCTTGAGGGGAGCATTGGTATCCAGCTCGATTTTCACCCTTGCGAAGCCCCGCTTCTTCCCCTGATCCGTGGCACCGTCCAGAGCCAGGGGTCTCCCTGCCTTCGCCGCCAGTCGGAGTATGATCTCCTTCTCCCAATAATCCAGGGGTAAGCGGGGGAGTCGCAGCCACACCACCAGTCTCCCCACCTTTGAGGATCCGGTAATGTAATTTGGCCTCCATCTCTCCATAACAAATAGTTGTCCAGCCACCAACCATGGACCACACACTAGGGCGGCATCCCGATCCTCCTTATAAGCAAACCGGACAGCAAGAACACCATCCGACATAGTGAAACACTCGACCTCATAGGACATATTTCCCCTCCGTCGCACCTCTCTCGCCACCCATTCGACCGGTACCTTCCTTCCAATGCTCCACATGAATACCGTCGTGCTTCGCCAGGCACTCCTCGTCTTCTCCAGCAACTCTGTCGGTACCTCGAAGACCTCCGTGAACGTCCACTGCAGTACTCCCAACTCTTCCTCGGAGATCCGATCGTTGGTCCACATCGCCGGCCTTGTCGAGCCCCTAGTCACCTCCGCCCACGATGGACCCTTTGCCGCACTAGGGGGGGCTCACCCCCCCCCCCCCCCCCCCCCCCCCCCCCCCCACCAAGCTTGCATAGGCTCCTTGCCCTTCACCCGTTCGACGAAATGCCTCACAGGCGCTCCAGGATTGCGGAGCAATCTCTCCAAATATTTCACTCGCTCCTGCCTCTGAGTTTTCCCAGTGGGTTCCGCGCCCCGTCATCCTGCCACTCCATGCACGATAAATATCGCCTATCCCTCCCCTTCCCTTCCCCAACCTAGCTAGAACTCGATAACTGGAGACTCCTATTGTGTGTGCAAAGTGATCGATAGACACTCATTCAATCTTGTCCTAGCTATTTGGAGTTGGCTTTTGTTTGGAGAAAAAAAAGAAAGAAAAATAAAAAATGGTGTTCGCTGGAGGAAATGGCGACGCATTCAGGTTGGCGGTGCAGGTGGCTCGGAGCCGATGGTTCATGTTCTTTGCGTCGTTCCTGATCATGGCGGCCTCCGGCGCCACCTACATATTCGGCATCTACTCCAGTGACCTCAAGACGTCCTTGGGATACGACCAATCGACCCTCAACACCCTGTCCTTCTTCAAGGACCTCGGAGCCAACGTCGGCATCTTGTCCGGCCTCATCAACGGGGTCGCCCCTCCCTGGGTCGTCCTCTCCATCGGCGCCGGCATGAACCTCTTCAGCTACCTCATGATCTACCTCGCCATCACAGGCCGAATCGCCCGCCCCGCCGTCTGGCAGATGTACCTGTACATATGTATCGGGGCCAATTCGCAGTCCTTCGTCAACACCAGCTCGCTCGTCACCAGCGTCAAGAACTTCCCGGAGAGCCGCGGGGTCGTGCTCGGCCTCCTCAAGGGCTTCGTCGGCCTCAGCGGCGCCATCTTCAACCAGCTCTACTTCGCCATCTACGGCGACGACTCCAAGTCCCTCGTCCTCCACATGGCGTGGCTCCCCGCCGCCATCTCCATCGTCTTCGTCCACACCATCCGGATCATGGAGGCGGCAAGCGTGCCCTACAAAACCTCCAAGCCCTTCTATTGCTTCCTTTACATCTCCATCGCCCTCGCCACCCTCCTCATGGTCCTCATCGTTGTCGAACGGCTAGTCTCCTTCTCTCGCTCCGAGTACGTCATCGCCGCTGCCATCGTCCTCCTCCTCCTCTTCCTCCCTCTCGCAGTTGTCATCAAAGAAGAGCTCAAGATCTTAAGGCAAAAGAAGCAAGCCCTCGAAAACCCTCCGCCTCTCTCTTTAACCGTCGAACAGCCGGCGATTACTGAATTGCAGCCGCCGGATCCGAAACAAGTCCCAGCCACCACCCCGCCCATCATTCCGACGACGCTTACCACTGCCACTACGTCTCCTAAGAAGAAGTCAGCCCTATCTCGTCTCATCGACACCCTCAAGCCTCCGGAGCGCGGCGAGGACTACTCCATCCTCCAAGCGCTCGTCAGCATCGACATGGTAGTCCTCTTCCTGGCCACCATTTGCGGAGTCGGCGGCACCTTGACGGCAATCGACAACATGGGCCAGATTGGGCAGTCGTTGGGCTACTCAAAACGGAACATCAGCACCTTCGTCTCTCTCATAAGCATATGGAATTATGCCGGCAGGGTCACCGCCGGGTTCGTCCCCGAGATCGTTCTTGCCAAGTATAAATTTCCCCGGCCTCTCGCGCTCACTCTCGTCCTCCTCCTCTCCTGCGGTGGCCACCTCCTCATCGCCTTCGGCGTGTCACAATCTCTTTACGTCGCATCGGTGATCGTCGGCTTCTGCTTCGGAGCTCAGTGGACATTACTCTTCGCTATAATCTCTGAGATCTTCGGTCTCAAGTACTACTCCACTCTGTACAACTTTGGCGGCGTGGCGAGCCCAATCGGATCGTATATACTGAACGTGAGGATCGCCGGGCATTTGTACGACAGGGAGACGGCCAAGCAGAGCAATGGACTACTGAGGGCTAATGGCAAGGACTTGACTTGCATAGGAGTCGAGTGTTACAAACTTTCTTTCATTATTATCACGGCAGCGACCGTGCTCGGAGCTCTTGTTTCACTGATATTGGTATGGAGGACGAGAAATTTCTACAAAGGCGATATATATGCGAGATATCGGGCGGCGGCAGCCGAGGCGGAGAATGGGGCGGCCATGGGGACTGTTAGTGTCGCAGGGACAGTGGGGGAGGAGGACAAGCCTATTTCCTCTGAGGTGGCGGCGGCAAATAGGGACGACAACGCTGTAGGTCGAGGAAACGGAGTTGCCTAGCGCACTAGTGACGTATTGTCTTTTGGCCTTCTAGAATGTATCCATGCTGGGGATGCATAAGCTATGTGCTTTAGCAAAATAAAAATAAAAATAAAATAAACAGTTTTTAGAGCTTGAGTCGATCCTTTCATGAGCGTCATTATCATTTTTTATAATTACATCATGCTTATGGTATCCTCTCAATTATCGCGAGAACAACTCTACGCACATATTTATCAACATCGCGCATCTTGGCACATCCACCTAAACAATAACCTTTAAATCATCATCGGCCCTGTACCGTTCGTGATGCTGTCGTGTAGTATACCTGCTCATCGCTCTATTAATAATCATTATAAAAAAAAATACTCATAATGGGACCCACCACAAAGGTAAGTAGAGGTGCCCCTGCGTTTCCAGGGCGGACATATTTAAAAATTGATGTTGTGAGTTCAGATTTGAAATTTGACCAATTTATAAAAAGCGCAACTGACTCGGTCGAATCTTAACAAGTGGACGAGATAATACGGTCGACGGGCAATACAGAAACAAGTAGGGGCGTTTACGTAATTTAGTAGGAGGTACCGCCTTTAAAGGCCCGGGCGTCGATCCTTTGTTACGAGACACCGAAGGAGAAGAGGGAGAGGGAGCGATCGAGATAAAGAGATAGAGCGATGGCGGAAGAGGGATCGGTGATCGCTTGCCACACCGTCGATGAGTGGAACCGGAAGCTCCAAAAAGGCAATGAATCCAAGAAGCTGGTAACTCCTAATCCGCTCCTATCGACCCCACTTCCGGATCCCTGTGTTTTTTTATCTCTCATCTTTGTGGGATTTAGATCGCTATATCGATAAATCTCGGCGCTTTTAATGCGTTTCTTTGATTCGAGGATTTTAGGGTTTTGTTCTCGATGGATTTGTCCGATTTATTTGGATCTGGATGGTTGGTTTGTTTTGATGAGTTTTTTTGTGTGATTTTCTTTTCTGGTTTTTATTCGATTGTATTTACTGAAGGCCTATTAAGGTTTTGAGGAATCTGGATGATGGATTTGATGTGGTTCTTTTCGTAGGGTTGGTTTGATCCGCCAGAATTGGATTTTTTAAATAATATTTCGTTTCTTTTTTTGTGATGGTTGCATGTTCTGATTTCACTATTATCTAGATTATAATGGGAAAAAATCGAGCTTAAACTTTGGATTTTTGATTTTTGCTCGAAGATTTCTTTCTTAAATACGTATATGTGTATTTATGTGAGCACCATTTTTTAGGAATCTTCATCATGGTTTTGTATAGTTCAGTGGGGGGTTTGGATTTGATAGCCCTGGTCAAAATATTCTTTTCTCTTTTAGGTTGTAATCGTGCCTGGAATCAGTTCCCACGGCTCTGCTTTTATCCTTCTTTTTTTGATTAATTTTGTTTGCTACTATATTTTTATTGCAATTATTTGAATTTAGATATGGATAAAACATTATCATCCCTGTTGAAATCATTATCATCATCATTTTGGTTTGGTCTGTATACATCCATGCGTCATATCCAATTCCAATTTACAGTGGTATGTTCATGGTGTCCAGCTGGAGGAAGGAATATGTATCCATTGAACTAATGCTATGGGCCTCCTTCCTTAGTTTAAGGGTGTTGAGCAGTCCTTTTTGACTTCCTCGTATTTAGATCCAAAAAATATTTAGTATTATTATCTACGGATGCGCTGTCTCACGGTCATCGTTGTGGGTTTGGTCTGTATGGATCCATGCGTCAAATCCAATTCCAATTTACATTGGTATGTTCATGGTTTCCAGCTGGAGGAAGAAATATGTATCTATGGAACTAATGCCGTGAGCCTCCTGCCTTAGTTTAGGGGTGTTGAGCAGTCCTTTTTGACTTCCTCGCATTTAGATCCAAAAAAAATTATTATTATTATCTTCGGATGCTGTGTTACGGTCATTCTTTTTCACATCATTTTATGGTGTATCATGGTCCCATACTATGACCTGGCTATCCTAACTCTTGGAATTATTAGTTTTGACAAAATCTTTCATGTAAAAGTTAATGACTAGATGATTCCTTTTACATTGAGTTGGTTCAATTGCCAACTTAATCAGTGATAGCAAAACAAAATTCATTTCCATTTTTTCTATTGGTGGCAGTGTTTCGATAGAATCAACACCATTGACTTTTGCACATATTTCTTATCTGTAAGACCGGTCAAATTGTTTATTAAAGCGAGTTCTATATTGTTCCTCACTTTATTTCTTATCTATATTGTTCCTTGAGTGCATTATCCCATGTCATGTTTCCATCAGGCTCAATCAACTTATAGCACTGCCAGGTGCGAGAGCAAAACAAATGAATTAACTGTTACAGATGATTAAAAAATAACAGGATGAGATACTTTGCCAAACTAAACTAAAGGTAAACAGAACTGTTGTTTTTTTTTTTGCTAAAGACAGAACTGTTGTTTTCAACAGAGGGTTCTTAATACCAAACAGACCTATAATGTCAGTAAGAGCATTGTTCTGACAGCAACAGTTTATGTGTCCCCTTTATTGTCGGTAGCAATCGATTGCACTCAGGGGAGAGACTGTTAATTCAGAACCTTAAAAACAGACATAATGAGGTTATTCTAGCCTGCTACTCATTATGGCACATCTCTTTGGGATAACGATAGTTCATATAGCTCTAACTTGAGTACATCCAGCCATATCAAAAGAGATAATATATTTCTTGAGGAAAGACGTTAACTATAGATTAAATCATCAGCTATGTTAACCAGAAAAATCCCTGCAGGTCCAATGTGTATGTCAACATCCAGAACACACATTTAGCCTTGGTCTGTTGATGGATTTTATCTGTAACCTACATTATTTGTCAAGAAACCCCCAGAATTTCTATTCTCTATTTCACTCCATGATTGAAAGTTTCCAAGTAACCTGATTTATCCGGGTCAAGCAAAAAATAATTTTCCATGATGATTTTACCAGGAATCTGGTAATTCAATCGTATATCAATTCATCTTTATCACATGTTTTTCGTCACATTTTGGCAAAATGACAGATTCAGCTTAAGTGAGTACATTGGATGACTAATGCGTATTTAGCAAACAAAAAATTAAGAATGGACAGCAAATACTTATTGGACCCCTGTCACTGCTGTGAGAAGTAATGTCAGGTATGAGACCTCTATCTACACTGGCAACACCAATTTTTATACTCCGTGTGCATGATAAGCATCAGTCTGACCATATTCCAGTTGAATTCTACAAGACTGTTACAAGGTGCACGAAAGCTTCTTAACAATTCATTATAATTGTTACATAGTAAAAAAAAACTTTTTTGAAGGGTCTGCTAGATTTATCGCATGTTCCTTGGGCTCTTATATTCTTGTGAAGCAACAGGCTATCACTACCAGAAAACACGCGTATAGTGACGGAGATTTCCGTCACTATACCATGTTTCCGGTTACTAATACGGAATTTGTGACCGGAGCTCTCGTCACTGAATTGGTTATAAAAACACGCGTCACTAAATTCTGAGTGACGACGGCGATTCCCGTCACTAACCTCTGTGACAGAACCGCCGTCACTAAGCCGTTACAAATTCAAGAATTTAATATTTAAGAAATTACGTATTTTCCGTCACTATCCAGTTGCGGCGTTAGTGACGAAGGTAACTTGGTCACTGATTTTGTCACAGAATGCGGTCACAAGTTTGGTCACTGATCTGTCACAACCTTCAGTGACAGATTTAGTCGTCACAAACATGGTCACACATTTTGTCACTATATTTGTCATTAATCCCGTCACTGACCCTCAAGACAAGGTTACCGTCACTAATTTGTTACAAACGCTCTGAGCAAAATCTATTTTTATTAACCAAAATCCTGTCACTAAGTTTATGATTGCTCGTCACAATACTTGGTAAACAATTTAGTAACAAAAATTTGGTCACTAATCACAATGTAATAACCTGGTATATTTGGTACATTGATTGGCTCATAATAATAATAATAATAATAATATCATTAATAGCAAAGGCATTCAACATTACGCAAAAGTCATTTAAAATATCATTCAAAATAGGCATCAACATGTCCTAAATCCATCAAAATCAAAGTCTAAAAATATATCATAGAGATCAACAGAGATTTCATTCTTCCTAGGAATGCAAAGACCTATCATCTAAGGCAAAAGCAATCATAATGAAGCATGATCAGCAGAACCAGAATCACCATTACTCCCCTGATCTGCATGCCTTGGTCCAAAGCCAATCTCTTCTCTCATCTTTTGAAGAACCTCCTCTTGCCATTTCTTCATGATTTTGCACTGCACCATTCATTTCTTCATCATTTATTTCTCCATTTGTATCCACCTCTTCATTCATGTCCCCATCAGGATTGTAATCATCATCATCATGACATTCCTCGACACGCTCAGGCAACCTAGGAGGTTGAGGAGGAACTTGAGTAGCAGCCAGTATTAAAGCTGCTTTTCCATTACCTCTTGGTTTTCCTTTTTTCTTGGCCATAGCTGCACAACAATAAAAAGTTATAGTTATTTCACAATATAAATGTCAACAAATCCAATCAAAGTAAAGAACAATCAGTGGACCTGTTGCTTTCCCTTTGCTCTTCCTCATGTCTGCACAATTATAATTTATAAGTCTAAAATTAGTTATATTAGCATTTCCAAGTGGACAAAGTAATGAAATAAGGCAACGATATCTACCTTATTATTAATTTTTGGAGAATTTGGAGAGTGCCATGTGATATTGCTTATTGTCTGACAATTTACGAAGCAAGAATCTATAAACATGCCCCCATTCCTGTTATGCTGAAAATCACTCAAGGAATTAAGCAAGGCAACCCTGAATCCTGCCAATAAAAAATGCAAGGGAGATATTTTTTTGTACTAATCATCAGTGCCAACAGAAATAGAAAGTTAAAAATCATGCAAAATGAAACTTTGCAAGTTATGACCTTGGAGAGATTCAATCTGGTTGGAATCACAATTGTAAATGTTCAGCTTGCACCTTTGCCATGATTGTTGAGTATCAGATGATTCTGGAGCCAATATATGTTGTATCTGAATACATTGTAAACCATATTGTGAAATGATATTTGAGAAATTACACATATTGATAAACAAAAGAAAGCATAATGGATAAGCATTACCTGCCAAACATCGTATGCTGGGTTGAGAATAAAGAGTGGGGTGTCTATGTTCTTAATAATCTCATGTGCAAAGAAACACTGAAAAGAAAATTCGAGGCAAAATTTGAAAAAAAAAATGCATAAGAGGGTGCTTTCATCAACTGGTGGTAATGTAGATGATAACAAAAAGCAAAATGAAGACCAGCCTGAGATGGTTCCATCCTTGAGGTGCAATCCTGAAATTTCTTTCCTACATCCTGAAATCAAATTGGTCAAGATGGTTCCATTTATGCAAATAAAAGAAGATTAAAACTATTCTTTAACTTCTAAAGCCAGTGACTAAAACTAGTGGTGGTTCTGCATGAAATCTCAGAGGTAGAACGAAAGTTAACCGTAGACCAGAAAAAGGATACTATGCACAGAACACTATCAGGAATGGAGCTCAAATTTAATAAAACAGGATTGAAACAAGAATATATATAAATGCAGCTTGATCATGAAACCAGTACCCCTTAGAATAATCATATGTCTCTACATACTCAAAAGAATGTTAAGAGAAGATCAAGAAACACAAGAATGGACAAATATATTAAAGTTATTGGTATTCTGGTGCATAAGCCGCTACATCATATAGTCAAATTTAAATAGAATCGATGAACATAGCAAAAGAAATAGCCTAGCCAAAAAAATGCAACAATAATACAGCACGTGGTTTCATAAGAGTCATTTTCAGACTCCACATCATTAAGTCTCTGTGCATATCAGAACAGCTTACAGACCAGCATATTTCCAGTAAATAAAGGTACACATGATCCATTCTATATATTTAGAATCTGAAACATGCTATCTAGGAGAATATTAATCACTGAGTTCACATTATGGGTCATCTTCACTTTTAAAAAGGTATGACAGACAAGACATTGAAATTTTACAAAGAAACATGCACTGAATAAAGAAAGAGCAAGGATGTAGTGTTGATATATTGTAGATAAAAATTTACACGATTTCCACCTAACAAATATAGATCAGAAGAAAAGCTAGAAATATTCTATTTGTAACATGAATTCATTGAGAGAGAAGACCTGAAGGCGGATAACATCATCATAGAAAGATCGGATGAACCTTCTCTGAGAAATATCCATCCTGCAAGAAGAGAGGAAAAAACAAGTAAAGTAGATCTAGTCAATATGAACACAAACACCACCCTTGAATTTTCAGATGTATCAATTTGGCCAGTAATATTTGCACTTTATCTTGAAACTCTTCACGAAAAATGATCAAAGAAACAGACAATTTCCATGATTCAAAAATTTGGAACTCAAAATCAGATCAAAATGCAAATAGTTTGACTTAGGCAAGTTAACCTGAACATATTTTGTCAAGCTTTGATTAATACTTATACATAAAGTACAGAATGAGTGAAGTTACCCATATTCACTATCTGAACTAAAATAAACTTTTAGTTAGAAAGAAGAACACTCTGACACATAGAAAAACAGTAAGCATAATTGAATTAAGTTACATCTGTAATTCATGTACTACAAGATTGGATCCTACAAACAAGCATGTCTCCCTATTTAATAATTTCTAGGATTTGAATGCCACCAAGATGAAAACTAAGCTTAGAGTCAAGTTCTGGTAGGCTCTGAAAATGTGTTCATCTCAAGTTAGTTTCTAGAAAGTGGATTCAAATTTTGGGTATCTAGGAATAACAAATACTGATATTGTCAGCTTTTAGTAACCTTCTGAGGTTAAGGTCCAACATGACTAGATATGGTCAACTATCACCAACCAAAATAATCCTAGGAAGTGACACAATCCCAGGTGATTATGTGTCTCCAAGATCGCTGTTCATCTACACAGGAGGCAATGATCTTTAGGTACAAACGCATGGATAACAACCTAACCGAGAATACGATCAAAGAATTCATTTTCTGCAAAAGGATATCAGAAATACTATAATCTAGCTAGAGAATAGAACACCCCCCCCCCCCCCCCCCCCCCCAACCCCACAAATAAAAATAATAAAAATTGCCCTTTGGACAACTGTGATAGAATAAAAGAAACATTTTTCTTGAAATAAAACCCTAGATAACATAAAGAAAATCTTTCCGTAAGAAAATCCGCATCAAAAACCCATCGCTAACATGAGAACTCATCCCTAGCAACCAAACTTCACAACCAAGCAAGAGGCGTTATAAAAAAAAGGATCTTTATGCCCGATTCAGAATTCAAAGCCGTAAAAAATCCTTCTTTGAAGATTTCTAATCTTTTAAAATTGTACAGAGATAACAAGATATAACAAAGAGAGAAAAAAGGAAAAGGATTTGTGTCTCCTAACACTCTGGACGCGGCTGGAATCGAGCTGGCGGTCTTCGACGCGGTCGGTGAGCTTGTCGAGGGCTTTGCTCTGCTGCTGTAAGTCCTTCGAGTCCACGGACGCCGCGGCCGCGGCCGCGGCCGCCGCCCTCCATTCCCCCTTTGGTTCTGAGATCGCTTCTTCCCTTGGCCGGAGAAGGGCAAAAGGCCAACGGATTGGGTCGGATTCGGGATTAGATAGACCCGGACTCAAACCTAAACACCTCTAAATAGACCTAGCCAAGAACTAGCCCCCGAACATGTAATATACATGACAGAATATATAGAGTGAGAGATGGCGGAGGTGGAGGAGAGGAGAGGGGAGAAGAAAGGGGAAGCCGCGATGCCAAAATCCCTAAACCTCCAATCGGGCGACGCCAATGTGTTATACTGACCGGGCTGATAGGGAAGTGCTTCGAATTGGCTCCAAATCGGGACCGGGTAAGTCAGTCTGCAAGCCAAATTTCATATGAAACTATTTTTTATCTGTAAAGCTGATTGGACGGAACTTGATGTCTCCCAGCTCCCCACTCACGAGGACAAAAAAAAAAATCCCACACCTTCTTCCAAAATCCAATCCCATTGCATGAAAGTAGTAGTAGGGGTGCAAATGGATCATGGCCGAATTTGGGCGGAACGGCGAGCACACTTAGTTTCATTTTGAATTTTCCTCCTTTTATTTTTTTTTAATTTAAAATTACTCAAAAATAATATTTTTAATATTTTTAGAATTAAAAATTAAATTTGGTGACGGAAATTTTTGTCAAACACCCGTCATTGCCAAAAATAATTTTTAAAAAATTTATAAACACTTGGGTTACGATATTTGTGACGGCTGAATTTGTCACTGTCTCGTTGCAATTTCGGTTATCATTTTGCTGACAGATATCCCGTCACTATGATGGTCACTAAGTTTTGGCGCCCATCCTACCCGCGCATTCTATGACCGGTCTGTCACTAATCTGTCACTAAGTTTACACCGCGGTGACCAAATTTCTGTCGGTCACTAATCCGTCACAAATAGTGACTGATAACGGTCCGTCACTAATTTTCCGTCACTATACGCGTGTTTTCTGGTAGTGTATAAAACTGAAGTCCTGACTAAAAGAGTACTTATTGCTAGAATTCCTGGGCGAGGAGGTCTACTTGCTGAGCATAATGGACTCTAATACCAATATTGTGTGGGTGGGCGAGGACTGGGGTATCTGGAAACACAACTTTTATTATCAAGAGAACAGCTTTTATCTGCATGATAGATCTTTGAATTCCGAAAACTTTCTTACTTTCTCTAGCCCGCGAAGTTTCTCATATTACTTCCGTTACTGATTTTTTTTCCCAGGATATTAATGAAGCATTAATACAGAAGAAAATTCTAATTTCACGAGCATTTATCCTATCAGGATTCGCCTGTATTAAATCTCAATGCTCAGATAGTGCCATGCGCCCAATTTACCTCACATATAATGCTTCTTTTTCTAGCTTCATGTTCCTCTTCTTCTATTATGTGGAGCTCGCCCTAAGCTTTGAAGGCATGTCTCCCAAAATTGTAAAGCAAATCTTAATATTAAAATCTACATGAAACAACAAAGAACTAAACCACATGTTTTAATCAAGAAATACAAATTTTCTAGTACCAACAAGTTTAGATACAAATACATCAAGACCATTTAGCAATAAGTGATCTCACACACCTCCATCAAGGACTCTCTCAAAGTTCTGGATTCCTGAAATGATTTAGTCCCTAATGTCCATAACAAAGTGCAGTTGGGATCCTTCCTGCTGTACAAGCCATTACCTTTGTAAAAATATTTGGAAAAAAAAATGTGAACATAAAAATGAGAGCCTACTTCATAGCCATATAAAAAGGTTCTTTGGAGGAACATTAGTAATTACAGTTACAGAAGTATTTAACTCAGCCGGAGTAATATTCACATCTTGTATTAGGTTCTCAGCCAACTAATAAGGGCACCTTAAAAGCATGAACCAACCATCCACCACCACCAGATAATCGATGACAACTACGAAAACTATCAGCTTGTTTTTCAGATTGATTCCTTTTCTTTTTATTTCTTTTTCTTTTCTCATTAACAAAAATTGAGCGACCGCGTGAAGTGCTAGGATGTGCAGCGAGATAATACAAAATTAGTGAATATTTTCACCAACAAGGGTAACATCCATTTGATCATAAATTTCTCCATGCCTGCTCCAACTAGCCATGCTGAAATATGATTTCTGACAGATCATCGAGGAGACAGATTTTTTTTCTTATTTTCAAGATATTACAAGCAGTAATTGAATTCCAAAACGTCACTTTTATAAGAATTACCATACTGTCCGACACTACCAGGGCAAAGATGAGCAAGGGAATAAATTTTGAAATGGTACCACAAAACATCTTGGCTGTAGAAATCTCTAAGAACAAAGTGAGTCGAAGCAACTAAAATGCAAATCCATAAGCTCTGTAACCTTTCGCATATGCAATATACCAGCTCAGAGCTCTGTGACATTTAGGATATGCAATTTCTCTGTCACCACCTCTCTTCTAACAAGCGGATGAAATTGGATCAAGTCAAAATCTGTCCTAAAAGTTCACATATTTTATTGTATTGCATATAAAGGAATTCAAAAGGTTTAATTTACTCTACTCTAGATCTGCCATAGGAAATTTCCAACGAAAAGAAACCAAGCGATCAAAAAAAAATGGGGGGATTCCCTGCAAAATCTTAATAGCTATACAATCCGTAACAAAATTTATGCAAATATTCAAATACCGAGAAGTTTTACGGGAACGGCACGGATTTCTGATAGCCGATGGCGCAATCCTCCCCTTCTTCCTCAGGTCTCTCTCCCTCCGAAAGGATCGGTATGGGGAAGAAAGAGTAGGATAGCGGAGGCCGCGCCGGCGGGACACCGGCGGCGGCGGAGCACGGCGGGTGGAGCCGATCGACGGCGGAGGTGCCGCAGCGAAGGGGAAATCGCGAAGAGGACGGTCAAGGAAATGTCGTGTGGAGCCTCGAACACCGTCTCCCGGCGGCTGCGGAACACGGCGGGGTGGAGCGCATCGACGGCGGAGGTGGAGCAGCGGATGGGAAATCGCGAAGAGGACGGGACACGGGAATGTCGCGTGGAGCCTCGTACACCGTACAAAAATGTTAGAAAAGGGCTAATCCTTTCCATTTTTTCTTTTCTTTTTTTTTGTGCCTAGACAAAAAGAAAAGAGGGGTACGGAGTATCTCACCCGCATAGCAACCCTCACTGGGCTCCTTCCCTACTGGAGAGTGTTCAATACGAGTAGAACATTTTTCCTCACTGAGCTCCTTCCCTACTGGAGAGTGTTCGATACGGGTAGAACATTTTTTGCTCATACCCTCCCCATATGTGGCAGAGCCCCACCAGCGTGGCAGCTCTATCTCCGTGTGAGTACGTCATACTAGTACCACCTAAGTAACGGCCAACTGGATAGCAACTTTACCGAGCAAACCAGGATGGGGGGCATCCGGTCCCCGCATTTAATCGACGTCCGCGCGTTTCGAACCTGGGCCACTCCGGTGGAATCAAAGCTCTGTTCCCACCGTGCTACCACCTCGGTGGTTTTCCAGTTCTTTTGATGGACCTTTTCTTTGTTAATATGCGAAATGAAGGACAAATCATATCAGGAATAGTAGATGCGGAGGGATAGACTTCGTCATCAGAAATCACAACGCTAAACTAGAAGCTGTAGGGCCATCGTATTTTCATTTCGTCTGTGGTATATGCCGAATTTAGAGCCGCATATTTCTTATGCCAAATAGATACTGGGCGCGGATCGCCTCTTCTTCGAGAGAGATTCGGTCACGGTGATCGAGTGAATTCGGGGTCGGAGACGCACGAGCAAGGATCAACCGCTTTTCAACGACATTCGTAGATTTCTAGAAGAATATGGCTCCCACCAGGCCACGTATGTCTATAGAAAGGCAAACTGTGATGCCGTCTGGGTTGCGTCCTTTGCGGCTCACCACTTTGGAAGTTTCGTCTGTATAGATAGCGGCTCAGTGCCGAAATCCTTATGTAGTCTTTTGTTTTCTATTTTATTAATCTCATCTACACTCGTCACCTGTGAGCCGCCGTTGTACAATAAGAAATAAAAAAATAAATTAAAAAAAAAGACAAAATCATACTCGGACAAACGAGAGTATTCTCAGAAAACAAATCTTTACTTATTTGCCTTCGATTTCTATAACAGCTTCTCGAAACTTTTAGAACTTGCTAAACAAAAATTATTTATAAATATTTTTAATTTACTTTTTTTTCCCTGAGAGGAATGGACCAACCATATAACATAATTATCCAAATTCAAATTCTTGAATGCATCATCGGAGATTTGAATCCACTTTCAGCGGTTGTTGGCTTGACAACTTAATATTTAATTATCTCCTGTATGTCGTAACGGACTGCAAAATAATCCAAGCTGCTATATGTAATTCAGGATCAAGTTGATTAAGGCTCGGTTAAAAATTTAGCAAAGCTCGAACATAACCGATGTTTGGCTCGTAAATGAGCCAAGCTTGGGATTGGCTCAATTAGAACATGACTTGAGCTCACACATAGTACATCAAACAATTTCCATTAATGAAACCATGTAAATCCATCAGAAAATCAAAAATACGCATGTTAGTTCAAAGTTGGTAACGAAGCCTCAACATAAAAAGGTTAGTAGAAATATATAAAGGGTCAATTTGGCTCAAACCTTATTTGAGCCGAGCATAATTGGAATAGCCGAAACAACTTTTGTAAGAAAAATAATCTAAGCTGGAGCATATCTCTTGGCTTGACCTAGGTCAATATATTTGCACCCCTAGTATTGCATTATTTTCCTCATGTTGTACCAATTCTTTTTTTATTTTTTTTTTGTAGACAAAAAAGATCAAAAGCAACAACAGAACAAAAAGATACAATACCCACAAATTACAAAACAGAAGAAACTAAAAACGACATAACTAAACCCTCGTAGAGGTATGTAGAGTCTTGAGAATCCTTCTGCAGGATTGATATTAAATCAACTGGTAATGCTTAAGAGTCCCATACATTCAGAGAATTGTGCAACGAAGCCAACCAATCTGCAGCATAGTTTGCCTCACGAAAGACATGCCAAGCAGTAAGGTATTCGCAGCTGAAAATAAATTGAGCAATATGATTTTCAGCAGGGGGTTTCAATGCTGATTTGAAGAAGCCTTTTGATCCAACTAATAATAGTTTGTGAAACGCCTTCCAGGATCTATTTGGTACAATCAAGCTCCTTAACAGCAACGTAAATTCCTTCCCAAGCTGCATGAAGTTCCACAAGAATCACCGAATTCTTGTATCCCATGACTACTTTGCAATCGGGGCAATTACAGAGAACATGGTCAATATTTTCATCAACCCCACAGATATCTTGCACCAAAATAAGCATACACACGGATCAGCCATCAATCTCCATACCACGACAGTCCTAACTGTATTATGATGATCATGATCCAAAGAGCATGACATATTATAAAGGTCTCGAACTTCTACCGTAGCAGAACCAGTTTGTCTCCAAACCATCAGATCTTCACAAGGGTCTTTTGGAACACCAATATATTCTATGGCATTCACACCATCCAGGTCCAAAATTTTCTGCAGTACATGATGATTCCATGACCCATTCTGCAACAACAGAAAGGAAACAGACTTACCTTCCAAAGGAATGTCCATATTCATAGGAATAGCCCACTTATCCCACTTATCGAGAGGACACATACCCAACCAATTATCATTTAAAACATCTATTATGTTTCCATCACGAATGAACCATTGGAATGCCGAGTTCAGCACAGCTGAGGAAGTTGACATTGCCCACCGGATCATGGACGAGTCTTCTCCTTCCACAGTGATAAGCTTGCAGAGATCCCCCTAAAGTTATATTTTGAGGCAAGCAATTTAGCCCATAAAGTATGAGGATTAAGTATAAGATTTGCAGCTGAACGAGCAGAGAAAGCTAAACGCCTCATTCTGAGATCAAGAATACCCAAACCATCAGCCCGTCTGGGTAGGGACAGCTCAACCCTTAGGCGACTGAGGCGGTCGCCTAAGGCCCCGGCCCCCAAATATATTTATTATAGTAAGTTTTAAGGCGAGCGTCCAAATGCATTGAGGCCCCCAATGCATTTAGAGGCCTCAAATGCTATGTATCTTTATAACTATAAATGTATTGAGGCCTCCAAATACATTAATGTTGGAACATATCTCTTACCTAAAGAAATTTATTATCTCTTTCTTTATTTATGCATTGAGGCCTCCAAATGCATTTATATTGAGGCATTTGAGTTCGCCTTAGGCCCCCGAATGCATTGAGCTGCTCGTGTCTGGGCATACACAGTATCTCCTAAGATAATAGATGCTTCCCTCTGCTACCGATATCATGCATGCACCCAAAAGAAAGATTTGAGCAGCCTCTTCATTCTATCAATCACTTTTAGTGGGGCCGCACAATTATATGGTAGAACTTTTCATGAGCACGAAATTAGCACCAACTTTGTATTAATCATTAGCCTTTTTTTTTAAAAAAAGGTCAAAACTTCGAGTTATATATAAAGAAGGCAAGAACTTCAACTATTCTATAGCTCCTTGTATGATTATTAATTGTTCAAAAATGTTTAAAAGCTTTTCATGCGGACTGTGAATGTCTACAATCTTTGCAGCGAATACATTTATTCACAAATTACTCTTAGAAAGTCTTCATTAGAGATGGAGATGGAAACTGCATTGAACTAGTCTCAAGTAGAGTTGTTAAGGAGAATTTGTTCCAGGTTCCTGGCTGAATCTTTTTGTAAGTTTCCAGGGTTCAGGATCTTTATTCTTTACATAATATTGCAATATGGAAATGGAATGCATTTAGGAAAATCTATTTAAAGTCTCTAATAAAATATTTAACTATATATAGATCTTCAAGTTTGAGTTCTACAATTGGATTCCAAATTTTTAGTAATGTTTTATTAAGCAAAAATTCAAGGATATTATCATCGTTCTCTATTACTAGTCGTGATGCAGTTCTACTCATTTCATATCCAGTGAGATGTGTGGCGACACAACCACCATTTTGCTATATTTATTTTGACAAAAGATCATGTTTGAATCTTTAATTTTCTAGAGATTTCTAAAGTTCAAACTATGATAATTTTCTGTCGAACATGTTAGGTGCCAATTGTTCGGCGTTCTTGCATAAATCTCTAATTTCTACTTTGTCTCAGAGATTCAAATTCAACCTAGAGACTACACATAATCCACCATTAATGTTCAAAGAGGTATGCAAATATTATTTATATTTCCTATATGAATCTTTTATTTTCCTATGGGTCTGTACGTAGCCCTAAACGAGCTTTTAAGATTCAATTATGTACAAGTCTGCAATATATATATATATCTAAAACCTTATGATATATTAGATGAAATAAACACAACTGAAATAGAATTACCTCCTGCCATGTGATCAAATCTGAAGGTTTTAGAGAGATGAAGATTTTGAGAATGGAAATTTTAGGGAATAGGGAGTTCTTCTGGTCTATGCCTTCTTCCTTATAGTGTATCCAGATGGGAATGGCAAGCACTATATTCAAACATGGGTGGACCTGGGACACCTTGTATGCACGTTATATAAGCAGTTTCCTGCCATCAAGGAAACTGACTCCTATATGTATGCTGATAACTATCCCACAACTTTTAGTTTGAACAAGTCAAATAACTATCATTATCTTCCAATATGTGGGCCACTATGGAACAAATAAATAAATAAATAAATAAACATATTATTTTATTTAAAATATCTAACATTCTTTTAGTTGGCCCACATGACCTTATAGAAGTATTGGGTACTTATAGTTGGCCAATTTTACTTTGTTCATCTGGTTGTGGAATGCTCCCACTCGATCAAGTAACCAAACACATGGATCATAGCGGTTATACTCTAGTCAAGTAAGTACTCCCTTCCATGTATCACTATGCATCAAGTTCCTTAATTAAGCACTTTAAGAGCAATTTCTTTATGAATAACTACTAAGGTTATTTGGGTCCTCTTTATGAATTCAATAATTTATGCGCAAATAAAAATGAATTCATTGAATGTCATAATAAACTTATATTCATGAACAAATAGAGAGAAAAACATAAACTCAATTAACAAGTCCCATATTTTCCACATGACCTTTAAACTGCTTTACCGGTAACCCTTTAGTCATAGGATCTGCAATCATCAATTCAGTGCTAATGTGCTCAATAGATACCTCTTGTCTCTTTATATTCTCTCTTACACTGAGGTGCTTGATGTCGATATATTTGCTTTTACTTCCACTCTTGTTATTTTTAGAGAAGAAAACAACTGTATTATCACAAAGGATCCGCAAGGGTCTCTCTATACTACTGACAACCTTGAGACCACCAACAAAGTTTCTCAACCATAATGCCTACATAGTACTCTCATAGCATGCAATGAACTCTGCCTCCATGGTAGGCGTAGCAACAATGGCTTGCTAACTACTTTTTCAGGACACAGCCCCTCCAGCAAGGAGAATAATATATCTTGAAGTAGATTTTCTAGTATCCACACAACCGGTAAAATCCGAATCTGAATACCCAACCACCTCCAAATGGTCAATGTGTCCATAAATCAATTTGTAGGTACCGCATCACTTTCTTTGTAGCCTTCTAATGTTCCATTTCTGGATTGCTTTGATAGCGACCCAATAACCCTACTGCAAAGGCAATGTCTGGCCTCGTGCAAACTTAAGCATACATCAAGCTGCCCATTGCAGATGCATAAGGAACCTTTTTCATCTCTTCCTTTTCCAATTTAGTTGAGGAGACTGGCCTTTATTGAATTTGTCTCCCTTAATAACGGGTGCTACTGAGGATGCGCAGTCCTTCACCCTGAATCTCTCCAAAATCTTTTTAATGTAGGCTCTCTAAGACAGACCTAAGGTCCTTAGAGTTCTATTTTTGTGAATCTTTATGCCAATGACATAAGAGGCTTCACCCATATCCTTCATTTTAAAGTTCTAAGAGAGGAACTATTTAGTCTCATGTAGCAAACCTAAATCACTGCTTGTATGTAAAATATCGTCTACATATAGGACCAAGAAAATAAACTTACTCCCACCGACCTTAAGGTATATGCATTGATCTACAACATTCTCAATGAATCCAAATGAAATTATAACGTTGTAAAACTTGATATACCATTGGCGGGAGGCCTGCTTTAGTCCATGTATAGACTTCTTAAGCTTGCAAATCATTTGATTGTCCGTATTGAAACCTTTAGATTGTACCATGTAAACCTCCTCCTCAAGATAGAGAAATGTCGTTTTTACATCCATTTGATGTAGCTCTAAATCAAAATGAGGCACTAACGCCATGATAATTCTGAATGAATCCTTCTTAGAAATTGAAGAGAAGGTTTCATGATAGTCAATGCCATCCTTTTGGTGAAATCTTTGGCAACAAGTCTGGCCTGATATCGTTCAATATTACCTGAGGCATCCCTTTTGGTTTTATAAACCCATTTGCAGCCTATGGCTGCAGTTCCCTCAGGTAATATAACGAGTCTCAAACCTGATTTTTCGCCATTGATTCAATTTCCTCTTTCATGGCATCATACCAAAGTGTGAAATTTTCTCCACTCATGGCTTGTGAAAACAAGGTTGGATCATCCTTAGGTCCCACATCAAAGTCAAACTCTTGAAGGTATACAACATAGTCATCAGAAATTGCTGGTCTTCTAGTTCTTGAATATTTTCTTATCCCTAACTCTTCAACATTGTCTGTAGGTTGAAAAGGTTCGGGTTGAACCTGTGAACGAACACCAATAGCCTAAGAACGCCAACCAGTAGAAGAACAACCAAGGTGTTTAGTGGAGATAAGATAACTAAACTTGTGTTTTTCTGGTTATCTTGAAAGGATTACATGACAACTACATATATATAGCCATGGATGGAACACAATCCAACCCATGCATTAATTACAACATAGAAAACTAAGAGACATATTAAATGCAACATAGAAAACTAAGAGACATAAACTGTTGGCCTTCCCCATGAATGCATGGAACACGAAGAGATAGCTATTAAGCGATGCTTCCATAAATACACTTTACACAAATTCCAACACTCCCCCTTAAAGTGCATTTCTGGAAAAGAGACCAAGTTTAGCTCGGAGATACTCAAACTGGCCTTTGGAGAGAGATTTTGTGAAAATGTCAGCAGCATTGTCCTTGCTTCTCACCTCCATAACATTAATGGAACCATCAAGCACCTTTTCATGAATGAAATGATGCTCGATCTCTATATGCTTAGTCTTGGCATGACAAATTGGATTTGTAGCTAACTTGAGGGCACTCTGGTTGTCGCCATGAATAAGAGATGGACCTTGAACAGGAGAATGAACATCTCCAATTAGCCGCCTTAACCAAACACATTCCTGAGCAAGTGAAGAAGCCTTGTATTCTGCCTCAGTAGTAGAAAGGAAAACAGAATCTTGTTTCTTACTATACCAAGAAATACAAGATGAACCAAAAGAAAATACATAACCAGAAGTAGACCTCCGATCATCCAAGTCGCCACCCAAGTCAGCATCCGAATAACCATGCAAGCAAAGATCAATACCCTTTTTATAAAACAAACCCATATCAAGAGTAGAATTCACATACTTGAGGATTCGCTTTGCTGCATCCAAATGTAGCTTCCTTGGTTCTTGCATATATCGACTAATAAGACCGACAGAAAAAGCAATATCAGGTCCTGTAATAGTCAGGTAGATAAGACTTCCAACAAGAGTTCTAAAGGAATAGGGATCATGAAGAGTTTTGCCATCAATTCGCCTTAATTTGACATTCTGAACCAAAGGAGTAGAACACCACTTGCCTTGATGCACACCAAATTTTTTGACAAGCCGATGAGAGTACAAAAGTGCGATGTACATGCTGCTTAAATTAGTATTACTGCTAACATATAACGATAAAATCACTAAGTTAATATTATATTTTTTTGTTTGCAACAGGTTAGTATAAATTAAGGTTTAAATACGCATTTGGTAGGGTTTAGAGGGATGCATCATGGCCCCAAACCACGCGGGCCCAATCTTGTCATGATGTGATCGAGCACATTTGCACCCAAACATTCGAGCCCGCGTGCGATCTCCCAGTGTTCCTCGCGTTCCCTCCTTTCCGGATTAGCATCTGCACTCTTCCGAAATAGAGATTTCCACTCTCACTTCATCACAAAGAAAAAGAACTTTTTAACCTCCAATCCCATGAAAAATAACTAAAAATACTATTCATTCTTGAAGTTACTATTCATGCTGAAATCACTGTTCATATGAACAGTGTTCCAAGATGACACTGTTCGTATGAACAGTGTTCCGTGAAAACATTGTTCATATGAACAGTGTTACAGAAATTTTTTAGTTCACTGTTCTTCTTCCTCCCAGCAGCGTCTACAGCTCATTTCATTCCCGCGTCCAAGCTTCCCGGATCCCGCATCCAAGTATCCCGCAGCGCTCTTCAGCCTCCCATGTCCATCCCGTGATGCACTCCCGCCTCTCAACCGTGGTCCAAAGAAGGAATTCCGAGTCAGCTCCCAGCATCTGATGCTTCATTCAAGCCTCCGAATCCGCTTCTTCCACGAGCCCCAGCGATCCCGCCACTGCAGCCTCTGCGTCCGGACATCCCGCGACCAGCCGGGAAATGAAAAAAAATGATCGCCTCCTCCAGTAAAGCTCCTTCCATTTCAGCATCCGAAGCAATTTCTAGATCACGCGATGAATGCCAAGCTTTCCGCATCTCATCCCGTGTGTCCGCCCATCCCACGACAGCATCCCGCGTTTCCTCCTTTCCGGATCAACGCCCCAGCTGATCTCGCGGCCAACTCCCATCAAACCAACTCCCTTGATCCAGCCATTTGCGTGCAGTCCGCCTCAAGGATCGTGCGTCCGTTCCCCATGGATTCATCGCCGGCTTCAAAGGATGGGGGTGATCTATACATAAAGGGAGGAAGAGCTCTGTTGAAAGGGGAGGAGGGTGGAGTGCTCGGTTGGGCCAAAGAATAGGGGAGCTCTCGGCTGTGCAGGGGAAGAGGGTTCGGTTTGGGGAAGAAGAGACAAAGAAAAGAAAAAGAGAAATGCTCTGTTTTCTCTTTTGAAAACAGAGCATGTTCTATTTTTTTTTTAGTTTTTAGTTTTATTAAGAGTTTATTTTGAGAGCATGTGTTTTGGAGTTTTTAATTTTATTTTAATAGAGAGTTTTATTTATGCTAAAGTTGTAATTTCTGTTGTTTTTAATTTCCGTTCTTCAAATTCTATAATCTTTCTTCTTTTTTATGCAATACATTAAAATTTCTTTCATGCAATCGATGTTCTAGTCTTTAATATTCCTAGCACGGTTTTCATCCATTTTATGCCAGAGCTTTCTTTTCTATTAAATATATAAATGCTTTTCGAATTTAAGTACCTGTCTTTCTGTTAATTTCAAGTAGAAAACATTCTCCGGTAGACCAGAGAATCCGTCAACATCCCCGACGTAATGTTTTTCTTCTATCATTCAAAAATCAATTTTGAATCCGAGTGAACGTTTTAATTTTTATGCAACTCCAATCGCCTTCCTGTGGATCGACCTCTTACGACAACTATTCTTCGAGTAAAACATGTAAGAGTAAAATTAATTTAAACTTTGTTTGTCGGTTGTAACAACGATCTGTTTAGCGTATTTTTAGTTAAATAGGAATCGGACAACAAAATTTTGGCACCATTGCCGAGGGGACAAATCGAGAAGCAAGAACGATTACGAAGATTTAATCAAATTTTGGATGCCCGAAGTAAACGCACTCCGGTAGTAAGTTTTTTTTATTTTTATTAATTTCCTTTGTTTTGATTATTTTTAGTTAATAATTTCATAGTTATTAAATTCTGAAATTTGAAATTTGGAATTTAAAATTTTTTAAAAAAAAGTAAAAAAAAATTAAAATTCAAAAAAAAAGATAATTAAAAATTGAAAAAAATTCAAAATACTAAAATTTAAAAATTTAAATTCAAAATTTGAATTCTAAAATTCGAAATTTGAAATTTAAATTAAAAAATAATTAAATTGAAAAATTAATTAAATTTTTTAAAAAATTTGCTAGTAATTGATAGGGTGCAATCCTCCGAGGTTATCATACCTTTATTGGGGCTCCTCATGGAGTAATCTCCAGAGCTTATTCAAGGGCATTCGAAGATTGACTAACGCATAAGGATTAGTTTTTAGTTTACATTCAAGTTATTCCTATATAAAAATTTAAAAAAACATAAAATTAAAAAAAAATATGAATATATATATTACAAAAAATATTTTGTTTGCTCATTTAATCAGTACAACCTAATGACATTCCATAAACTTTAAAAAAAAATCATTGAATATTTGCTGCATTTAGTATTAAGCATTTGCATAAAATAATTTAAAGGCAAAACCCATTAAAAAGATAAGGTCGGGAAGTCATTACCTGTCCTTAGCCCAAAAATCACCACTTTACATACTTATCCTAAGCCAAATTAAATTAAAATCAAATTAGACGTTGGCCTTAGGATTTTCGAGCTCAATTAGGCTCTTAGAAAGAAGCGGCTGAAAGCCACTCCAGTGAGAATTTAGTAATTAGTGATGTCTAGGAAAGTTTTACAATAGTGATAATTGTTACGGATATTGTGGTACTGGTGTATCCCTTCTAGCACCACCACACACCCTGGGACTTTCCTGGTCACTGGTTACTGGATCACTTAACTGGTAAGCTCAAGCTTAATCTGAAAGGGAGATTAGAAGCTGTCTAATCTAGGAGAGAATTTCAGAAACTTTTTAACCCGATAAATCTCTGTGCAACTAGATTTAAGAAGCTACTAAACCTCACTTAATTCTAAGACTAATAGAGTCAAATTGTTGTGTGGTGTTGGTTGTGATCATCTGTGTCTAGCCCTTCTTTTCTCTTAGGATTTCATTCATTTTAGGAGTCAAATCCAATGAATTGTTGATAATGTATGCATGGTAGAAGGTCATTAAAGGGTAAATTAACACCATTTGATCCTGAGATTGATAGAACTTTTCATCACAATCAGCGAATTGTAAGCCAACCGTCAATCTCTACAATAGGTGATCATATTAGAACATTGAATGAATTATTCGCTCCTGCATCTGCTAGTCCACCTACATGTATAGTGTTACCAATAAATAACGCAACCCAATTTAAAATTCGGGCTGCGACAATAAATATGCTACCCAAATTCTATGGGTTTGAAAGTGAGAAACCCTATATTCATCTAAATAAATTCATGATAATTTGTCAAACTTTCAAAAATCAAAATTTAGATGAAGAAAATGTAAAATTGAAATTGTTCCCAATAAACTTAGAAGATCGAGCCGCGGCTTGTTTATATTCTCTGGCCCCAAATTCCATCACAACATGGAAACAACTATCTAGAAAGTTTATGGCAAAATTTTACCCCATGATTAAAATAGAAAAAATTAAGGATGCCAAAGAACTTTCAGAGGAAAATCTGAGGAGGAATTCTTCCAAACTTGGGAACGATTTCATAACTTGTTGGTCAAATGCCCACACCATGGGCTTGATAAGGCTGATCTGGTCCACTTCTTTTATAAAGGACTACTTCCGGCACATAGAAACATGATTGAGTCCATGCACAAGGGTAGGTTCATGAACCAAACCCCCGATCAAGCCTATAAATTTCTTGTTGACTTAGTCGAGAACGCCCAAAATTGGAGTAGCTATGGTGAGGAAGTAAATAGAGATGAGTTCGGACCTAGAAAATCAGGTAATTATGAAATGAAAGCAGATCCAGATCTCAAAAATGTTATGTCCAATCTGGTGACTGGAATGAATAACTTAAGTAAAAAATTTGATGCTTTCACTGTTTCCACTAGCTCGAGTTCATATAAAGAGTTAAATCCCATCATGAAAGTGGATCACGAGTCACATAGTTTATGTGTCTTGTGTAACAGTCCGGAACATCTAGTGGAGTGCTGCCCTAATCTGCTCACCATAAAGGCCGAGCAAGCAAATGCTCTAAATTCATAGAGTGCCTTCAAGAAGCCCACTCCTAATTCATTCAGCCCAATCTACCACCCTGATAATAGGTTCCACCCAAATTTTTCATATAAGCAAAATGAACCTATTCAACATCAAGGTGGTCTACCAGGTTTTCAAAACAACTTTTCCAGGATAGGTTCATCACAAATGAACCAATCTTTGGTTCCATCTGTACCTCCTTATAATGCCCCTATCCCACAGCAACCTTCACTATTAGAAACCATGATGGCTAATATGATGAAACAACAACAAGATTTTATCAAGCAATAACAACAGACCAATACAGCCCAAGCTTAGACTAACCAATTCCATGCGCTAGCGATTGCAAAACTTGAGGTTAGTCTGAGCCAAATAGCAAACTCTCTAGGGGATAGGAAGAAAGGTGAACTACCTAGTCAACCAGTGCCTAACCCTAGTAGACAACAAAATCAAGGTCAGATAGGTCAATATCAAATTGATTCTAATGGAAATCCGACCTATGAAGTCCAAGCAATTACCACTTTAAGGTCTGGCAAGCAAGTGGACAATAAAGTCTAACTTTCTGAATATGAAAAAGAAAATAAAAATAAATCCGATAAGAACCCTATTCAGAAGAGGGGTCAAGAACATGACAAAAAGGAAGAACCCATAGAAACATGCAAACCCAAGGTTTCCTTTCCCAGTAGACTTGAGGACTCCAAGAAACAACCTAACTTTGATGAAATAATGGAATTCTTTAAAACTGTTCAAATAAATATACCTTTTCTCGATGCCATAACACAAATTCCCTCCTATACAAAATTCTTGAAAGACCTCACCACGATCAAAAGAAAAACCAGCATTCCTAGGCAAACTGTTATAGCTGCACAAGCCTCATCTTTCATTCAGCAACAGATTGCCCCAAAATTCAAAGACCCTGGTTGCCCCACCATTGAAATAAAAATAGAAGAGACGATCATCCAGAGAGCCCTATTAGATTTAGGAGTCAGTGTGAACCTACTTTCCTACTATGTATACCAAAAGTTAGGTTTGGGGGAATTAAAGCCCACAAATATTATCCTTTTCTTAGCAGATAGGATGGTGAAGTACCCCAAGAAGATTGTAGAGGATGTAATAGTGAAGGTAAACGAGTTTTACTATCCTGTCGACTTCGTTATCCTTGAGACCGAACCTGTAATACATCCAGACAGTCACACACCTATAATTTTAGATAAACCTTTCTTAGCCACAGCAAATGCTGTGATAAATTGTCGAAATGGCATGCTGAAGTTATCTTTTGGCAATATGAAAGTCGAGCTTAATGTCTTCAATATAAGTAAACAACCACCGGATGATAAAGAAATCAATGAAGTTGACATGATTAAAAGTCTGGTTCAGAAGATTTTCTTACAAACTTATAATAAGGACCCTTTAGAGGCTTACCTTGCCTATTCCGAGGAAGGGGTCGAGCATGCGCTCCCTAATTCTGTTCTCCTAATGAGCATAGATCGTCATCAGCCAACTGTTCTTTCTCGGACTCTTCCAAAACCATTCTTAGATAATGGTTGAAAAAAAAATGAACCTACATTTTGTCTGACTGAAGATATAAAACTTAGCGCTCTTGGGAGGCAACCCAACATGTAAATGCTATAAAAAAAAATATATTACTAACATGCAGGTTTGGGGGTTTTTGTCCCAATTGTCAATTTACCTACCCATACCACGTAACTTCTCCTCTATCCTATTATTGTTTTAAATTTTTCTTAACATTGAGGACAATGTTAGATTTAGGGATGGGGTGAGAATATTTTCTTTTCTGCAAAAAAAAAAGAATTTCAAATTTTTAACTCAAATTCTAATCTTTTTGGCTGTACAAACTAGGAATTGCTTTGACAATAGTTTTGAGTAAGGAATATGATGGCAGTTCTAGCTTGAGTTTTCGTCCCACCTATCTTCTGCTAATATGATAGAAGACGATTTAGCACCTACACGTAAGCACATAAATAGTGAGGTATGTAAACTTGCGACTAATATGAATACTTTTAATCTTCTGGATAATCTAAAGTTATATGTGTGATGAACACCCTAATTAAAAAAAATGTATCTAAATAAAAAAAAGAAAAAAGAAGAAGAAAATAAAATGAGTTTATCGTAAGTCTTCTCACTGAGTAACCGGGCCTCTTGCCTGGCAGCAGCGAGTGTTCGCCTAAAAAGGTGAGGATGACTAAGATTAAACTCTGAGTGACTCATTCGGCCTTGGAGCCTAGTTGACTTAAGTTATTAAGCCTGTTAGGGTGTCTTTACACCTAGTGCTCTGAGCTATCTAGATCGGGAGTCATTGGCCTAACACTCGCTACATGGATTAGCTAGAAAGCTTAATAAGGCTAGATATTGCACAAGTCATTCTTCTTAGCATTCAGTCTAATTAAAATAAATAAATAAATAAATAAATTTGGTGTTTTCATTATCATTTAACTCTAGAAAGTCTTAAAAATTGGAGCGATTATGTTGGAAGTAAGTGAAAGGCACTCATTTATATGATACTATCTTGCACCTCACTACATTCTTGACTTGTTAGCAGATAGATGGGGTGTAATGAAACTTGAGTTAGAGTCTGATGAGAGGGGTGTGACGGGAGCACAAAAGTGCGATCTACACGCTCCTTAAATTAGTATTACTGCTAACATGTAACGATAAAATCACTAAGTTAATATTATATTTTTTTGTTTGCAACAGGTTAATATAAATTAAAGGTTAAATGCGCATTTGGTAGGGTTTAGAGGGATGCATCATGGCCCCAAACCGTGCGGACCCAATCCTGTCATGATCTGATCGAGCACATTTGCACCCAAACATCCGAGCCCGCGTGCGATCTCCCAGTGATCCTCGCGTTCCCTCCTTTCCGGATTAACACCTGCACTCTTCCAAAATAGAGATTCCCACTCTCACTTCATCACAAAGAAAAAGAACTTTTTAACCTCCAATCCCATGAAGAATAGCTAAAAATACTATTCATTCCTGAAGTTACTATTCATGCTGAAATCACTGTTCATATGAATAGTGTTTCGAGATGACACTGTTCATATGAACAGTGTTCCGTTAAAACACTGTTCATATGAACAATGTTACGGAAATTTTTTAGTTCACTGTTCTTCTTCCTCCCAGCAGCGTCTACAGCTCATTTCATTCCCGCGTCCAAGCTTCCCGGATCCCGCATCCAAGTATCATGCAGTGCTCTTCAGCCTCCCACGTCCATCCCGTGATGCACTCCCGCCTCTCAACCGTGGTCCAAAGAAGGAATTCCGAGTCAGCTCCTAGCATCCCATGCTTCATTCAAGCCTCCGAGTCTGCTTCTTCCACGAGCCCCAGCGATCCCGCCATTGCAGCCTCCGCGTCCGGACATCCCGCGACCAGCCGGGAAATGAAAAAAAACGATCGCCTCCTCCAGTAAAGCTCCTTCCATTTCAGCATCCGAAGCAATTTCTAGATCATGCGATGAATGCCAAGCTTTCCGCATCTCATCCCATGCGTCCGCCCATCCCACGACAGCATCCCGCATTTCTTCCTTTCCGGATCAACATCCCAGCTGATCTCGCGGCCAACTCCCATCGAACCAACTCCCTTGATCCAGCCATTTGCGTGCAGTCCGCCCCAAGGATCATGCGTCCGTTCCCATGGATTCATCGCCGGCTTCAAAGGATGGGGGTGATCTATATATAAAGGGAGGAAGAGCTCTATTGAAAGGGGAGGAGGGTGGAGTGCTCGGTTGGGCCAAAGAACAGGGGAGCTCTCGGCTGTGCAGGGGAAGAGGGTTCGGTTTGTGGAAGAAGAGAGAATGAAAAAAAAAAGAGAAATGCTCTGTTTTCTCTTTTGAAAACAGAGCATGTTCTGTTTTTTTTTTTTTTTAGTTTTTAGTTTTATTAAGAGTTTATTTTGAGAGCATGTGTTTTGGAGTTTTTAGTTTTATTTTAATAGAGAGCTTTATTTATGCTAAAGTTGTAATTTCTGTTGTTTTTAATTTCCGTTCTTCAAATTCTGTAATCTTTCTTCTTTTTTATGTAATACATTAAAATTTCTTTCATGCAATCGATGTTCCAGTCTTCAATATTCCTAGCACGGTTTTCATCCATTTTATGCCAGAGTTTTCTTTTCCATTAAATATATAAATGCTTTTCGAATTTAAGTACCCGTCTTTCCGTTAATTTCAAGTAGAAAATATTCTCCGGTAGACCAGAGAATCCGTCAACATCCTCGACGTAATGTTTTTCTTCTATTATTCAAAAATCGATTTTGAATCCGAGTGAACGTTTTAATTTTTATGCAACTCCAATCGCCTCCCTGTGGATCGACCTCTTACGACCACTATTCTTCGAGTAGAACAGGTAAGAGTAAAATTAATTTAAACTTTGTTTGTCGGTTCTAACAACGATCTATTTAGCGTATTTTTAGTGAAACAGAAATCGGACAACACAAGCTTTGATGCATAAGCCTCCTGGGAAACAAAGATCCCATCCTTTACCTTCTTTACCTCTAAACCAAGAAAATGGTTTAATTTTCCCAAGTCCTTCATTTCAAAACGAACAGGGAGATCCGCACGAAGCTTTGCAGCCTCCTTTTCATCATTTCCTGTGATGATCATATCATCCACATACAAAAGCACAACAACATGCAAATTGTCTTGTTTTTTGACAAATAGACTAAATCTGAATCAGAAAAAAAATAACCACAAAACTGTAAATATTGGGCAATTTTTTCATACCATGCTCTGGGAGCTTGTTTCAACCTATAAAGAGCCTTCTTAAGCTTGCACACATAATTAGGATGAGTGGTAGAAACGTACCCTGGTGATTGCTCCATGTAGATTTCTTTGTCGATTTCCCCATATAGGAAAGTATTTTTTACATCTAATTGCCAAAGCTTCCATCCAAGACTTGCGGCTAAGGCTGACACCATACGAACTGAAGTCATATTTGCTACAGGGTTGAAAGTTTCTTCATAATCTTTACCATACTTCTGAGAGAACCCCCGAGCAACAAGCCTTGCCTTATAACGGTCTGTACTCCCATCTATTTTGCGCTTGATTTTGTAGATTCACTTGCAAGTGACAGGATCAACTTCCTTGGGCTTTGGTACAAGATCCCATGTCTCATTCTTCACAAGAGCCTTTATCTCCTCATCCATAGCATCTTCCCATACTTTGACACCTTTAGCTTCTTTAAACAAAACAGGCTCATGATCATCAAGAGGTTCTGAAAAGAAACAAGAAGTAATATTTACAAAGTCCCCATCTCGATAACGAGCAGGTTTCACAATTTTTCTTATGGACCTCCTTAAAGTTGGTGCACCATCAACTTGTTGCACTTCTTCAGCACTGGATTGCTCAGAATAGCTCCCCCTGTCACTTTGCTCCACCACTTGTGAAGATGTAGAATCAGTAGAGGAAGAAGCCATAGGAGCACTAGGTGATAATGGAACTTCAGTGATAGGATTTGAAGCTTTTGTGCACCCAGTATCAACATCTTCGAAGACAACATCTTCTGGAGAGAAGTAAGAAGGAATTTTATCAAATACAACATCTCTAGAAACCACATACCTCTGTGTTTCTAGATTCATACACTTCCACCCCTTCTTCCTCTCATCATAGCCAATGAAGATACACTTCTTGGCCTTAGCATCAAGCTTGCTCCTCTGAGAAGATGAAACATGAACATAAGAGGGACATCCAAAAATCTTGAGATGTTGAATAGTAGGCTTCTCTCCAAACAAAAGTTCATAAGGAGACTTCATGTTATTCGGACTCAAAGGAACCCGATTAATGACATAGGATGCACACGCCATTCCTTCTGCCCATAATGCCTTCGGCAAGTCTTTTGCATAAAGCCAACTCTTGCATGTTTCCATAAGATGGCGAATCTTCCGTTCTGCGACACCATTTTGTTGTGGTGTATCCGCACAAGAGAGCTCCCTTTTTATGCCATGCTTGCGGCAAAATGAAAAGAAATCATTTGAAGTAAACTCTCCTCCATTGTCTGTCGGCAGCTTCTTTATCTTCTTTTGTAGTACTCCTTCCACTGTCTGTTTGAACTCCTAAAATTTAAAAAATACTTCCGACTTCTCCTTGACAAAATATACCCAGGTGAATCTTGTAAAATCATCAACAAAGAGTAACATATAGCGAGAACCAGAGTAAGGAGGAGTTTGGGTAGGACCCATCAAATCACTATAAATAAGCTCCAAAGGAGCCGTGCATCTTGAAAGAGATCTATCAAAGGGACGACGATGTGCCTTGCCATACTGACAACCCTCACATACTTCAACATCAGAAAATGTAGTAAAATTAGGAAGCCCATTTACCAGATTTCTTTTTACCATAATTTTTAACTTGTCCATTGATGAGAGCACAAAAGTGCAATCGTCATACCATCTTAATTAGTATTATAGCTAATCATTAATAATAAAATTAACTAATTAATATAGTATTTGTGTTTCAGTGCGAGTAATCCAAGAAACCAATTAACATTGGGTTTGAGCCTAATGCCCGGTAGCCCGAGCTCAAGTCAAGCCAGCATCTCCACGTGATGGAGCTCAGCCCCACGATGCAACTGGACCTCTTTCGTCACCAATGGTTTTCAGCCTTCAATCCCAACGTGCTCCCAGAATTTTCCAGCGTCCGAGCCGCATCAAAATCCTAGCTTCCTTCCCCATCACGTGAGCCTAAGCATTCAAGTCTAGCCGGTCCATGTGATCACGGGAGACCGCAGCCCATTCCAAGCTTCACGCGATGAATCCATCAATAGCATGCCAGCAACGCCTACGTCCGCTCATCCCGGAATCCCTGCATCGCGTCCCCCTCTTGGCCCAAAGAAGGAAGTTCACAGCCTCCTCCAAGCGTCCGCACATCTACCTCCCGTCGATCCCGCTGCGGCCAGCCGTGAAGCATTCCGGATTCCATCCGCAACCCAGCCGCTCGTGAAGCCCGTGATCAGCGTCTCCTCCGTGATCCAAGCTCCCAAAAGCTTCACAGCATCCAGCGCCTCCTTCCTTCCGCATCAGCCCGCCATCTTCGAGCATCCACCGGCTCCCTCTGTTGGCAAGCCATTGACCGGATCCGCCTCCCAAATCACCGGAAGAAGGAAATAGGAAGCAAATCCCATCGATCCCGCTTCCAATCAAAGAAGGGAAGATCAGCGACTCCCCTCACGCGTCCGTGATCTTCTCCTCCGCATCCAAGCATCCGTGCCAGCAGCACCCTCGGATCAGCCCCTCCTCCCAGCACCCGGATCCATCTCCTTCCTCTACGCCATCAAAATCCCAGCATCACGCAGCCATCTCCCTCTTCCGCAATCACCGGCGATCCCGCATCCCCAGCCGATCCCACTGATCCCGCCTCTTCCACATCTCCAAGCCTATAAGAAGAGGGGAGAGGCCATCGGCTAGAGGGTGTGCTCGGTTGGGGGTGGAGGCTAAGAACCAGGGGGGAGAGATCTCAGCTCGGTGCGGGCTGGTTCAAGAAGGAACAGGGGAGAGTTCGGTTTGGGGAAGAAGAAGAGAAATGCTCTGTTTTCTCTTTTGAAAACAGAGCATGTTTTATTTGTTTTTTTTTTTTAGTTTTCTTTTTGTTTTATTAAGAGTTTTATTTTGAGAGCAAGTGTTTTGGGATTTTTAGTTTTATTCATGCTAAAGTTGTAATTTCTGTTGTTTTTAATCTACGTTCTTCAAATTATGCAATCTTTTAATTTTTCTTTGATGCAATATATTTAACTTTTTTTATATATATAAAATTTATATTCTAAGCTTCAATCTCCCTAGTGTTGTCTATTTTAATTTATGCCAAAATTCTTCTTTGATTAATTAAATAAATGCTTTTCGAATCTAAGCACCTGTCTTTTAGTTAGTTTCAACTAGAGAATTATTCAACATCCCCAAAATAATGTTTTTCTTCTATCATTCAAAAATCGATTTCAAATCCGAGTGAACGTTCTAAAGCAACTCCAATCGCCTCCCTGTGGATCGACCTCTTACAACCACTATTCTTCGAGTAAACCAGGTAAGAGTAAATTTAAATTTAACTTCTGTTCGTCGGTTCTAACAACGATCTGTCTAGCGTATTTTTAGGTAGGCAGGAAAGGACGAACAGAATTTTGGCGCCGTTGCCGGGGAGGCAAATCGAGAAGCAAGAACGATCACGAAGATCAAGTCAAATTTTGGATGCCCGGAGTGAACGTACTCTGGTAGTAAATTTTTATTTTTATTTTTATTAATTTTTCTTATTTTGATAATTTCGTAGTTATTAAATTCTGAAATTTGAAATTTGAAATTTAAAATTCAAAAAAAAAATTAAAATAAAAAAAAATTTCAAAAATTCAAAAATTTTCTAAATTCAAAATTTGAATTCTGAGATTCAAAATTTGAAGTTTAAAAAGAAAAAAAAATTTAATTAAATCAAAAAAAATATATATAAAAAAAATTATTATTTTTGCTAGTAATTGATAGGGTGCAATCCCCCGAGGTTATCATACCTCTATTGGGACTCCTCACGGAGTAATCTCCAGAGCTTATTCAACGAGCATTCGGAGATTGACTGACGTATAAGGATTAGTTTTAGTTTACATTCAAGTTATTGCTATATAAAAATTTAAATATAAAAAAATTAAGAAAATAGTAAATATATAAAAAAAATAATAATAATAAAAAAATTTGCTTGCTCATTTAATCAATACAACCTAATGACATTGCATAAACTTTAAAAAATATATTGATTATTTGCTGCATTTAGTATTAAGCATTTGCATAAAGTAATTAAGGGCAAAACCCACTAAAAAGATAAGGTCGGGAAGTCATTACCTGTCCTTAGCCCAAAAATCACCACCTTGCATACTTATCCTAAGCCAAATTAAATTAAAATCAAATTAGACGTTGGTCTTAGGGTTTTCGAGCTCAATTAGGCTCTTGGAAAGAAGCGGCTGAAAGCCACTCCAGTGAGAATTTAGTAATTGGTGATGTCTAGGAAAGTTTTACAACAGTAAGAACTGTTACGGGTATTGTGGTATCGGTGTATCCCTTCTGGCACCACCACACACCCCGGAACTTTTCTGGTCACTGATTACTGGATTGCTTAACTGGTAAGCTCAAGCTTAATCTGAAAGGGAGATTTGGAGCTGTCTAATCTAGGAGAGAATTTCAGGAACTTTTTAACCTGATACATCTCTGTGCAACTAGATTTAAGAAGCTACTAAACCTCACTTAGTTCTAAGACTAATAGGGTCAAATTGTTGTGTGGTGTTGGTTGTGGTCATCTGTGTCTAGCCCTTCTCTTCTTTTAGGATTTCGTTCATTGTAGGAGTCAAATCTAATTAAGTTGTGATAATGTATGCATGGTAGAAGGTCATTAAGGGATAAGTTAACCCCATTTGATCCTGAGATTGATAGAACTTTTCATCACAACCTGCGAACTATAAACCAACCGTCGATCTCTACAATGGGTGAACATATTAGAACCCTGAATGAATTGTTTACACCCGCATCCGCTAGTCCCCCTACGTGCATAGTATTACCAATTAATAACGCAGCCCAATTCGAGATTCGGGCTGCAACAATAAACATGTTACCCAAGTTCCATGGGTTCGAGAGTGAACAACCCTACATTCATCTAAACAAATTTTTGACAATCTGTCAAACATTTAGAAATCAAAATTTAGATGAAAAGGGTATTAAATTAAGGTTATTTCCCATGACTTTAGAGGATCGTGCTGCTGCATGGCTGTATTCCCTAGCTTCAAATTCCATCACATCATGGGAACAACTATCTAGAAAGTTCATGGCTAAGTTCTATCCCATGGTAAAAACTGAAAAAATTAAGGATGCAATCAGAACTTTTAGAGAAAAATCTGAGGAGGAATTTTTCCAACTTTGGGAAAGATTCCATGATCTTTTGGTCAAGTGCCCCCACCATGGGCTTGACAAGGCTGATCTAGTACATTTCTTTTACAAAGGACTACCTCCGGTACATAGAAACATGATCGAGTCCATGCACAAAGGTAGGTTCATGGACCAAACCCCGGATCAAGCTTATGAATTTCTTGTTGACTTAGCCGAGAACGCCCAAAATTAGAGTAGCTATGGTGAGGAAGTAAATAGAGATGAGTTCGGGTCTAGAAAACCAGGTAATTATGAAATGAAAGCAGACCCAGAACTCAAAAATGTCATGTCCAATCTGGTGACTGGAATGAACAACTTAAGCAAAAAGTTTGATGCTTTCACTGTTTCCACTAGCTCGAGTTCATATAAAGAGTTAAATCCCATCATGAAAGTGGATCACGAGTCACATGGTTTATGTATCCTGTGTAACAGTTCTGAGCATCTAGTGGAGTGTTGTCCTAGTTTACCCAACATTAAGGCTGAGCAGGCAAATGCTCTAAACTCATATAGTGCCTTCAAGAAGCCCACTCCCAATTCATTCAGCCCAGTCTACCACCCTGATAATAGGTTCCACCCAAATTTCTCATACAAGCAAAATGAACCTATTCAGCATCAAGGTGGTCTACCAGGTTTTCAGAAAAATTTTTCCAGGATAGGTCCATCACAAAAAAACCAATCATTGGCTCCACCTATTCCTACATATAGTGCCCCTATCCCTCAGCAAACTACATCATTGGAAGCTATAATGGCTAACATGATGAAGCAGCAACAAGACTTCATCCAACAGCAACAACAGACCAACATGGCTCAAACCCAGACTAACCAATTCCATGCGCAAGCGATTGCAAAACTTGAGGTTAGTCTAAGTCAAATAGCAAACTCTCTAGGGGATAGAAAGAAAGGTGAACTACCTAGTCAGCCAGTGCCTAACCCTAGTAGGCAACAGAATCAAGGGCCGAGAGGCCAGTTTCAGATTGATTCTAATGGAAACCCTACCCATGAAGTCCAGGCAATTACCACTTTACGGTCTGGCAAGCAAGTGGACAACAAAGTCCAACTTCCTGTGCAAGAAAAAGAAGAAAAGCATGAACCAAACCCCACCCAGAAAAAGGCACAAGAACAGGGAACACAAGGAATAGAGGAAAAACCAATAGAGACGTACACACCCAAGGCTCCCTTTCCTAGTAGACTACAAGACTCAAAGAAAAAATCTCAGTACGATGAAATCATGAAAGTCTTTAAAAATGTTCAAATAAATTTACCCTTCTTAGATGCCATCAGACAGATCCCCTCCTATACAAAATTCTTAAAAGACCTAACCACGGTGAAAAGAAAAACCAGTATTCCTAGGCAAGCTGTGATGGCGGCACAAGCCTCATCTCTTATTCAACAACAGATTGCCCCAAAATACAAGGACCCTGGTTGCCCCACTGTTGAAATTAAAATAGGAGAAACCATCATTCGGAGAGCCCTATTAGACTTAGGAGCAAGTGTGAACCTATTACCCTATTCTGTCTACACCGAACTAGGTTTGGGGGAATTAAAATCCACAAACATCACTTTGTCATTAGCAGATAGGACTGTGAAGTATCCTAAGGGAATTGTAGAGGATGTAATTGTAAAGGTAAATGAGTTTTACTACCCTGTGGATTTTGTAGTCCTCGAAACTGAACCAGTAAAAAACCCAGGTAGCCATATCCCAGTAATCCTTGGTAGACCATTTTTGGCTACTTCAAATGCTGTGATCAGTTGCCAAAATGGGATAATGACCTTAGCATTTGGAAACTTGACCGTCCAACTCAATGTCTTTCACAGTAGTAATCAACCATCTGAGATGGACGATTTAGAAGAAATTCACATGATTGAAAACATAATCAACAAGTCCTTCGAGGAGTCAAGTTATTCTGATCCACTAGAAAGATGTTTGGCCCAATTCAGTCAAGATTGTGAGGAAGAAGAGTCGAATCAGGAGGTTAATGCATTACTAGATTCCATTCCTGTAATGGATACTAGCAGATGGGCTACCAAATTTGAATCATTACCTATACCTGAATCCCAGCTAGTACCTTCAAGTGTCAAACCTTCCCAGCTTGAACTTAAAGATCTGCCTGAAAACCTAAAATATGCATTTTTAGGGGACAACAACACCTTACCTGTTATTATTGCATCAAATTTAACTGAAGAACAGGAAGAGAAGTTGTTAAAAATCCTTCAGAAAAATGAAGAAGCGATCGGCTGGTCTATAGCTGATATTAAGGGGATTAGCCCTTCTGTGGTCCAACATAAAATCCATCTAGAAGAAGATGCAAAAATTTCTAGAGAACCACAAAGGCGACTTAATCCAATAATGAAGGACGTAGTTCGAGCCGAGGTCATCAAGCTTTTAGATGCAGGGATTATATATCCTATTTCTGATAGTCAGTGGGTAAGCCCAGTTCAAGTCGTACCTAAAAAGTCTGGCATCACTGTGGTGAAAAATGATCACAATGAGTTAGTCCCTACTCGAGTCCAAACGGGATGGCGAGTATGCATCGACTATAGGAAGCTTAATGCCATGACTAGGAAAGACCACTTTCCTCTTCCCTTCATCGATCAAATGCTAGAACGGCTAGCTGGCCACTCCCATTACTGTTTCCTCGATGGTTATTCTGGATATAACCAAGTCCCTATCGCACGTGAGGATCAAGAGAAAACCACATTCAGCTGTCCTTATGGCACTTTTGCCTATCGTCGCATGCCTTTTGGGCTATGCAATGTACCAGCTACATTCCAACGGGGTATGATGAGTATTTTCTCCGACATGGTGGAGAAATTTTTAGAAGTTTTCATGGATGATTTTTCTGTATTTGGATCCAATTTTGAGGAATGCCTACACCACTTGACACTTGTCGTAGAACGCTGTAAACAGAAAAACTTAGTTCTTAACTGGGAGAAGTGTCATTTCATGGTAGAATCAGGTATTGTTTTAGGACATATTGTGTCACAAAGGAGAATTGAGGTGGATAAGGCCAAAGTAGAATTAATTGCTAAATTGCCACCTCCCAAAACTGTTAGGGAAGTCAGATCCTTTTTAGGGCATGCGGGTTTTTACCGCCGCTTTATCAAGGATTTCAGTAAATTGTCGAAACCCTTATGCGATTTGTTGGCGAAAGATGCTACTTTTAATTTTTCGCCAATTTGTATAACTGCTTTCGAAAGACTAAAGTCTGAACTAACTTCAGCACCCATCATAAGGAGTCCTGATTGGAGTCGTCCTTTTGAAATCATATATGATGCATCCGATTATGCCATAGGTGCTGTCTTAGGTTAGCGAGTAGAGAAGCTTCCCCATGTTATTCATTATGCGAGCAAAACTCTAAATGACGCCCAACTCAACTATTCACCACTGAAAAAGAATTGTTGGCAGTTGTTTTTGCTCTAGATAAATTCCGCCCCTACCTGATAGGATCTAAGGTTCTTATTTATTCTGATCATGCCGCCCTTAAGTACCTTCTCACAAAGAAGGATGCTAAGGCAAGACTCATTCGTTGGATCCTATTGCTCCAGGAATTTGATCTCGAAATTCGAGACAAAAAGGGATCTGAAAATGTAGTAGCTGACCACTTGTCCAGACTAATTGTTGAGTCATCTGCAGAATCATTACCTGTATCCGAAACTTTTTCGGATGAACAA